>NW_012114710.1:17383271-17446614 GCF_000951035.1 Colobus angolensis palliatus | reverse complement strand
CGTCTCCCATCATAAATCTTCATTCTTACTCAGGTTTTCTGTAGATTTTTGAGGATAGAGCTCATTTCCCTGGGGAGACAGGCCTAAGGAAAGATCTGGAATTCCTCCAGTTAAAAAAAAAAAAAAACACCATTCTGCTTAATCAACATTTACTCCATCAGAATCAATATCCTGCAGAGGGTGGTTTACATTGTTCTCAAGTCTGTTTGCAGGTGGCTGGGTAAAGATACAGTTCCTGACCTGGATTTTCTGAAAAGGAAAAGAAAATATTCCTCAGAATAGAAAAAAAAAAAAAAAAAGTCAACCAAACTCCACTTTTTACAAATAAACTTCCTTTTGTGAGACATTCTGCCTAGGTTTGCACTCCTAACAAATTTCAGTAAGCTGATATAGTCCAAGAACATCTTTCTTCCCAGAGTTCCCTGTTATTTTTCACTAGCAGGGCTCAATCATTTACCAAGCATCTGTTAAGTTATTGGTCCTCTTGGAATCTTCATTTCTTTATCCCTGATAATAGTTCCCGACCTGTAGTTTCTAAATGAAATAGTATGTATAAAATTACCTAGCCTGCGTTGGACACTCAAGAATAAGTTTCTCACTTTTCTTGATTTATCCATTGAGTGGATAAGAGGAGAATGGGTTTTGGAACTTGAACTAGGTTCAAGTTCTTGCTCCTTTACTTTTCACAGGCTGCCTCTAAGGCAAAACCCTTAGCCTAGTATGTTCCCTGAACTCCAGTCTCCTCATCTGTAAAAGTAGGATAATGATAGTTTTCTTCATTTCAGAGAGGGCTAAAGAGAACCGAATGAGTGAATATAAACTTTGTAGGAGGCATTTGAAACCATAAAGCACATAAAACTTGTTAGTTATAATCATTAATACTCTTAACACTGGAATAAAATGCATCAAATACTATTATACATAACCACAAATATACTTAGGAAATCAAATACTATCATACTTAACCACAAATATACTTAAGAAGTTAAAAATCAATTGTTTCCTAATTCATAGCAACCAATTATGATGCCTCTTGTTCTAGTTTTGCTAGATTCCTTAAGATTTTGACTCTTTTGAAGGAAGGCTTTTGTAGAGGGGCTGCACCAGCTGAAATGCTCAAAGCACGTACTCTTTGAGCTACGAGGAAGAAACCCAGAAAATAAAGGTCTCTTGAAGTCAAATATATGGATACTCAAATAATTTAAGAAACTCCGAGTAGACTCATTGTGTTCGTGGTGCTCATCTTTCCGTTTGAGCTCCCCGTGCTTCCTGAGCAGGATCACGCGCCCTGGGACCCAGTGTAGGTGGAACAGCTGGGGATCCTCCCAGTCTCCTGATGTCACAGCTTATCAGTGTTGACGGACAGAGCACACAAGGCCTTTCCTGCCTTGCTGACCAAACAGAAGACACACTTCTCTGTTTCCACCGTGCTCTTTTCTTCTTGCAAAGGAAAGAGCAACTTTGTTTACGACACTGAAATATATAGGAAGCAATGGATGCATTAATGTCACTGGGGAAATTCCATCCCTGAATGTCAGTGTGACCTAATTGCATGACCTACCTAGTTCTTGCGAACTCCAAAGTCCAAGGCAGGCAACTGTTGGTCATCTGCAGAAGAAACACCATAGATCTTATGAAAATCATAGACACTCAGGACCCTCCTTTTTGTTTATTTCAACTGGAAGAGTAGGAAGCTGGAACCATCTGTGAATTAGAGAATGTACATATTAGATAAAGCAACTACACATGCTACAAATGGAACACACACGCACACACACACACACACACACACACCACAATCCATTGGTTGTAAATTTGAAAGAAATACGTTAATCTTATGTAAATTTTGATTTGGGGTTGACCGTTTCACAGATTTCCAAATATATATATGTGACAAGGTTTTAGTGGAATCTCGTTTTTGCTAATTTACATCTCAAAAGCAAAGGTAAGCATAACCCTGAAGAAGTCTGAATTCACTTCCATATAATTAATAGATAAAAATCAATAAATTCATTTGTTGTTTCTTCCATAAATATTCTGTGAGTGCTGGGCAGTAGTGGCACACGCCTGTAATCCCAATTATTCAGGAGGCTGAGGCAGGAGAATCGCTTGAGCCTGGGAGGCAGAGGTTGGGGTGAGCCAAGATGGCACCACTGTGCTCAAGTCTGGTAAACAGAGTGACAATCTGTCTCTAAAAGAAAAAAAAGACTTTAAAGGCTCAGCTCAAGCTCCCTTCCTCTAGGAAAATCTTGCCCCTGACTGCCAACAGTCAGGTGTCCCTGCACTCTGCTCTTCCAAAAGCTGTGCACCACTCTAACCCTTGATTGCACACTGGACTCTTAACGGCTTACTTGTGTGTTTCCTCTCACCAGAGGGCCTCCATCAATGTTTGTTGAATGAATGGATGAATGCGTCAGTGGAAGGAAGGAGTCAATCTGTCTGGGTTGAACCCGGACTTCTCCACTTTCTAGCTGTGTGCTCATGGGCAAAATACTTGATCTCCCTGTGAATCTGAAAAACAGTAGTAATATTTATATACACCTCATAAGGCTGTTGCCATGATTAACTAAGTCAAAACACATAAATCCATTAGAACAGTGCCTGGAAAATAGCAGGTGTTCAATAAATGTTAGCAATTGTTATTCTTATCTGACCTTATCTCCCATCATGGCTCTGCACACACCCTGGAGTCCAAGCAGGGTTACTTCCCTTCTTGGCCTCTGCCACAATTTCCCCTGCCTACTTCGCCTCTCTACCCCCACGCCCATGCTTTCACACATGGTGTGAGAACCTGGACAGCCTTACCATTTCTTTTCTTCCTAGCAAACTTTTCTTGTATTCTTAAAGGCTCAGCTCAGGTGCAGTGACTCACGCCTGTAATCCCAGCACTTTAGGAAGCCGCGGTGGGTGGATCATTTGAGGTCAGGAGTTCAAGACCAGGCTGGCCAACATGGTGAACCCTGTCTCTACTAAAAATACAAAAATTAGCTGGGCGGTAGTGGCACATGCCTGTAATCCCAATTATTCAGGAGGCTGAGGCAGGAGAATCGCTTGAGCCTGGGAGGCAGAGGTTGGGGTGAGCCGAGATGGCACCACTGTACTCCAGTCTGGGCAACAGAGTGAGAATCCGTCTCAAAAAAAAAAAAAAAAAAAAAAACAGTTTAAAGGCTCAGCTCAAGCTCCCTTCCTTCCTCTGGGAAAATCTTGCCCCTAACTGCCAACAGTCAGGTGTCCCTGCACTCTGCTCTTCCAAAAGCTGTGCACAGCTTTAACCCTCGATTGCACACTGGACTCTAAGGGTTTACTTGTGTGTTTCCTCTCACTAGAGGGGCTCCATCAATTTTTGTTGAATGAATGGATGAATGCGTCAGTGGAAGGAAGGAAAGAAGTGAGGGAGTGTCCCTGGAACAATCTAATTGGGATACTGAATTGTAATGTGTGGAGCAGGCAGTGAAGAACTCTGAGCCCAGTGATTATTTCCTCTTCCTAAGGCTACTACTCTCGCTATTGGCCTGAAGACATAAGGGCAGGCAGAGATTCAGTTAGAAACACAGAGCAGATAACTTATTTATGACTTTACAACCCATGAGCTCTGACCACACCAGAGGCCTGCAAGCACCCTTAAGATAGCATCTGCAGGCCAGGCGCAGAGGCTCACATCTGTAATCCCAACACTTAGGGGGGCTAAGGCTACAGTGAGCTATGACTGTGCCACTACACTCCAGTCTAGGCAATAAAGCAAGACCTTGTCTCAAAAAAAAAAAAAAAAAAAAAAAAAGCATATGTACCAAACCTCTGTCTTTAAGCATGTGAATACCTGCGTTTCTCAACAGGGATGTTTATCCATTGTTTTAAGAATGTTAAGTCTAGAAAGTTCATAGCTTCCTTTAGTAGTATTTGCTTTAGGATACTACTCAGCAGAAATGACCTTTCTTAAGCTACAAATCAAGTCCATGATTACTGTCTTCAAAATTGGTTCATTCTTTCAATCTCTGGTTCACCAAAAGCGTTACATTTGATAACTATTTGCATTTCCAACCAAAAAAAAAAAAAAAATGAATGTTAACTTCCCAATACCAAACACCCCAGACACATTAACATTTACCAAACACATGTGCACTGAGGGGTTGGGGGTAGGCGGGGGAATGTTATGTTTGGATATCATTTGGATCACAGTGCTGAAAAAAAATCACAGACAGACTCATTCACTGAGATCTCTGAAAGGGGTAGGTGTAATATTCTTCAGGTAAAACTTTGAACTAGTAAGAGCTTTTAATTCCCCAATCTGAATAGAAACAAACATTAGAAAAACAAAGTATAGTTTCTCAAGTTTCAAAAACCATATCTCCATATCCTTGTCTTATTTTCACTCTCATCTTTCTTAGTCTTCTGCATAAGACCTACTTTGGATGTATATTGAGCAATCCCCCTATCTCCATGTCTGGTTACCAGGGTGAGCCACTTTCATTTTAAGAAATAAGGCTTTCTGATGGCTGTCCTCAAAATAGGTTCACATTTTTATGCACTAATTCATTCAGTAATTATTTATCGGCCTAAGACAAATATTCTATGAACAAAGGGGATAAAATAGGGAGCAAAATCTGCCTTCTGCCCTGGGAAAGTTTTGACTAGTTTATGAGACTACTTGAGGGGGATGATTTGCATGTGTGTACCTAACTTTTTTTGTTTGTTCATTTGTTTTGAGACGGAGTCTCACTCTGTCACCCAGGTTGGAGTACAGTGGCACAATCTCGGCTCACTGCAAGCTCCGCCTCCCGGATTCACGCCATTCTCCTGCCTCAGCCTCCCGACTAGCTGGGACTACAGGTGCGCGCCACCTCGCCCAGCTAATTTTTTTATATTTTTAGTAGAGACGGGGTTTCTCTGTGTTAGCCAGGATGGTCTCGATCTCCTGACCTCGTGATCTACCTGCCTCAGCCTCCCAAAGTGTTGGGGTTACAGGCGTGAGCCACTGTGCCTGGCCATGTATACCTAACTTTAACTGACAAGTATATTTTGAAAATATTCCACCAGAATTGATTATTTCATAAAATTTAATTTTTTACAAAATGACATAGTCATATCCCCTGACATACTATCTGGATACTATAGGCACTTGGTAAAACTTCATTCCTTTTTTTTTTTTACCTTTGAAAATCAAATTGTGTTTAAGATGCATTTACGGTCTTGATATTTCTGGTAAAGCATCAGATCCCACCGCACGGAGGAGCTGACTAATGGAGAATTTAAGAGCATAGTCTTTGGAGGTAGACCGGTCTGGCTTTCAATGCTGGTTCTCTCTGGCACTTAGTAGAAAAGTAATCCTCAGGAAGGAGCTAAAGCTCTCTAAACCTTAAGTTCCTCATCTGAAGAATGGGATAAATAGTACCCATTTCATTGTGTTGTCAGAATTGCTTGAGATAAGTATGTAAATGAGTCCTGCATCAATGGTAGCTACTTTTTTTCTTTTCTTTTCTTTTCTTTTTTTTTTTTTTTGAGACAAGGTCTCACTCTGTCATCTAGGCTGGAGTGCAGTGGCACAATCACAGCTCACTGCAGCTTCAGCCTCCTCAGGCTCAAGTGATCCTCCCACCTTAGCCCCCTGAGTAGCTGGGACTACAGGTGCACACCACCATGCCCAGCTAATTTTTGTTTTGTTTTGTTTTTGTAGAGATAGGGTTTTACCATGTTGCCCAGGGTGGTCTTGAACTCCTGGCCTCAAGCAATCAGCCATCTCAGTCTCCCATGGTGCTGGGATTACAGGCATGAGCCATTGTGCCCAGCCAGTAGCTGCTATTTAATTATTATTATTTTTTTTTTTTTGAGACGGAGTCTCCATCTGTCACCCAGGCTGGAGTGCAGTGGCACGATCTCGGCTCACTGCAAGCTCCGCCTCCCGGGTTCACGCCATTCTCCTGCCTCAGCCTCCCAAGTAGGTGGGACTACAGGCACCCGCCACCATGCCCAGCTAATTTTTTTTTGTATTTTTAGTAGAGACGGGGTTTCACCATGTTAGACAGGATGGTCTCGATCTCCTGACCTTGTGATCTGCCCACTTCAGCCTCCCAAAGTGCTGGGATTACAGGCATAAGCCACAGTGTCCGGCCACCAGTAGCTACTATGTAATGTAAATAATCACCACACCCAACTTCCCAATTCATCTGCTTTGGGAAATCAACTTATCAACACTGGATTTTCTTTTCTTTTCTTTCTTTTTTGAGATAGTTTCCACTCTTGTTGCCCAGGCTAGAGTGCAATGGCACAATCTCGGTTCACTGCAACCTCTGTCTCCCAGGTTCAAGCAATTCTCATGCCTCAGCCTCCCAAAGCAGCTGGAATTACAGGTGCGTGCCACCACACCCAGCAAATTTTGTGTTTTTAGTAGAGACAGGGTTTCACCAAGTTGACCAGGCTGGTCTTGAACTCCTGACCTTGTGATCCACCTGTCTTGGCCTCCCAAAGTGCTGGGATTACAGGCGTGAGCCACCGTGCCTGGCCTAATTTTTGTATTTTTTTGTGGAGACAGGATTTTGCCATGTTGCCCAGGCTGGCCTTGAACTCCTGAGCTCAAGCAATCAGCCTGCTTTGGCCTCCTAAAGTGCTGGGATTACAGGCATGAGCCACTGCTCCCGCCTAACACTGGATTTGTTTAAGGCAAAACATGCCCGTAATTTGCATCCAAACATCAACTCCAGAAAGGGAAACTATGGGATTCCGGCATCTTTGTTATTGTTTAAGATGTATTATGACAACCACCTTTCCCCCAAGAACCTTCCCTACCCTGGCAGAAAGGGGTTTGTACTCCCAGGCCAGTGTACACTCTTCCCATGTGATGGATGCAAATCTTGTTCTATATCTACCCTCCTTTCTTATCCAAGAGGTTTATCAAGCCTGAACCCTGTAAACACTTTAAGGTTCTCATTTATGCTCTTTCTTTTCGTTAATACATCCTCTCAGAGCACCCCTTTGGGACTACGAATTCTGGGACAGAGGTATTAACAGAATAGATCCATCCAAGGGAGAGCCATACTCTAGCTGCAGCGTAACCATGTCAAGCAGTGACCCTGTGGGCACACCCTGCCTGCTCATGTGTGTCCTCTCCTAGTTACTGTTTACGTTGAGTTACATGAGTCAAGCAGCCAGGCTCCATGTGGCAAAGTATACAGTAGACAGTGCGTTGTACTTTGCAGAGCCTGTGATTGAGGGAAACCAATGCTCCCTCTTAAAATTACCTTTGCAAAATATTTAATATAAAACAGTAGTTCTTAAGTCTGGAAGAGTCTTGGCATCTTGAAAATCAGCAGATCTGTTCAACAGAATACATAGGGCTCTCTTCCTGGGGCTGGAGGAAATATACACAATTTTTACATATAAATTTTTCATCCCATTTCAGACAACTCAGACTCTGCAGTTTTTCTTTCTTTTTTTTTTTTTTTTTTTTTTTTTTGAGATCGAATTTCACTCGTTGCCCAGGCTGGAGTGCAGTGGTGCAATCTCGGCTCACCACAACCTCCACCTCCCAGGTTCAAGTGATTCTCCTGCCTCAGCCTTCCTGAGTAGCTGGGATTACAGGCATGCGCCACCACGCCCAGGGAATTTTGTATTTTTACTGGAGATGGGGTTTCTCCATGTTGGTCAGGCTGGTCTCGAACTCCTAACCTCAGATGATCCACTCGCCTTGTCCTCCCAAAGTGCTGGGATTACAGGCATGAGCCACCGTGCCCGGCCCTTCCTGCAGTTTTTCCACACACTCTTTTGGGTATCCACCTAATCTAAAAGAATCTAAACCAGCACCTAAATTCTCATCCAGATTCTAATGGTCTCTTTTTTTCAGTCATGAGAAATCCAATGAAGTGGTGAGCTCCTAAGAATTCAAACATTGAGTCAGATCCCACAGTGTGGACTCTGTCTCTGCTCTGGGTGTTTCTGTCTGTTACGGGGGGATGATCGTTCCTCCTACTGGGAACATCCTGGCAGGTTTCCTCAGGCCCAGGCATTGTACAAAACTTCAGAAGCTGCTCAGTCCGACAAAAGCAGCGCTGTGCAGAAAGCCCCCGGGATGGTGACAACATGGGACCTTCAGTGGGCAGTTGTTTGAGGTCATTTTCTCATCAGTAGCAGCAGGCTCAAAATGGATGTGCAATGCCAACCAGGAGATTAGGGAGCACCGAGCAGCCTCAGGGGTTGTTTTCTGCCTGGTTCAGGAGAAGCTGCTGTAGGAATTTTTGCCGCCAGCCTCTTGTTGAGTGACAGGAAGAGAAAAAAGGATCATTTGAAGGCTCCCTGATTCAAATGGCATATACAGAATGCCAGGCCCTGGCTGCCCTGGAGAAAGTCACTCTGGTGCCAGCTTAGGGAACAAATGTGTTCCCACTGTCTCCTGGAAAGGCTTTCCCCACCCCTGCTGAGGGGGTGGATTTCAAAGCAGCTGACTTCTTGCCCTTTTTAATAGGACTGCAAGTGTTCCCATTTTAATTCTAAAACTTTCTCCCAATTTTCCACTCCTCTAAGGCCTCCCCAAGAAAAGCTGGTATTCTGGGTCACTGAAATGGCGTCAGGTTATTAAGCAGGGAAAGGGGATTAGAGGAACAGTTCCTAGCAGCAGCAGTGAACACAGTTATGGTATTGAGAGCTTGCATTGCATGTTAATAAAATGCTATAAAACATCAAACCCTAAAGGTAGCAGTGAAAGCCACGTAAATCCCTTCCAAAGTTTGCCTTCTGCAGCTGTGGATCTAAAAGTTCCCTGCCTTTCCTGTACTTTGATAATCACGCTTTTCCTCCTTTAGAGACACACGCAGTCTCGCTCCCAAACCACAGTGTGTTTTAAATGCTGACCACCCCATCTTTCCCTGGCACCATGGAGCCTTTCAGTCTAAAACCCCAGAGTCTGCAAAGTCTGGCCAGTATGCTGGGGAGAGGTAGTAGAGTAATTAAGTTAGCTGTTAGCTGCTGTGAGTGGACTTCGGTATTTCATCGCAGCTGCCTGCCTCTGTCTCCCCAGCCGCCCTCCCACATCTTCCTATGAGACCGGCTGTGTGTGTGAAGGAGGTGCTGTTTCCCACAGCTCTGATCTAATTCAGCTGAAATTCAATCTCCGTGTGACCAACCTCAGCCAGCGCTCTCCCACCCGCCGCCGGCCTCCCCTCTGTAGGCTGTGTGTGCTGCCCATTTACACCATCAATCCCACAGCCTCCCCTCCACCAGTCCCTGGGTATAGACTTACGGTGTCAGCGGGCCAGCCTTGGGGGCTCGCCTGCTGCCCGGATGCTCACCCCCTCATCGCCAGTGCTCCAAGGGGAGACACTCTATACCTGCCACTCGGAGGCCTGAATGGGGCCTGTGAGTTATCGCAGGAGAAAGGGCAGTGGAGCCAGCTAAGGCTGAGAACCCAAAACAGATGTCAAAGACATCAGACCACGTTTTCCATGGATCTTCAGTGCCCAGAAAGATTTATGACCTCTTTTAACCCCCTTTTAACGTGGGTTGAACTGGGCTTGTTTTATAGCGGGGAAACAAGTCTGGCAGTCATTCAGAAAGTCACCAGAGCGACAGGGTCTGCCCTGGGTCTGTGGACCCTTGCTTCCTTTCTTTGTCATCCCTCTCTTAAGCTCCATCCCTTAGCCTCTGTGTTTGGTGGGGACATTTCATCACAGACTCATCACAGCTCTCCATCCCCTGACAGCCCAAAGCTGCTTGTGGCTTTGACCCTAAATGGTATTCAGTTTGGGTTTGCATCTTCATACTGAACAAGGAAATAATAAGTATCTTTTAGAAGAGCAGAGATTGCAGAAGGCCAGCACTGGCCAGTGATGCAGGGCCCTGGCTTTTTTTTTTTTTTTTTTGGTCTAATTGTTACCTAATCATGTTATCCTGGATCAGGCGCACTCTCTTTTGACCAAGAAAGCTTTGAACTTTGCTTTGCACTTCCTGCAAGAGGAGGATTTCTACCTCGGGGCAGGGAGGCACAGGAAGGCAGAGGTTTGCGGGTGCATTTTACAAGCCCTATGAAGCAAAAGGGAAGGGGTTTACAAAGGCGTCATAATTAGAAATGATGTGTCAGGACAGGCAAGCACCACTCGAATGTGACGCTGCCAGTCTCCTCCCAGGCTGCCGCAGGAACACGGGAAATTCAGCATGGCTTCAGCACGGGCACTCAAGCCATTTTCCAATGCAAAGCATCCCAGTCTTCCAACCTTCCATTCGTTTTACTGCACATTGGTAAGTGACAGGCAGGGTCACACCTTCATACTTTTTTTTTTTTTTAAGAGAATTATAATTTGCATGAAGAGATTCCTTTTTGCTAACAACCCACCCGCTCGCTTATCTTGATCTACAGATAGAAATAGGCCAGTGGAGCTGGAAAGTGTTTCCCGCACCTCCCTCAGACTCCCAGACACTCAATTTGCATTCAGTCTCAGAGAGAGTTTAGAGCCTGCTGTGTCTCCTTTTTTGGACAGTGGGTAGTTATGACCAGAATTAAAAGGAGAAAAGTCTCCAGCACTTAAAAAAATCAACTAACTTTTTTTATGAACTTCTGCTAACAGTTAGGCTGTGTCACGGAGGGAGGTGTCCTGGGAAGGAGGCTCACCCCTCCCTAGGGAAGAGGAAGCTTCCCGCAACCAACCTCAGAAATAATCTTCTCCCTGAGTCCTGAGAAAACTGCCGCAAATGTTAACACATCAATCTTAAGGAAACGAGCCTGGCTTTTACCAACTTAATTTCATATAATTATTTCAGAGTTTAAGTCTTTACAAGAAAGAGGGAGTGGAGGGAAAGGATCAGAAAATTGAAGGGGATGAACAGAAGAGGAATGAGATTCCTTTGTTTTGAAGATTCCCATTTCTCTTCTGGTGTGCAGGGCATCTTTGTCTGTGCTTTCGTCTCTCAGGAGCAAATGCACAGCACACTCGACAGTATGTGCAGAGGCCTGGAAGGCACTGATTTCGGCTCAAGTCCATTTTTAAGGGACACTTTAATAAAGCTTCCTTTTGTGTATTGGATCTTAGAATACCGAATGTACAGTGAAATGAGGTCAGAAGACCTGCATGCCAGTCCTGACTCCTGACCACTAAGTTATAATGTAGTTGGCACAAGTCATTAAGCTTCAGGGACTTTATTACATCTCTAAAATGGAGGTAATGAGACCTCCCCTGTCCACCTCTTGGGGGTTATATATAGAAAACAGGAAAACACTTTGAAAAGTTAAAAATGCTGCTATACAATTAAAAGTTATTATTCTTACAATAATAAAATTTATTAAGAGCATTCTGTAAGTACATTTTTAAATTTAATTTTTTTAAACATAGAAGCAAGTTCTCACTATGTTGCCCAAGCTGGTCTCAACCTCCTGAGCTCAAGCAATCCTCCTGCCTTGACCTCCCAAAGAGCTGGGATTATAGGCATGATCCATGATGCCCAGTCTGTAAGCAGTTTATTACCAGTATTCACATAAGAGTCAGCAGCATAGAATTCGTTAAAGAAAAAGCTGGGACACCGTCTAGTCCAATCAGTTTTAAACACATCCACTTAAAATGTAAATGACAAAGCCCCATCCTCCAGAAATATTGATTCCATAGGTATAGATAAGCCCAGAAATCTGGATTTTAGATCACCACCTTGGGATATTCAGAGATGGAATCCAACAACCTGACTTTGAGCAACGTTGTTTTGCAAAACGAGGACATTTCTCATTCTCCTACTCCCTGGCCATATCCTTCCTCCCGCTGGGGCTGGGTGTGAGAATAGAGCACATTACTTTCACATCTCTTCATTAATATTTCAGAATCTACAACATGAAGGACTGGAAAAAAACAAAGCAGAACGGGGGATTATGTCGATGGGTTTGGTTTCCCTCTAATGATGAGAAAAAATGCATGTCTGCTCTGAGCAGATGATAAATTGATCCAGAAAATGTTGCACAAGTGTTCTTTGCTAAGCTTCAGGGTCAAAGTCAACAATATAAAAGAAAATATACCTCCGTTTAGTTGAAAAGGACTTACATTCAAGGCATTGCACAACAGGGCTGGTGTGGGTTACACTCTGTCAAATGGCCCTGTTCATTTATTCAGCTTTCCACAGAACTTTGCCAAGGAGGACAATGAGGGAGAGAGAGATTTAGCTGTTGTGGTTGCAGTTTGTTTTTGCACCTGGTGGGTTTTTTTTTTTTTTTAAATGTCAGCATTTAATGACAATAGTTTGAGAATACCATAACATTTTTAAAGATAATGAAATCATTTGTATGTGAAGTTGGGATAATGAAATGACAGGTCTCTCATAAAAGGAATCTCCTTTTAGTAACCATGGCCTATACTTGCATTAAGTGGAAAAAAAAAAATGAACTGAGGAAGAACTTTCTAGAAAAATAGATAGCTCCTAGAAATCTGGGAGCTTTTCATCATTATTAAACTCATTTGTCTTGCAACTTTCTATTCCTAAAATGAGCAAAAAATTTAACAAAAGTAGTCTCTGGAAAACCAAAACAGAGAACTCATAACATATTCCATTTACTCATAGGAAACTCTCAGGCACCTCCTCGCACCTCTTTATACACAGTTTTAATACACATCTGCATGGATACGTGTGTGTGTGTCCATATTGGTCCTCTATGCTCACAGTAAACATTGAACATTAGAAAATTAGGGTAGAAGAATTTCTGAAAATAGGTACATTGATAACCAGAGTGATAGGTCAATGGACTGATGAAAAGCAGAGAGACGAGAGTCTATTTAAAGTTTTCAAAATAACTTCAGAATCAGAAAATTTTGGACCCTTTATATGCTCCAAAAGACCCCCAAGGCCCTATTGCATTGTAGCAGAGTAACAAAATTTTGTTCACTGTCATTATCCCAAGGCATCAAGAAAAAAATTAAATTTTGCCCTATTTTCTCTGTTTAAGAAGGTACTAAATAATGTATTTTGGAAAGATTTTCATCAAAATGTTTAAAATTAAAAGGTGCCCATGCTGAAAGAGACAAATCCTTATGTTTTGAGAATTCTCATTTACTCAAAAATCTTTTTTCCCAAAGTTTCTGAATAAGCAAAGTTTGTCTAAGAAGTAAAGATTGGGAGAGAAGAGGAGGGGGAGGCGGAAGGGGAGTAACAGCTGTTTTGAGTTAAGAAGCATGTTAATGACAGCACAGGAGTCAGAAAGATGCTCGAGTTCGCCTGCTGGTCTAAGAGGCAATGTATTAAACTGTCTAATAAAAACAATTGTTCTAGGCCTGTGATAATGGACATGAGGAGAAGATTCAGAAGACAGCATTGACGAATGAAGTATCTGTGGCATAAAACCATCCTCCCCTGCGCCCTCAGTCCAAGGCTGTTATCAGAAGTAGGTGACACTGCACAGGCACGGGGTGACAAGGGGCATGCTGGAAATGGCCCAGTCTAACTCTCTCACATTTTGGGTTCACAGGGAGTGTTTTCTGAGAGGGTCGATCACCTGAACTGCAGATGGGCCCGGGTAGGAACAAGAGGGGAGAAAAGGGGATGCTTTCAACGGAAAGATTAATGATAAACACGAAATAGCGTGATGACTGTGAAGGTTTCAGGCACCGGAGACGCTAAGAAAAAAGAAAACAGAAAGTCGTTTTATCTTTACAGTGGTTCCTATAAAGGGGTCAACAGGTCGTGGTAGAAACTATCAGTTAATTATCTCTAGGTCAGCAGCCTGCCTCTAGTCGGAGAGCCCAGCCCCTTGCAAGGAGACCCTGAGCTCATTGATGCTGAAAGGCCAGGGGTGGCAGAAGGAATCTTCCCACTCACCTTCCTGAGCAGGAGACAGAAGCTGCACCAAGCCCCTCATCCTGCTTGCCTCTCACTCCTGCACCTACATCACATAGACACTGAAAACGTTCCCCAAACCTGCCACTGACTAGGGAACTCTGTCTGAATAGAAATAGAACTGAGATTAAAGTGTCCCTATTTTAGAAATGGAGAGATACACTAGGAACACAATCAGAATCAAAAACTGCTGTCTCCAGAGCCTAACCCTGACCTTGACTTCGGCCCTCACCTTCTCCCCGGCCACTTGACAAGATGTAGTCACATTTAGGACATTGAAAACATGTAAACCCTTCAAAAAATTTTTTAAATTCTATGTTATGTCATCTAATTGGTGCTGTAGATAAGACATATAAATACACATGCATTATTATGTTTTTTTAAAAAGGCAGAAATCCTAGGTATCAACAACTCCCTATACATAAATGACTCCTAAATCCAGCTCTTTCCTCAGCCCTGGACTTGGATTTCCAATTGCCTGCTAGAAATATCCACCTGGCTATCCCATAACTTGTAAACGATTTGTTTGTGAGCAAATTTACTTTCTTGCAGATGCAGGTCTGTTGTCACCTTTTCTGTTTGGCAAGTTATTGAGATGAAGTAAGACTAACAGGATGAATAGTCACAAACACACCTGTCCCATCTCACAACAGAGGTAAAGATGTGTATTGACTGGTTCTTAAGGACATGTAAAAGATTTAGAAGCTGATTCAAGAATGTGTGCGTCATGGTCTTACATATCAGCAATTCTGAATCATGAGTAGTTGAGGTAAATTGTATTAAGTCAGCAGAAGCACAGAACAGGCATTAACAATAGTTTTTATCACTGTTATGATCACTTAGGTATACAGCCCCAGGAGCTTCCCTTGACAGAAGTACATTCTGAGAAAAGTTTGGCATTGGGTGCCCATATCCCCATTGCTGGCCCTTTGCTCCAAGTGTAGAAACCTGCCCACTCAGATCCCATCCCAAAAATGGTCCTACCCATATTGTCTTTTCTCATAGACTCACAGAAAGTTGAACCTAAAAAAAGACATTAGAGATCTTCTAGTTCGCCCCTTTATGTTCAGATGAGGTCATGGAGATGGAAAGAAGGGCTATCCCCATCGGTCACAGAAATCCAGTGGTAGAGCTGTAACTAGAACCAACATCATCTGTGGTGTTCCTCTTTCCTTTCTGCTTTCACAACTGTAATGAAGAAAAATTAATACGTTTCCCAGAGATATTTACATTTTAACAGTGTTCAAAGAATCAAGCTAACCCAGTGATAAGAGCAGAGCATTAGGGATCAACTGCAAAACAGAGCAGGTGTTTATAGACTAGCTACCTATGAGACTGAGTATTCTGAAATACATTCCTTTCAACATCACAGAGGTCTGACATGTTTACAAAGCTCCCTTGTCTCTGAAACTTCTTTCAATATTAATGCCTTCTTAACTGGAAAGGAAAACACCTGAAGTGATTACATTGTATTACTTACTGTACAGTGTGCATGTCATAACCAGATTCGTCATGGTAATGTAGGGCTTCCTCTTATATGTGCAGTAATCTGCAGTATTTCCCTTGAAGAAAATTGAGGCTAATAAGAAATTCTCATTCCTTTTCTAGTTGTTCTTGGTATTTTGTTACCAATTTAGTGATGGCTCAACTATAAGTTTGAGCAGGAGGAAGGACTAAAGGTGTGGAGCAAGATCATGGACATGGGCTTCGGTCCAAGAGATGTCTGTGTTTACTCTCTTTGATGATTGTCAAGTCATTTCCCCTGGGTATCTTAATTCAATTGCAAAAGAACCAACACGTCTAGTCCCAGGCATTGCTTCTGTAACACTATCTCACTTCCTTATCACTTCCCCATCCTTCCCTCTTTCAAAACTGGAAATAGCTTTGTCATTTCCATTTACCTTCACCTCTATCTTCCCCTCTTCCTTCCCCATTTATCTTAGCAAGATAAACACAAAAGAAAATATATTCAGAAAACATACTTGACCTAGCATGTCATAGGTGTGCAATAAGCATGCTAAGATTAATCCCACAATTGGTATCCCTTCCTTGGTGCCTGTGGATAGATGCCCTGGAGAAACTGGCTTAGCATTCATGAAAAATACACACATAAGTTGTACATGATACAGATTGAAATATTACTTAAATGCCAACAAGGTGAAGATTATGATTCTAAATAAGATTTTTGACATTTTTCATTGAGTTTTGCAGGGCTCCTTACAAGGAAGCTACAGGAATTTTTCCACAAAGGATCCATCCACCACTATGAAATCCAAGTCCTGTTCCATGTCCTCAAAAATCTTGAGCTGTTTTGCAGTCTATTCCATCATACATTTATGTTTGTTTTAATATAAAATTTCCCTAAGACGTCTTGTAAAATGGATGCTTCAAGCAGATGCACCATGTTTATCCTATGACTTTCAAAAACTCCTCTAATACCACTGCATACTCCAGCTTGAGAAATCAAACTTAACCATCAAAGGAACCATGAAAAGAGCCATGCTCTTTGAAGGCCAGGGTCCTAAATTTATTTTAAGGCTTTCTTTTTCTTTCTATCAATTATAAAATCTGACAAGTGTTCCTGCTGAATAAGTATACTCAACTTTTTTTTCTTTTCTTTTCTTTTTTTTTTTCCGAGACAGGGTCTCGCTCTGTCACTCAGGCTGGAGTGCAGTGATTCGACCTCGGCTCACTGCAACCTCTGCCTCCCAGGTTCAAGCGATTCTCCTGTCTCAGCCTCCTAAGTAGCTGGGATTACAGGCACCCGCCACCATGCTCGGCTAATTTTTGTATTTTCAGTAGAGAAGGAGTTTCGCCATGTTGGCCAGGCTGATCTTGAACTCTTGACCTCAGGTGATCCACCCGTCTAGGCCTCCCAAAGTGCTGGCGTTACAGGTGTGAGCCACTGCACCCAGCCAGTATACTGAACTTCTGAGGTGCTCTCCAGTCCATGTGTCATTGTTAAAATCTATTTTTGTCCACAGCTCTGTTAAGGGGATAGACCAGACCTTGTTAATTCTATGTGCCAGCAATTTCCCAGGATTGGACCCGACCCAGTCTGATCAAATCAGACACTCCTGAGAATTTAGAATTTAGAATTGGAAACCAGGGGGGTTACCTGGTTTGGGGCCCCAGAGCTGAGAGGTCACACAGAGCCAGGGCTGGAGCAGTCTTTTTATGTTTAGAACTTTCTGAAGCAGAACAAGTCAGTCCAGAGAGAAAAGGAGAATTAAGCAAAATTGCTTTAAAAAGAAAGGAAGCAATAATAAATAAGTTAATAATATATTTTTCTAGCAAAGGATGGGAAGATTGGGAATAAATTTTTAAAAAATCTAGTCAAAATGGGATTAAATTAGAAATAACAAAAGAGTATATTAAAAACTACCAAATTTATAAATTAAACAGTAACGCTTATAGATAATTCACAGATCAAAGAAAAAAATCATGATAAATTCTGTATTTTGAAGTAGATGAAAATGAAAACAGCATATCAAAATGTATGAGATGCAGCCGAAACAGTGCTGTGAAGGAAATTTATAGCATTAAGTGCTTACATTAGAAAAACAGAAAAAGGGCCGGGCGCGGTGGCTCACGCCTGTAATCCCAGCACTTTGGGAGGCCGAGACGGGCGGATCACGAGGTCAGGAGATCAAGACCATCCTGGCTAACACGGTGAAACCCTGTCTCTACTAAAAATACAAAAAAAAAAAAATTAGCTGAGAGTCGTGGTGGGCGCCTGTATTCCCAGCTACTCGGGAGTTGGGAGGCTGAGGCAGGAGAATGGCGTGAACCCGGGAGGCGGAGCTTGCAGTGAGCTGAGATCACGCCACTACACTCCAGCCTGGGCAACAGAGCGAGACTCCGTCTCTAAAAAAAAAAAAAAGAAAAGAAAAACAGAAAAAGTCTCAGAAATTATCTAAACTTTTACTTTAAGATGTTTGAAAAAGAAGAACAAATAAACCCAACTCATGCAGAGGACATTATAATAAAGGTAACGGCAGAAATCAATGAAGTCAAAAACACAAAAGCAATAGAGAAAATAAAATCAAAAGCTAGGCCAGGCATGGTTGCTCACACCTGTACTCCCAGCACTTTGGGAGGCCAAGGCAGGTGGATGACCTGAGGTCAGGAGTTCGAGACCAGCCTGGCCAACATGGCAAAACCCCATCGCTACTAAAAAAAAAAAAAAAAAAAAAATTAGCTGGGTGTGTAGCTACTCAGGAGGTTGAGGCACGCGAATTGCTTGAACCCAGGAGGCAGAGGTCACAGTGAGTCAAGATAGCACCACTGCACTCCAACGTGGGCAACAAAGTGAGACTTTGTCTCAAAAAAAAAAAAAAAAGATCAAAAGCTAATTCTTTGAAATGATCGATTCAATTGAGAAACCTTTCATGAAACTAAACAGGGAAAAGAAAAGAGATGACAAAAATTACCAATGTCAAGAATGAAAGTATGAGCAGATTCTGCAGACATTAAAAGGTAATCATGGAATATTACGAAAAATATTATGCATACAAATTTCACAGCTTCAGTGAAATAGACAAAGTCCTTGAAAGACACAAACTATCACAGTTCACTGAAGAAGAAATAGTTAATGTAAAAATTTCTATATCTGTTAAAGAAATGGAATTAATATTTAAAAATTTTCCCCAAAATAAAACCCCAGGTCCAGATGGCTCCACTAGTAATTCTACCAAATATCTAAGAAAGAAAGTATAACCATTGTATACAAACAATGAACTTTCTAGAAAATAAAAAGGGAGATGACGTTTAGAATTATGTTATGAGTTCAGAATTACCCTGACACTGAAATAAGACAGATATTACACATAGAAAATGTTACAGATTAATATTCTCATGAGCATAGACACAAATATCTGTAACAAAATATTAGCAAATGGAATACAGCAATGTATAAAGAGGATAATGCATCATGACCAAATGTGATTTTTCTTAGGAATGCAAGGTTGTTTTGACATTTGAAAATCAGTCAATATAATTTACTATATTAACAAATCAAAAAAGAAAAATGACAATCATCCCTTGACAAAATTCCATACTTATTTTTGATTAAAAAAAGAAAATCACAAGAAACTATGAATAGAAAGGACCTTCCTCAAGCTGATGAAAGATGTCTACAAAAAAATCAAAAGTTAACATTATATTTAATGGTGAAAGACTGAATGTGTTTCTCTGAAGGATGTCTTTTCTCACCACTTCTAGTCAATACTGTACTGTAGGTTTTAGGCAACAAAATAAGACAAAAAAAAAAAGGCATGCAGACTGTAAAGGAAGAAGTAAAACTGTTGTTATTTGCACATGACATGATTGTGTTGTCTAGATTCCCAAGGACTCTACAAAAATGTTATAAGATAAATAATAAAAGAGCTGATAAGTGAATATAGTAAGATAATATATTAAAAATCAATTGCATATTTTTATATACTAGCAAAAAATTGGCATAATCCTTGAAATAATAAATTGATAAGGCTGGGCACAGGGGCTCTTGCCTGTAGTCCCAACGCCTTAGGAGGCCAAGGCAGGAGGATCACTTGAGAATATGAGACCAGCCCAGGCAACAGAATGGGACTCCCTCTGGATGGATAGATGATAGATAGATAGATAGATAGATAGATAGATAGATAGATAGATAGATAGATAGATAAAGCTGGACTTCATTAAAATTAAAAGCCTCTTCTCTGAGAAAGGCACTGTCAAGAAAATAAGAAGACAAGTCACAGACTAGGAGAAAATATTTATGAAACACTAATAAAACACTGTTATCTAAAACATATAAAGAACTCTTAAAATTCAATGATTTGAAAAACCTGATTTAAAATGGACAAAATACCTGGACACCTCACCAAAGAAGATATAAACAGGTGGCAAATAAGCACATGAAAAAATGCTCAACATCCTATATCATTATGAAATTACAAATTAAAACAACAACAAGATACCACTACACATTTATTAGAATGGCCAAAATCCAAAACACTGATGACATCAAATGCTGGTGAGGATGTGGAGCAACAGGAACTCTCATTCACTGTTGGTAGGAATACAAGATGGTACAGCCAATTGAAAAGATAGTTTGGTAGTTTCTTACAAAACTTACAAACTCTTACCATATTGTTTTGGCAATTGTGCTCCCAAATGAGTTGAAAACCTATGTCTAAGCCAAAACTTACATAAGAATGTTTATAACAGATTTATTTATAATTGCCTAAACTTGAAAGTAACCAAGATGTTCTTCAGTAGGTAAGTGGGTGGACTGTGGTATATTCTGACCATGAAATATTATGAAATGCTAAAAAGAAATGAGCTATTAAACCATGAACATGTATGGAGGAAATTTAAATGCATGTAACCAAGTGAAAGCCAGTCAGAAAATGCTACAAGTTGTATGATTCTGACTATAAGATATTCTAGAAAAGGCAAAACTATGGAGACAGTAAAACAATCAGCAGTTGCCAGGAATTAAGGAGGAGGGAGGGATGAATAGGCAGGACACAGAGGATCTTTAGGGCAGTGAAACTATTTTGTGTAATTCTACAGTGGCAAATACATATCATTATACATGCATCAAAACCCACAGAATGTACAACAAGAGTGAATCCTGATAAACTATGGATTTTGTGTGGTGGTAATGTGTCACTGTAGGCTCATGGATTTTATCATTACCATTCTGGTGTAGAAATTTGAAAGTAGTGTAGCTGTGTGTATGTGGGAGCAGGGGATACATAAGAAATCTCTATACCTTCTGCTCAATTTTGCTGTGAATGTAAAACTGTGCTAAAACATAACGTCTATTAAAAAATCACAAAGTGAAAATGTTTTCTTACCATTTATAGTAGGGTAAAAAATAAAATATTTAGGGATAAATACAATAAGTGCAATATTTGTATTCTGAAAACTATAAAACATACCCAAGAGAAAATAAAGGCTTGGTACCATGGCTCTTACCTGTAAGTTCAGCACTTTGGGAGGCTGAGGCAGGTGGATCACCTGAAGTCAGGAGTTTGAGACCAGCCTGACCAACATGATGAAACCCCGTCTCTACTAAAAATACAAAATTTAGCCGGGTATGGTGGCACACACCTGTACTCCCAGCTACTTGTGAGGCTGAGGCGGGATAATAGCTTGAGCCCAGGAGGCAGAGGTTGCAGTGAGCTGAGATTGTGCCACTGCACTCCAGCCTGGGTGACAGAGTGAGACTCCATCTCAAAAAAAAAAAAAAAAAGAAAGTAGAGAGCTAAATTAATCAAGGTATGTCCCCTTTCTGAACTGAGTGATCAGTATTACTAAAGCATCAATTGTCCCCTAATGATCTACAGGTTCAGATCAGTTATTCCAGTTAAAATCTTGGCAGGCTTTTGGTAAAAATTGACAAATAGATTCTAAAATTTATATGGAAATGGAAAAGTCCTATGATGGCCAGAACAACATTTAAAAAGAAGAGCAAAGTTAGGGGACTTAAACTACTTGATTTCAAGACTTACTATAAATCTACAGTAATCAAGACAATATGGTGCTGGTGTAAGGACAGACATATAGATGCTTAGAATAAAAAGAAAACCCAGAAACAGACTTACATATGTATGGGCAATTAATTATTGACAAAGCATAAGAATAATTCAATGGGAATAAAAGTAGACTTTTCAACAAATGGTGCAAAAACAACTGTATATACATATGGGAAAGAATGAACCTCAATCCAAAACTCCTGCTATACACAAATGATTAACTAGAAATCATTCATAATCAGATCAAAATATAAAGTCTAAAACTATAAAATGTCTAGGAGAAAACCTTAAGAACCTTGGGATAAGCAAAGATTTCTGAGGACACAAAAAGCACCATAAAAAAATGATACAATTTTCTTCACTAAGATTCAAAATATTTGCTCTTCAAAAGACATCAACAAGAAAATGAATTGACAGGCCAAAGACCAGAAGGAAATATTTGCAATGCATGTATCTAACAAAGGACTGCTATTCAGAACATATAAACACAACTTAATAATAAACAGGCAAAAAACAATGGGCAAAAGATTTGTACAGATACTTCACAAAAGAAAATAAACAAATGACTGATGAGTACGTAAAAAGATGCTCAATATTCTTAGTCATCAGACAATGGAAATTAAAACTGCAATGAGAAACCACCACACACCTATTGGAATCACTAAAAATTTAAAAGTTTTATACAACCAAGTGTTGGTGAGGATATAGAGCAACTAGAACAGTCATACATCACTATTGGGAATGTAAAATAGTATAACCACTTGGAAGGTTGGCCATTTCTTACACAGTTAAACATACAGCTACTGTACAACCTAGCAATTATACTCCTAGATATCTTCCACCCACAGTGAAATATATGTTACACAAATTATTTTACCCAAATGTTCATTTGTTAATAATAGCTAAAAACTGGAGACAAGCCAAACATCTACCTTCAGAATAACAAACAAGCTGTGCTATATTCATGCAATGGACTACTATTCATCAATGAGAAGAATGATCTACAGATACATATAAGAACATTGTTTTCTCAAAAGCATCATATTAAGTGAACAAATTCACCCAAAAACATTATATATGTTATATGTATAAAATTCTAGAAAAAGCGAAACTACTTCATTGTTATAGAAAGCAGTTCAAGGGTTGCTTGGGGCTGGGGTTGGCAGGTAGGGGCACACAGGAGTCTTTTAAGGTGATGAAAGTGCTGTGTGTATTAATTATGATGGTAGTTAAACTGATGTATGCAAACATATCAAGCTAAGCACGTGGAATAAGTGCATTTTATTGGATACAAATTATAACTCAGTAAGTGTTTTTATAAAATTAATTTGCTAGAGCTAAAATAGAAAGTATTTATGGACAAAAATGGCTTGGAATAAGACTATACAAGGTAGCAGGAGTCAGACCATGAGGGATTTTCATCCCACAGGCATTGTATATTTTGTTTAAAACATGTTTTTAAAAATATATATTCCAAAAAATGACTTGAGTTGTTTATGAAAGACAATTTGGTAATGAGTAGGGAATCTTTTTCTGATCATGACCTGGAATAGGAAGAACATTCTACATCATGACCCAGTGCACAAATACACACACGTGTAACAGTACTAACCCTTTCCTATATTCAATGAATATGTATATAAATAGTCATAGGAATAGAAATATTTTCTGTTCTATTCTTTTTTAAAAGCCGGTGTCAATACTTTAAATTAATTTCATGACCCATTAATTGGTTGTGGCCTTCAGCTTGTAAAACACTATGTTAAAAACCTATCTGACATGACTAAATTTTAGTTAAGCAATTCAATATTAATTTCTAGGTAAGATCAAGCTTCAAAACAGAGGTGTTCTAGAAGGAAGAGACTGGGGGAAAAATGAGAGTTAAGAGGATTTGGACATAAACATTGCTATAGACCAAACTTCATGTGTTGAAACCTAATCACCAATGTGATGATATTTGGAGCTGGGATTTTGGGGAGATGATGACTTCATGAGGGTGGAGCCCTCACAGATAGAATTAGTGGCCTTGTAAAAGACTCCAGGGAAAGCTTTCATTCTTTTGCCATGTGAGGGCACAGTGAGAAGATGCCATCTATGAACCAGAAACAGGGCTCTCACCAGACACTGAATCTGCCAGCACCTTGATCTTGAATTTTCTAACCTAAAGAACTGTGAGAAATAAATTTCTGTTACTTGTAAGCCACCCAGGCTATGGTAATTTCTTATAGTAGCTCAAATGCAGTAAGACAAAACTTGTAGGGATAGTCCTGTTTTCTTGCTTCTAGCTATATAGAGGAAGATGACTCAGAATCAATAGGCCTTGAGAGTCAGACAGACCTGGGTTCACATTTGGTTATGGCAATGATTGTGTGATTTTAGGTAAGTAATTTGACCTCCTGAGTCTCCGTTTTCTTGTTTGTAAAGTGGGGTTAGCAATAGTAAATATTTATCTCAGAGGATTGTGTGAGGATCAAGTAAGATAAAAGTTAGACACTCAGGGCCAAGATGGCTGGCTAGAACCAGCTACAGAGAGGCTCTCATGGAGAGGCTTTCATGGAGAGGAATGAAAGTGGTGAGTAAATATGGCACCTTCAGTGGAAACATCCAGGTACTTGGATTGGGATTAATCAGGGAAACGGCTCAACCCATGTAGAACTGAGAAAACTAGGGCAGGGTGATGGCTCATCTGGGAGTGACACAGAGCCAAGGGAACATCCCATTGCCTAGGGAAGTAGTAAGTAAATGTGCAACCCCAGTAAACCATGCTTCTCCCACAGATCTTTGCAACCCTCAGGTCAGGAGATCCCCTCATGAGCCCATTCCACCAGGGCCTTTGGTGTGACACACAGAGCTACATGGAGCAGCTGCTTAGGCATGCACAGAGACCCAGGAGCTTTACATACCCTGGTTCTGGGCTCCCTAGCAAAGGGGACTGCAGCTCAGGCAAGGTGGGAGGTTGGACCTCCATATCCACACCTAGGAAGGGGACTGAATCCAAGGGCCAAGCAGTGATGGTCTGTGAGCTCCACTTCCATGATGCCTCACAGAATAAGACCCACTGGCTTGGAATTTTAGCCAGCCACTGGCAACAGTGTTGTGCCTAGTTGGGACAGGACAGAGTTCCCCAGGGGAGGGGCAGGTCACCTATCTTTGCTGTTTGAGTGATTCAGCCATTCCAGCCTGTGGGTTTTGGAGATTCCAAACCAAACTAACTGGGGACAGAAGGGATCCCCCAGCACAGCACAGCACAGCTGCTCTACCAAAATGTGGCCAGACTGCTTCTTTCAGCAGGTCTCCAATCTGTCCCCACTTACTGGGTGGAACCGCCTCCCAGCTAAGGCCTCCAGCCACCCCTGCCCCTGTTCTCCAGCCCAACAGATATTTGATTTCTTCCTGAGATGGAGTTCCCAGAGAAAGGAGTGAGCTGCCATCTTTGCTGTTTGGGCAACTTAGACATTCTAGCCTGCAGCCTTTGGAAAGCCCAAGCCAACCAGACACAGAAGTGGTACCCCAGCATAGCACAGCTGCTCTACGAAAGTATGGCTAGTTCTGCTTCTTTAAGCAAGTCCCCAATCCCATTCTTCCTGAATGGGTGAGACCTCCCAACCAGGGTCTCCAGCCACCTCCTACAGGTGTGTTCAGGCTGGCAACAGGTCCATACCCCCTGGCATGGAGCTCCCAGAGGAAGAGGAAGGCTGCCATCTTTGCTATTTTGCAGCCTTCACTGGTGATACCTCCAGGTACTGGAAAATCTGAGGTGACTGGGGACTGGAGTGAACACCCAGCAAACCACACCATCCCTATAGAAAGTGGCTAGACTGTTAAAAGAAAAAAAGCTCCATCTGAAGGTCAACAACCTCAAAGATTTAAGGTAGATAAACCCACAAAGGCAAAAAAGAATCAGTACAAGAATGCTAAAAACTCAAAAAGCCAGAATGCCCTGTCTCCTCCAAATGACTGCATCACCTCTCCAGCAAGGGTTCACAACAGGGCTGAGGCTGAGATGGCTGAAATGACAAAAATAGAATTCAGAACCTGGATAAAAATGAACTTTACTGAGCAAAAGGAGCATGCTGTAACCCAATGCAAGGAAGTTAAAAACCATGATAAAACAGCAGGAGCTGACAGACAAAATAGCCATTATAGAGAAGAATGTAACTCACCTGATAGGGCTGAAAAACACCTTACAATAATTTCATAATGCAATTGCAAGTATTAATAGAAAAACAGACCAAGTAGAGGAAAGAATCTCAGAGCCTGAAAACTGTCTTTCTGAAATAAGACAGGCAGACAAGAATAGAGAAAAAAGAATGAAAAAGAATGAACAAAACTTCCAAGAAATATGGGACTATGTAAAAAGACAAAATCTACAACTGATTGGTGTACCTGAAAGAGATGAGGAGAATGGAACCAATCTGGAAAACGTATTCCAGGAATCATCCAT
Organism: Colobus angolensis palliatus; assembly: GCF_000951035.1. NCBI lineage: Eukaryota > Metazoa > Chordata > Mammalia > Primates > Cercopithecidae > Colobus > Colobus angolensis. The sequence continues at coordinate 17,420,859 of NW_012114710.1, read as the reverse complement.
GAGGATTCCCCAACCTAGCCACACAGGCCAATATTGAAATTCAGGAAATCCAGAGAATCCCAGTAAGATACTCCATGAGGAGATTGTCCCTGAGGCACATAATCATCAGAATCCTCAAAGTTAAAATGAAAGAAAAAATGTTAAGGGCAGCCAGAGAGAAAGGTCAAGTCAACTACAAAGGGAAGTCTATCAGACTAACAGTGGACCTCTCAGTGGAAACCCTACAAGCTAGAGGAGATTGGGGGCCAATATTCAACATTCTTAAAGAAAAGAAATTCCAACCCAGAATTTCATAACCACCAAAACCAAGCTTCATGAGCAAAGGAGAAATAAGATCCTTTTTAGACAAGCAAGTGCTGAGGGAATTCTTTATCATCAGATCTGCCTTACAAGAGCTTCTGCAGGAAGCACTAAATATGGAAAGGAAAAACTGTTACCAGTCACTACAAAAACACACTGAAGTACATAGACCAGTGACACTATAAAGCAACCACATGAACAAGTCTGCAAAATAACCAGCTAGCATCATGATGACGTATCAAATCCACACATAACAATACTAACCTTAAATGTAAATGAGCTAAATGCCTTCAATTAAAAGACACAGAAAGGCAAGCTGGATAAAGAACCAAGAACCATCGGTATGCTGTCTTCAAGAAACACATCTCACATGCAGTGATACACATAGGTTCAAAGTAAAAGGATGGAAGAAAATTTACCAAGCAAATGGAAAACAGAAAAAAGCAGGAGTTGCAATCATAGTTGACAGAAACAGACTTTAACAGAAAAAAGCAGGGGTTGCAAGCCTAGTCTGACAAAACAGACATTAAACCAACAAAGATCAAAAAAAGACAAAGAAGGACATTATATATAACGGTGTAAAGGGTTCAATTCAACAAAAAAGAGCTAACTATCCTAAACATATATGCACCCAACACAAGAGGACACAAGAACAAAACAAGTTCTTGTAAACCTTCAAAGAGACTTACACTCCCACACAATAAAAATGGGAGACTTTAACACCCCACTGATAATATTAGACAGATCACTGAGACAGAAAATTTACAAAGAAATTGAAGACCTGAACTCAGCTCTGGATCAAATGGACCTGATAGATATCTACACAATTCTCCACCTAAAACAACAGAATTCACATTCTTCTCTTCACTACATGACACTTACTCTAAAATCAATTACATAATCGGAATGAAAATACTCTTCACAAATGCAAAAGAACTGAAATAATAACAGTCTCTTGGACCACAGCACAATCAAATTAGAACTCAAGACTAAGAAATTTACTCAAAACCATATAGTTACATGGAAACTGAATAAGCTACTCCTGATTGACTGATATGGTTTGGCTGTGTCACCACCCGAATCTCATCTTGAATTGTAGTTCCCATAATCCCTACATGTCATGGGAGGGACCCAGTGGGAGGTAATTGAATCATGGAGTAGTTACCCCCATGCTGCTGTTCTTGTGATAATGAGTGAGTTCATCATGAGATCTGATAGTTTTATAAGAGGGTTTTCCACCTTTTTCTTGGCACTTCTCTTTGCTGCCACCATATGAAGAAGGATGTGTTTGCTTCCCCTTCCACCATGATTGTAAGTTTCCTGAGTCCTCCCCAGCTATACTGAACTGAGTCAATTAAACCTCTTTTCTTTATAAATTACCCAGTCTTGGGTATTTCCATGTAGCAATGTGAGAACAGACTAAGAAGATGACATTTTCTTTTTTGAGACACAGTCTTGCTCTGTTGCTCAGGCTAGAGTGCAGCAGCATGATCTCAGCTCACTGCAACCTCTGCCTCCTGGGTTAAAGTGATTCTTGTGCCTCAGCTTCCCAAATAGCTGGGACTACAGGTGCGTGCCACCATGCCCAGCTAATTTTTATATTTTTAGCAAAGATGGGGTTTTACCATGTTGACCAGGCTGGTCTTGAACTCCTGACCTCAAATGATCCACTTGCCTCAGCCTCCCAAAGTGCTGGGATTACAGAAACGAGCCACTGCACCCAGCCTACATGATTACTTTTGAGTAAATAATGAAATTAAGGCAGAAATCAATAAGTGATTTGAAACTAATGACAGCAAAGATACAACATATCAGAATATCTCTGGGACACAGCTAAGGCAGTGTTAAGAGGGAAATTTATAACACTAAATGCCCACATCAAAAAGTTAGAAAGATCTCAAATTAACAACCTAACATCACAACTAAAAGAACTAGAGAACCAACAACAAACAAATCCCAAAGCTAGCAGAAGACAAGAAATAACTAAAATCAGAACTGAACTGAAGGAGACAGAGATATACTACACACACACACAAACACACACACACACACACACATCATTAAAAAGATCAACGAATCCAGGAGCTGATTTTTGAAAAAAATAAAATAAAATAGACCACTAGCTAGAATAATAAAAAAAGAAAAGAGAGAAGATTCAAATAAAAGCAATCAGAAATAAGGGGGATATTACCACTGACCCCACAGAAATACAGACAACCATCAGAGAATATTATGAATGCCTCTATGCACATAAACCAGAAAATCTAGAAGAATATGGATAAATTCCTAGGCATATATACCCTCCCAAGACTGAACCAGGAAGAAATTTAATCTCTGAGCAGATCAATAACAACTTCTGAAATTGAAGCAGTAATAAATAGCTCACCGACCAATAAAAGTCCAGGACCAGATGGATTCACAGCTGAATTGTACCAGATATGCAAAGAAGAGCTGGTACCATTCCTACTGAAACTATTCCAAAAAATTGAGGAGGAGGGACACCTCCCTAACTCATACCATGAGGCCAGAATCATCCTGATACCAAAAAACTGACAGGGATACAACACCACCAACAAAAATCCTCGACAAAATACTGGCAAACTAAATCCAGCAGTGCATCAAAAAGCTTATCCCCCACTATCAAGTAGGCTTCACCCCTGGGATGCAAAGTTGGTTTGAAATACTTAAGTCAGTAAATGTGATTCACCACAGAAACAGAACTACAGACAAAAACCACATGATTATCTCAACAGATGAAGAAAAGGTTTTCGATAAAATTCAACATCCCTTCATGTTAAAAACTTTCAATAAACTAGGATTGAAAGAACATACCTCAAAATAATAAGAGCCATATATGACAAACCCACAGCCAATATCATACTGAATGGGCAAAAGCTGGAAGAATTCCCCTTGAAAACTGACACAAGACAAGGACGCCCTCTGTCACCACTTCTATTCAACATATTATTGGAAGTTCTGGCCAGGGCAATCAAGCAAGAGAAAGAAATAAAGGGCATTCATATAGGAAAAGAGGAAGTCAAACTATCCCTGTTTGCAGATGACATGATCCTATATCTAGAAAACCTCCTCATTTCAGCCTCAAAGCTTTCTAAGCTAATAAGCAACTTCAGCAAAGTGTCAGGATACAAAATCAATGTGCAAAAATTACTGTGTTTCTATACACCAACAGTCAAGCCAAGAGCCAAATCACAAACAAATTCTCATTCACAATTGGCACAAAAATAATGAAATACCTAGGAATGCAGGTATTTTACAATACCTGTATTGTAAGGGTGGTGAAAGATCTCTACAAAGAGAACTCCAAACCACTGCTCAAAGATATCAGAGATGACACAAACAAATGGAAAAACATTCCATGCTCATGGATAGAGGAATCAATATTGTTAAAGTGGCCATACTGCCCAAAGCAATTTATAGATTCAATGCTATTCCTGTTAAACTACCACCAACATTCTTCACAGCATTAGAGAAAGCCATTTTAAAATGTATAAGGAACCAAAAAAGAGCCCAAATAGTCAAGGCAATCCTAACCAAAAAGAACAAAGTTGGTGGCATCATGCTATCTGACTTCAAACTACACTATAGGGCTACAGTAACCAAAACAGCATGGTACTAGTACAAGAGCAGACACATAGACCAATGAAACAGAACACAGAACCCAGAAATAAGACCACACACCTACAACTATCTGATCTTCAACAAAGCTGACAAAAACAATCCTTGTTGAAAGGATTCCCTATTCAATAAATAGAGCTGGGATAACTGGATAGCCATATGTAGAAAATTTAAACTGGACCCCTTCCTTATACCATATACAAAAATTAATTCAAGATGGAATAAAGACTTAAATGTAAAACCCAAAACTATAAAAACCCTGGAAGACAATCTAGTCAATACCATTCAGGACATAGGCATGGGCTAACAATTTCATGATGAAGATGCCAAAAGCAATGGCAACAAAAGCAAAAATTGACAAATGGGATCTAATTAAACTAAAGAGCTTCTGCACAGCCAAAGAAACTATCAACAGAGTGAAGAGACAAATGGGAGAAAATTTTTGCAATCTATTCATTTGACAGACTCTACAAGGAACTTAAATCTAGTTATATACTCTACAAGGAACTTATATCCAGATTCTACAAAGAACTTAGTCTATCCATCTGACAGACTATTCGATCTATTTAGACAGAATAGATCTATTCAATCTATTCATCTGACAGACTCTACAAGGAACTTAAATCCAGTTATATACTCTACAAGGAACTCATATCCAGACTCTACAAGGAACTTAAATTTAGAAGAAAAAAAAACAAACAACACCATTAAAAAATGGGCAAAGGACATGAACAGACGCTTCTGAAAAGAAGACATTCATGTGGCCAACAAACATTTGAGAAAGAGCTTAACATCATTGATCATTAGAGAAATGCAAATCAAAACCATTTTGACTATTGTTAAAAAGTCAAAAAATAACAGATGCTGGAGAGGTTATAGAGAAAAAGGAATTTGTATACACTGTTGGTGGGAGTGTAAATTAGTTCAACCATTCTGGAAGACAGTTTGTTGATTTCTCAAAGACCTAAAGACAGAAATATCATTCAACCCATCAATCCTGTTCCTGGGTATAACCCAAAGGAATATAAATCATTCTATTGTAAAAACACACATATGTGTGTGTTCATTGCAGCACAATTAACAATAGCAAAGATGTGGAATCAACCCTAATGCCCATCAATAATAGACTGGATAAAGAAAATGTGGTACATATACACCATGGAATACTATGTAGTCATAAAAAAGGAGATCCTGTCCTTTGCAGGGACATGGATGGAGCTGGAGGCTGCTATCCTTAGCAAACTAATGCAGGAACAGACAACCAAATATGGTATGCTCTCATGTATAAGTGGGAGCTAAATGATGAGAACCACATGGACACATAAAGGAGAACAACATACACTGGGGCCTACCAGAGAGTGGAGGGTGGGAGGAGGGAGAGGATCAGGACAAACAACTAAAGGATGCTAGGCTTAATACCAGGGTGATGAAATAATCAGTACAACAAACCCCCATGACACACGTTTACCTGTGTTACAAACCTGCATATTCTGCACATGTACCCATGAACTTAAACGTTTTTTAAAAAAATAGGTAAAAACCCAATGCAAAGTAGTTTTTCTTTCCAATTTTTCATATCATAAAGCAGAAAGCCCTTTCTCCTTTATGAAACAGAAAAGTACTCATGGTCAGTAAAGAATGTTTACAGCAAATTTGAAATGCCCACAAGGCACAACAGTCCCTTTTATTTCCAGGAGGTTTTGTATTAGTAAAGGCTGGAAAAAGCCATAAATCCAGCTCTTTGTTGACCAAGTACCCTGGAACATTGTATCTCTGAATCCAGAGACAGAGAACTCATGTGTCCGAAAATGCACTGATTCTCAGAAAAGATGGAGCCAGGAAGGATTGTTTCTTCTGCATCTGAGATGAAATTAGAGCTAGAACAGGCAAGGTTAAGTAATGGTTGAATTTCATGCAGATATCTAATTGTATCTTTTTGTTTACACCTTATTCTAAATTGAGCTACTTTCTTATAAATGTCTGTAATTTGCAATTAGTAATTATCCAATTGTAATTGCTGATCTCTGTGAGCTATGAACAAGTGCCCTGGAAGGCCTGCCCTTCTTATCTTCATTACTTCCCCATTCAGTTCTCCCCACTGCACTCTTGCTTCCCCTACCACCCATTCCACTGACACTGCCCTCACTGCAGCCACAGCAGTTAGGCCAGTAGCTCTAAAAGGGATGTCTGCGCACCCAAAACGGGATGGGGATGAGAGGCGAGAGCCAGATCCTTTCAGAGTCTGCCAACAGAAAAGGTGTCTTAGAGGAACTCAACATTATGCATGCCAAAGAAAAAATTCTGAATGACTTTAAACCTTTTAGATTAATATCTTTTTTTTTTTTTTTTTTTTTTTTGAGACGGAGTCTCGCTCTGTCGCCCAGGCTGGAGTGCAGTGGGCAGATCTCAGCTCACTGCAACCTCTGCCTCCCGGGTTCACGCCATTCTCCTGCCTCAGCCTTCCGAGTAGCTGGGACTACAGGCGCCCGCCACCGCGCCCGGCTAGTTTTTTGTAATTTTTAGTAGAGACGGGGTTTCACCGTGTTAGCCAGGATGGTCTTGATCTCCTGACCTCGTGATCTGCCCGTCTCGGCCTCCCAAAGTGCTGGGATTACAGGCTTGAGCCACCGCGCCCGGCCTTAGATTAATGTCTTCTAAGAATTTTAAAAAATCACGTCTGAGAAATAGAAGCAAAATGATATAAAATAACAACAAAAAGAAACATCCAAATAGCAAAAATTTGCCTTTTGAAATTAAATAAATATGACGTTATTTAGCCATTCCACAATGCATACATACATCAAAATCATCATGTTGTATACCATAAATATATATAATTTTTATTTCCCAAGTTAAAAAATAAAAAACTTTGAATTCAAAAGTTTAAAACGTGTGAAATTAAAAATTGTGTAGAAAGTTTAGATGTTAAAGCTATAGAAATCTCCCAGAATAATACAAAAATAAAAAGAGATGGAAAAGGCAGGGAGTAGGGAGAGAAGACAATTAAGGATCAACCCAGGAGGTGCAATATGTGAAAATTTAAGTTCTAGAATAAAAGAACTTCAGAGGAAAAGAAAGAAAATAATCAAAGAAAGAGTTCAACAAAATTTATCTGAGTTTCTGGTTCAAAAAGGCCTCTAAGTGCCGGCACAATGAATGAAACTAAATCCACATGAAAACATATCACAGTTAAATTTTAGACTGAGGACAAAGATTTTACAAATGGCAACGGGGAGAAACAGTTCTTGTAATAATGATTACTGATCAGAATGACTTCAAACTTCTCAATAGCAACAGGGCAAGCAACCCAAAACAATAAATGGAGTGCTGACCTCCAAATTCCAAAAAAAATTATTGCTCACCTAGAACTGCATACCTTCTCAAAGTAACAAGAAAATATTAAATACAATAAAGGTTTCCTTTAAAAACACACACACACACACATGTATTATGAACTGAATGTCTGTGTCCACCCAAAAGTCATATGTTGAAGTCCTAACCCCCCAGTGTGGCTATATTTGGAGACAAGGCCTCTAAGGAAGAGTTAAGTTTAAATGAAGTTGGATTTGTGTTCTTTTAAGAAGAGATTCAGCCGGGCGTTGTTTGGTACACCTGTAGTCCCAGCTACCCAGGGAGGCTGAAGTGGGAGGATCACTTGAGCCCAGGAGTTCGAAGTTGCAGTAAGCTGTGATTGCTCCACTGCACTCCAGCCTAAGTGACAAAGCAAGACCCTGTCTAAAAAAAAAAGAAAAGAAAACGCGTGGCGGCGGAGAAATTCTTTCTTCTGGCTGTCTCTATCTCTTTCTTCCATTTCTCTCTCCCTCCTCAGGCACATGTTCCAAAGAAATGCCTTGTGAAGACATAGCAAGAAGGCTACTGTCTAGAAGCCAGGAAGACAGTTTACACCAGGAACTGAATCAGCTGCCACCCTAATATGGAACATTTAGCTTCCAGCACTGTAAGAAAATACATTTGTGTTGTTAAGCCACTCAGTCTGCAGTACTTTGTTATGGCAGCCCAAAGCCGAAGCAAACTCACGCTACTAAAATTCACCTCCCCACTTACTCTTTCTCAAAAAGCTAATAGAAAGTATTCTGGAGCAAAGCAAGAGAACAAAATGAAAAAGAGGAGATGGAAAACAGGACGCTCAACATTGAGAGGCTATGGGAATCCGGGAGAATGGGGATCTGAGATGGCCGCTGTGCCCCAGTCACAGAGGGCACCAGCCCAGAAGCAGCAGGTCTGGCCCCAGGAGAAACTTCTTTAAAAAGATGGGCTTGAGAGAATGAACATCTCGAGAGGCAATTCAACAAACGATGGAAATTCTGGGATTGAATTCCTAAATCTATGAAAAGAAAAAGAAACAAATCCATGCAATGGAGAAAAATAAAACACTAGTTAACCAGAGAAAACAATAAATTGTGTAGAAAATTAATCATGGTTTTCTTAAATGCTTAAATGGCTCTATTATGAATAGCATACACGTTCACTACTTATATTGCAATATTACCATTTTGAGAAAGTTAGGCATGGGAAAACAGAAAATTTATCTGGGTGGGGTGCAGTAAAGAGCATTAAATCTTCATCTTCCATAGTGGGAAGTTAATATTCAATTTTTTTTTTTTTTTTTTGACAGAGTCTTGCTCTGTTGCCCAGGCTGGAGTGCAGTGGTGCAATCTCAGCTCACTGCAACCTCCACCTCCTGGGTTCAAGTTATTCTCCTGCCTCAGCCTCCCAAGTAGCTGGGACTACAGGTGCATGCCACTGTACCCGGCTCATTTTTTATTTTTGGTAGAGGCAGGGTTTCAACATATTGGTCAGGTTGGTCTCAAACACCTGACCTCATGATCTGCCCGCCTTGGTCTCCCGAAGTGCTGGGATTACAGGTATGAGACACTGCACCTGGCCCAATATTCAATTCTTAAAACTGAAGGAAGAATCAAAATGTAGCTCTGTGATCATGTTATTTAGAGTCATGGAGGCAAACAGAAAAAGTCAACTGAGAGAGGAGAGTGACTCCATTTGGGGAAGGGGAAAAGAGGGAAGGGAGATTGGAGACTTTTTCTCAGCAGACCTTGTTGAACTAGTCGACTTTTAAACTACAAGTATGTATAACTTTGAAAAAAATAAAAGCTTACAATATGTACTTTCAAAATCAAATGTCCAAGCCTTTCAATCCTCCATTACAAGTTAATTTCATAATGCCCTATTTTCTGCAGGGACACAAACTCCAGTCATTCCCCCGAGTCATTTTATGGCCTTTCATAATCTTTGTTTGGTTCCAGGGTTGCTCCTAGTAAAAGACAGCACATTGTAAAATGAAGATAAGGACAAGGACAAAATATAGTCCAAATTTTTTTTCCTTACTATATTTGAAATGTCCAAATTGACTTAAAATAGAAATTATAGAAAAACAGGTAGGAATAAATCTAAATATGCCAGTAGTCATAATAAATTTGAATAGGTTATTAATTTTACAAAGCAAAGGCAGAGATTCTCAGCTTGAGTTCAAACCAAACCAAACAGGCTGGGCGTGGTGGCTCATGCCCATAATCCCAGCACTTTCGGAGGCTGAAGTGGGCAGATCACCTGATGTCAGGAGTTCAAGACCAGCCTGTCCCACATGGTGAAACCCCCATCTCCACAAAAATACAAAAATTAGCCGGGCATGATGGCAGGTGCCTGTAATCCCAGCTACTCAGAAGGCTGAGGCAGGAGAACTGCTTGAACCCTGGAAGCGGAGGTTGCAGTGAGCTAAGGAAAAAAAAAGCAAAACACCAAACCAAACAATCTAACTGTAATAGCACCACACCAAACACACACACACACACACGACATTCACACTAAAGGTTCCCCTGTTGGGGTTACCTTATTCCACCTCCATCCGCATCTCCCTGGGGCCCACTCTGGAGCAAGTTCCTCTCCTCCCTCAAGCTCAATGTTGGGATAGCCTCCTCTGGAAGTTGCTCTGAGCTGCCTGGCTGAGTTAGTTGCCCTCCTCTGTGTTCCCATAACCCTCTGTTTTTATGTCCATATCCACACTGACTGCTTTGACCACAGTCCCCTCTTCTAGGGGTCTGTCCAAGAATTCCCTTCAGGGAGTCACCCTGTGTGCCTTTCACACATAACTTGCAATGCGGGATGCCCAGCCCCCGTGGACACAGCAGACAGGACCATGCATGCATCAGAAGCCAAGGAGATTTGATCTATTGGTAGCCTCTAAGTGGTCAGGAATAAAAACTTTGCCTAAAAGAGATGAGCTGATTATATATGAGACTATAGATACTATAGATGCTCTCATTTGGAGCATCAGATTGGATACTTGGTATCGGGGGGAAAAGTTGAAAGATGTAAGAGAGAAGACAGTATTCAGATCTCCCAAGGCAGTCAGGGGAAGCCACAAGTGAGCAGCCAGGATGAGTAAGTCAGAGCCATGCCATAGAGAAGATACTCTGGTAGAGTGAGATTAGGAAGCAGAAGTGGGAAAAGCAGAGAGGAGCTGAGTCACAACAACCAGTGTGGCTGAGTGAAGCATAGTTATTAAAACTGCCCAGTCCAGGCGCTCACGCCTGTAATCCCAACACTTTGGGAGGCTGAGGTGGGCAGATCACCTGAGGCTAAGAGTTCGAGACCAGCCTGGTCAACATGGGGAAACCCTGTCTCCACTAAAAATACAAAAATTAGCCACATGTGGTGGTGCACAGCTGTAATCCCAGCTACTCGGGAGGCTGAGGCAGGATAATCAATTCAATCTGGGAGGCTGAAGTTGCAGTGAGCCGAGATCTCATCACTGCACTCCAGGCTGCCAGACAGAGCAAGACTCTGTCTCAAAAAAATAAAATAAAATAAAACTGCCTGGGACCCTACACCTCTTTTTCACTTTGGCATGGCATTTCAACTTCCCCAGAGACCTGTCAAGAAAACTGATCCTGGTTCCATGCGATTCCTGTTGCACTTATATGAGCCATTTGAGTGGCATTCTGCTCCCTGCTACTCAGGAAAACCTAAAGACACCACTTCTCCTATCATTTAACAGTCTGCATTTCATTCTCTGCTTGTGCCTCCCCTTCTAGACAGACAGCTCCCGGAGGGCACTTTTTTCTGTTATTATTCTGCATGCCTAGTACTAGGCACAGTGCCTGGATCATAGAGGAGGGTTTTACTTGCTATTTGCGTGAGTAAAAGGATGCATGGTTAGTCAAAAGTCTTACAAGCCCGTGTCCATGTTGTGGGTCTCACAGAGAAACTTTCCAAAGAGCACAAACTGACTTCTGTTAATTCTTCAGGACCAAATGCTAACAGATAAAGGAAAAACACTTCCTGGTGTTTGTGGCCCCCAAATTACCAGCTAAATATGCAGAAGGTTTAGGAAGCTGATATCTGTGCAGAGATCTAAATCTCTCGGCTCAGCTGTGCACCTCTGCACATAATTAAGGGTTAAAGAAGTGTTGTGTGGGTTTTTATAGAAATCAAAAGTACATGCAATTCTTCTGAAAGCTTGCTGATTACTCTTAGTGCATTGTGTTTTAATTTTGATCTCTGGAAAATATCAGGAACAAGGAAAGAACTTCCCACCCCCACCCCACCAACCCCTGGCTCCATAGGAAAAACAGTATTGAAATAATACAAACATTTTGGATTGACCCTCTTTTAAAAGTAAGAAACTCGCCTCACCCTCCCAACAGGCCCAATGTCTGCACACTTTGTCCGCCAAAGAGTGGGATTTGGCAGCACTCCTTGTAAACTTCAACCACAGGAGGCCTCTGATTGAATTGAAATTGTTTCCTCGGGTCAGATTTTGTTGGTGGTACACCCCCTCAGGATGTGAATTCATCATGTTTGCTGCGGGGTGAGACTACAGCGGTGGTTGGGCCATGTGAGGGTGAATGTGTGTGTGTGTGCACAAGCACACTTAAACGCCTGTGTGTACACACGTGTACATACATTCATTTATTCCCTAGCGTCCCTAATCAGGACAAGGATGCAACCCAAAAGAATTCTGGAAGGTTATATTCATTCTTGTTCATCCTTGATTTTTTTTTTTTCCTTTTTTTTTCCTTTTTTTGAGGCAAATATGTATAGCACATTCTGCTTCAGGAAATTGGATGCTTACATTTACATTTAGTGGAAATATGGATTTTTTTATTTTTTAATTTTGATTTTAAGTTCAAGAGTACACACGCAGGTTTGTTACCTAGGAAAACGTGTGTCATGGGGATTTGATGTACAGATTATTTCATTGCCCAGGTATTAAGCCTAGTATCCATTCGTTATTTTTCCTGATCCTCTCTCTCCTCTTACCCGCCACCCTCTGACAGGCCCCAGGGTGTGTGGTTCCCCTCTATGTGTCCATGTCTTCTCATCATTTAGCTCCCATTTATAAGTGAGAACATGAAGTATTTGGTTTTCTGTTCCTGTGTTGGCTTACTATCATCCTCAATTTTTTTTATTATTATACTTTAAGTTCTAGGGTACATGTGTACAACGTGCAGGTTTGTTACATATGTATACATGTGCCATGTTGGTGTGCTGCACCCATTAACTCGTCATTTACATTAGGTATATCTCCTAATGCTGCCCTTCCCCCATTCCATCCTTAATATTTTTTTAAGTGATTAGAATTTAATCAGCAAAAGAAAGGCAAGAAAATTGGAAATGGTGAAATGCAAATGGCAAAACTGGCAGCGGTTTTCCACAAGTCATTAACCTGGCCTCCTTTGACAGCACACACATATTTTAAAACCTTTGAGGGGCCAGAGCTATTCAGAGGGGCCAGGGCCATGTCCTCTGGGTTTATGGAGAGAGGAGGAGTGGGGAAGGGGAGCAGATTAGGGTTGGAATGAAATTTCACCATGGCCAGGTCCTGTGTAATCCCATGCTCATGCCTGTAATCTCAATGCTTTTGGAGGCTGAGGTGAGGAAGATCACTTGAGGCCAGGAGTTCAAGACCAGCCTGAGTAACACAGTGAGAGCCCTATCTCTACAAAAAGTTATTTGTTAAAAAATTAGCTGTGTGTGGTGGCACACGCATGTAGTCCTAGCTACACTGGAGGCTGAGCCAGGAGGATCACTTGAGCCTGTAGGAGTCAGTGGCTGCAGTGAGCTACGATTGTGTCACTGCATTCCAGCCTGGGCGACAGAGCGAGATCCTGTTTCTAAAAATGAAAATACCAGATCTGGACCAGTATCTCTGCTTGTTCTTCTTCAAGGGCTACCCTACCCTTCAGTTTCCTCCTGAGAAAACTGAAGCCCCATGAGGAGGTAGGAGGTGAAGGCAAGTGGCAGGGGTTGAGGGGAGCGTTTCTTCTTTCTGGTCACTAGATCTAGGACTTGAACTTCTACATTGAAAAATATGCCAGCCTGGGTGAATCCTCATGACGTTCCCAACCCGGACTTCTCACAAGCGTTGCCCAGGGTTAGAGCAGCATGCCAGAAAGTAATCGAAGCCGTAGGATAAAATGTGGTATATCTTCCAGTGCATCAATTTTAGTCAATGGTGCGTAATTTACAGCATTACTTTTGTATTAAAACAAACATACATACATTAGTAAATATAAAGCATATATGAATTTCTTAAAATGCAAAACTGGCCAGGCACAGAGGTTCATGCCTGTAATCCCAGCACTTTGGGAGGCTAAGGCAGGCAGATCACAAGGTCAAGAGATTGAGACCATCCTGGCCAACATGGTGAAACCCCGTCTCTACCAAGAATACAAAAATTAGCCAGGCATGGTGGCACACGCCTGTAGTCGCCACTACTCAGGAGGCTGAGGCAGGAGAATAGCTTGAACCCAGAAGGCAGAGGTGGCAGTGAGCCACAATTGCGCCACTGCACTCCAGCCTGGTGACAGAGCAAGACTCCATCTCAAAAAATACAGAACTATAAATGAATCTCCTGCCTGCAGGGGAATGCTTTAAATCACATACACAACAACCCTGGAAGGCACAATCTCTCTCTTCACTGCCACTGGAAAACTGGCGGAAAGATTTGAAAAGCGCTACCACATCCCACCCAGGACCATGGAGCATGTTTTCCTCTTCCTATTTATAGAATTTTGCGGGCAAAAAAACCCATGAGAGAACATCTTAACACCTGCTGTCATTTTACACACAAGAAAACAGAAGCCTGAGCAGTGGAGGCCTTGCTCACCTTGCCAATCCACGTAGATGTGTGTGATCCAGGCTTAGAGGATTTACGTTTCTGAGAAAACAGTTGCAGGGATAGAGGGACCACAGACACTCACACTGCTCCTCGGACATGCAGAGAAAATGTGTTTATTGTTTCCGCTGCATTTGATTTGATTTGGCCCCAGTGGCTAGGAAGTGAGAAAACAATAACTAAATCTCTGTCTTAGCTTTAATTCAGTGCAACACACTTAACCAGTTCGTTAGGTTAGCCTCTCCCTTCTTCCTTCTCCTCTGTCCTGCCCAGAAGGGTGGCTTGTGTACTGAGCGGCCCCCTGACCTAGTGGAGGCAGGGTGACTGGGCCTCGGGACTGGCCGGCTGTTCTCCGGACCAGCTGCACAGTGGCTGTTCCAAGGTCCGCCGGGGAATCATTGGCTTGAGTGGTTCCTGAGTATTCAGCTGGTGTCCGTTGCTAATATCCTGCAGCTGATAAACTTGCAGTCTATTCTTTCGCAGCCAGTCAGGGCGTAGGGACTCTTCCCTGCTGAATCCGCCTCCCCTTGGCTTTTGTTGGCCACTGACTCCCCCAGGTTTCTGCCCCATTCTCCACCTGGCTTCCCAGTCTCACACGGTCATTGCTCTAAGACCCCCTCACCCTCCCACAGCAGGCCCCTTGGGGACTCACTGACTCACCCGGGGCAGCTCCAGGTGCACCCTGGACCCTCTCTCCATCTAACCACACTGCCCCACTGACTAAACTATGCTTAATGGTGGTACTGGGCCCCAGCAAAGTGAATTGTTTCCAAGTCCCAGATGAGAGGCAGGGAAAGAGACCCCAGACCTTGGTGATTCCCAACTTTATCTAACTTATCTATCCCTTTCAGACTGAAACATACAGAGGGGAGAAAGGAACACCCATCTTCACTCTTCTTCCTATTCCCTTTCTCCCTCTTTCCTTCTCCTCCCCAAATCCACTGGTTCAAAGAGGCAAACTTTCTCTGAATTTAACACTTCGGTCTTTTGGACAGGAGTTTAAACTATGGGGCAGTCTTTATAACCTGATGGGACAAGCTCACTCTCGAGGGACAAATGAAGAGCCAACAGAACCTACAACAATCTCCCTTTCTTCTTGGTTTTAAAGCCTGTTTTTTGTTTGTTTGAGATGCACTCTCACTCGGTCACCCAGGCTGGAGTGCAGTGGCTTGATTTTGGCTCACTTGCCTCCTGGGTTCAAGTGATTCTCATGCCTCAGACTCCCGAGTAGCTGGGATTAGAGGTGCCTGCCACCACACCCAGCTAATTTATTTTGTATTTTTAATAGAAACAGGGTTTCGCCATGTTAGCCAGGCTGGTCTCGAACTCCTGACCTCAGGTGCTCCTCCCGCCTCAGCTTCCCAAAGTACTGTATTAAAGGCGCAAGCCACGCACCCAGCCAAGCTTGTTAAGGGCTCACCCTATCTGCCTTCTCACTTGGCTTCTTAGGGGTGCGAAACTGTCAGGTGGTGGGAGATGCGAAGAAGGGAATTCAAAAGCATTAACTGAATGTTCATAAAATATATTCCTGCGGCCGGGCGCAGTGGCTCAAGCCTGTAATCCCAGCACTTTGGGAGGCCAAGGTGGGCGGATCACGAGGTCAGGAGATCTAGACCATCCTGGATAACACGATGTAAACCCCATCTCTACTAAAAATACAAAAACAAAATTAGCTGGGTGTGATGGTGGGCACCTGTAGTCCCAGTTACTCGGGAGGCTGAGGCAGGAGAATGCTGTGAACGCAGGAGGCAGAGCTTGCAGTGAGCCAAGATCGCGCCACTGCACTCCAGCCTGGGCAACAGAGCGAGACTCCATCTCAAAAAAAAAAAAAAAGATACTCCTGCTACATAGGTATGTTTATTATAGAGTTGAATGACCAAAGTGTAAATGACCTCTGTAAACATATAATCCAAAAACTTTTGCTTCAAAATGCTTCCCAGTAATCAAAATTGCCCAGTCTTTTCGATAACAACTTTTTCTTGCCTCTCTCTGTGCAGCACCATGTCATCTTAATAGAAGACTGGAGTATTTGGTAACTTCGCCTTCCTCCTTAATGGAAGAACAGTCCTGGAAGAAAGTGACAGCTCTTCATCTCAGAAAGAAAGGGGATGGAGATGTCCCCCAATATCACTCCATCATTTGAAATTTACAGAAAGTTGTCCTATGAGTAACTCGACAGACCTGACCCATCCTAAACAGTGCCCCAATGGGTGGCAGGACCTCTGATGGAGCAGATGAGTGTCTGGGAACCTTAGAATGTAATAAATGGTCTAATAGGTTTGTTAGGACACTACAACGGCACAGAAGAGCAGTCCTTAGCCCCGCTGTATATCTCCATTTTTTTTCAAAATAAGGAGAATAATATTTTGCAGACAACAAAATCATGCGACAAAGCTGGCAAATGTTCTAAAAACAGAGTTTGGATTAGTGAATCACATCACAGAACTGCTATTCCATGTTAGATACAAAACACAATAATTTGGTTTTGATTTTTGTCATTGTTGTTTGTTTTTTTGAGACAGGGCCTCTCTCTGTCTCCCGGGCTGGAGTGCAGTGGAAATGATCACAGCTTACTGCAACCTCAAACTCCTGAGCTCAAGGGATTCTCCCACCTCAGCCTCCTGAGCAGCTAGGACTACAAGCATGCACAACTACACCCAGCTAATTTTTAAAATTTTTAGTAGAGATGAGGTCTCACTGTGTTGCTCAGGCTAGTCTTGAACTCCTGGCCTCAAGCGGTTCTCATACCTTGGCCTCCCAAAGTGCGAGTGTGGGATTACATGTGTGGGCCACCATACCCGGCTAAAGCAGAATAATTTAATAGGGACCTTTTTTAAAGCAAGGACACTAATGACATCATTCTAAATGTCAGACACCAGGGATTCAAGATTCCATAGAGTGTAACCAGGACATTGCACAACAGAACTTTGGTCACAAACCCCTCATTCCAGGATTTAGAATCATTTAACATTGTCACAGGTGTGGTTTGAAAGAAGTCACCTGTAAGCCCTCCCCTCCTCTGCACAGAACAGGTGGGAGCATTCTTGATTCCTAATTCCGCCCTCTATGCCCCCCAACCTCCGGCCTTCCTCCAGGGCAAAGATGGGGGAATCACGTTTTACAAGGGAGAGAGCTAGGGGAACTCTCCATGATCATTTTTCTTAGATTACAGGAGGTATGGCCAAGTGAATCTCAAACTTGCATTTCTCATCCCGGTTGTTAGGTTTCCAAGAGACCTTTTAGGCCTAGCATCTGAAACTTGTCACTCAAGGGATATGAAATTGTTTTATTGCAACAGCCCACTTTTTTTTTTTTTAACATTCCAGACCCATGCTTATTTATCCACTTTTATTTAATTTTGAACTGAGTAATTGTAATCAAAGACTGTTCCAATTATACAGTTAAACTTTCTCTTAGATCCGTAACATTTTATGTACAAAACAGAGAAAGAAAAAAATTCAACCTGAATGTTAGTTTCCTAAAAGAAAACAACATATGATAAAAGGAAAATCAATTAAGAGGTTATTAAGAAAAGATTTTCTTGTATAACTGTTTTAATTTGTTATAATGTGGCATTAGTTTTTATATCATTCTTTCAGTGTACTTTTCTGGTCTTATTTTAATGTCTATTGTATGGAAAGTTAAACAGTTAAATGCATCTTTCAAAGACTAAAGTTTCTCTGAAATGTTTATATTATTGTAATGGATTTTGGTACTTTAATACGAACTCTCTGCTCTTGAATAGTCAATGGTATTATCAAAACACTGTGGGGTTTTAGTTTGCCTGCATTCAAGTGGTTATTCTTGCACAAAATTTCAGATAAAGACATAAATGATAGTGGAAAATTGAAAGCAAGACATCTTCATGTAGATTTTATTATTATCACTAAGCAGAAAACCTAGAGGGGCGGGATTTTTTTTTTTTTTTTTTTTTTTGACAAGGTCTTGCTCTGTCACTCAGGCTGGAGTGCATTGTCAGCAGCCTCAACTTCCTGCTTAAGGGAGGGCTCAAACAATCCTCCCACCTCAGCCTCCTGAGTAGCTGGGACTACAGGTGTGCATCACCATGTCCGGCAATTTTTGTATTTTTTG
Organism: Colobus angolensis palliatus; assembly: GCF_000951035.1. Lineage (NCBI taxonomy): Eukaryota > Metazoa > Chordata > Mammalia > Primates > Cercopithecidae > Colobus > Colobus angolensis. Next base: position 17,402,672 of record NW_012114710.1, on the reverse strand, counting down.
TAGAGATGGGGTTTCGCCTTGTTGCCCAGGCTGATCTTGAACTCCTGAGCTCAAGCAGTCATCCTGCCTCAGCCTCCCAAAATGCTGGGATTACAGGTATGAGCCACCATGCCTGGCTGGGGATTTTTTAAGTGCAATCCTATGTGAATCCTCTGACTAAAGTTCAAAATGTCTCAAAACTTTGAGTTTAGAATTGTTTAAGTGCAATTCTAAATGAATCCTCTGACTAAAGTTCAAAATGTCTCAAAACTTTGGAAGTGACCATAAAACTCAGGTGGCACCAGCACAAGTTCCATCATGAATTACGTGGGATGACTACAACTGAACCAAAATGATACAAAGCACCACTCTCATCATGACAAAAAAAATTTACATAGGGGCCAGGCACGGTGGCTCATGCCTGTAATCCCGGCACTTTGGGAGGCCGTGGCAGTTGGGTCACGAGGTCAAGAGATCGAGACCATCCTGGACAACATGGTGAAACTCTGTCTCTATTAAAAATACAAAAACTAGTTAGGTGTGGTGGCGGGCGCCTGTAGTCCCAGCTACTCGGGAGGCTGAGGCAGGAGAATCACTTGAACCTGGAAGGTGGAGGTTGCAGTGAGCCAAAATTGCACCACTGCACTCCAGCCTGGTGACAGAACGAGACTCCCTCTCAAAAAAGAAAAATTGCACAAATAATTTATTTCCAAATATTGCTGTTAGACTGTAATAACCCCATCCCATCTTCCTTTTCTCTTTCCTCTTGGACCGAGGCCCATAAACAAATGGGAACTGGGTTTTTCTGTATGTGTACTTTCATGTGGGCAGCAAGATGTTGGGATAAAGCAGTAGTCAGTGCAGGCACAAAACTCAAAGAGAACCAGGACAAGCAGAGGTAGCAGAAGCCCCTCTCTGCCAAATCCTGTCAATAATGTATGGGCTGTCAGTGGTTTATCACTAGCAAGCCCCTCTCTCTCCTTGGGTAGGCTCCTTTCCCAGTGGACAGTCAGGCCAGCTGTCTAGGCAGCAGGAATAGCGCTCCTTTCCCAAGCCCAGACCTGTGGGAAAATCTTCACTGGCCAGTAATTGATTCCACCCTGCCAGCTCCATTACTCTAAGCTACAGTCACACTGGCAGCAAGCTGGAGAAGGGAGCCTGCTGAGGGCTGAGGGCTGAGGGGTGGGAGCAAAGGCCCTCGAAGGCCGGGGTGGCGGCGGGGGGAAGGCTGCAATTAACACTAATCTGAAAATTGGCCTCTGACAGCAAAGCCCAGCACCTGACAGCTAATTACTTGTGTCAGACTGATGTGCACTTCATATGGAAAGGTTATTTATCAGAGACCAGGGTTTTCTCTCCCCTCCCCTCTTTTTCTGTTTGTCTTGCTGAAAACAGTGGGGAATTGTTCCTGGTTGCTTAGATCCTGGAAACCCTGAAAGTTCTCATACTTCACTCAACTGAAAGGCTCCTAAAGAACCTATCTAAGACCTGATGCATGAGGGCTGTGCTGCTCACCTGTGCTGGAGACCAGAGAAAAACGTACATATCCAAGACAGCGGGCCTCATTTCCTTTTGCAAATGAACCAAAGTGATGGAGACACATGCAATTCAAATCATCAGTGTAGAAACAATAAAAATTTCCAGAGGGGTCAGACCAATTTCATTTATCTAATTTTCAAAAAACCAATTCATAGTAGGGAAGATAAATAAATGGCTTACATTGCAAACGAAATTGAAAGTCTGTTGTCTTTAATCATTTTAATATATTTTCTCTAATCCTCATATAGCTATACTGTCTATGCGACACACACAGTTATATTGTCTTTATGTTGTTGATTTCATCTGTCTTACCAAAAATTAAAGTGGTTATCAATGAGGGAGATGAATTTATATGAGACTTTCTCCTTCTACCTTATACTTTCAGTTGACAAAATTTTTTGAGCACCAAATATTTTATGCCAGGCAGTCTTCTGGGTCCTGAGCACACAAAATAAACCTAGCCTTGCTCTTTGGAGGTTTAAGGTTTAGAGAGGAACACAGACAAGTAAGGAAATTACGAGGTAGCATGATACACTTTAGATAAAGGGTGAAATACACAATTTGGAAGCACCTAAAACTGGACCTAACCTAAATTTGTGTGGTACAGAGAGGCGCCCGGGGCTGAGCTCTGAAGAATAAACAGGAGTTAGGCAGGCAGAGGAGGGTGTGTGTGTCAATGAAGGATAAAGATAAAGGAAATGTCATGTACACAAAACCTGACATGAGAGAGAATTCAGCAGGCTTGAAGCCTAGAGCAGACATGACCCAGATGAGGCTGATAATTAAGGCACATGGTTAATTTGTCCCAGGGTTTTCCAAGCAGAAATTATAAGGCCTGTAGTTTAATGAACTTTTCACTATTTGTTCTTAATATCCTTTCATCCAAACTGACCCCCAGCTCAGGTACCTAAGTATTGGACAAGACCATGCCAGAGAAAACACAGTGCAATTGAGAAGTAACAAGGTTTATTGGTTATTAGAGCAAAAATCAGAAGACCTGGGAGGTTGGACAGCTACAGGTTTCTTTGGTTTTCTTTGTTGTTGTTGTTGTTTTGTCCATCAAGCATCCATCTTTCCAACGGGATTCTCTCTCCCATACCCTATGTGAGTCTGGGTTTTTGTAAGAATTGATTTATTTAGGCTGGGCATGGTGGGTCACGCCTGTAATTCCAGCACTTTGGGAGGCTGAGCCAGGCAGATCATGGGGTCAGGAGATTGAGACCATCCTGGATAACACAGTGAAACCCCATCTCTACTAAAAATACAAAAAAACTAGCTGGGCGAGGTGGTGGGCGCCTGTAGTCCCAGCTACTCGGGAGGCTGAGGCAGGAGAATGATGTGAACCCGGGAGGCGGAGCTTGCAGTGAGCCAAGATCGTGCCGCTGCACTCCAGCCTGGGCAACAGAGCGAGACTCCTTCTCAAAAAAAAAAAAAAAAAATTGATTTATTTGCCCAACAAAGGTTTTGAGTGTGTTCTCTGTGCCAGGTAATAGGAGGCACCAAGAATACCGAAATGAACTAGGCAGGCATGGGCCCTGTCCTTAAAGAGCTACTACATACTAAGGAGAGGACAAACATAAAACAGTTACATAACAACTACATTGGTAAGTGCTAAAAAAGTAAGAAATACATAATTGAAAATAATGATCTGCATGAAACTGTTGTGAAAATTCTGTATAATAACTAAAAAGAAAAGATATTGTCATCAAGATAACCATAATATAAAGTAATGAGGAAAAGACAGAGGAAAGAAAGGCACATCAGTCAAGTTCTTGCCATGTGTCTGGTGCTGGGATAATGCCCATGTGTTCTCTGTCACTGGTTTCTCATAACAAACTTATGAGGGTGTTCTTACTTCCCCAACTTTGCAAAGCAAGTTACTGAGATTCTGAAGAGCTAAATAACTTGCTCAAGGCCAGCCAACTGGTAAAGGATGAAATGGCAAGGCTGGGCCAAGCTTGGCAGCTTCCCTCCATCCCTCCCAAGTGAGAATGCAATCCCCTCAGCACCCCAGTGGACTTCATTCTTCAGGACAGGGGAATTAGTTCACTCCCAGGCAAGGGACCATATCTAGCACCAAAGCAAAACTGACTGGTGTGTTCTATGGCTCTTGCAGGCTGCCTTTACTAATTTAGTAAAATTTATCAACTTATATCATCTTGGGACAAATATTTATCCTTTCCTGGGTACCATTTTTCACAGGACCCAGTAGACATTAGGACACAAATGTAATTTCTATCCCAGTCTTTATACTGCATCTACCACCCAGGAAGTCAGGCTCTTTAAGAAGTGTGGTATTAAATCTAGAACAACTCATCAAACTGACAGTTTTGAAAGACAGAGAAGTTGCTAACAAAGCAGAAGGGCAGGTTATTTGGTGTTTCTGAAAACAGGAAATCAGAGGAATAGACCAAAAAGAAAAATGAGTTTGCAAACAGGTGTCCTATCATATAAGTGTTGCAGGCATACTGCACACTTGTTGGTTTCAGATGGGCCCCAAATGGCAGAATTATTACTGTACAGTCAGTATGCCTGATTATTATTTAGGAAGCATTATGGTTTCAATAGTCATGACCAAGTCTCTGGGTACCAGCAGGAAATAACTCTACTCGAAATAAGTGATGATCAGAGAGAAGCAGTAGTCTAGCTCAGACAAAACACCTGATGAAAGAAAGCCACCTCACACTTTGTGTGATGCCCAATGGTCCCCAGTACTGAAGTTTTCTCATGGCGCCAAGCCCATAGCTCCAACTCAAGTGACCCCTGAGCTGGTGCTCTTGTCAAGACCATGTCAGCAGCAGCTTCTGGAAACCTCAGGCACTGTGATCTCTGTCCATAACAGATCATTATGTTTGGGCTTTCTAATCACCCACTTGGAGGACAGAAAGAGAACACTAACCAGAGTGACCAGGCTGAGGCCTGTACTTGGCCCTCTGCACCCACTTGGAGGCCATCTCCCCACAAAGGGTTTTTTTAGGAACTTCAATGGAAACAGATAGTCTCTTGGCCCCAAGTGAGATCTCCATTCCATAGCTCCTGCTGTCTGTTTAGCATGAAACCCAAGCATGTGACACATTCACATCCTCTTGTGTTTTCTAAATGCTTCTGTGGTCATCACTGAAAATGCTTAAGCCTTATCAAAGTCCTATTTTTCCTTCATCTGTCTGTCATTAAATATATCTTTATTTTTAGCTAAGTAAAAGAAAACAAAAGACCTCTAGTGCCAAGAATGAATATGATTTTTTAAGCTTTGACTTGGTTTTTGAAATGATTTCCTATCGATTTGTTTATAAAGGGCAAAATGGTATGATTTCTGATTAAAGGACAGTCTATACCATCTGTTTTATAAACAAAGGATTCCTGTTTTCATCTTCTCAGAAGTGCTTAGTTTTTTCATAATAAATAGTACCTAACACCATCTTCCTTCTAAGCATGGAGTTTCTTGCAAGCCAGCCCATGGAATGGCCAAGAGCATGGAATGCCAATATGCCCACCTGGCTCCCACCACCAATTTCCATTCCCCTCTGCTTACCACATATCACAAAACCATATGTTTGCCCAGGACCCCAAAATATTTCTGCATGAGGGGTTCCCCATACAGCCCTCTGGATTGCTGGAAATCAGCCATCGCTCTCAAAGCTTCCGAAGTCCCTGGCCACCATCAGAGTGCACCTCTGAGCCGAGTGACACCTGCTCTCTGCCTGTCTGGATGGGTAGAACCCTGCTGTGAGATCATTGGCATGGTGGAAGACCCCTAGAAAACTCCCTTCACCAAATGCTAGGCAGGTGGGCACCATGGCCACAGCTCCAGGGGCCCACTTGGAGCACTACATTCAAAATCATTGTCATCCAAAAAAAACAAAAAGAGTATTTTTGGCAGCCCGAAACATAAACTCTCATCAAGCTTAATAGAGAATTATTATAAAGACAGGTTTTCTTTCAATTCTCATTTGGCCATATTCTGATCTCTTTGGGGCCTATTTGGCACCCATTGACAACATGAAAATTGTTTCACCTGGAATTGCCTTTCTTAAGCTAAATTCATTGCACCAAGAAGCTAAGTACAGATCATGAAGATGGTTTTAAAACAGTAACTATTGCTTTGGCTTATATGGTACTTATTCCAACAAAGAGAAATGCACATCTTTCATAATCACTATCTGGCACTAACTGGTATGCAAATTCCCCCTCCCACCCCTGGAGTACACGGAGTTGCATGCTGCACAGCTGTGAGTCATCAGACATTAATGTAGACTTAATTTGAACGGGTGCTGGAGGTAGTGGGCACAACTCAAATTAGACATGTGGTGGGCGTTTAACCATAATATTACCAATTCCCATTCTGACATCTGACAGCCCTTAATAATTAACTGCATGAAAATGGTCAAGCCTTCCCTCCCTGTTGGACCAGTCTCCAGCTATACCAGTCTCTGCATTGTAATTGCTAGTTGGGGCTGTCAATTGCACTTGAGACAAATCATAGGCAAGAGATCAGACAGCTTCAGGAGCCCTGTGTTCTCTGATCTATCTGCCTTTTAATTGCACTGGAAAGCCTTCCCAGCAGCTCCCATATGCTGCCTCTTTAGAAAGATATAATATTCTCTCTGGATAACAGGGAAATTTGTTGTGCTTTGAGGCTTAATTGGAGGTTTTTGTGATGGGACTTGCTGGGATCTTTAGAACACACCAGGCAGGCATGTTGCCCCAGATTCTCACCTTACTTCTCCACCCCTGAATTCTCATCTTTATCTAACTTCTCTTCCTTCTCCTTCGAAACTGTCTTATTCAGATTTGAGCCCCAGAGTCACAGGGCTTCTTTTGAGTCTTCCATTGAACAATGATTGGAGTGCTCTGAAAATCCAAGGAAAATATCACACGGTAGAGGTGATCAAACCCAGAATTATAAGTCCACTATCTCTTGAAAAAATGATACCACATTCAAACTTGGAAGCCCCTGAGCAAAACATTGTACTGTTTCTGCTCAGCCAAGCTAAGGTCCTAAAGCTAGGTTTGTCCTTCTTGGACAACACAAAGATTCAATTAATTATGCAGGAATGTATGATTGTTCACAAAAAGATCATTATACATATTAGTAAAGGAAATCTCGATTGGTGATGGGTGCAGCCCACGTACTGTAACCCGTATTCCACATAGGAACTAACGACACAATGATACTTACAATCGACATTTATGTAATGTGTATAGAAACAGAAGTGGCTTTTACTTTTGTATTATGATTTAAAAACAAGCACTTACTAAACAAACAAGTAACATAAAACTGATTATAGAATTTGTAAAACAAGTAAAAACATGAAGTTTTCAGTGTTGTGAAGTTCTTTGATATGCCATTTAAGAATAGTTGATATGGCAATTATGAAGTTTGTTCTCTTTTTTGTAAAAGAGATCTCCTAAAAACTCGTTGTAAATAGTATTTTATTACTCTAGTTGGATGCTCTTCAAAACATTAAATTTGAACTTGTTTTATAAGAGTTTAAAATTCAGGCTGGATATATCAACTCAGGCTGCAGCAGAAGCTTTTACGGTGGAACAGGAGGATATCTCACTCCAGCTGCTAGGAAACAGAGAAACAAGCCTGATATTATGTGTTAAATAGTAAGTAAGTAAACAATTAACGCGGCTGTCAGGCTCTGTCTGTGTTCTTAATCCTGTATTCACCCCACAGGCTGAGAAGGCACACTCAGAGAATCAGCCCAGCTACAACCTAATGGAATAAAAATGAGCTAAGCGAGAACAGGAGCAAGAAACAGATGCATTAAAGAGAGAGAAAAAAGAAAGCAGTTCTCTAAAAATCATCATGTATATTCGTACATAGAATACACAAAGCAAACAGATGTGAGGGCTCTTGGAATTTAATATATGGCTGTGTCCTGGTCATTTCTCTGCCACAGAAAAAAAATAAGCCCTTTCAAAGCCCTGGTCTGAAGGAAGAGCTAACATCAAACAGCCTCAGAATAACCAGGAGATTAAAGCCTGACGCTATTCAACTTCCTGCCTTGTAACTAACTAATCTCCTTAGAGATGGAAGAAGACGAGGAGCCGCCATTGTATCAGAAAAGCTTTCCAGATCAGAGGCAGCAGCAGCGTGGTATATTAAAAGGAGAACAGGACAGGAGTAAGAGGACTTGTACTGCTGCCCCTCCTAGGTCAGCCCCTAGAATCCTGTGCAGCCCACACATATCCCCTCTCTAGAGGTTAACTCCATGGCCATCCCCCCACACTGCTCCCCTGCTCAGCACACCTGAGAGTAGTAGCCTTTGCCACAGTGAGCGCAGAAGAAAGGCTTTCTGGCAGAGGAAGAACTCGGCACCATTTCAAAGGCTCCTTGCAGCCAGCTCCTCCCGACCACTCATGAGGCCAAGGGCACCTTTGACATTTGCGTGACTCTCGACTGTTCCCTAGACTCGATCTTTAACCACTAGTTTCTAAGCACTCCCCGGTCCTGCCAGCTCCCGGGTCTGGCTCTCCTATTGTTCCATTCCCAGCCTAGCCTTGGCAGTCCCTGGTCCTGGCCTCAGATATCCGCCATAATTCAAGGGCCTGGCATGGCAACAGTACTTTAACTAGAAACCTAAAAGTATTTTGGAAAAATGACTGTGAGCAAATATGAGAGGGTAAAGCCAGTTCCACAAACCAGTAATGCTGACCCAACTTCCACAAACCAGTAATGCTGACCAACAGACACAGCTTTCCGTTATTTGGTGAAACTTAGGAGAAACTTTGCAGAAAGTTTTAATACTGCTCCTGCCCACCCACCCCCCAAAAAAAGTCAGATCTCTTTATCAGTCAGTCTTACATTCATAATCAGCTTGTGAAACTGGGGATATTATTAATATTTAAACTAAAAAATGAAGTATCTGCAAATATTCACCTTGCAGTACCCTCAAATACTCAGTACATCACAAAAAGTAAACTACAATATTATAATGTACTCAAAACCACCCAAAAGGTACTGATCTAAGCAGGGAAAAAATACTGATGAGTTGTAGAAGCAAATATATCATCAAAACCTAGGGACTAATATTCCAAGGTAATGTACTATTGAAACAGAACCATAAGAATAATTATATTCTGCCATGTATATATGTATATACACACACACACACACACTTTTTTCTGTTTCTTTTTCCTTTTTTTTTTTTTTTTTTTGAGACAGAGTCTGGCTGTGTCATCGAGGCTGAAGTGCAGTGGCATGATCTTGGCTCACTGTAAGCTCTGCCTGCTGGGCTTAAGCCACCCTCCCACCTCAGCCTCCAAGTAGCTGGGACTGCAGACATGTGCCACCATACCCAACTAATTTTTGGTGTGTTTTTGTAGAGATGGAGTTTTGGCATGTTTCTCAAGCTGGTTTCAAACTCCTGAGCTCAAGCAATCCACTCACCTCAGCCTCCCAAAGTATTGAGATTACAGGTGTGAGCCACCATGCCCAGCCCTATATATTTTACAGTTAAAATATCCTGACCTGTCTGTCTCCTCTCCATCCCTCAACTGAATTCTATGCAAAGTCATAATCTTTTTTTTTTTTAGACAGAGTCACTGTCGCCCAGGCTGGAGTGCAGTGGTACGATCTCGGCTCACCGCAACTTCCGCCTCCTGGGTTAAAACAATACTCCTGCCTCATATCTGGGTTTACAGGCATCTGCCACCATGCCCGGCTAACTTTTTGTATTTTTAGTAGCAACAGGGTTTCACCATGTTGGCCAGGCTGGTCTTGAACTCCTGACCTCAGGTGATCCACCTGCCTCGGCATCCCAAAGTGCTGAGATTACAGGCATGAGCCACCACGCCCGGCCTTCATAATCTTCTTTCTGTTTGTTGTTTCTCAAAAAACAGGCAATCACTTGAACAATAATAACGAAGATTGCAAATATTCACCAAGCAGAATTTGGCACAAGGAATTTAGCACAATGAATGCCTGTTGAGTGATGAATAGATGAATAAATGAATGAATGAATGAGCAGACAAATGAAAATTCAACTCTTGTGATTGTTGCTGAAAAAATTCAGAACCAGAATCTGATCTATTTTATTTTTTTTTTAACATCTGGTAGTTCAGAAGACTTGCCTCAGTGTAAGGTGGCATTTAAATGATAGTCCAGAGCTATCTTCACAGTGAACAGAAATATATGATTCAGGTTCATTTTAAAAGTCAGACTGGTTTGACCAGGTTGGCTCTTTTCTTCCCGCGCACTTGACTCCTGCGCTCTTGGCACTGGAAGTGATTAAGAGGTGTGAGCCATCCCACTGGAGCTGCTGTTTGTTCACAGTGATGACCCTGGAGCCCGCCAGGCTGTTTCTCTAGGCAACCAAACTTACAAAGAACTCAAGGAGGCAAACTCTTGATTACATTGTAATGTTTTCAGAAGCAACATAAGGCTTCTCTTGAAAATGTCTTTGTGCTCTATTTCTTTTATTTTATTAAAACTTAAAAGTCAGTGGCTCCAAGAAGAAACAATGGAGAGCCTACCTCCCACCTTACTAGAGTCATTTATGGACCCAAGAAAGAAAGGCAGGGGGGCGGCATTCTGAGCATGTATTCATTTTATTAGACGCCCTGAACCAAGGAAGAGCCAGATCCGTGAGAATACACATAGTGCCCACTGTTCCCCAGTTCCCCCAGTTTCCTCAGTTTGCTGCTTTGTTTATGCCTTCTATGTCATGAACGATTAGATTTCACCTCTAATACTTTCTTCCCACAGCATCAAATGTGTCTTGTTTTGTTTTCATTTTTTTTTCCTTCAGATTCAACGGTTTCTATCAATATACTGATAAAAACCACAGCACAAACACTAGCTGTATAAGTAAATATACAGTTAAGATTTTACCTTAAAACAATATACCTTCTAAATTGTCCAAGGAGCACGTTTTGGCTTAAAGTAGATTACGTTACCACATTGTCCCCATAGCAGAGGGAGGGGTAGAAATTCTTAGCCCATTAGAGCTGGTTTGGAATTGCACCTCTAGGACTGACTGACTGTGTGATCTTAGGTGTTATTTAATTACTGTGTGCCTTTGTTTCTTCATCAATAAAATAAAGATAACACCTATGTGAAAGGGCTAATAAGTATTAAATGAGTAATGTAAAGGAGGAGCAGAGAGCAATACTGATACATGACAGGCATTTAGTTAATACTACTAACATACTACTGTCAGTCAACTACAGACTTAGAAAAATGACCATATGCTTGGGTTTTGGGAGCAAGCAGTGTAAAGATTTGCCATTCTGTATACACACAATAATAACATCGAGCTATGCAAATAGATCAATGAAACACAATAGTCCAGCAATATTCCAAAAAGAAAAGCATTTTCAAGAAATATTTGTTGGAACAGATGAAAATCAGTATGAGGAAACATAAATTGTGATCCCTCTTTTATTCCGTATACAAAAATTAATTCAAGATGGATCATACACCTAAATATACATCCAAGAACTGTGAAGCATCCAGAAGAAAACATAGAATATCTTTACAACCTTGAGGTAGACAAAAGTTTTTTAGGCTAGATACAAAAAACACTAACCAAAAAAACAAACAAAAAAAATGCCAGACTGCAGTAAAATTAAAAATTGAATGGCCGGGCGCAGTGGCTTATGGCCAGATATGGTGGCTCATCCCTATAATTCCGGCACTTTGGGAGGCCAAGGCGGGAGGATGGCTTGAGGCCGGAAATTCCAGACCAGTGTTGGCAACATAGCAAAACCCCATCCTACAAAACATTTAAAAATTAGTAAAGTGTGATGGTGCACATCTGTAGCCCCAGCTACTCAGGAGGCTGAGGTGGGAGGATTACTTGAACCCAGGAGTTCAAGACTGCAGAGAGCAATGATGGCTCCACTGTATTCCAGCCTGGGTGACAGACGGAGATGCCATCTCAAAAAATATACATATATGTATATAAATGTAAAAAATTTGTTCATTAAAAAGCACCATTAAGAAAATGAACAGACAAGCCACAGAGTAGGAAAGGTAATTGCATACATAAACCCAATTTTAAAATTATATCTAGAATATATAATGAGCACGGTGGCTCACACCTCTAATCCCAGCTTTTTGGGAGGCCAAGGCAGGAAGACCACTTGAGGGCAGGAGTTCAACACCAGCCTGGGCAACATAACGAGACCCTGTCTCTATTCAAAAAACAAAAACAACAACAAAAAAACCCAGAATATGTAATAAAGTCCTACACATTACCAATAAGAAGGCAAACAATACTTTAAAAAATGAACAAAAGACTTGAATAGACACTTCACAAAATAAGAAATATTATTGACCAGCCAGGCATGGTGGCTCACACCTGTAATCCCAGCACTCGGGGAGGCCAAGGAGGGTGGATCACAAGGTCAGGAGATGGAGACCATCCTGGCTAACACGGTGAAACCCTGTCTCTACTAAAAGCATAAAAAAAAATTAGCCGGGGGTGGTGGTGGGCGCCTGTAGTCCCAGCTACTTGGGAGGCTGAGGCAGGAGAATGGTGTGATTGCCCTGGAGGCGGAACTTGCAGTGAGCTGAGACCGTGCCTCTGCACTCCAGCCTAGGACACAGAGGGAGACTCCATCTCAAAAAGAAAAAAAAAAGGAAATATGATTGACCAAGAAAGCAGATGTAAAAGTGCACAGCAATATTATCAGGGAGTTGCAAATTAAAACCTCCGTGATACACCATTTCACACCCCCTAGAATGGCTAAACCATAAAAGACTGACAATACTACCTGTGGTCAAAGATGTAGAATACTTGAAACTCTCATACATTCTAGTAGGAATGCAAAATGTTACAATCACTTTGAAGAACTGTTTGGACTTTTCTTATGTTGGTAGACTTACACTGATACTATGAACTAGCAATTTCACTCTTAGATGTTGAAATGAAAACATATGCCCCACTCCAGAGAGCCTTATTTATAGTAGACAAATATTAATCAATCAAAATGTCTATCACCAGGGGATAAACAGAAGAATGGATAAATTGTGATACATTCATATGATGGAATATTACTCACAAAAGAGCAAATTACTGATACACATACCAATGTGGCTGAATCTCAAAAACATCATAGGGGAAGACTACATACCATCCAATTCCATTTATATGAAATCCAAGAACAGGCAAAACTAGTCTACAGCGATAGAATTCTGAAAGCCAGTTGTCTGATAGGAAATGGGGAAGGCCAAAAAGGAGCACAAGGGAACCTTCTGGAATAATGGAAATGTTCTATATCTTATTTTGGATCATGGTCACATTAATTGAGTGACCGGGTGCAATATAATTGTCATTAATTTGAGTGGCCGGGTACAGTGGCTCATGCCAATAATCCCAGCACTTTGGGAGGTTGAAGGCTGGTCAGGAGTTCGAGATCAACCTGGCCAACAAGGGGAAACCCCACCTCTACTAAAAATACAAAAATTAGCCAGTCGTGGTGGCGCACACCTGTAATCCCAGCTACTTGGGAGGCTGAAGCAAGGAAATCACCAGAACCCGGGAGGGAGGCAGAGGTTGCAGTGTGCCAAGATTGTGCCACTGCACTCTGGGCCTGGGCAGCAGAGCAAGACTCTGTCTCAAAAAAAAAAAAAAAAACCTCATCAAATTGAGCACGAAAGATCTGTAAGTAGTAATATATGTTAATTATGCCTTAATAGAACATATGCACACGTAAGACCAGGTGACTCCATCTCTGCCCTCAAAAAGTTTACAATAGAGTTGAGGATAATAGATATTGCCCCATTAAGATTATTAGGGAAACTAAATTATAAGGTATTTGTGGAGTCTCATTCTTTCAAACAGCATGTGGCATGACACACAACAAAATGTCTCCCGTGAAGCCTGTAAATTTCATAATTGGGATGAGGCTTTTAATGCATAAAGGACCTCTTTTGGCCTGCCTTCCTACCACTTCCAGTGGAACTAGCAGGCAGCTGTGAAAGGGGCTGTTCTCTTCTAGCAAAAGAGCCCTGGGTTACTAAGTTCTTCCTCCTTGCCTCATTCACCTTCACTGTTTATTGTTTTGTCTTGTGTATCTGCTGCTGCCAGCCCAAGGCAGGCCCCTGTCCTCTCTGCACTATGCCCCCAGGGATCAGGCCTCACTCATCACTCCATAATGTTTTCATTACTGATCCTAGAGCCGCCACAATATGACTCATAAAACAGCAACCCTCCCCAACACTCACTTTCTTGATCCTGAAGCCAGAAAGCAAAAATTCAAATTATTTTTTCCTCTCTGTTTTATTTTTATGTTTGCTTTCTGTATCTGTATGCTAGAGCCATCATGCTTTTTAATTTGTGATGTTACAATTGATAGTGACATTGGCCGAAACTTAAAAACCAGTCAACAGAAACCATTCCTGGCTCCCTGGGACAATGGATGGAGGGAAGTGTCCTGACACAGTTCAGAAAAACTCAGTGGGGTGCATGGAGGGAGAAGCCAAGAACAAGTCCTTTATGTGGGGCATTGTTTCCATTTCTAAACCATTCTATCTGTGTCCTCTTTTCACTCACAAATGGAATATTGTTCCCTTTCTTTCTGCCAACAGACCCAAAGAGGAGTAGAGAGGGGAGTTTAAGGAGTAGAGCAGGAAAAGAGTATACAAAATGGCTCGGTTTTGTTTTTGGTTTTTTTTTAGTTAAACTCATAGAAACTAGAGAGGGAAAAAGTCCCGTTCAGTTACATTGTTCCTCCCTCATTTAGAACAGATTAAGTAGCTGGGAGCAGGTGGAGATAGCCTGCAAGGGACGAACTAACACTTACAGTTCCCCCTACCCTTTTGCTTCTGTGCTTCCCATTCAGTAAAAACACAGTACACGTGATTAAAGGTAGAAAATAACCTAATCGACAATCCTCTGGAAACATTACTCAGCATTTGCACAGGTGCTATTGCCATTTCACCCCTAATTCCTTAAAATCAGTGGGGCCTTCCCACTTGGAGATGAAATTTCCTTCTTGCCTTCCATATTGCAGTTTTTTAAAGAAGGAATCCTTCCAGCTTTTTAGCCATCTCACTTCCAAAACATCCACATCCTACTCATGTTTCAGCATCTAGATCAAGTATCACCTTATTCACGAATCCCCTGAGCACCTCTCTTTTCCACACCCTTTGGAAGTTCTCTGGCTTCCCTTTCTCACTGTACCTGTGCTCTTCTCTCTTATAGCACTCAGCATTTTTCACTTTGTCAGTCTCCTTTTCTTCCTGCAATTCTTAGCTGAAGAGTTCAGCTGACTTTCTAGAGAAATAATTGTCATCTTCTCTAGCAGACTGCCTGGAGGAGCAGTGTGATTTCATCACACTTTATGTGTGCTTCCATAAAGCAATGATTTCCTGTATTGTAGACACTCATTAGCTCCCCTGTCTCTGGGCTCCAGGAAGACAAAAATGATGTCTCTACCTGTTTGATTACCCAGCATGTGCCCTTACATATCATATACAACACATATTACATACACATGTTCCTTGAATTTGGCTATGTTGAGGTCACTGTGGATCTTCTTTGTATTTTTATTATTAGTTATGGAAGTGGAGAAGTAAGAAACAATTCTGCAATGAGTACACGAATGAGAAAGTATAAAGAAAGTAGCAGTGGACAACTCATTTGAGCAACTTGATTATTAAAAAAGAAATAGAGGCCGGGTGCAATAGCTCACACCTGTAATCCCAGCACTTTGTGAGACTAAGGTAGATGGATCCCTTGAGCCCAGGAGTCTGAGACCAGCCTGGGCAACATGGCAAAACCCTGTCTCTACTAAAAACACAAATAAATAAATAAATAAATGAGCCGGGTGTGGTGGCATGTGCCTGTGGTCCCAGCTACTGAGGAGGCTGAAGTAGGAGGATAGCTTGAGCCTGGAGGCCGAGGTAGAGGTTGCAGTAAGCTGAGATGGCATCCGGCCTGGGTGACAGAGCCAGACCTTGTCTCAAAAAAAATAAATAAATAAAAAAGAGTTTGAGACCAACCTGGACAACATAGCAAGACCTCATCTCTACAAAAAATAAAAATAAAACAGCTAGGCATGGTGGGATATGCCTCTAGTCCCATCTACTAGGGATGTTGAGGCAGGAGGATCGCTTGAGCCTGGAAGATGGAGGCTGCAGTAAGCCGTGATGGTGCCACTGCACAACAACCTGGGCAACAGAGAGAGAGATCCTGTCTCAAAAAAATAAAAATAAGCCGGGCGCGGTGGCTCAAGCCTGTAATCCCAGCACTTTGGGAGGCCGAGACG
This sequence comes from Colobus angolensis palliatus, assembly GCF_000951035.1. Lineage (NCBI taxonomy): Eukaryota > Metazoa > Chordata > Mammalia > Primates > Cercopithecidae > Colobus > Colobus angolensis. The sequence goes on along the minus strand of NW_012114710.1, from coordinate 17,386,928 downwards.
GGTGGATCACGAGGTCAGGAGATCGAGACCATCCTGAGCTACACGGTGAAACCCCGTCTCTACTAAAAAAAATACAAACAACTAGCCGGGCGAGATGGCGGGCGCCTGTAGTCCCAGCTACTCGGGAGTCTGAGGCAGGAGAATGGCGTAAACCCGGGAGGCAGAGCTTGCAGTGAGCCGAGATCGCGCCACTGCACTCCAGCCTGGGCAACAGAGCTAGACTCCGTCTCCAAAAAAAAAAAAATAAAAATAAAAAAATAAAAATAAATAAAAATAAAAATAAAAAAATACACAGACTATTGGTGGCCCAGTGAAAGATGTCTTTCTCCCCGTTTAACCAAGTCTGGGTGCTACCACGTGCCAAGTGATTTGCCCTTGATGTTGTTGACAGATCAGTACATCCCGTCACTGTAAGCATATATTAGAAGGGACAGATATTAAGCAAATGCCAATTATTTAATAAACTTGATAAATACTACAAATAAAATGTTTCAATGCTAAGAGAGCATATAAGAGACCTAGCCAGAGAGATCAGAGAAATTCTCTCTGAAGAATTAAAGGATATTAAGGAATTACCTAGGCTAGGTGGTGGCAGGAGCCTTCCAAGTAGAGAGAAGTATGTGCTGAAGGCCCTGAAGCAGTAGAAAATGGGGCATTTGAGAAACTGGGAGGATGGCAGAGTGGGTGGCATAGCACAAAAAACGGAATAACACAGCAGGGTGAGGATAGAGAGGTGGGTAGAACTGACCTCAGGGAGCACTTTGTAAGTCATGTTAAGGAGTTTGGAAATGCAATTGGTTTTTTAAATTTTTTTTTTTTTGAGACGGGGTCTCACTATGTTGCTCAGGCTGGTCTCGAACTCCTGAGCTCAAGCAAGCTGCATGCCTTGGGCCCCCAAAGTGCTAAGATTACAGGTGTGAGCCACTGCACCTGGCCAGCCACTGATGGTTTTAAACAGATTAGATTTGCACTTCAAAAAAACACTCTGCTTGTAGGGTGGAGAGCGGATTGTTGGGTGGAAAGGGACGGGGTGCAGTCGTCAAGATCAAATACTGGGAGACTAGTTAGAATACTGCAGAAATTGAGAATGAAGGTGAATGTGGCTTGGTGTGGCATTGGACATGGAGAGAAGAAGATGGATTGGAGAGCTTTAGGGAAAAGGACAGACAGGACCAGATCATGGACATGATATGGGAATGGAGGGAGAAGCAGAGTCACCAAAGGGCTACTGAGTGGAGAGGATGCTGTTGACTAAAACAGAAACAGAAGAGAACCTCCTTCTCCAGCTAGGAAGTGCATAACGGCCAGTGTGAAAATCTCCTGTCAGTTGAGCCCTCACCACACAGTGAGAACACAGCCCTCTCAGGCAGCAACACTCTCAGTAGCATGGTCCGTGGTAATGAAAAGATCAGGTGGTTTCGGCTCATACACGTGTACTCGTGTGCTATCTGACAGGGTTTTAGTATTTCCTTCCGTCTTTCCCTAGCTGATATCTCACTCAGACAACAGGAACAAACAGAACTTTGTGATTTTATTTATTTATTTATTTATTTATTTATTTATTTTGAGCTTCCAACAATCCTTTTTATATAATCTTCAACAATAACTGGCCTTTGAGTGTCTGGGCACGGGCTGTACGCTGTGCTGGGAGACACTGATCTTCCGTGGTGAGACAGAGAGATAAGCATTGAGCCTATAGATGAAGCATTAGGCAGCTATCACAGCGATGGCAATGCATTTGCCCTTCTGCTTCTCTGTTCCCCATTGCAAGTGCCCAACCTCCGGATTTGCCTGGGCTGTCTTAATCCCACTTCACCTACTGTAGCTTTTTATTCTTGGCGATGGGCTTACACCTATCAGAGCATAGAAGAGACACACCACCGACTTCTGTTTTCTTTATGAGGACAAGGCAGGGATTCAAAATTCAAAAGAAGCAGCAGCTTGGATTCTAGTTCTAAGGAGGACGTTTTCCTGCTGCATGAAGTCAGACGGTAGACACTTCACCAGCCCCACCTAAGAAATCGGCACATCCCTCAACCCCATGCTTAAGGCTGCAGGAAGTTCGTGCAGGGTCCTCTTGGTGCCCCAAACCAACACTTGGCCATAGAATTCCTAGGGCAGATTGTAGAGGGGAATCTGATGACCTGTTTTCTAGTCTTAGTTCTGGCACTAATTGGTCAAGTGACTTTGTACAAGTGACTCACCTCATCTTCCCAAAAATGGGATGGAATGGAGTAGAATGTCTCATCTCATAGTTCAGTTTAGCCTTCATTATCTTGGCTGAGTCAAAATTACATCCAGATTGATAAGCTGCTGTTGAGGGTCTTCTTTTTTGAATCATCTTTTACTTTCCAACTGAATTTCCTAGACAGATAATGTACTGCTATTTTCATCATGCAGGGTTTATGAAGGGTGAGATGAAAAGGTAGGAGAGGCACAATACCGAGGTGATAAAATAATCTATACAACAAATCCCCGTGACACATATTTACCCCTATGTAACAAACCAGCACAGCGTGCACAAGTTCCCCTGAACTTAAAAGCTTTTTTAAAAAATGTTTAAAAAGGCAGGAATGTGGTTGGGTGCAGTGTCTCACACCTGTAATCCTAGCACTTCGGGAGACCGAGGTGAGTGGACTGCTTGAGGTCAGGAGTTCGAGACCAGCCTGGCCAATACGGTGAAACCCCATCTCTACCAATAATACAAAGATTAGCTGGGCGTGGTGGCACACGCCTATAGTCCCAACTACTCGGGAGGCTGAGGCAGAAGAATCACTTGAACCTGGGAGGCGGAGGTTGCAGTGAGCCAAGATCACACCACTGCACTCCAGCCTGGTGACACAGCGAGACTCTGTCTCAAAAAAAAATAAAAGGCAGGAATGTCTGTTTATAGTTTATTCCATCTCTCTTAATAGGGTCAGGGCCCATGGGGCTGTCTTGTTTACCACAGTACAGTGTCTGTCACACAGTAGGCACTCAGTAAGTACTTGTTGAATGGACAAGTGAATGTTCAGGAACAGATTGTCCTATATGGAGAATAGGAGGCTCTCCTCCGGTAAGGGCAAGGTGAGGGTTTAATGAAAACTGGAAATTTCAGCAAGGAGAGGAAAATTCTTTATTTTCATGGAGAGCCTACATTCCTGGACCACAAAGAAACAATTCTAGTTGCAGAACAGGAGGCACTGTCTTGGTATAAAGCTACATGAGCCGCAAACTGCAGCCTAAAGCAATGTGTTGCAATTATGTGAAAACTTCATGAACATCAGTTTTTCTGGTTAAAGCAGTACTAATATTGTTTTCATACTAAAGCAAAAATGTATATGTTATGAAGAAGAATGCAAAGTTAGCATGGCTTTGAAAAGTAAGAAGTGAGGCAGGGCGTGGTGGCTCATGCTTGTAATCCCAGCATTTTGGGAGGCTGAGGAAGGTGGATCACTTGAGGTCAGGAGTTTGAGACCAGCCTGGCCAACATGGCGAAACCCTGTTTCTACTAAAAACACACACACAAAAATTAGCTGGGCATGGTGGTACATGCCTGTAATCCCAGCTACTTGGTAAGCTGAGGCATGAGAATCGCTTGAACCCAGGAGGCGGGAGTTGCAGTGAGCCGGGATCATGCCACTGCACTCCAGCCTGGGTAACAGAGTGAGACTATCT
>NW_012114710.1:17374008-17381686 GCF_000951035.1 Colobus angolensis palliatus | reverse complement strand
TTGTTGCCCAGGCTGGAGTGCAATGGCGCGATCTGGGCTCACTGCAACCTCCACCTCCCGGATTCAAGTGATTCTCCTGCCTCAGCCTCCCGAGTAGCCAGGATTACAGGTGTGCACCAGCACATCTGGCTAAATTTTTTTGTACTTTTTGTAGAGACGATGTTTCTCTATGTTGGTTGGGCAGGTCTCGAACTCCCAACCTCAGGTGATCTGCCTGCCTCAGCCCCACAAAGTGCTAGGATTACAGGCATGAGCCACTGCGCCCGGTCTCTATAATTGGAATTCTTGACCACTGCTATTGAAAATATTGTCTCCATGCACTCTGAGAGCTAAATGTTCTTATGACTCTTTTTTTGCGCATATCTCTCATAGAGTATTACAGATATTTACAATCCTACTCAAAAATAAACTCCTTGAAGGGCAATCTCCTTACATTCTTTTCTAAATGCACCAAAGCACCTAGTAGATGTCTATTAAATATTTTCTGAGTGTCTGATGACCATGGTTTCCACAAGATGTTTTAGTGTCAGACTCTGGCAAAATGCAATCATTGTTTTTCTAGAGGACTCTCTACTATCATAACAAATTTAGTCTCATAGGTCTTTTTGAGTAACCTGTTTGACTTTGAAGAAGGCCATTAAGAACAATTACAGATCTATCATGAAGGGTTGGTATAGTCCCCAACTATCAAAATTTATTTGTCCTAAAACATTAATCCATTCCACAAATATTTGTTAGGCATCACTATGTACCAAGCACTATTCTAAACCCTGGAGATACTGCAGTGAATTTTAAAAAGTAGTGGGGGAAAAAAAACCTGCCCTCATGGAACTTACATTCCAGGGGTGAGGTGGATATAGAAAATAAGCAAAGTAAACAAGAATATGATATAATATAATAGGTCATAAATGCTATGGAGATAACTAAGACAGGCAAGGGGATGGGAATTATGAGAAAGGGTTGCAACTTTAAATTCAGTGGTCTCAGTAGGATCCCTTGAGAAAGTGGCATTTGAGGAAATGAAGGAGCCAGGCTAAGTGGAAGGGGGTGGGATCATTCCAGGCAGCAGACCTAGTGAAGGCAAAGGCCCCGAGGGCAGTGGGCTAAGGGGATTTCAGGAAAAATGAGGCCAGTATGGCTGGAAGGAGATTGCTGGAGAAAATAATCGGAGTGAGGTTTAGGAGCTAAGGGGGTGATATAAAGGGCAGATTGGGCAAAGCCTTTTCGGCCATTCTAGGGACTTTGGTGTTCATCCTGAGTGAGATGGAGCATTTTGATCCAATGAATGACACAATTTGGCTTTGGTTTTTAAATGATCACTCTGGCTTCTGTTTTGAGAACGTCTATCAGCAAACAGAGTTACAAACAAGGAGACTGCTTCACAAGCTACTGCAGTAATTCAGGTTAGAGGTGATGAGGGGTTGGGCTAAGGTGATGGAAGTAGAGATGGTGAGAAAGAGTTGGATGCTGGATCCATGTTAAAGGTAGATCCAAAGGATTTACGGAGATATCAGAAATGGGGTATACATGAAAGAGAGGGGCCAAGGATGATTTCCAAAATGTTTGGCCTAAGCAACTGGCCAGAGTCGGGACAGAAGGCTGTGGAAAGTGGGAGGTGAAAGGGATCAGAAGTTTATTTTAGGAGATACTAAGTTTTGCAACGCTGTCTGGACATTCTAATGGAGTAGATGTTAAGTAAAGGTGTGTGTGTGTGTGTGTGTGTGTGTGTGTCTGGAATTCTGGAAAAGTTCAGGCTAGAAATCTAAATCACTTAAAGAGTGAGTGTAGATAAGAGAAGATAATATGTGTGAAGGACTGGTTCCCAGGTACTCCAACTTTAAGATGCAGGGAAAATGAACAGTGAAAACACGCTTGCATGTTTTGAATCATTTTCTACATTATATTCTCCAAAGGTAACATTCAGAAGCTCCGCTAGGGCCCCTCTTGTGGGTTCCTTCTGCACTAAGCCAACAGCTTCTGTAACTGGCTGTGCAATCGCTACATTTTTCTAGGAAGTCACCTCAGAACTGGCTACTAAAATTGTCTGTTGGGCTTATGGGCCTCATATTGGAATCACACCTTCTCTCTTTTGCTTTTGGTAAAAAAAAATTTGAGAGGAATGGAGAGGGGGCATCACTTGATCTCTTCAGTAATATTTCCCAGAGCCAGGCAGTTCTGGCATGCCCAACTGCAAGATGCATACTTGAACACCAAGATATGTACTTATCTTATCCTGGCAATTAAGACACTGTTCACTTTTGTTTAGAAAGATAGAAACCAATGCAATGATCTTTGGCTAGATTCTTCACAGAATACATGGAAACCTTGAACTCTAAAGTCAGCGAAACCAGAAATTCTCGTATTTCAAATGAGGCCTTTTAAAATGTATTTTTTCATGTGTTTATGCCTGACTCGAGGTCTTATCATGAAAATGTTTTAGATATGAAAATTATATTAAATAAAAATTTTGAGCTTTTGTCTGACTGCCCCCAAGTCCAGCCCCACCACACATTGGGAAGAGAGGGGTGGGAAGCAAATGGTAGTCCTTTAGGTAGCTCATTTGAGGAACAAACAGTATTATCTGGAAAGAAATCATGGGAAATGTAGATTTTCTTTTTTGAAAAAAAATAGGAAAATTTGATACCGTGGGTTAAGCGCTTCCTAATTTTCTTTTTCACATACCTCATCTTTGTGTTATTATCCTATTGTACCTCTCAGAATTGCTGAAACCTCTAAACAAAGAGGTAGAAAGTACACAGCTACAAAAGACTCCAAATCCTTTTTCTATGTGAGAACACAATACCAGCCTCTAGTCCAATTACACAGGACTATGCCTTCTTCTCTTTGAGTTGCAGAAAGAACACACTCATGCTTCTTAGCTTGCACTCATGTTCATCAGGCAGCTCTAAATGCATTTTAAGCCACTTAATAAATGAGATGCAGACCCCTGACTCAATTTCTAGATTGATACTTTGAAAAGTTTGAATCTCTACTGAAAAGGGGGTAAAAAGAATTCCAAATTTCTGACATGTCACTGATATTCAAATTCTCAAAACATATTCCATAAATTTGTAGATGCCTAAAGATTTCTGTGCATTCAGACCTTGGAACAAACAAGCCAGTTCAGCAAGTGGAATCTCATTCCTTTGGGAAGTCATATGGGAGGGGCACCTGCTTTAGAAAAACACAGACTGGGCTTGAAGACTAATTCCATCATTTTCATTACTTGTGTGTCCAAAGGCAAGTTACCTCATCTCTTTAAGCTTTTAGCTTTCTTGTCTGGAAAAAGAAGATAATAAATGCCTTCCTCATTGGATTGTTGTGAATATTAACTGAGATAACTTCGGTAAGCACCTAGAACAGGGCTAGTGCTCAACAAATGTGATACTGCTAAATAGAAATGTAGAGAAATAGACTCAACCATAGTTACTGAAGAAAGGAGATATTTTGAGTGTGTTTTGAAATAGACATCAAATAATAAAGGGAAAGCACACAATTCTTTTTTTCAAGTGATTATATATTGTGATATGCATCATCCTTTCTTAAAGCAAGGAAAGTCTTGGCACTGCCAAATCTATTAATGTAGCTTTATAATTATTACTCCAGGGAAAGAGATGAGCTTTTAAAATTTTTTAATTGGAGCTCAGATTTTAGAAATTTCCAGGATTTTGCAAATTCAAATATTAGAATCAATTTTGGAAACATCTACTAGTTATCCTTGCAACTTAGCTAAGACAAATGAAATCTTAATCTTGAAATTTCATTTCTGATGCTCTATTTCCATTCACATAAATTCTTTTCCTCTTTGTATGGCTCAGGAATAACCAAGTTCTTTTGATCTTGTTTCCTTATTTTTGTGTTCTCTAGAGAAACCCAGATATTCTTTTGTTCATATTTGTTGGACCATGACCAACAGTGGTCTGACGTGCCCTGTGCACCTCTAGTATAAGTTTCTATGTAATCCTTGTGGTCAACTCTGAATTTGCCTTTCCCAGGTATTTTCTGTAATTTTATCAAATTGCCTCCCAATGCTTAATGACATACACAGAGAATTTGACCCAAATCTAACACGCCTAATGGTCTTTAGCCAGCCTCCTCTGGATTGGGATCTCACGACTAAGCAAAACCAGGCCTCAACTCTTCTTGGATGGAAAATCCAAGGGAAAGAGGATGTAAACTGAACGATAATCTTTCCTGCAATCAGCACTGAACTAACCACCCGTTATAGTCTGAGGTTTAACTGGAGCGCATCCATTGGAATAACATGTAAAACTAAGCTGCTGTTAATTTTTCTACTAAAATGCTTCATTTACCTAACATTCTTGAGGAATGAAGAATTCTACTTATCTATTTCACAACTAACTAAAGCTTATTCCCTTACATGCTAAAATCTTCTATTTTAAATCAAAATCCTTATAATCCTTATACTTGCCTGCCTTTCTAAACAGTGCAATAAGTGTAATTTCAACCTGTCTTCAATATTAAAGTTCATAATTATTGTCATTTATATGGAGAATATTAATGGCCTTTTGTGCTGAAAAGGAAAGGTTTGTTGTTGTTATTGCTGTTATTTTGAGACAGAGTATCGCTCTGTTGCCCAGGCTGGAGTGCAGTGGTGCAATCTTGGCTCACTGTAACTACTGCACTCCCATGCTCAAGAGATTTTCATGCCTCAGCCTCCAGAGTAGCTGGGCAGTTTTCATATTTTTAGTAGAGACAGGGTTTTGCCGTGTTGCCCAGGCTGATCTGGAACTCCTGAGCTCAAGTGATCTGCCCACCTCAGCCTCCCAAAGTGCTACAATTACAGGCATGAGCCACTGTGCCTGGCTTGGAAAGGGAAGTTTGCTCACACATGCAATGACTCCATGTGAACCTATTTGTTTTTTAAATTACTTGGCACTTCTTTTCTGAAGTCTGAAACTCTCTTCAGGTTCTCAGTTACAGTCAGTATTCTATCTTTTCCATTCTAATGGTCTATTGTGAGGTGGATTAAAAAAAACAACAAACCAATACTATTAGTATTGTGCTTCAAGAAAAAGCAACTAGGCCCTGAGTGGATGTCTGTGGGAATCTCCTAATAACAAGGTATATGACCTTCAGTGCATGGCCGTATAAGTCTTTTTTTAAAAATGCTTTCTAATTTGATAGTTGTGTGTCTGAGAGTTAACGTTGGAGTCATTGTTTGAGTCAAGTGTTACCTCACCAGAGCATTTCCTTATTTTAAAAAAACACACACACAAAAAGTATTTAGTTCTCATCACTTCCCAGGCAGTTTTATGACCGGTCCTGCTTTCCTGTTTTTATTAATGGGAGTGGACAAGTGAAGTGACTTATTGAAGGCTAGCAACACTAGGGGTAGAACCAGATACAGAAGTTTAGTCTTTTAACTTCTCTGATCAATTCAGTAAACTCATCATGATCTACAGGACTTACACTTAACTGAAATTTTAATTGAGTATTTTTTTGGTAAATCAAATGTTATAACGATAGTATATTTAGTGATGTCTCTAAATGATTTTTCATAAATGGAAGGACTGAGGGAAGCCTTATAGAAAGAGAAGGCAGAGCTTTTTCAGTTGCCTTAATGGACTGGATGCCTCAGGATGCCTTTTTCTACCACCTGGGATTTGGTGATCTAAACCCAGTTTAGAATTTTTAAAAATGAAAGTTACTGCCAATCATATGGCCCCTTGAGAATACGTAACAAAATGAAAGGAGATAGATGCATGTTTCTTGTCAGGTGTCTATAATTCCACCTGATACATAAAAGGCATTAAGTTGGCTGGGTGTGGTGGCTCACGCCTGTAATCCCAATACTTTGGGAGGCTGAGGCAGGCAGATCATGAGGTCAGGAGATCAAAACCATCCTAGATAACACAGTGAAATCCTGTCTCTACTAAAAATACAAAAAATTAGCCAGGTGTGGTGGCGGATGCCTGTGGTCCCAGCTACTCGGGAGGCTGAGGCAGGAGAATGGTGTGAACCCGGGAGGCAGAGCTTGCCGTGGGCCTAGATCAAGCCACTGCACTCCAAGCCTGAGTGACAGAGCAAGACTCCGTCTAAAAAAAAAAAAAAAAAAGCATTAAATTGATTTACTTCATTTTGAGGAGAGTAAAATCCTGCATACAAATCAACAGCTCTTTTAGACTAAATCTTTAGAACACAAAGGTTTTTGTTAGAAGTGAAGCAGTATCTACAATTAACAGATTCATCAGGCTGTATTTTTTGTTTTAATGCAAGCATGAGCCACATAGGCCTCTGCAGGGTAGTATGCTAAAGGCATTATCAGCCCAGATGTTTCTACCTTACCCTTGGCCATTCTGATATGAGAGATTTGGGGCTGTTGGTGGGCGGGAGGACCCCAGGTTACAGGAGTGGGAGGATGGCTGAAAGCAGGCAAACTTCTAAATGCCCCTCTGTGACTCTCCCAGGCTGAGTGGAGTACTATCTGGATCAGAGGGTTTCATTGTACCCAGCTCCACACTAAACTTTCAGCATTGGACAGGGAGAATTGGTTAACTTCTTGTTGTCCACAAGGCATAAGGTAGTGTTCTGTGAGTTTCACTCACTGCAATTATTTATTTCTTACATTAAATTTTGCTCAAGTCCCTTACAATTTTCCAAAGATAGACATGTGGATGTGGGCAAGCAGGCACAAAAGCAAAAAAGCAAACAACAACAACAACAACAAAACCTCTTGAATTTCATTTTGCTTCTTTTGATTATTCAGAGAAAACTTCTGAAAGTTAATGTAGCACAGATAGAAAAATGTGAAATACAGAGTTGAAAGAAGACAGTGCTTTCATCTGTCAAGCTTTAGGGGTTTCCCAGCCTGGAATGTACCTGGCTTTAATCGTTTTTAAGGGATTGGTTTTTATTCTGAACCCAAATCCCACCTCACCTCCCCAAACACACGCGCGTACACGCAGGCACACGCTTATACATATCGGGTTATACAGTGATGCCAGAACAGACAAGGAAGGGAAGTCAAGATTAATAGCGGTGAGCAGGGCGCTGATTTCAGCCAGTTCTGTTTACACAGCATTTTCCTTCCAGAACCGCAGAGCTCTACACAGATACTATCTCACTAATCCTCAATGGAGCTTTCTCAAAGCGCCTTTATCCAGGCTCTCTCCTAGGAGAAAGTGAGGCACGGCGGGCAGAGGTGGTGAAGTCCTCGCAAAAGCTGGAAACATGACCCCGGGCTCCTGACGCACGGGCCATTGTCCTTTGCACTCCACCGCGCCACCTTCCTGTCAGGTGTCTGGTAAACAGGTTAACTGATCACTGATTGGGGCCTCCCGCCTACGTGCCGTGAGGGGCGGAAAGGAGCTTTTCCTTGTCAATACGAAAATCTTTGAGTACAAATCGATAAAGCTAGAGATTCAAAGACTGGCTTTATAAAACTGGAGAAGATGCACTCTGGCCACAGGCGGAGGGGGCGGCCCGGGGCCTCTGTCAGGAAGCCGAGCGGCCCGAGGCACCCCTGGAAGGTTGCCGAGGGGGCTGCGCCGCCTCTGAGGACGGCTTCGTGGCGAGTCCAGGACGGGCGAGAAAGAAAACCAAGCCCCATTTGTTAATTTTTTTTTTTTTTTTGTACTCTCAAATGCCACCGGCACATTCCTTTTAAAAAAAAAAAAAAAGGAAAGGAAAGAAAGAAAAAGAAAATAAGAGAGGA
>NW_012114710.1:17341004-17372818 GCF_000951035.1 Colobus angolensis palliatus | reverse complement strand
GTAACAGCCCTTGGTACTTTCCATGGGATTTTATTATTATCTTGTTTACTCTTCACAACGGTCTCTTTTATGGGTAATCAAACAAGCTGAGGAGGTTCAGACATCTGCCTGAATCTCACGGTTCATACGTGGCAGATGTGCCTGACTCCATGATCTGAAGAGCTCCTCAGTCTCGGGCTAGCCGGAGTTGGATCAATATGGTGTGATAAAAAGCAGCGGAAAGGCAGGAGGGCAATGGGACCTGAGAAGGCATTCTACTTTTTATTGGATACTAGTTTAGAAACTCAGTTTGCAGAAGCGGCATTCGCATTCTTGCTGGAGGGACCCGGCCTTCGCTTTTACTTCTGAGGGATTTCCTCACAGGCTTGACACTTTAACCAGCATCAGAGAAAGTCATATGCTCACCATGGTGAGACACACGCTATCATTCCTCACTCCTTGGACTTACTGTGAAACTCCTAATACAGGAAATCCTAAGAATTCAACCCAGTTCCAGAATTCAAAGATGTGACAGCTTCAACAGCAACAATTAGATATTGGTTAATGCATTGATATTAATGGAAATGGAGTAAGAGAGAACCAAAGTGATGTCCTTGTTGCTGCCCTAAGAATAGTTTTACAATTTAGAATACGTGGCTTGATATTCATTATTTTGCATATACTATAAAGTGAAGCTCGCTGGCATCTTCAGGGTCTAATCCCATGAGACCATCTTCAAGATGGAATTGTATCACAATGCCTTGTGACACTTCAAAAACTAGATTTCTTTCAAGAAAGCTAATGAAGAGTCATTTTATAGAGAATTATATTTGAGGAAGATTCCCTTGTAACTGGAAGCAACTTACACAAATATTTTTACAGGGTTAGAATTATTTATTGTATAGAACAGCTTTGGTTCAAGCTAACATCAGTGGAATGCCATTTTGGTATGGTTTTCCATTATTTCAAAAGCAAGTCCAGGGAAGCCAGATTAATCAGGAGTCTGATTGCGTTTCTCCATATATGAAAAAAGAATAATCCTATTGAGAAGGCTTATCTTGGTCAAGCATATGGCTAACAGAAGCAATGTAACTTTCTAGCGCCATCTGTGTAGGGTTGGTTGATTGTGGTAAAGAGCTGGGAACGGGGACTGTCAAGTTCTAATAAAATTCCTCTCACACTTCAGTCTTGCAAAAGAAAAGTGATGCACTTTACTCAGAGTAGCCAAGCACAACAAGAAGTGACAGCCATAGTACCGGCCTAAAGAATTGCCACCTATCAGCAAATCCTTCAGTCATGAACATCTTAGTATGAATTTGCTTTCCTCTTAAGTGAGAGACAGAATCAATACATTTTCCCACAGTTTATTCTTTTGCAAATCACTAAATGTTTTATAGTAAACAGTATTTCTTTTCATGATCCACATCCCTTCTGAAAGCCTGTTATTAGACCACTGGAAGGTTTGATGGGATGGAGTAAGAGGTGAAAGTAGGGATAATTCCGATTAATTGTGCCTGGCCTCCTGGATGGTGGGCCTGGGGCTGGGATGGCGAATTGATGGCAAGAGGATTAGAGCTTCAAAACTTCAGTACTGAAGGCACTTAGTGCTCAGTGGGAAGAGGAAATAAGATTTCAGCAGACAGAGAAGAGGTATACAAAGGAAATCAGGAACCAGACTTAATTTGTTTTATGGTTTAAATAGATTAGGTCCTAGGCACGGGCAGCCACCTCCTACCCTGACCTGCAGACTGGCCCATTCTTGGTTAGGAAAACTCATGTGGACCATCACCGCACTATTAAGTCAAAAATTAAGGTTACTTAACTGCTGTTATTATTTGTGACTGAGACAACTTTTGCTCAGAAATAATTAAGACACTGCATCCTAAATTATAACAATTCAACTTTCCTGGGCTATCTATACCCCTGGGTTCCTGTGCTGTCTATACCACTGGGTTTATACATTTATCTTTTGTTTCAATAGAAACAGGCCATATTAATTCAACAGGGCATATTAAGCCATATCTACTGGAAAAACTTGCACTTTATTTCTTGACCAACAACTACAGAGTGATTACTTACATTTTTTTATTATGGTAAAATATATATAACATTATAACATTTATAATTTTAATCAGTCTAAGTGTACAGTTCAGTGGCATTAAGTACATTCGCATTGTTGTACACCCATCACCACCATCCCTCACCAGACTTTTTCATCATACCATATGGAAATTCTACCCATTAAACATTAACTCCCTATCCTACCCCTAGCCTTTGGGAACCACTGTTCCACTTTCTTTCTGTATGTGATTAACTCTTCTACCTTATATAAGTGGAATCATACAATAGGTATCCTTCTGGGTCTGGCTTATTTCACTTGACATAATGTTCTCAAGGTTCATCCACGTGGTAACATGTCAGAATTTCTTTCCTTTTAAAGGTTGCATCATATTCCATTATATGTACATACACATTTTGTTTATCCATTTATCCATCAATGGAAGTAATTATTTTATTTTATTTTTTTTTTTTTGAGACGGAGTCTTGCTCTGTCGCCCGGGCTGGAGTGCAGTGGCCGGATCTCAGCTCACTGCAAGCTCCGCCTCCCGGGTTTACGCCATTCTCCTGCCTCAGCCTCCCAAGTAGCTGGGACTACAGGCGCCCGCCACCTCGCCCGGCTAGTTTTTTTTTTTTTTTTTTTTTTGAGACGGAGTCTTGCTCTGTCGCCCAGGCTGGAGTGCAGTGGCCGGATCTCGGCTCACTGCAAGCTCCGCCTCCTGGGTTTACGCCATTCTCCTGCCTCAGCCTCCCGAGTAGCTGGGACTACAGGCGCCCGCCATCTCGCCCGGCTAGTTTTTGTATTTTTTAGTAGAGACGGGGTTTCACCGTGTTAGCCAGGATGGTCTCGATCTCCTGACCTCGTGATCCGCCCGACTCGGCCTCCCAAAGTGCTGGGATTACAGGCTTGAGCCACCGCGCCCGGCCGGAAGTAATTATTTTTAAAAAGCACACCAGTACTTACACGTAAAAATGATGCTGTCCTTCAGAATAAGGCATTTCAGAAGTTATACTTACTCAGTGATGACTTATGTCATGGGCTCTTTAGGGGAATTGTGTTCCCCTAAAATTCCTAGCCCCCAGAACCTCAGAATGTTGAATTCCTTACCCCTAGAACCTCAGAATGTGACTGTATTTGGAGACAGTGCTCTTTAAATAGGTGATTGAACTAAAACAAGCCCTTTAGGTGGGTCATAATACAATGTGACTAGAGTCCTTATAAGAAGAGGAAATTTGGGCACACAAAGAGACACTAGCAGTACACGCAGAGAAAAGGCCATGTGAAGACACAGTGGGAAGATGGCCATCTGCAAGCCAAGGAGAGGCCTCCGGAGACACCAAACCTGCCGACAACTTGATCTTGGACTTCATGCCCCCAAAACTGTGAGAAAATAAATTTCTGTTGTTAAAGCCACCCAGTCTGTGGTACTTTGTTATGGCAGCCCTGGCAAAGTAACACAACTTAGTACAAAAGACATTTAGGGTGCTTTTGCTGAAATTGTCTCAGACACAGCGTAAGCCCATGCACCCACATCAGCCTCATTACTTTACAGTCACAAACACCATTCAGCTTGATCACTAGCTTTTTTCATCATATTGGGCTTTAAGTGGCTTCTGACTCTTTAACAAAAAATTAAATCCTCACTCAAGGGATAAAGTGCCTTCTCCTGAGAATATGCAAAAGAATACCCTGCCAATTTGAAGGCAATTCCAAAAGGAAATTGCTTTGAGCAATAGCAGCAGAGTAGGAAAAAGTGTTTTGTCTATTATGGTAACTCGCGCTGAAGAAGACAACGCTCCTTAAGATAAATATGCCCTGTTGTATTTGCTAAAGAATCTGTTGCTGTACTTTATATTGCTGCCTCCTCTATCAAAATGCAATATATGTACATTTTGGAACTTGCCTCACACCTTTTTTTTCCTGCAAGAGCTCAAGCTCTTCAAAGAGCTCTATGACCTGACTCTTAAACCAAAGCTGCAGAGCCTTCTGTTTCTTAATCCGCAGCTGGATTGCTTTGATACTTTGGTCAAAAGGATCACTTCTCAATAGGGCTCAGTTCACAGGCAAGCTCCAGTACAGCCCTCTCACCCCTACCCTCAGCCCGATCAAGAAAAAGTGGGGGTCGTGAGGAAAGGACTGTGTGATGTGAAGAAGAGAGCAAGTGCCAGGAAAATAGGCTTTGGTGTCTTGAGGGAAAAGAACTGAGTTGGAATCAGGGATTGTATTAGTCATTTTTTTGCATTGATCTAAAAGAATACCTAAAGCTGGGTAATTTAAAAAGAAAAGAGATTTATTTTCACTCATGATTCTGCAGGCTGTACAGGAAGTGTGGCACCAGCATCTGCTTCTAGTGAGGCCTCAGGAAGCTTTTACTCATGGCAGAAAGTGAAGGTGGAGCAGGTGTGTCATGTGGCGAAGAGGAAGCAAGAGAGCTGCCAGGCTCTTTTAAACAACCAGCTCTTGTGTGAACTAATAGAACAAGAAGTCACTCATTACCATGGGGAGGTCACCAATCATTCATGAAGGATCCGCCCCTCTGACCCAAACACTTCCTACCAGGCATTACCTCTGACATTGGGGATCACATTTTAAGATGAGCTTTGGAGGGAACAAATATCCAAACTGTAACAGGGACCTTGAGTTATTATATGCAGTTCGTTTGCCAGATACTTGTCATTTGTCAGGCATTTTCCAAAAAGCTTTCAATTACATTATCTTGAAAGTTATTTTAGAAGAAGAGGTTGGACTAGGAATCATGGTCACTGTCACAATTACATCAATCTCTGACTTTAAGAGGGGTCTTTGCAAATATCTCACTGCAAAAATGTCAAAAATGACACCGGCTAGGAATCTTATTTATTTTCTAAAAAACAAAGTCCTATTTCTCACTGAGTGGAGCTCCTTGAGGATAGGGTCTGTGCCATCATCATCTTCACACATTTAGCACTGTGCAAGGCACCGAGTAGGTATTCTAAATGTTGAATGAATGACCTACAGCCCTTCGCTAGGTTTCCAGCTCCTGTGATTCCAGTGTCTACCGTCCTCTGCTGTGTTTCACATTTCTGCCCAGTTCCCACTTGATTTTCCCTTATTTGCATTTCTCAGGTTGAAGCCCAGATTTATTGTAAAACTGTGCCTATGACCAGAATAGGTTTTATCTTCACCGTATCTCTGAATTTGACCTCGTAAGGAGGTCTGGAGGCTATAAAAGGTGACTGGATGCTACGTAAGCCTAGGTTTCAGTCTGTTGGAAATGAACTTGAACTTGGACTTGGACTGAAGCTTTCTGCCTTCCCCTTGTCAACCATCTCTCAGGCAGGTAAAGAATGGCATCAGAGCCAAAGGAACCAGCCATCAAAGCTCCCTTAATTTTTGATATCACCTGACTTTAAGGTAACATCACCTTAAGACTTCAGACTTCAAATGGTTAATATAATTAAGCTAATGCAAGATAGCTATTTGAACTAAGAAAAAGAAAATCCAGTGTATAATGACAATTCCTTTCAGCAAAAAGAGACACACACACACACAAAACAAGACGCCTGTTAAAAAGGGCTGCCTTTGTCTCCCACTCTCCTGGAGCTCCATGGCTGGTGCAAAATTGAAACAACTCTTTTCCCTGTTCCTCCTAAAACATTCCTTGTATGTGACTATTTTATGTGGGCAGAGATCAACAATGATGCCCCAACACAGTGAAAGAAGTTTGGATTCCTTCTCCTTAAGAAAATATTTCTCCAGCGAGCCCTCACTATTCTAGCTGACCAGCTGGCAGGCTAGCAGGTGGAGACACTCTCTTTGCAGACCCCAAAGCCTTCGGCAACTTCTCAACTGTGCCTGAGCTTGGCAATCATGCCTATGGAGAATGAGCTTTCTTTTTTTGAGAATGGAGGAATGCAATATGCACAATTTACCTTTTTTCTCAGAAGCTACTTTATACCTCATTAATGCCAGGAGAAAGGGCTTATAAGGGTCCTGACATGTAAATGTCTAATAGAAAACTTTCAAAGCTGACACTATGTAAAACACTCACATTTTATTTAAAAGAGAAAGAAATGAAAAGATAGTTTATCATCACACTGCTAAGGAAGTCCTCCAATAGAAAAAGGAGTGCTTTTACACTGTTGGTGGGAGTATAAATTAGTTCAACCATTGTGGAAGACAGTGTGGTGATTCCCCAAGGATCTAGAACCAGAAATACCATTTGACCCAGCAATCCCATTACTGGGTATATACCCAAAGGATTATAAATCATTCTACTATAAAGACATATGCACACGTATGTTTATTGCAGCACTGTTCACAACAGCAAAGACTTGGAACCTACCCGAATGTCCATCAATGTTAGACTGGATAAAGAAAATGTGGCACATATACACCATGGAATACTATGCAGCCATATAAAAGGATGAGTTCATGTCCTTTGCAGGGACATGGATAAAGCTGGAAACCATCATTCTCAGCAAACTAACACAGCCACAGAAAACCAAACACTGCATGTTCTCACTCATAAGTGGGAGCTGAACAATGAGAACACATGGACAAAAGGAGGGGAACATCACACACCAGGGCCTGTCGGTGGGTGGGGGGTAGGGGAGGGATAGCATTAGGAGAAATACTTAATATAGATGACAGGTTGATGGGTGCAGCAAACCACCATGGCACGCATATACCTATGTAACAAACCTGCATGTTCTGCACATGTACCTCAGAACTTAAAGTATAATAAGATAAATAAATAAATACATAAACAAATAAATAAATGTTTTGTTTTTAAAAACACTACAGAAGTCCTCCAATAAAATGAACTTCTTATTTGTGTATTCCACTTAAGCTCGGCTCAGCCTGCTGCTCTCATCAAGTCCAATATTCATGTTCTCTTTTCTTCCTTCCTGCAGGCATTTCGTCACACTCTTATTGCCTTAGCTTGGTTTTCCCTGAAGGAAGAGCTTGATGCCAACACTTTTGTGCAGATACGTAGCTTTGGAGGTGGTCCTAGGGCAGAAGAGAGAGAGAGCAGGGAGAGTGAGATGGCAAGGCAGGGAAACGCACTACTACAGGAAACAAGGGTTTGATTCTGCTGGGACCACCTGAGAAGCCTGTTTAATGCCTTCTTGAACTGTTCTCTTGAAAGATAGGAAGCAGGTCCATGGATTCATCAGTTCCCTTCCCATGGGTCAAAGGTTATTCCCAGGAGTTTTAACTTCCCGATCTATGCATACACTTGGGCAAAGCCAACCCTTCTAGTATCTGTGGTGACCCAGTATAGAAAACAAAAATATATGATGTATTAGTTATCCATTGCTACAGAAAAAAATCACCCCAAAATTTGGTGGCTTCAAATCACAATGATTCCTCCACAGTTTCTGTGAGCCTGGATGTTGGAGCAGCTGAGAAACTCTGGCTCAGGGTCCCTCATGATGTTGCAGTCAGGACATCAACCCAAGATTCCATCACCTGAGGACTTGACTGCGGTTGGTTGATCTGCTTCTAAGAGAGCCCACACACGGCAGCTTCCTCGCTGGCTGTTGGCAGTAGGCCTTATTTACTGTCACAAAGGCCTTCCCATAGGGCTGTTCGAGTGTCCTTACTCTGTGGCAGCTAGCTTCTCAAAGAATCGATGGTCCAAGAGCGAGCAAGGCAGAAACCACATGTCTTTTGACGTCACCAATAGTATTTATGCTATTGGTCATATAGACCAACCCCAGTGAAATGTGGGAAGGGACTACACAAGAATGGGAATGCCAGGAAGTGGAGACAATTGGGGCCATCGTGTGGGCTGGCTACCACATAGGTTATGTGTGCAAGGGTCACATAGTCAGCACAAAATGTACCAAAACCTGCACAGAACTGTCAGCCCTGACATGGCTGAAATAATATATGAGTCTACAAAGACGTGAGTCATGCTGAACGCAGTGGCTCACACCTGCAATCCCAGCAGTTTGGGAGGCCAAGGTGGGTGGATGACTTGAGCCCACAAGTTCAAGACCAGACTGGGTAACATGGCAAAACCCAGTCTCTACAAAAAATATAAAACTTAGCTGGGCATGGTGGTATGCACCTATAGTCCCAGCTACTTGGGAGGCTGGGGTAGGAGGATAGCTTGAGCCTGGGAGGTGGAGGCTGTAGTGAACCGAGATCGCACCACTGCATTCCAGCCTGGGTAATAGAGCCAGATCTAGTCTCAAAAAATTAAAAAAAAAATTTAAAGGATATGAATCATGGTATTCCAGATGCCTGTTCCAGCTATATCTCTTTCATGCTTCCCACCACTCAGACCCAACCATTTCCTTGGTTCCTCAAGTTGAACCCAGGATTTGCAATTAAACGAAGATCTCAGCAAATACTGAGGTGCTAAGCTGATCTAGAACTCTAACATTACAAGTACAATAAATGATCTGAAAATGGCCTACATCTTGGATTGATTAAATCATTCAGGAAGTTTATTTCTTGGTTTTCTTTTACTCCAAAGCTACAACAGGCAGCCTGCAGAAGCCAACACATGACTGTCTGCCTTTCAACAGGGGAAGAGAACAGGTCAGATGCTCCAGCTTTATGGAACAGAACATTACCCTAAAGCAAACAAACTTGTGTAAAACATTGTCAACCTGAAAAATATAGAGAAACGAATCTGTAAGTATAAAGGTTTTATTTGGGAATAATAGACAAGAAGTAAGATTGCAGTCTGGGACATACATACATGCAGATCATGGTGGCCTCTGAAATGTCCAGAAAGCAAAGGAAATGATCCACTGGGGAAAAAGGAGATTTACACAAGTTGTTTTGAAAGAAAGCTTATTGGCACTGTAGGGGTCTTACAAGCGCTGGTGAGTTCTGATTGGTGAATGTCAGTAGTTGCTAGGTAGGACTTGTAACCTTGGAGTTACGGCTAGGCGCTTGTAGGTTTTTTGTTTGTTTATTTGTTTGGGGTTCTTTTTGAGACAGAGTCTCACTCTGTTGCCCAAGCTGGAGTGCAGTGGTGCAATCTCGGCTCACTGCAACCTGTGTCTCCTGGGTTCAAGTGATTCTCCTGCATCAGCCTCCCAAGTAGCTGGGATCACAGGCTCATGCCACCATGCCCAGCTAATTTGTTTTTTGTATTTTTAGTAGAGATGGGGTTTCGCCATATTGGTCAGGCTGGTCTCGAACTCCTAACCTCAGATGATCCACCCACCTTGGCCTCCCAAAGTGCTGGGATAACAGGCGTGACCCACCCTTATAGTTTTTGACTGGGCTTAGTGAGACAGTTTTTAAAACAGGCAAATGTTCTTATATAAGTGACTATCTCTCCTTGTGCTGCTAGCTGCAGTTTGAAAAAATTTCTTGTGATAGTTCCTTTTGTCAAACAAATCATATGTGAGAGCCCTCCCTTCATGGCCTTCTCTGACCCCAGTGGCCAGTTTGACACAAGTGACTTTATTTTGAATCATACAACTTCCACGACGTGAACATTAATTGAACACATTCATCACAAGGACAAGATTCGTTTTGATTTAAGTCCAGTTAACAATGCAACTGACTCCTCCAGACTTTCAGAGCCTTAGAGGATGACGAACACATGCCTCAAAGTCATGACTACAGCATGACTACTCTGACTCCAGTCACTGTCCCCAACTTTCCAGGCAAGGGCAGGACACAAAACATAGGAGTAATGTATCAGAACAGAAAATCCTAGAACTTGCCAGCCAGCAGACTTCACATATATTTTATTGGCCAGAACAGTGTCACATGGTCATTCCAGGTTGTCAGAGAAGATGGGGAGGTTGTTAAAATATATTTGTTATTAAAATAAAAAAAAAAAAATAGAGACAGTTCATGCATGGTGGCTCACGCCTGTAATCCCAGCACTTTGGGAGGCCAAGGCGGGTGGATTACTTGAGGCCAGGAGTTCAAGACTAGCCTATCCAACATGGCAAAATCCTGTCTCTACTAAAAACCACAAAAATTAGCTGGGCGAGGTGGCACACGCCTCCTACTTGGGAGGCTGAGGCACAGGAATCACTTGAACCCAGGAGGCGGAGGTTGCAGTGAGCCAAGATTCCACCACTGCACTCCAGCCTAGGCAACAGAGCAAGACTCTCTCAAAAATAAATAAATAAATAACAAATTTTAGAGACAGGGGTTCATTCTGTTGCCCATGCTGGAGTGCAGTTTTAGAGACAGGGTTTTGTTCTGTTGCCCGGGCTGGAATGCAGTGGTGGCATCACAGCTCACTGCAACCTCAAACGCTTGGGCTCAAATGATCCTCTGGCCTTGGCCTCCAAAACCTCTGGGATTACAGGCATGAGCCACTGTGGGGAGTTTTTTTTTTTTTAAAGCTGATTATCCAAATTGGGTTCTATAAATAAGGGAAAAGGGGAAGTTGGATATTGGATAGGCAATTCGCTGTTTTTGCAACCCAGGGTTTTTTAGCCTACTCTATGGGTGGAAATGCTTTTTGCTACACTCACCCAAAAGGCCCAGATAGTCAAAGGGATCTTGAACCACTAAACAACCAGCCACTGGTTAGTTCTGTACTTGGGCGAAAAAAAGACACCCTGCTGTGACACGACCCATTGCTGCTGGGTTTTCTGTTACATGCAGCTGAACTCAATGCCTGATTGATACAACCCACAGAAATATTTTTATTTAATTTTACTTTTTCTTGAGACAGAGTCTCTCTGTGTCGCCCAGGCTGGAGTGCAGTGGTACAATATTGGCTCCCTGCAACCTTCACCTCCTGGGTTCAAATGATTCTCCTGCCTCAGCCTCCTGGGTAGCTGGGGTTACAGGCATGCACCACCACATCTGGCTAATTATTTTATTTTTAGTAGAGACTGGGTTTCACCATGTTGGCCAGGCTGGTCTCGAACTCCTGACCTCAAGTGATTCACCCACCTTGGCCTCCCAGAGTATTGGGATTACAGGCGTGAGCCACCATGCCCGGAAAGAAATATTTTTAGATCATCTCTAACCAAGTGACAATTTTGTTGCATTAATTGTTAAATTTAAAATTTGTTCATTATCTTCAAAGATGTGGTTTCAAATCTGTCAAATTTATAAACATCACCATTATTGATCTTCTGAAAAAATAATAGCCACGTGATAATCCTGACGCTTCTGCACACTGGTGTTTTTCTGTTTGTTTATTGTTTTTTCCAGTCCCTTTAACTGGACACGCTCTCACACACCTTTGGGTCTTCATGTCTGACAGGCCCTCTGTCTAGATGCTATCCGCTCTCCTTACCCCATCCCCAATTTGCCAAACACCTCCTTGCAAAGGTTTTCTCTGACTCTTCCAGTCTAAATCAAGTAACTCAGTTAAATTCTCAGGCAGACAGAACACTTTCTTTCTGAAACTTACTGCATTTTATACGTACCTATTTCTTTTTGAGGGTATGTGTATAATATGTTTTCCCACTGAACTGTAAGTTCTATGAGGTCAGGGGCTATGTTAGTTGTGTTCACGCCTGTCCTGATCCTGAGAGGAGAAAAGTGCCAGCTGGAATGTTATGTCCACATTGACTTTCAAGAAGCCCCTGGAAAGTTCAAGTGGGATGCTGTTGTTCAAGGGATTGATGGACTCTAGACATGATCAAGGATGATGTCCATAGTGGATTCTGCTAATTGAAATGTTTAAGCTTTTCTATTTGTTTCTTATTTTTTATTTTTTTTCTTCTTGTAAGCCTCTAGGGAGAAAGGAATGTGTCCAGGAATGGCAGGCTCCACAAAGCAGTCTGGGCAAACTTCCAGGCTGTCCAGCCAATCAATAGAGTTTCCAGGGGTGACAGGCCAAGTTGTAATCCCTCTTAGTTACTCTAAACAGAGCAAAAATACTGATTGACCACAGTTAAAGGTGAGAATCTCTTAATGCTTGCTTATATAATATTTCTTAAGGCTTGCAGTTTGCAGAAGTAAATACAGATTGGAAAATATCTGTTTATACTCTCGTGGCAAAGCAGGCATCTGGAGCACATTTAACTGTGGTAATACTTTGCTCCCAAGTAAATGTTCTGTTTGTGACAATACAACACCAGGTTATTTGGCATTTCAGAAAGGCACCATTCTCCTCCTGGGTTCTATACAAAACTGAAGGCAAGATTTCAGGACAATCCATTCTGAGAATATTAAAACATGCACCAACTCAAATGAGAAGACCAGGAAAAACTGGAAAGAAGTTCAAGTTATAAGAAAATTTGAAAATATAATGCCGTCTTAGAAGATTACTGTTTGCTGTCTATTCTATTTCTTTCCTTTAAAGACTACTATGATGGAAATACCCATTAATGACTCCTGCCTATGAGGAAGTCTTGTTTATCCACACTGTCTGGGGTTTGAAAGATGTGGAGGCAGGAAGTGGGGTAAGAGAGACGGGAGATAGAGGTCAACTGGAAGCTGCACTTCCAGGTATAGGCTACACACTGTGAGGCTATAATAATAGCTGGTCAGCTAGAGATGGGGGTTCTGGAATATTTGGATGTTTATATATCCAGATTACTTGAGTCCCAAAGGAGCCAGGTAGAAGGAATTCTAGTGAATAAATAAAACTCTGACCCAGCATTTATTTAATTCAAGGTAGTAATTTTACAAGCTGCTTCATTTTTTACTGAAATTAGGACAAATTCTAAATAAATTAAGATTTTAAGTCACTAATAAAATTAAAAGTAGACTACATGGCAGGGGGATAAAAATTATCTTACTAATCACTTACTCATTATTTGAGAGGTACCGCTCTAAGAGGGAAAAATATTATTTATCTATTTTCTCCTGGTTTTTATACACCAAAACATCCTAAAAGTACTGTGAGAAAATAACATTTTAAAAAATGGATAATGCTTTTCAGTGCCTTTTAGAAAATAATTTTTGAAAGGTTACTGATAAATTATTCACCAGAAGTAATCCATCATAAAGAATTAACCAGAAAATATCAAAGACATACAGTTAACAAACCTAAGACAGAGAATTGTATGCTTTTGTACTTTCTGTATCACTATAAGGGAAATAGGTTTAAATCCAGAGAGGAGATACTGCCTTTGCCAGAAACAGAAACATTTTTAACACTATTCTTACTGGGAAGAAAGCATTTAAAAATTTGATGGGGCCAGAATACCCATCCAGAAGTTATGACCTTAAAGCCACTTTCAAGTCCACAAGAACAAGGTGTGCTATGGCCTACTCAATCTACCTCCTGGGGAGTCAGGCTCATAAAGCTGAAGTTGAGGTCAGAAAAATGAGTAGGATGCAGTATACACCTTTTATCAGTGCCAGCAAATGGTCCATGAGCTCTCAAAAATGCTTCTATTGTTGTTGCTGTTTCAACTATGACTTGGAATTAACACAGCACAGAACAATACTGCCTCCCTGTTCTGAAGTCCTAGTAGGTAAGTAAACGAGTAATTGGTACAACTTGCCCACAAAAGTATGTATAAGAAGCCTGCCCCGGCCGGGCACGGTGGCTCACGCCTGTAATCCCAGCACTTTGGGAGGTTGAGGTGGGTGGATCACAAGGTCAGGAGATTGAGACCATCCTAGCCAACATGGTGAAACTCCATCTCTATTAAAAATACAAAAATTAGCCAGGTGTGGTGGCACGCACCTGTAGTCCCAGCTACTCATTGAACCTGGGAGGCGGAGGTTGCAGTGAGCCAAGATCATGCCACTGCACTCTCGCTTGGGCGACAAAGAGCAAGACTCTCTCTCTCAAAAAAAAAAAAAAAAAAAAGGAGGCCTGGTAGAACTTTGAGTCTAGCTGAGCTTCTTTCATAGCTTGCATTGCTTGTGTTTTCTTCTTTAGGTAAATAGTAGAACTATTTCGCCAGTCATATTACAGTTTAATCTGCAGCACTTGGTCTAGAAGAAACACAGATGGAACTGATGAAGGTTTTACTGTGTGGACAGTGTGATACTCACTGTGTTAGAGTGACACTGTTTTGTATATATACACATAGAAAAGTTTAACAAGCCATCATTTGCTATGACAATGGGGCATATGAGTGGTTCTCAAACCAAGGAGCAGAGATTATCTCTTTGTGAGGACAAATTTGATTAAGAGGCATTCCTTGTGTGCTTTTTGTGGTATTGAACAGACAGCCAAATGCTTAGCTTCAATGTAACCATCTTTCCAGTACCCTTGAGAAAAAAAGCTGCCTGTCAACACTTGGGTAAACAATATCTAGAAGTGATGGAAGGAAAAATACTCAGAGGCAGGAAAGCAATGGGCATTGCAAGTCTTACAGACTTGCATACAATTCATGAAAGAACCAGAAGGCTCAAAAAGAATAGAATTCTGGGCCCTCCCCTCTTCAGTTTCCTCAAACTTTCCACAGCCTTTAGACTCAAGGGATTCTTCTTTGGTTGCAATGAATATAGTGAACACTTCAAGGTTTGTGCCAACAGGGAAGTAAGAGAGTCCAGTTAACGCAAAATAATGAGACATCCTTTAAAGTCATATACAGTCACTTCCCCTGTCCCTGCCCTACAGGCCAGCAAAATGCTAGACGTGGAGACATGGGCCCAGCAACCAGCTCTTTTCTAGAAAATTACCAGGAGAGATGAACCAGACTCAGATGAATACTTAAAATCTGGATATGCAAAATCTGTTCATGTAGCATGATCTTTTTATTTCTGTTAAGTCTCTAAAACAAAATGTGATGAAATATCATTTAGGCAGAAAGCTTGTGGGGTTGGGGTTGTGGGGTGGCAGAGATGAGGGGGTGAGGTGAAGGGGACTGTGGAAGAGGAGGAGTGAAAAGGAAAAAAATCCAGGAGATTATCTGTACCAATTTCATTGTTAAAAATGTCTGCTTCCTTCCTTGGGGATCAGAGTTTGCATCACGTTTTCTCGTACTCTGTTGACAGAAGATCTTTTAAATGATAGCCACTGAATCAACTAAATACATTCAACAAATATTGATGGGTATTCTCTATGTTTTTGACACTGTGCTGGCACAAAAGAAGATACAAAAATGAGTAAAACTCAATTGCCCATCATTGACACTTCTACAGTTTATTAAGAACGTATACATTAACTCCCCAGGAGATTAATCTACAAAGTACATGAATTAGTTTCAAAGCAGAGGTAATTGATTAATTCATATCCATTTACCTGCTTATTTACTTAGATACTTAAGGTCTAGGAGATTGTATCAGGACAGTCTTTAAAGTTGCTTTAAAAAATATCAATTTTCTTATTAGTTTTATCTTCTTTTCTAGATCCTTTAATTATAAATGATAGAATGAAATAAAATTAACAACCTTTGACATGAGACACAGCTGGGGTTCTGAAAATAAGGGACAAAGGCTGTGAAATAGAAAACAGATATCCCAAAACTCATGCATTGTTCTACAGTTTTACAAAATTGGCTTCAAAGCCTCTTCCAGACTACTGTAAAACAAGCTTATAAATTAGAAGTGGAAAAGCACACTGATACCAATAAAGGTTACAATTTAGAGAATAGAGATGGAAAAATATTTAACGCAAACAGAAGAACTAAAGAAGGATAGTTATTGATGGTCATTTTGTACATAGGCATAAAGCTCCCTCAATTAGATCAGGAGCAACTTGTTAGACAAGCAGGAAATTACTAGAAGTAGGTACATTAGCATAAGTAAAAACTATCAGCTGATAGTAAGGGAAGTTGTAGGTAACCAGTTAAAAAATTCAAAGAGCACAAATGGTCTGGGACCACTTGGTAGAAGCTAGCAGCTCTACCCACCTTAGTAATCCCCGGGAAATCACATCATTACAAAATTGTTTTTCATAATGGTGGCCCTGAGTCATCAAGGAAAACTTTAAATCCTGTCAGTATTCTCTGTTTTAAAAAGCAGGAAATGTTTTGGGGCCAGGAGACTATGTAATGCATTTTAGGGTTTTATAGGCAACATTTGGTTGTGTAGACTATTCCCTAGGAACTGAAATCTCCCTGATTAATCAGGAATTTACAGTGCGTTTGACCAAGAAAATACTCTTTGAAAAACTTTCTCTAATAACTATCAACCATATTTCATTAGAGAAAATAGTAGGTTATCTTTTCCATATATTCCCACAATTATTTTAAAACACTGAATCTGGCCTACTCTAGGGAAAGCTTTTTGTGTAGAATTTATGTAGATGGAGAGATGATAGGGAGGAAGGTGACAGCAGCAGAAATAGCAGGAAGGTACGTGGCGACTTGACACATTCACTAATGCTAAGTAAAAACTGACTGCAGAGCTTCTGTGGTGGAAGGTACAGAGAGGCAGGACCCTATGAGTGAGTCATGGTTTTGGTAGAGTATAAGAAAATGACCCCATGTCTCTGTCTTTCTTTAATATATGTGAAGACTGTAGTGTTTTGTTCCAACAGGCATGTCCTGTTCAAGCCCCAGGAAAGGGCCACACTTCTGTGAAGAGTCCCTTTCATATGGAGGAAGACGGCACTGGAATAAAAACTAAACTTGACAAACAGGGCCTTACAGAGGTGGGTGAGAGAACGCCTTGTTTCCTCTGGGCCTCACTTTCCTGGGCCTTGACTTGGAGCTGTCTGGATATGCTGAGGGAGCACCCCGGTAAAAGCGGAAGCTGGTCTCTGTCTTGGGGCAGGAGGAAAGGAACAAAGCCAAAATACATCCAGGGGTCTTGTATGGATGAGCAAGCCTGATCTCATTATCTAGAGTTCTTAGTTACAGGTGAATTCTATGTCCATTTTCCTTTAATAACCATGGAACTTTTGCAGCGTCTTCCTGCACCTTACAGCCTCTTCTCAAGTGGTCATCCAGTTCACATTGCAAACAGCTGTGACCAACTTCCTACCTCTTGAGGCAATCTTAGAGAATCATTTAGGAGACAGCCATATTAATGTTAATTCGCCTCATATCAGTAAGACTTTAATCTCTGGCTTACCAGAAGATGCAACTTTATAATCATTCTCTTTCTTGCTCTTTGTGGAATAACGTCTTTTCTAGTTTTTCTAGTCCTCGCATCCACACCTATCAAGTGACATGTACATTAGACTACATGGAGGCTGATAATACTATGCCCTTGGTAGATTTTCCAGGACTTTTTCTGGTGCATTAGTCCATTCAGATTTTGTTAATACCCACACCAGAGGCTGAGTGGGAAAAAGAGAGGTGTTAACAAAGATTGAAATGACTAATGGACCAGATTTTTTTTTAGACAAAATTATAGAGGATTATCTTAAATTGTCATCCCTTTTGTGGTTCTATTTTAAAAATTTACTAGTATATTGGGCATTGCTAAATATATCTAAAAGACAGTTATGCAGCAACATAGCTCAGACATAGTATTATTTCCCACCAATAAAGATGGTAGCATTTTACCCACAATCCTTGTCTCAGCTGCCTGCCTGAGTGGAATTCCCACTCCTTTTGGTATGGTTTTGAGAGTTGAGACATTATCTTTATCTACTGGCTTCTGTGGTATTTACTGCATCTAAAAATGAAAGATTCTGCATTTAAGTGTTGCCTGGAAAAAAACACAGCATCTTGCTTTCTTTTATTCATTCATTTGAAGTAATTATTGCTATCACAGTCTCATGTGCATTTTTCCCAAACCATAATGATTTGAGACTTATAGAGTATGGTAAAACAGTTGGATTGTTTTTTCAGAGAGGCAATTTTGTGAAGAAAATGGTAGTAATCTGAGCCACTTTTTGGTTTCTAAAGATTTCATCTGTTCACAGGACAATTTTGGGGTTCATGCAATTTTTTACCTGGAAGCTGAGAACCTATGTTCAAAATCTTATTTTCCATCTTCCACATGTAGAGTGCAGGTATAAGAACTTAAAATAACACACATTCTTTTGTAGAATTTTCCTTTCCTTCCTCCTTTGGCTCAGAGCATCTCTGAGTTCTTTGTAATTAGTTTTAAAGAAACATGAAAAAAGTTATAGTCTTTTCAAATAAAATACATGTTTTCCTTAGGAATTTATACTAAAATGTGTATTTATTTTTAAAAACCAAATGATATGAATATAAGAAATGCAATACTGGGTCAGCCCAATGGTCTAACCAGCCTGTGGTTTCAAAGTTTCATAGTACTCCATTAATGTTGACCTCAGAAGTTTTGGGATGTATTTCAAACTCCCTGGTTTCCTTTAATACTGGAATCTGAATTTACCATTCAGAGATTCATCTAAACCTTTCCTGAACTTATTTATATCTCTAACTTATATCAACTATCAAAATAATGAGTACCATAATGGCGAGGTTACTATATCCTATCTACTATGAGACCATAGAAAGGATATTACTACAGGGGGATGAAGAATTGGGATGGATAATTCAATCTCTTACTATTATTTTCTTTTTCTTGAGACAGAGTCTTGCTCTGTTGCCCAGTCTGGAGTGTAGTGGTGTGATCACGGCTCACTTCAACCTCAACATCCTGGGCTCAAGCAATACTCCTGCCTCAACCTCCTGAGAAGCTGGAACCATATGCATGTGCTATCATGCTGGCTAATTTTTTTTTTTTTTTTTCACTTTTTGTAGAGATAGGCTCTATGTTGCCCAGGCCGGTCTTGAACTCCTGGGCTCAAGCAATCCTTCCATCTCGGCCTCCCAAAATGCTGGGATTACAGGTGTGAGTCACTATGCCTGGCCTACAATTATTTTCTTGGTTACAACTATTTATATCCCTCCCACATGCAAAACTCCCCCATCCCCATCTTGTGACATCTTTCCCCGATCCCAAAGCCTTGTCCAACCATGGCATCTGCCAAAAACCTATGATCTTGTGATCTATAAATCCAAATGCTGCTACTTAGATCCAAATACCTATAAGCTGGATAGAAATTATCTACCTCCTGCATACCCATGGTAGGCAGCTTCTAAGATGGTCCCAATGGTTCCACCCACTGGTATTTGTGGCCTTGTGTTATCTTCTTCCTATGAGTAACTTGCTTCTAGAATGTGGCAGCATTAAGGGGATGTCACTTCTGTGAATATGTTACATAAGAGTGACTTCCATCTTGCTAGCAGACTCTGTCTCTTTTGCTGGCTCTGATAAAGCAAGGTACCATGCTAAGGAGGCTCACAAGGTAAGGAACTGAAGGTGACTTCTGGCCAATAGCCAGCAAGGAATTGAAGCCTCAGTCTAACAGCCACCAAGGAACTGAATCCTGGCAATTAAGTGAGCTTGGGAGTGGATCCTTCCCCAGTCAAACCTTCAGATGAACCCCAAGCCCTGGCTGACAACTTGAACAAAGCCTGTGACAGACCCTGAATCAGAGAATCCAGTTCAGCTGTGCCTGGAATTCTGACCCACAGAAACTATGAGATAATAAATATGTGTTCTGTTGTTTTAAGTGACTAAATTTTGGGGATGTTACTTAGCAACAGATAATTAATTAGCAGTAGACAATTAGTACATCTAATGTACAATGGTGGAACAGAGACAGGACAACCGCAACAAATACTCCCATTTGAAAAAGTAAAGACTGGGCTGGGTATAATCTTAACACTTTGGGAAGCTGAGCAGGGGCAGATTGCTTGAGTTCAGGCATTTGTGACCAGCCTGGACAATATGGCAAAACCCTAGCTCTCAAAAAAAAAAAAAAAAAAAAAATTAGCCGGGCATGATGGTGTGCACCTGTAGTCCCAGCTACTCAGGAGGCTGAGGCACGAGAATCACTTGAACCCGGGAGGTGGAGGTTGCAGTGAGCTGAGATTGTGCCACTGCACTTCAGCCTGGGCAACAGAGTGAGACCCTGTCTCAAAAAAAAAGGAAAAAAAAGACTGAAGGCACATCATAATCATTGGCCCAACAATTCTAAAATCCCATTAGGTAAGTGTTGTGGGAGTCCCTCTTATGAATAGAGTGGGGTTCCTCTACCCCAAGGCAAGGATGTTCCTTACTAGATCCCCATTCTGCTTCATGAGTATAGCTCTCAAGTCCATTTTTCTCCATTGCTCTTGGTTCTATTTTCTCAGAGACCCTTCCTGTTCCATGATACTTCTTGCTCTTTTGTGAAGAGAACATTGGAACAATTTCCGTTGAACATTGGAACCACCCAATCCCAGAACCAATGCCACTTCTAGGTATTAATTTCTGTATTGGTCAGGTATTACTGCTTAACAAACAACCACAAAAATGTCAGTAGCTTACAACAATAAGCACTTATTGTGCCCTGTGGTCTACAGACCTGAGGGTGGCTCTGCTTCAGGCTGGGAGTCCATTTGGCTTATTCTAGTCTGAGGGTCTATGCCAAAAAGCAAGGCCACACTCAAAAGCATCTTCTCTGTTCACATCACAGACACTAAAATCCTATTGACCAAAGCAAGTCATATGGCCAAGGCCAAAGTCAAGGCACAGGAAAGTATTTTGCCATCATGAGATCATGTGGAGAATATGGATATACAATATCACTACATTTGAGGAAAGAACTGAGTTCAATTATTCAACCTATCACACTATATAAATTTTATGTGAAGAAGGGTTCCTATGCCTAAAAATATTTTCAGTTCCTGGCCAAAAGGATTTCTAAAATCTCTAGTTTTTAGAGCACCATGGAAATAGGATATTTGCATGGGTAAGGGGTAAATAAGTAAGTACAGAGAGGCCAGTCCTGTTTGGCAGGCACTGAGGGCGGTTGTGTATTTCATCAAGCACCTGGAAGGAGTACAGGAAAGGCAGAATGAGGATGCTGGATAATTAAGCAGCTCATCCAGAATTAGCCCATTATTTATTATGGGATAAAAAAAATATTTTTGCATGTCTCGAGCAAGATAGATGCATTCAATTGTAAGTTCAAAAGTATATTGTAGTACCCTAGTGTTTGCAGTGGCAAGATACATAATAGCAAAAGATGGAAACAACCCAATGTTCTAGATGACTAGATAAACAAATGACTGTATATACACACAATGAAATATTATTCACCTTAAAAAGGAATAAAATTCTGATACATGCTACCACCTTATGAATCTTGAAAACATTATGCTAAATGGAAAACCAGACACAAAAGAACAAATACTGTATGAGTCCACTTACATGAGGTACTTAAAATAGTCAAATTCATAGACACACAAAGTAGGATAGTGGTTACTAGGGGCTGGGAAGAAATGAAGAGTTCTTGTCTAATGGATACAGAGTTTCAGTTTGGGATGATTGAAAAGTTCTGGTGATGGATAGTGATGATAGTTGCATAATATGAATGCACTTCAAGCCACTGAATTGTACATATAAAATATGGCTAAAATGGTAAATTTTATTTTTTCTTCTTTTTAGCCATCTATAGGCTTATCAATTTTGTTATCCTATGTGGTATATTTTATCACAAAAAAATTTGCTTCATAGAAAAAATATATTCTAAAGCTAACCACAAATAATTAGGATAATCTACACCACTGTACTTCTCCACCATAATGGGTAAAGGGTTAACCATATTTAATAATGAAATCTTATGCCAAATAAAAATGAAATTGGGAAGGGCTGAGAAACTCTTATGACATGTCTATATTTCAAAGAAAATTAGGCTCCTACAAACACATGATAAACCTGTTATGACTGAAAAAAATCCACTTATTTCCAGCTTCTATTCTTGTTCAGAAAACCAAGAGACAAATCAGAATGGCAATAGTCCTCATATGTCAGTACTTTTATGTTTGAAAATTGCAGTAACCCTAGGAATACACTCTTAGATCTCCCTTTAAGAGAGCCTAATTCCTGTAATCCCAGCACTTTGGGATGCCGAGGCAGGTAATCACCTGAGGTCGGGAGTTCGAGACCAGCCTAGCCAACATGGTGAAACCCCGTCTCTATTAAAAATACAAAAAATGAGCCGGGTGTGGCTGTGGGTGCCTGTAATCCCACCTACTCAGGAGGCTGAGGCAGGAGAATTGCTTGAACCCTGGGGGTGGAGGTCGCAGTGAGCCGAGATCGTGCCACTGTACTCTAGCCTCGGCAACAGAGCAAGATGCCGTTTCAAAAAAAAAAAGAAAGAGAGGGAGCCTGATTCAAGGAGTGTAGTTTGCAGACAGCCTCCAGCTGCTGAACCTTCAGAATCCAGCAGTGTCATGCTGAGGTGACACTCCCCGGATCTCTCCAATGACTGAGCTTGGTGGGAGTAGAGATGGGCCATTCTTGCCTACTGTGGAACTCTTCTAATGGGCAATCTTTGCTCTGACACTCCCGTTAGCCTGGCTGAGAATTTCACAGAGCTGCACTGCAGTCTGGACACTCTTCCTACCCAACCTCCCTTTACAGGTGTCAGATGGTCATCACAGCTTTGAGGCTCTCCTGTCTACTCCTGCTCCCTCTCCCCTTTATCCTTCACTGGCACTTCTCCCAGAATTGCACGTCTAGTTCTGTCTTGGTGTCTGTTTCCTGGAGGGCCTGAGCTGACACAGAAACACTATGAGTTAAGTTTTGTTTGTTTGGCATGTTGACTTAGAAAAAAGGTATTGGCTTTATTCAAATATTTGCCCTACTTTAATAATATTAAAAGAATGAAGACTGTTCCCTGAAAACTGGTTCTCTAGGCTATCTCAACCTGGCTGACTTGAACTAGGTGACTGGGGTTTGGGGAGCTGGTTTCACTAGGTTGAATATAGCTAGAGGTCCCATTGATGTTTTCATTCAGGCTGTAAAAGAGGTCAATGCTGGACCAAAATATAAAAGTAAACCAAAAAAGAAAGGAGCACAGGAAACTGGAGATATAATATGGGCTGCAAATGGCAATCACGGAGTCAAAGCATTGGGAGAGATGGACAGCTGTTCTCTGAGTCAGGGTGGGAAATCAATCCCTGACTAGACATCGTATGTCTTAGAGATGCCTGGTGTAATTAGTTTTCTAGGGCTTTCCTAACATATTACATATTGGGTGGCTTAAGGCTTAAAACAACAAAAAGTCATATTCTCACAGTTCAAGAGGCCGGCAGTCTGCAGTCAAGGTGTCGGTGTACTGATTCCTTCTTAAAGTATTCAGAGGGAGAACCTGTTCCAGGCAGCTCTCTGAGCTTCTGGTGGCTGCTGGCAATCCTTAGCTTGTGGCAGCAGAACTTACCATCTCTCCCTCGCAAGCCACATGGCATTCTCCCTGTGTGTCGGTGTCCAAGCTTGCCTCCTCTTCTAAGGACACCAGTCATACTGCATTCAGTATGACCCACTTCAATCCAGCATGACCTCATCTTAACTACATCTGCAAAGTCCCTATTCCAAATAAGGTCACATTCACAGGTTCCAGATGGACATGAATATGGGAGAAGGTTGGAGGATAGGGGAACTATTCAACCCAGTACACCTGGGAACTTGAGTTTAGATTAAAAAGAAGCCTTAGATTGGTGTCATAAGAGATGAGGAAGAATTTTCTGGTGGTGAGACTTTGAAAATAGGAATATAGGGTCTTGTTGCAGATCTGAAACATCAGAAGGTATAGACTCTTCTTTCCTGACCACTGTTCTTAAGGTATTACTTAATTAGGCCGGGTGCAGTGGCTGACGCCTGTAATCCTAGCAGTATGGGAGGCCGAGGGGGGTAGATCACAAGGTCAGGAGATCGAGACCATCCTGGCTAACACAGTGATTCCCCGTCTCTACTAAAAATACACAAAAATTAGCTGGATATGGTGGCACGCGCCTGTAATCCCAGCTACTCAGGAGCTGAGGCAGGAGAATTGCTTGAACCCGAGGTGGAGGTTGCAGTGAGTTGAGATTGTACCACTGCACTCCAGCCTGGGTGACAGAGCAAGACTCCACCCCCCCCTCAAAAAAAAAAATATTACTCAATCGATACTCTCCTTGGCTTCTAGTCTTCAGAGCAGTGAAATATCTGGTTTAGTGCATTTGTGTATGTGCATTTGACCACTCCTTTACTGCCCCACCCCCAACTGTTTCTACAGAGGAAGGCAGATAGCAAAGTCCAAATACGAAATTGCCAGAATCATGCTGGAAAGGGAGAGAGACAGCCACTTTGGTTGGAAGTGGGCTGCCGCATCATTTAAGTGGAATGGGGAAAGGAATCTAGGTTATTTTTTAGCTTTTACCCCCCAAAAAAATTTTTTTTCCCCTTGGGATGGATTTTCGCTCTTGTTGCCCAGGCTGGAGTGCAATGGTATGATCTTGGCTCACTGCAACCTCCGCCTCCTGGGTTCAAGCGATTCTCCTGCCTCAGCTTTCCGAAGAGCTGGGATTACAGGTGCATACAACCAGGCCTGGCTAATTTTTTGTATTTTTAGTTGAGACAGGGTTTCACCATGTTGGCGAGGCTGGTCTTGAACTCCTGACCTCGGGTGATCCGCCCACCTTGGCCTCCCAAAGTGATGGGATTACAGGCACAAGCCACCATGGCTGATCCCCAAACCTCTTTATTCTGACCTCCCCTAACCCCACTTCACTCTTGATCTAGAAGTACCTGGTTCTGCCAGTTCCTGAATATTCTGAAGATTCTGCAGTAAATCAGGTTGGTTCTCAGCTTTCTGCGATGACAGCTAAGAATGTGTCTATCTCTGTTCTGCTATGTAAATGTCTATTCATCCATCTAGTTTCAGATTGCAAAATTTTGTTCTTTTCCTGTTTTTCTCACACTTGACTTTTTTTTTGCTGTGGGTATTCATGTGTCTCTATCATCTATCTCTATCAATCAATCATCTATCTTCCTATTCATCCATCCATCTCCCTTTGTTGTAATTTTAGTGAGGCTTTGGAGGGAATAA
The DNA here is from genome assembly GCF_000951035.1 of Colobus angolensis palliatus. Lineage (NCBI taxonomy): Eukaryota > Metazoa > Chordata > Mammalia > Primates > Cercopithecidae > Colobus > Colobus angolensis. The sequence continues at coordinate 17,348,156 of NW_012114710.1, read as the reverse complement.
AATTAGATGTATGTATTAACCTGACATCTTAACCTGAAATTCCAGATTTAAAGTGATACCAATCAATATAATTGTAAGGTTGTCTTCTGTAATGCTGAGCAGCTCAGGTGCAGGAATGAAGCAGGCAGACATTTAATCAGGGTTGAAGTTATGCCAGGTGAAAAATGGAGGAAGGGAGGAGACTCAATGGTGTTTTGTTTGCAAGGGAGTCATCATAGTGATGCACCCCAGACTCTAAAGCTGGATGAAGGGGATAGTGAGAACATAAGATGATGAGTGAAAAATTGGGAGTCAATGGGGATTGGAATATCAAAGATTTTTGAAAAAGTGCTCAATTGGGTACACAAAATTAAGGGAGCAGGAAGGATAGTGAGTGGAGGGGTTACAATTTAGATTTGAGACTTTGCAGAGGCTATTGGCCATTGGGTGTGACCTTGGGAAGGGGTGGTGTGGCAGGCTCTTTTGCCACAGTATCATTAATCCACTGACCTTCTACACTGTGACACTGTCACACCTCTATTAAGTGGTGGAGTCTTATTCCTTCCCCTTGAATCCGGACCTTATAACTTTTTTATAACCAACTGGGTAGAAGTGAAGCTGTGTGATTTCCTATGCTCGATCAGATAGTGTCAGCCTGGTTCTTGTGGAATGCTCTCTCTCTGGGGAAAGCCAGCCTCATGAGAGCCATCTTACTACCCTGAGACTGCCATGCTGGAGAGGCCACGTGTAGGTGCTCTGGTTGACTGTCCCAGCTGAACCTAACCTTTCAAGCACCCCTGCCAAAGTACTGGACACGTGAGTGAAGCTGTCTTGGACCCTACTAGAGCGGCCAGCCAGGTGACTTCAACTGATACCATGAGAAACAAAACTGCCTAGGCCAGGTCAAGAACCCCGCCTGAATTCTTAACCTACATCATTTGTGAAGTATGATTATGACTTGCAAGTATGTTTATGATTTGCAAGTCTCTTTCTTTCATCCAGAGCTCTCCCGTGAACTCCAGAGCCATATATCCAACTGCCTTCAGAACATCTCCAGTTAGATGGCTAATATGCATCTCAAATTTAACATGTCCAAAATTGAGTTCAGAATAGTTCTCTCAAACCTGCTCTTTACCTACCTCAGTTAAAGGCAATTAAAGTCTTCCAACTGTGCAGGCCAAAAACTTTGTCATCCTCACTCCTTCCTTTCTCACATATTCCATATCCAATGTGTTAGGAAATCCCACGGGCTCCATCTTCAAAATATATCCAGACTTCAAGAACTTCTCACCAATTCCACTGCTGCTACCTTGGTCCAAGCTGCCATCATCTCTTGCTTGGATAAGTCTCCTTACGGGTCTTGCTGTGGCTGTACTTGTTCAACTTAGGTCTATGCAGCTAACTTACTCAAAGGGATCCTGCTAAAATGTCAGATTATATCCTTCCTCTGCTCAGAATCCTCCAATGACCTGCCATCTCAATCAGTAAATAAATGCCAAAGTGCATACAAGGACCTACAGAGCCTCCCTCACCTCTCTGTTCATCTCCTACTATTTTTGTGCTCCTACAGTGGCTTCCTCCCTGGTCCTTAATCTGGATAGGTGCAGTCGTGTCTCAGGGGCTTTGCATTAGTCGCTCCTTCTGCTGGAAAATTCTTCCTCAGAGACCCATGTAGCTAGCAACCTATCACTCAGACACCTTGTAACCCCATTCCTTGCTTCCTTTTTCTCCTTAGCCATGTATCACTGTCTAACATACTATATATTTTACTTATTTATTGCCTGTTTTCCCCAGTGGAATGTAAGGGCCACAAAGCAGGTAATTTTGTCTAATTTGTTTACTGCTGTTTAAACTAGTACCATACACATAGACAGCACTCAAAACATATTTATTGAATGACAATTTCTCAGTACAGTGTATACTATCCCCATCAAAGGAAAAAAACATTAAGGGCAAAACAAGCGGTGAGGGGCAGGAATATTGCTAAAGAAAATTCTAACAAGAGCTATCTATAATTATAGCTTTTATTTATTATATCTTAATTCAATCATTTATTCACAATTAGTCTAACTGTATTCTTGATGAATACCTGACTTCAGCAAAGAAGTGAATCAACTAAGCAAAGTTCATTTATTTTTCATGATGTTCTTCTTTTGATCTTGAGTCTTTACTCTCCTGGATTCCTAAGAGAACTGCATCAGCCTCTAGTATAGTTGTATCTGTTGTTGCTCCCAGGAACCTAGAGGTAAGCTCAAGATCTAATAGCCGCAGCCGGACCCTGGTTCCTTTCTGGTATTTCCTAAATAGTACAAAAAAAAAAAAAAAATCCATTAATTCTGAATATCATAACATGAACAACTAGTTTAACGACAACAACCAAATTCCAATTTTAATTTCTGTTAGCTCAAGATGAAGTTAACACTGGTAATTTGATTGTATCAGAAATCCGGCCCCCCACCCCCAAACTTTTTTGTTTTGGAAAAAAAAAAAGACTCATTCTGTTACCCAGGCCGGAGTACAGCGGCGCAATCAGAGCTTACTGTAACTTCAAACTTCTGGGCTCAAGCGACTCTCCTGCCTCAACCTCCCAAGCAGCTAAGACTACAAGCATGCACCACCACAGCCAGCTAATTTCAGAGTCAGGGTCTCTCTATGTTGCCCAGACTGGTCTCAAACTCCTGGCCTCAAGTGACCCTCCCACCTTGATCTCCTAAATTTTGGGGATAACAGGTGTGAACCACTGCCAGCTCTAGAATTTTCATCTTAAAAGTTGCCTTTAAAGATTTTAAAACCCACAGTAAATGGAAATTCAAGCCAGACAGTTCTTAAAACTGGTGTCTACCTTGTCAATTAAAGTCAGAGAGTATCAAGGGGAAAAGAAGTTTCAGATACATTTTCCTTCCAAAATTAAAACTTTATTTTAAAGTAAAATTTTACAAAAGCAAAATGGAAAAATGTCTAAGTGTAAAGTACTCAGTATTTGGGATTGGTTATATTGTTATTAATATGTAATGCCAGTTGGATGAACCTGGAGGACTTTATAAACCAGGCACAGAATGACAAACCCCACATGATCTCTCACTTATATGTGAAATCTAAAAAAGTTGAACATCTTGTAGTAGAGATAACTACAGCTCCTGTGGTTACCAGGTCAAAGGATGTTAGTCAAAGGATACAAAATTTCAGTTAGATAGGAGGAGTAAGTTCAAGAGATCTACTGTACGTCATGGTGATGACAGTTAATAACGGTGTGTTGTAGACTTGGAAATTGCTGAGTATATTTTATGTTCTCATCACCAAAAATGATTTAAGTACATGAGGTAATGCATTTGTTAATTAGCTCGATTTGGCTATCCCACAATGTATACATATTTCAAAACAGCATGTTATACCCAATAAATATGTACAATTTTTTTTGTTTGTTTGTTTTTTGAGACGGAGTCTCGCTCGTCACCCAGGCTGGAGTGCTGTGGCATGATCTCCACTCACTGCAAGCTCCGCCTCCCAGGTTCACGCCATTCTCTGCCTCAGCCTGCCGAGTAGCTGGGACTACAGGCGCCCGCCACCTCGCCCGGCTAATTTTTTGTATTTTTAGTAGAGACAGGGTTTCACCATGTTAGCCAGGATGGTCTCGATCTCCTGACCTCGTGATCCACCTGCATTGGCCTCCCAAAGTGCTGGGATTACAGGCGTGAGCCACCATGCCCCGCCAAATATGTACAATTTTTATTAGTTAAAAAATAAATTACGAAAGAAAATGTAATGCCAGTCATAACACATGATGACTCAATTTAGTCAATAAAATATTCAAGTATTTTATAATACCAAATGAAAACTGATATCCATTTGCCTTTCTTCCTCAATCAATTATTTTAAAAGTTAAACATCAACATTATAGATAGCAAGATGGAAGTACTGCTGATTAAAAACCACAAATCTTTAACAATCTAAATATATACTTTATATATTCTAATTTAATTTTAAAATTAAAGTAACTTTATATAAACAGAAAATGAAGAAAGAAAGTTCTCAAAAAAGTCACTGGAAAATAATTTTGGTAGACTACATATGAAGAGTCTCCACATAATAATTGGGTATTCTGAAGAAATTTATATATGGTCCATCACGTAAACATTTAGGCTATTCAGCTTTTTTTGAGAAGTTACTTTTTCTGATTTTAGAAATAAATGCCCTTTTGTAAAATCTGGAAAATGATGAAGTCAGTCACATTTTCTAGTCCTTCTATATGTTTATATGCATATATGTATATATGTATGTTTGACATCATAGGTAATATTTTGTGTCTTTGTTTTAAAAAACTAGAGATATCCTCCATGTTACAGACAGAAAAATCATGGTACACGGAAGTAAAGCTACTGGCCTAATGCCACATAGTGGTGTAAAAGGATTCACAGATTCTTCTGCTCCTCCTTAAGTTTTCAATTACCTATGACCTCTTGAAAGAACAGTAAACATAATCCCTTTAGGAGTGGTAAGAATTTATCACTTCATATAGTCTCATGTCTTTCCTATGAAGTAAAATATAAGCTATATTGCTGCCATTCAACTCATTATTTTAATTATTCTCCATTAGAAAAATGGCTACTTTCAAATAAATTATCATTAAAAACAATACTGCCTCGTGCAATTTTTTTACACCTTTTTTAAATTGGGGAAAAAGCCCCCCAGGCAGCAGTTTTTCAGAAATTTTGTATTTCCTATTAAAACCAAAGAATACTGCTGTCTTGAAAGGCAAATAGGATGTCTCCACTGAGCACATTCAAAATGAAAATAGCCTGTATTTTTACTGCTTGGTGTGTTTCTTTTAACTTCAAGTGCTTGCTTCTGACTGATCTTTGTGAACTCCAGCCTAAATGGATTCAATCTCAGCCTTTACCAAGACTGCTCTCTTCCACTGTGCACTTTCTCAGGCCATATGCTGCAGTAAACGAGCCTGCATGTCTGAGCTGTATAGGAAAAGGGCAATTAAATCTGGTTTTGCATTTCTGTATTAAGGGCATGTTTTAAAGACTTTCCTTTGGAGAGGTTTCTGACATTCTTTCCACAGACATTCTTTAACATCTGTCAGTGCATGCTACTGATGGTTCTCACAGACTTAAAATAGAAAGAATCTCTCTGACTAGTTCTTTGATATAAATATATTAAGTAATACAAAGTCAACAAATATAAAGCTTGGATTGAACTTTGGTATCCAAAGAGAATATTGTGAGGAATTCTGACATTGCTAGTCAAATTAGCTGTCTTGCTGTAATCATAATTCTCACAAGTTTTAAAATAGTTCTTTTGAAATCATTAACCATCTATGTTTTTATCCTACTAAGTTAAAACTATTCAGATATTTTTCTGGCTTTCTCACAATTCCTTAATTAGAGTTTTAAGACTGCAGAAGAAAAGTTTCCATTTTCTCTTTTTTCAAGAGGAAGAAAAACATTTCTAAAGGTTTAATTAACATCAATTTGTTTCTTTCTCTAATTCATACAAACGCTCACAGTCATACCAATCTATATGTGAAGTCAGTAGCCATGTCCCTGTGTGTATGTGTGTAAGTAGGAATGTGTATGTATTTTCTTCTTTAAATAAACTGGGCTTCAATGTCATCATTGTTAAAAAGCACAGGGTCAGAAAAGACCTTAGATCTTTTGCAGTTGGATGATTTTATTCTACTTTTATACAATTCTAAGTATTTGGAAATTGATATAATGTAAAGTGATATTACATGCAAAATTAATTATATACACAAAATGCAAACTTGTAAGCCTTTTTATTAGCTTATATAAAACATTATAATAATCTTGAACATTCAATTAACAAATGAATCTTTATATGCAGACTACTTGGTTTATTTCAGGTTTGCCCCACTTTTTCAAAGTACCATCTGCCATGTTCCCTTGACCTGTCTAGTCTATTGCTTCTTTCCATTCAATCTGTAAGATGCCTATAAAGAGTCTGTCATTTGTTGTTTTTATTGCCTAGATGATCATAAGCATGTAACATTACATAACCCCTGATTTCTAGACAATCTATTGAATAAGTGGCTAAACTATGTGTGCTTTAGTACTGCTATGTGTTTTAATATTGTTCATCACTGTACTATCTGTACTGTACACCATCAAGCACAGAAGCCAAGATTAACAAAATAAACATGAAAGGGTGTTCAAAAAGTTCTACTCCTCTCCAATATTTCTAGTCATCATCAAAATTTCAAATACAGCACACATCTTAAGTCCTAATTTATTATCCCAGGCCATTAGAAGAGGCAAATTAAGATATAAAAATTATTATAATCATAATTTTTGCTACCTGAATTATTCCCAAAAGTCCTTTGGGAAAAAAAAAACAAAAAACCTAATGATTAGCCCTTAAAAATACTATCTAGAGTGTGCCTACCATTCGGCCAAATAAACAATATGTATAACTGGCCCGCTGGAAATATACATACTCTCACAGCAATGAACAAAAGATACTGTTCATAATATACCAAAACACATTTCCTCAAACTGCAATTATCCTGGATAAAGATTTTAATCTTGTTCTAAAATTCTAATATGAATATATATTTTTCAAGTTCTTTTTAACCTTGCCCTGCTAGTATTCTGTGCCACCACAAACAGAAGTTTTGTCTCTTGTTCAAGAATTGATTTTATAAAATGTGAAAATGGAGCATTTAAAAAGTCTAGTAAATGATTTCATTTTTTAATAATGTGGAATATGTATATAATACATTATAAATGGTATCAATAATGACAGTTATAATTTTTTCTCAAGTTACAAAAGAAGATGTGTCAAGAAATGAGGGAGGGCCAGCCATGGTGGCTCCCGCCTATAATCCCAGAACTTTGGGAGACTGAGGCAGGAGGACTGCTTGAGTTCAGAGTTCAAGACCAGTCGGGGCAACATGGCAAAATCCCATCTCTACAAAAAATACAGAAATTAGCCAGGTGTGGTGGCACGCATCTGTGGTCCCAGCTACTCGGAAGGCTAAGGTGGGAGGATTGCTTGAGCCTGGCTGATAGAGGCTACAGTAAGCCAAGATTACTATACCACTACACTCGGGCCTGGGTGACACAGCAAGATCCTGTAGAGAAAGGAGAGGAGAGGAGAGGAGAGGGGAGGGAAGGGGAGGCAAGGGGAGGGAAGGCAAGGGAAGGGAAG
>NW_012114710.1:17265177-17340862 GCF_000951035.1 Colobus angolensis palliatus | reverse complement strand
AAAAGAAAAGAGAAGAAAGAAAGAAAGGAAAGCAAGAAAAGAAAGAAATGAGGAAAAGGAAAACCCTGTCACCTAACAACCATAACAACCATCATATCAAGTCTATTTTTATTAAAAAACTAAATACTTTTTGCTAGTCAAATATGAATACATACATATGGAAAGGGCAAAAAAAAAAAAAAAAATCCAAAGAAACAGAAGGAGTAAATGCTTTCAGGTACCTGAAACATGCTGATGACTAAAACTGGGATCAAACTTAGCAGTAGGATTAATGGCTTTTAAGCAAAAAGGGATGTTTTGGAGTATGCAATTTTCATTTTAAGTGAGAGGAAAATATATACATTTATTGACTGAAGCAAGTTTTTTCAGCGTAGCACAGAGGTTTGACTGTGACCAAGTACAATAAATCTACCTTTTCTGAGCTGTTTACTCATCTGCAATATGCAACACCTTGCAAGTCTGATAAGAGGCTTAAAGCATTAAGGTATGAAAATTACATGGCACATAATAAATATACAATAAATAGGAGCTTACATAATTCACCACATCAATACTTATTTATACTTCAATATGGTTTTACTAAAGATACTAGAATACTATTCAAGTGGACAAGTCTGGTAGCAACCTTCAACATATATAAAATAAATGACAGGAGAGCAAAACTCATTGAAGGCATTCTTTGAGTTTGGGGATTTGGGGCAGAGGGAGGGGATAATAAGGTCTAAAGATTACTCTGTAGTTTACAGTGACAGACTTGGTATATCTGTGGGGAGCCTGAGCTGGGAGCTATCACAGAATATCTGTGGAAGATTTTTAAAGTTTTTTTTCTTAAAAAGAAAATACTGATGGCCTGGGGTCCATCCCACACCTGCTCCAGCAAAATCAATAGGGTAGAGCTGGAGATTCACGCACATTTGGGAAAACACTTCCCATATGAGTCTGGTCTCCCGACTGTTCAACAAAATCACTGATTAATGTGTTCAGTAGCTATTCTCCAAATGATTTGTGGTAGTTTTGGGCCAGGCTGAATCTTGCTTAATCCAAGCCTTAATTTCCTTAACAAGTGCATGCAGTTTAGACATTATGTAGAAGGTCAAAGTTAGAACTATGTGTTTTAAATATCAGATATGACAGGCCAAATTGTTTTTCCATTATGAAAACTAAAGAGATTAAAAGATATTTTCATCTAAACAAAAGGCTGAATCATTTTAGCTTGGCTATGTAAGGTTTACTGTCATTAAGGTTGTACTTTCATGACCAAAAGACGTTAAGATTTTCAAAATCACTAGCACAATGCTCAAGAACATAACACTTGCTCCATACACAAGAGTCAAGTTTTGGCTTGACAACTGCTTGATGGCAAATGTTATTTCCTGATTTCCTCATCCCTAAAATGTCCTTAACAACGTCCTCCCATGGTAAAACCCCTGTCTCCAGATTCCTAATCCCCTGTACTTTTGACTACATTAAGAGAACAGAAAACTTTTAAATTTGTTGTACCACCCATTTTCAAGTTTGGTTTAATCTTGTTTCTGTCTCTCTGAATTAGTTACTTATTAAATAGGTATTGTGGAATTTTCAACAAACACTTGTTCAACACCTACATGAAGTAAAAGGATACCAACAAGAATTAGAGAGACTATCCCCTCTCCTCTCCTCTCCTCTCAACCCCAGGAGGCAAAGATGGAAGGAAAAGTCATATTCCACTAATTTCCTTGGTGGGAAGACTTTAGGTCTGTTGTGATTTCTTTGTCTTTTCAACAAGAGATAAGACTTCATGGATCCCTTTTGGAAAGCCAAATACTTAAGAGACTGTTATTGCAGTAGAGTATGTGGGCTGGCAATGGTCAGAGAGAGGAAAAAGTCTTTCATGAAAGATCAGACCCATGCTGCAGATTCCATGAATCCAGAGTGCTTTAATTAGCCTCTTCTGTAGGACAAGAACCAGGGTCAATGAGGGGAGAGGGAACAGGAAGGAAAGCAGAAGGGGAAAGGGTGGAGCACAAAGACTACTATCCCATGCTGACCAGACTTATGTTAAGTTGATTTGAGAAAGACTCTCGGCTGGGCATGGTGGTTCACACCTATAATGGTAGCACTTTGGGAGGCTGAGGCAGGAGGATAGCTTGAGTCCAAGAGTTTGAAATCAACCTGGTCAACGTAGCGAGCCCCTTTCTCTACAAAAAAAAAAAAAAAAATTAAAAATTAGCCAGATGTGGTGGTGAGTACCTGTAGTTCCAGCTACTGGGGAGGCTGAGGCAGGAGGAGATCTTGAGCCCAGGAGTTCAAGTCTGCGGTGAGCCATAATCACACTACTGCACTCCAGCCTGGGCAATAGAGGGAGACCCTGTCTAAAATTAAATTAAATTAAAAACAAAAAGAGACTTTCAGGGCTTAGAATAGAGCTCGTGACTTGACCACAGGTCCTGTTTGATATTTGCCCTTTGCACCCCCAATTTGGAGGAGGACTTTTTTTTTTTTTTTCTGGAGACACAGTCTCTGTCACTCAGACTGGAATACTGTGGCACAATCTCAGTTCACTGCAACCTCCACCTCCTGGGTTCAAGAAATTCTCGTGCCTCAGCCTCCCAAGTAGCTGGGATTATAGGTGCATGCCACCACACTTGACTAATTTTTTGCATTTTTAGTAGAGATGAGGTTTCACCATGTTGCCCAGGCTGGTCTTGAACTCCTGGCCTCAAGTGATCCACCTGCCCCGGCCTCCCAAAGTGCTGGGATTACAGGGATAAGCCACCGTGCCCAGCCTGAGTACATTCATTAAACACTACAAGCCAGGCGTGGTGGCTCACACCTGTAATCCCAGCACTTTGGGAGGCCGAGGTGGGTGGATCACCTGAGGTCAGAAGTTCAAGACCAGCCTGGCCAACAGATGGTGAAACCCTGTCTCTACTAACAATACAAAAATTAGCTGGGCGTGGTGGCGCATGCCTGTAGCCCCAGCTACTTGAGAAGCTGAAACAGGAGAATCGCTTGAACCCAGGAGGTGGAGACTGCAGTTTGCAGAGGCTGTGCCACTACACTCCAGCCTGAGCAACAAAGTGAGACTCCGTCTCACAAATAAACAAACAAAAAACAAAACAAAAAAACACTACAGTTCATGCTCTTTATTAAAAACTGAGGGCACTGCAGCCTAGAAAATTCTGTTAAATTAAAAATAAAAATCAACTACATAAGTACAGAAAATCAAGCACTTTAAAGTCACTTAATGTGAGAAGATGGTTTTAGATCACAAGCTCAATAAGAATCAACAATGTAGTTTTGCTCCCCCAATAAGCAAATGTAATTTTAGGCTGAATTAGAAGTACATATTCTATTCTATAAACTGCATAATAATCTCAATCTCCTTTCACTTTTCTGACCATATTTAGACTACTGTGACCTGCTCTGTGCAACACAATTAGAGGGTCACTGATAATCGGAACCTATCAAGAAGAGGACAGTGAAAGAAAACTGTATTATGTTGAAGGATGAATTGAAGGGAAGGAAGGCATTTAGCATATTGGAAAAAAACAGCAAGAGGACCCCAAACCTGTCTGAATTTGTAAGGGTTTAATATTAAAAAGTGACAGTACTTATTTTATGTGACTACATATTGTATGCCCCCACCCCCGCAAAAGCAGAAATAAGACAAACAGGTAGAAGCTTTAGGATGGCAGATTCATAGCAGTTTAATATGAGAAAGAACTTCTAACAGAGCTGGCTGGAAAGGGAATAGGTTGTTTTTTTGTGTGTATTAATGGTGGAAATCACAGGGAATTTTCAAAATGGATGACCTTTGTAGTAATGATGGAGTTTGAATTCAGTAAGGGTTGAATTAGATGACTTTTAAGATCCTTCCATTTCTAAAATTTATGATTCTGTGACCCAGAAAGCCTAATAGTTCTCCAACACCAGAAAGCATGAAAGCTGGAAACCAGATTAAAAAAAGAGCAGCCAGCCAAACAGTCAGGAGGTAGGTCATGTGTACAGTAACAAATTTAACATCTGATTATCTTTCAGTCTGCCTATCATTTAACTCTGATAGACCATGAAGTACAACACTCTCACTGACTCACCACATCCATAGGTGCCCTGACTTATTTCCAGATAACAATATCCATTATGCATAATTAGCTTCTTTATCTGACTCAAATCTGAAGCTAAAGATTTTTCTGGACATGATTTCCTGGATAGATGATCAGCTAAGTTGGGTTTCAGATAGGAGGACCACTTAATTAACCAGTCGACACAGGTTATTTTAGTATATTAATCACTTCCCTAGGTAGGCAAGTCCTAAATCACTCTTTTCTCCTATATGAGGACACATGGAGCTACTGTTTTCTGTTTCCATGCTACTCTTTAATCTCTGTCAGTGTTGTACTTTTGAACTTCCACTTTGTAGCACTGCACTACACTATATGTAGTAAGCATTCTATATGTTTGTAGAAGATTTTAGTAAATATGCACTTTCAAATGCTATGTAACACATCTGCAACTTGTTTTGCAAACTAGGGATCTGAAGTCTTTGGACAAGTCTGCATTCCACCACCTGTCATATGTGCTCCTTAACTTGGCTTCCAATCTCAAAGCTGCATTCACTTATTTTAAATCTTGAGGGGCAGCATAGGTGTTGACAATGTGTTACTTAGAATGTTCCAAGTATTCCCTGATCTCTGGGTCATTCCTGTCAAAACAGGAGTGTGACTACACAGTGACCAGGATGCAAGTTGATATTTTTGCTTCTAATCTGAGAAAAGAAATTGCTTCTGTGCAGATTAGTATCTCTAGGGTGACTTTGTTCTAAATGCTAATATCTTATTCTAAATATCATCAATTGTCAAATATCGTTGGAATAAAATTCTGCAAAAAAAAGTACATACTTTAGAATTTCTAAATAAAAAATATCAAAGCATCTCTTTATGATTTAAATTGTAAATAGGAGCTTTGTTGTTTGCTTTTGTTTTTATTTTAATGGAAACAGGACGTTCAGAAAATTTCCTTGAGATTAGATAATGACATTATTTTAAACTTTTTACTCTCCGGGAAAAAACATTCAAATAATAAAATTCAAAAAAAAAATGTTAGGCATATTTTGAATAATATATCTTGGAATAATTCGTATGCCTTTAAAGTAAGACAAAACAGGGTAGAATAATGACTTATTTTTGTCTTCACCACTAAGAAGGAATTAGTGGTTCCTAATAGTAACTCTAACTTTGATAAGCATTAATTTCCCCTATCAAATTCTATTTTATAGAGGTTATCTGTATCTAGTTGTCCTTGCCCATTTGGACTTCCTATGGTTACAACACAGAAAAAGATCTCAAAATCTTGGAGCTTTCTAACCTTCTAAGAAAAGATGAAGAAAAAGCAGAATTCTGTACAGAGAGCATGTATTGTGCCATATTAATGGGTAAAGAAAACCGGTCTACTGGTGGGAACTAATTAAAATGAGGATAACAAACAGACAGTGTTTAAGAACACTCCTTGTAGGTGAACAACTCTATGATCATTATGTAACCCTAGGCAAGATATTCAACTCCTCAATCATTACTGTAAAATAGGAATCACCATAGTTCCTACCTCATAGGATGGCTGGGAAGATTGTAGGAAATAATACACATAAAAGACTTAGTAAATCCTCAATGAAAGTCCAATCAGGATAGGCCTTGATTTAACAAATAAATAATTCAGGTACAGAACTAGTTACTCTCTGTCATAAAGTAGGTCTGGCTGTTAAGGTTTACTGGAGCTAACTGGCTAGCAGGAGGATTGTCTATGTTGGGAGTAGACAACAGTTGACAGGGAAATTTGCAAAGATGTTGTGTTCAACGAATTAAGCTAAACTTTGGTAGGTATCAATTAGCTAACGGCTTCTAATCTACTGGATAAGCAACAGCATCTGGACTTCTGAGAAAGTGTGTCTCTAGACCGTAGAGGGCCTTTCTGTTGACAGCAGGGCCCAAGTGACTGAGGATATGGGAAAAGAATATGAGCCTTGAGAAAGATGGGCCCTGCAGGAGTACTTGCCCTGGCCCTGGGGCTCCAGCCTACCTGTTTGTTCACTGGTTCATTCACTCACTCAAAAATGTTTTTTAGAGGCCCATCTGTGGAAGATACTGCTCTAGATGCTGCAATAACCAGTAAGTATAGAAGAAAGAAAGGGTTCCAGTACTCTTAGAGCTTACACTCTGCTAGGAAGAGAAAGACAATAAACCAAAAAACAACCAAATCGAATAGGACTAAGTGTTGTACAGAAAATAAAAATAAAGTGGTATGTTAGAGAGGACTAGGAAACAACAGTAGACTGGGTGGTGAAGGAAGGCTTCTCTGAAGAGGGGATGTTTAATGACAAGAAAAGGAGCCAGCTGTGCAAAGATGGGGGCAGAGCTTTTCAGGCAGCAGCACCGTTGGTTCAAAGGCTCAAAGGTAGGGCAAAGTTGGCACATTCAAAACCAAAAGGCCAGTGTGGCTGGAAAGTACTGGCAGGACTCAGAGGTCAGACAGGAAGGCAGGAGGCAGGCCATGTAAGGCCTCACACACCAAAGTAAACGGTTTGGGGTTTCCTTTAGGTGCTCTGGAAAGCCTATGGAGGGGAAGTGAATGATCAAATTTCTGTTTTGAAGATCACTCTGGCTGCTCTGTGTAAGAATGAATTCTAGGGGACAAGGATGGAAAGACACTGGGCAGGGAGGGTGAAGTGCTAATCAGGAAACTTATCTGCGGACAAAGGCACTGCAGCAAGAGAAAGAGGCTGTGATGGCATGCCACACTCCCGGCAGCCAGATCTAACACCACTGATAAAGCTGTCTGTCTTGGTCAGAATTCACTCAGGACCATGGTAGAGTCAAGCTTTGCTATACTGCCCGCATTCTTCTTGGTTTAACAAACAGTTCATTCAGGAACAGAACCACTCCTTCCTGTCAGAATTGGTGGAGGTCTGGCTGTAAGGTGGTCTGGGTGGGTAAACTGAATTGGCAGGATTGTATTCTTATGAAGGCAGAAAGCAGTTGACAATGTTTTCAAAGATGTGCGGTGGGATCTGGGGAAGCAAACCTTTTTTATTTTCTACAACAATGTGTACTCTTACATTCGCTTGTTTATATATGTGTATATTAGTTTGTTTGGGCTGCTCTAACAAAATACCACAGATTGGGTGGCTTAAACAACAGAAATTTATTTTCTCACAGTTATGGAGGCTGAAAGTCCAAGATCAAGGCTCAGGCCAATTCAATTTCTGGTGAAGGCTGTCTTCCTGGCTTGCAGAGGCTGTGACCTCATGTGGCCCTCTCTCACTGCATGCACATGCAGAGTGTTCTTTCATGTTTCTTCCTCCTTTTATGAGGCCACCAATCCCACTGGATTAGAGCCCCAACCTTTAGACCTCACTTAACCTTTATTACTTCCTTACAGGTTCAATCTCCAAATACAGTCACATTGGAAACTTGGGCTTAAACATATAAATTTTGGGGGGATAAAATTCTGTACATAACAAGGTGTTATTACCATATGAATGCCTATTTGCACGCAAATGTTCAATTTATTTGAAACATGTACTAGTCACACATTATTTGCCAAGGAGATACTCAGGAGATGAAAAAGAAATCAGTGACCTTAAGGAGGTTAGAGTCTAGCAGGAAAGACAACCATAATGAAATGAAATACACTAGTGGTATAGGTAAATGTAAAGAAATTCTAATACGAAAGAAGTATCAAGGAACTCTCGGGAAAAGAGCTGAAATTTATGTTAAGTTTTGTAGAATAAGCTGGAAGTCACCAGTGAGGCAGACAAGAATATTCAGACCCACCCCAAAATACAAACTGTGAAAAAGGTGTTCCTCTGACTATCCTAGTCTGAAGATATTTATTCTTTTACTGAGTTTCAAGAATGATCATTGTTTGCACAGTTCATTTGGCCACTAAAGAAGTAATGCTCTGAGATTGGACTCTCGTTGTTGCCTGAAACTATAATTGAAATCTTTTGTTATCAACACCTTTTAATGATTAAATTTCTTGTTTACTAACCAGAAACTAGATTTTTCCAAGGTGAATATCTGATGAATCCTTTGACAGAGTATATCAGTAAATGAATGTTGGTTTAATTTGGTAAGATTGAAGGAAATAAAAGAGAATGTTTAGCTGTGAGAATCAGCAGCAGTGTAATCTGGTTTCAATTCCTCGTAACCAGGTTATTACTGGTTAATTTTTCTGCATCTCACTTTGTCAAAAGAGATGGTTGACTAGATATCTATGGTTCTTACAAAGTGTAAAGCTTCATGAACATATTAGTTCAATCTCTAATTCAGCAACTCCATCTAATTAGGGTTGATCTTAAGGTTTCCACCCTTTACTAATTTTTATAGTCTCCTTTCCCTTCCCGTTTGAATTTTATGTAAGCAATTAAAGGCCACAAAAATTCATTCAATATTATATAACATAAAAGGGAGAAGGGAGGGATAAACTAAAAAACATTCAATTTCAATCCTTAAAGTTTACATTTTAACCTTAAAATACAGTTAACATCTAGGTTAACATCCAGTACAACATAGCTAATTGTTCTACTTCAAGTAAACTATATGGAAGACAAGGACAGATAATACTGGCAAGCCAATTAAAGAATACTCACCTTTGCTTTCTGGTGATTAGATTTATATATACGTTAAACATTTCACAACATAGTATTTATATTTAAACAAAAAAGCACTCCAAATATACACAGACTGCTAAAATACGAAGCATGTAAATCAGCACTTTCTAGTTTGTAACAAAACTTTTATCTCAAATGAACAAGAGGGTTAAGAAACAACCTGATTAAAATATTTCTATAACAATTCCAAAAAACACTAGTTTAGCAATTATAAAAAAAAAAATGGTTCCATTTGAAAAGTGGTTACAGTTTTAACTTTACAGTCACAAACTCTTTTGTTGAATTACATTAAATAAATTGGTTGTTAAAAACTAGTGCTTGCAAAAGTAATTCTAATGCCCAAGTATGGGACAGGCTTCATGACCACAAAACTATGCCAGCTCTACCTTTTAAATAGACTTTGCCAAAATGAGTGTGTTATTAGCCAGGCTTGGCTGAAACAATCCATTGCCCACAAAGCTACTTTAATGTACTGTCTCTATTGAAAATCACAGTAATCCAACAATACATTACGATACTTTCCCATCACTGCAGCAATTCCCACCACAGGCAACACTTTGTCTCCAACAAAGAAGCCTCACATTCTACGTCTGCAGAAACCCCAATCCTGACTAGTACTGTATGGCTGCCAAGAGGAACATCTGTGTGCTCAACAGTACACAAAACTGGCTCTTTTCTTTTTTTCTTTCTTTTCCTTTCTTTCTTCTTCTTCTTTTTTATTTCCTAGACAATAAACTGTGTGATTGCTTGGTAAGGAAATGGTCTTTCATTCTCTTCCTCTTCCCTTTTATTTGTTTGTTTGTGTAACACAACAGTCAAACAACTACATCTGCCATCCACCATTACTTTAAGGCCAAACCCTGAAAACAAAGTAAAGTTTATTTTCAGATTTCATATAAGCTTAGATTTCTGATTAGCTGAAGAGGGTTGACTTTAAAGATGAAGACTCCTAAAGGCATATTAATAAAAAGGAGCTATCCAATTCTGAGAATATTCTAGAATGTTATTTATGTTTGTAGAGTGATAAATCCAAACAAAACACTAAATGGCAATATAATTATTGAGAGTAAAGAAGTTATAAACTAAATGTTCCCTGTAGAATATTTACGATGTAAGCCAGTATTTCTATACAAATATTACATTTTTATATTTTACACCAAGAAAGACTATTCTGTTATGTTTACTCAAAGTAATAATTTTGCTTAAAGAAGTAAAAGAAATTGAGGCATAAGAGACAAATGGACAAAGAGATTACTAGGAATTCACCAGAGAAGAATGACTTATTATAAACATTCAACCTTAATCGGCTCCCTAGACAAAAGAAAAAAAAAATCCTCTAGTTCACTGATAATCACAAAAATGCAAATTATCTAGATACTTTTGCTATTAATATGATTAATATAAAAAAACAGCCGGGCGCGGTGGCTCAAGCCTGTAATCCCAGCACTTTGGGAGGCCGAGACGGGCGGATCACGAGGTCAGGAGATCGAGACCATCCTGACTATCACGGTGAAACCCCGTCTCTACTAAAAATACAAAAACTAGCCGGGCGAGGTGGCGGGCGCCTGTAGTCCCAGCTACTCGGGAGGCTGAGGCAGGAGAATGGCGTAAACCCGGGAGGCGGAGCTTGCAGTGAGCTGAGATCCCGCCACTGCACTCCAGTCCGGGTGACAGAGCGAGACTCCGCCTCAAAAAAAAAAAAAAAAAAAAAAAAAACAGAGGGGCCAGGTGTGATGGCTCATGCCTATAATTCAAGCACTTTAGGAGGTCAAGGTGGGAGGATTGCTTGAGGCCAGGAGTTTGAGATCAGCCCGGGCAACACAAAAAATTTAAAAATTAGCCAGGCATGACTGCATGCTCCTGCAGTCCCAGCTACTCCGGAGCTGAGGTGGGAGGATACTTTGAGCCCAGGAGTTCGAGTTCATACAGTGAGCTATGATTGTGCCACTGCATTCCAGCCTGGGTGACAGAGTAAGATCTTGTCTCAAAAAAAAAATTAAAAATTAATAAACTGAAAACCTACCCATGTTTGCAAAGAAATGGGCTAGTTGAGATTTTAAATTAGCACTACCTTTCTAAAAGTGAATGATTTAGTAATATGAATGTTTTATACCAATTTGTCCAGAAATTCTACTCATTGGATTTTATCCAATACAAGTAAAAAGAAATGGGCATAAGAATGTTTACTGTACTTTATTTAAAACAAACAATTTAGAACAACCTAAATATCCAACTATAGGGGATTGGTTAAATAAATTATGATATCTCTACAAGGAATACTGTACAACCAAAAGATGTTTAATATGTAACAAAATGTTCACTATATAGTTATAAACACAAATATTAGGTTACAAAATACAACTTATGATGGCAACCCACCTTTTAAAAAATCTGTGCTTGCTTAGAGAAAAGAAAAACACTAATAGTACTATCTCATGATGGTGTGATAACATATTTCTCTAATTTTTAATCAACCTCTTACTTCTGTTTTTTGTTGTTGTTGTTGTTGTTGTTGTTGTTTTTGAGACAGGAGTCTCACTCTATTGCCCAGGCTGGAGTTCAGTGGTGCTATCCAAGTTAACTGCAACCTCTGCCTCCCGGGTTCAAGCAATTCTCCCACCTCAGCCTCCTAAGTAGCTGGGATTACAGGCACCTGCCACCATGCCCCGCTAATTTTTGTATTTTCAGTAGAGACGGGGTTTCCCCATGTTGGCTGCCCTGGTCTCAAACTCCTGACCTCAAGTGATCCTCTCGCCTTGGCCTCCCAAAGTGCTGAGATTACAGGCGTGAGTTACCTCACCCAGCCACAAGCTCTTAGTTTTATAATGAGAAAAAACCCTGCATTATTGCCTCTTAGAACAGACAGGAATTTATTATCATTGAGGAAGGAAAGCATAACTCATTTCTTCTCAAAAGTTACATTAAGGCCGGGCGCGGTGGCTCAAGCCTGTAATCCCAGCACTTTGGGAGGCCGAGACGGGCGGATCACGAGGTCAGGAGATCGAGACCATCCTGGCTAACACGGTGAAACCCCGTCTCTACTAAAAATACAAAAACTAGCCGGGCGAGGTGGCGGGCGCCTGTAGTCCCAGCTACTCGGGAGGCTGAGGCAGGAGAATGGCGTAAACCCGGGAGGCGGAGCTTGCAGTGAGCTGAGATCCGGCCACTGCACTCCAGTCCAGGCCACAGAGCGAGACTCCGCCTCAAAAAAAAAAAAAAAAAGTTACATTAATGTTTTCCTAGGTTTTCAAAACTTATTCCCTTGAAAATCACGTAAAACTTTACCAAAAAAACTGTAGTAAGAAACAAATAGGAAGATGTAGTCAATACAATAACTTGAGGGACTAGGGGGAGAAAAATCTTAGATTTATCACTTTAAGTTGTAGTAGGCAACCACAAAATTACAGCTCAAAAAGTTTCATGAAGATATAGCTATAGCTTAGTGATACTGATCTTCCATGCCTGAAAAAACACATCATACGAAATACACCTCTAATTTTCAGTAGCTCGAAACAATATAAACAACAAACAACTAAAATTTGTGTAATTGTGTGTGCTTTTATGTGTGTAGTTACCAGTAGAAGTGGAATAGAAAATAATGAAGTTTTTATTTTTTAAATCAAAAACAATGCAGACTTTCTTTTTACCTTTCATAGTGATACTACCTTACACTACCAAACTGGATTGGTAAGGAAATCACTTTTCTGGTTTTTTTTTTAAAGAATGAAAAGGTATTCCCTGATACTTTATTTTGTATATGTTTGTAAAGCAGCTGTTAAATAAATGAGAGACAAAGGGCTGTACTCTATTAAGTGACAGCAGCTTGTTACATGGTATTTACGAAGGTTCACTGAAAAAGCAATAAAAAGTGTACTGGTTTCTGATCTGGATTTCTCCTCACTGTACACAATCAGAGTTCATGTTATATTTTTAAAGAAGTATTTTCCTAGAAGCTGAGTAATTCATCTTTTTTGGGTGGAGGTGTGTGTGCTCGCTGGTCTACAACTATTGTTCATAAATAAAACTTAAGGCAGAAGAGTAAACTCAGTATGTGAAGACCTGTCAACAAATAAGGAAACTTCTGAAGGATGCACAGATTCCTTCTGATTCAATTGCTGAATAAACATACTTTGGGGAAGTGATCACCTGTCAAGTGAAATCTGAGTGCTATATTAAAAAGACATAGGTGGGGGCACGCTCCTATTTGCCACACATCATGTTTTGCACTTTACATGTTATTTCATTTCTTCTCACACAAATAACTTTAGAAGAAGCATTACTATCAGCATATTCCAAGTGAAAAGCTTTCCCAAAGCCATAAAGCTAGTACATAGTAGAGGCAGGATTCACACACACCCTGTTCTCTCTGATTGTGGGCTGTGTTTTTTTTTTTTTCAAACCATGCTACTAAATCAAGAAAAGTAGAAAAACTGAATGTTAAAATTAGTTTTAAAGCTCATTCTTTTTGGTAAAAAAAATAAAACTGAGATACCTTATGGTTGAAGTTTTAGTAGGGAATGCCACCAGATTAAAAAAACAAAACAAAACAAAAAAACCCTTACTGTTGCCAGTGTTTTCCCTTCCCTCAAAGACACTGGCAAAGGGCATCTGTTTAGAGAGGTTAGAGCCAAACCAAGTGTTCGACAGAAGAGCATCTGTACATAATGGAAACTTCTGTTGCAGGTCTGTCAAAAAGCTACCTTAGACTGTCAAATATACAGACCAAATTGCTTTCTAGAGAAGCTGGACTATAGGTTCAGTGATATAAATGAGTTCTCTGTTGAGGGAGCCCTGATTTGATCGAACGAATAAATGAAAAAGAAACATAAAATCTTCACATAAATTTACAAATATGTATTAAGTAAAATCAAACATTTAACATAAAATCTACAGATGGGGGATTCCTTGGATGTGCTGAGCTGGCTATGGAAGTCTGGTGACAGCTTAGCTTCTAGTTTCTATCAATATGCACTAGCAATCATGTTTTCAGAGATACCTACTGAAAGATCAAGGCGTCTCTCCAAACTCCTTAAGACTGGGTTTAGTTACCTTACCCAACTTTCACTAATGATTTTCATCCTTCCCTTTAGAATGATTTTGCTTATATTGAAAAAACATCTCTAGTGGTCACATCACATTCTTACTCATTTGAAAGCAGGACCAACACTCCTCTGATAAAGTCATTGCTTGCCAAGGCGCACAATGATTCTTTAAGTCTCATCATGGTACAGTAATGCAATCAAACATTTTTTAAGCCATCAATCAGCCCATTATTTAATCCTTTTCTGGCATAGTAGTTCTAAAGCAGAAAATACACCTAGTTAGTGTTGCCTATAACATACATACTTCCTTGCCTTTTTAAGGTCATTATGAACATAACTGCATTTTAAAATTTACTGCACAAGCCATGTTGTGATTAAAGAAAAAAAAAAAAAACTGATCAGCCTGGTCTCAATCATCCATTAAGAAAAATCTACTATTAAATATTCCAAAATAGCACTTTCTTTTAAAGAGTGTAATTTTTAGTTTTCTGGCCTCTTTCCACAATGTACTTGCCTTAGGTACTTGCCTCAATTTCAGATATGGTTTTTAGAAGAAAACCACTTCTAATCTCCTCTTAGCTGAGAAGCCAAATAAGCTTATTAAGAAATATATGTCAGCCGGGCGCGGTGGCTCACACCTGTAATCCCAGCACTTTGGGAGGCCGAGGCGGGCGGATCACAAGGTCAGGAGATCAAGACCATCCCGGCTAACACGGTGAAACCCTGTCTCTACTAAAAATACAAAAAATTAGCTGGGCGTGGCAGCGGGCACCTGTAGTCCCAGCTACTCAGGAGGCTAAGGCAGGAGAATGGCATGAACTTGGGAGGAGGAGCACGCAGTGAGCTGAAATCACACCATTGCACTCCAACCTGGGTGACAGAGTGAGACTCTGTCTCAAAATAAATAAATAAATAAATGTATGTATGTATGTATGTCAGGAAAGGCTGATGAAGCTCTTTATGAGGGCTAGAAGCAATGTTTCTTCATTTTTCACATTTGAAGTACCCGGGGGATGTGTTGAAAGCTGATTTCTGGGCCTCATCCCCAGATATTCTAATTACTTATACTAGGGGTAAGATTAATAAATTGCATATTGAGCAAAAATCTCTGGTAAGAAGATATCAGGTTTTAAAACAGGTTTCATGGCCACTGCTTTTAGAACTCCATCTTATTTTCAGGTTCTCTGCTCTGTTCTGGAGAGCTGTTATTATAGGATTCTTATCCTAGATAAATGAGGCATTATTGTACATATCATCTGGTCCTTTCGTTTAAAATTCATTAAAAATTTTTCATAATGCATTTGTGAGTGAAGTGAACTCCTTTACTGTTCCAGGAAACAAAGTGTGGTGAGGGCTGGTAGGAAATGATTTTTAAAAGTTTCTCTTACCAAATTTGTTTCTGACATTAGCCTTACAGGCTGGGGTATAAATTCCAAATCTAGAAAGAACAAATGATTAAGAAGTTCTGCCTTTATTGCATAGCAAGAGAAATTACACAGCAGAATCTTTCTTTTTTCACCATCTCCAGAGGTGGCTTGTAGCTTTCCCACAGTATCCGGTTGCTGTCTAGATACACACACAACCTAGGTGATAATTCACTTAGATTTAAACTACTTTTTTCAAAGCCAACTTTTCCAAACAATGCATCATCTACATTTTAAATGCTGGGTGAAATTCTACCACCACTCCTGAAAAAAGGAACAAGGAGGTGTATTGTACTAGACAAAAGAAATGAAGAAAAGTATTGATAGAACAAGCAATCTATAGTACCTCTGGGGTAGAAAGCACTGTTAAAACAGTTTTCTCACAGATGAAAAAGCAATGAAGTATGCAACACTGATTTTTATTTCATTAGTTTTTGGACCTAGGTATTGAAATACCTAAAAGGAAGCCATCATTTAAAAATAATTATAATCCTTTTTTCCCACCAATAGACAAACTAGTGATATAAGCCTATGCTTAAAAATAAAAGCACTTGGGAGCCCCGCGCAGGAGGATCACTTGAGGCCAGGAGTTTGAAACCAGCCTGGGCAACCTAGCAAGACCCTGTCTCTACACAAAATTAAACATAAATACATAAATGAAGTTAAAATTTTAAATCAGATTAGTGAGATTCCAGTCTCAATTCTAGGAAAGATCTGTCTTTAAGAAAAGGTGAGACATAATCTTAATTACTTGAAAGGGTATATGAAAATCCTCAAATCTTCTAGACCTTCCTTGATTCCAAATGTGGTATTACAACATCTTGATCCATTCATTGTTCAGTCTCCTGCTATTCTTCCAGATCACCAACTGAAGAAAGTGTTCCAAATGGCAAAAAGATGTAACTATATTATTCTCAATATTCTCTGTATATAACATTTTGTGTTGTACAATCTTAAAGCCAGAGATCTTCAGCTCATTTCCCCTACTTAAATAATTATTGATAAGAAAGATATCTGCAGAACAAAACAAAGTATAGTATAAAAATTATATTCTCAGAGGTCTCTGAGAAGTCACATAGTCAAATTTCCTGCTCCTAGTCCTCCTTAATCAACATGCTGCTTATAATGAAATAGAGTTCTTCCAAGATTTTATGCTCAATTATTTTTTAGTCAAATTAGCTAGCATGAACTAATGAGCTGGAAATGAATTTGAGAAGTTAAGTTTTAAATGCTGAAAAGTTTAATTCACTCTCAAAGACAAAGCAGTTATAATGAAAGAGAAAACTGTTTCAATAATTTATTTAGATCTAAAGAAAAGGTAGGTATGTATATTTTCCACTGCATTATCCATCGTAAGAACTTATGACAAATATTTTAAATTAGGGAGAAAAGGATTAAGATGAAAAAAAATTTTTTTTTATGTTCATGCTTATACTACTGATTACTGTGATCAGTTGCTGTGAAAGGTAAAGCATAGTATATGCATTTAACTTAATGTAGTCAGATGGTAAGGGAATTTGTTGATGAGGTTAAGGAAGCTAAATAAGGTAAGGCACCTGGAAATCTGAGACTCAACTTAGATCCCCTAGTGGCATGCAAAGTCTCTTACTGAGGGGACAAGACAACTGAACACAATAAACTTAAAACTGCAGGGTAAAAAAAGAACACTTCTGACTTGCTCAAGCAGGTTCACTGCAATATTTTAGTCCAAGAGGAAAGTGGAATAGTAGATGGCAACCAGGACTGCACTGACTCTCCATGCTGATCCAGGCTGCATTCAAGGGAGTGATAACATTTGGAAGCAGCACAGTACTTTGGGGTGAAAATAAAGTCACAATTTCAAGAGATTCAAAAATTGTCATGAGCATAAAACAGTGCTTTATAGCTACCTCAAGATGGCTGTTTCAAGAACTATGTTCAAAATGAAGCCATGATGACATCTCTGGGATTTTGAAGATGAGTCTCAAAATCTCAGAATGTTATCCCCAAATTTCTGACTAAATGACCCAACTTCAGGCAATATTTGTATCCATGTGACTCCATAAAACTAGCTTCTGTCATGACATTTCTATAAATAAAGCTGGGAAGACCAATTCTAGAAGTCTGGAGTCAGAGTTGTTATGGGTCAGTGTGAGTTTACCCAACAGTTCATATGAATACCAATGTTTTCATTGACTTGATCACAGTTGATCTCTAGGAAATGGGAGACTACTATTGGTGCACTTTTATCATTTAAAGTTAACTGATCTTGAGATTGCTTTTTAAATACTAAATAAAAATTAAATATTTTTAAATTCTCTAACAGGTTATTACAACTATAGCTAAGATAAGAAAAAAAATTCATGTTGTCTACAGATAAAAGAAATTTTGAATATGTGGCCAGCCCCAAGAAGGGGAAATTCTAAAAAATAAAAAATAAATTTAAAAAAAGGTTGAAGCAAACTCAGTCAAAACTACTTCAATATCCTTCCATTAATTAACTATACGTTTAGGAGGAATCAGTCATTGTATTTCACTCCAAGTGGTTAGGATCTCCCCAACACTGCCTTTTCATACTTCTGTTAAGTTTTGCTGTTAATACCAAGAGCTCTTCCCCCAGCTGTGAAGTCAGTCCAGCAGCTGCATTAGCAAACCATGCCAATCCTACACCAATATATAAAGACAGCTGCCTTGCCTGTCCTTACAGATGAAAGAAGAGTGCTAAAAGCCTAGAAAAATCTTTAGTACTGGCAATGGCTATGAAGGCAGCTGCTTGCCTGTCATACTTCAGAGTATGCTATGTGACAATAGCTACAAGAGCCAAAGAATGAATACAACTAATTTCTAACAGTAATACATTATATTTCCAAATTGTTTTCATCACAAAATGTTGCATTTTTTTTATACTTTCAGCTTTAGATTCCTCAGCATTCTACACAGAGAAGCAAAACCTTACTCCTATGTAAACAATCATGATTTCTAGTTTCAGCAAATTGAGCAATAAAGAATCTTGGAGATTTGGGCTCCAAAATTCAAGTCACAAACAGCAACTGATTTTCTAACATGAGCACTGTTATAATGGTTTTATATTAAACACGGTTATAACGTTTTAATGTGTTTTTACTTCAGATAATCTGAGACTCATACCAGG
This sequence comes from Colobus angolensis palliatus, assembly GCF_000951035.1. NCBI lineage: Eukaryota > Metazoa > Chordata > Mammalia > Primates > Cercopithecidae > Colobus > Colobus angolensis. The sequence goes on along the minus strand of NW_012114710.1, from coordinate 17,322,619 downwards.
ATACGACTGAATTTGAAGAGGATAGTAATTTGATGGAACTAACAATTGCAAACAAGAGTGTTTCTGTTTCAATAAAATGCCCCTCCCCCTCTGCATACATTCAATATGAATTCAAAGTCTAAATAGAGTTTATAAGCAGAATTGATATTAATATTTCTCTTTTAGGAAATATACATCAACCAAAAAAACTGACTATGCTCAATGATCAAGATGCCTGCCATTTACTCTGAAATACTTAAAATATACCAGTGTGACAGTATGATGTGAGCAAAAAAAACAAAGACACAATAGAGGGAAAACTCCATTTTAGCCATAATAAAAATCCACATTCCAGATTTGGCCACTGTAAGTGCCATTACTATTTGTATTTCAGCAGGTAACTGACCCCTTGATAATCATCATATTGAATATCAGAAAAAATTTCATTGGTGAAAATAGTGGGCTATAACTACAATAATGAATATTTAAAATGGGGTTCCATTTGTGAAATAAAAAGCATTTAAGAAACATGATCTGGTTAAAAAGTATTTTAAAGATTTGACTCATCCTTTCAGAATCCAGTGGAGCATGGATGTTTTTTCCGTATGGATGATGCCTTCCTTTAAGCTGAATATTCCAATATCCCACTGTGATATGTGGAAGACTCTGTTTGCCTATTGCTGGCTATGAAGGAAGCAGAATTCTCCTTTATATGACCCCTTTCCTGCAAGGTGGTGGTCAGAGCCTCTCTTAGGACTAAAGGATGGGCTTTCCTCAGGTTACAAGAATTATCTGTGCCTGCTTATTAAGATTTAGTTAATACATTTCTACATGGTATGTCTATATGTGCAGCAAAATTTGGTCTCAGATTTGCTTTCACGAGACCCTAATAATGAGGTTGTAAGAAATAGCTAGTCCTTATCTTTTTCAAATTTCTTTGGAGGCTATCACTATCTACCAAAACGAACCTAAGAGTAAGGCACAGCCACACTGGCTTAAGTCAATGTGGTAGTAGTAAGATATGCATGCATTGAACACTTAAGAATAATTCTATTTTAAGCTATAAGTTTTTTTTTTTTTTTTTGAGACAAGGTCTCACTCTGTCACACAGGCTGGAGTGCAGTGGCACAATCTCATCTCACTGCAACCTCTACCCTCTCCACCCCCAGCTCAAGCAATCTTCCCATCTCAGCTTCCTGAGTAGCTGGGAGCACAGGTATGCACCACCATGCCCAGCTATTTTTTTTGTATTTTTAGTAGAGACGGGATCTCGTCATGTTGTCCAGGCTGGTCTTGAACTCCTGAACTCAAGCGATCTGCCCACCTCCCAAAGTGCTGGGATTACAGGCATGAGCCACCACACCCAGCCTAAAGCTATAATTTTTCTAAACACACAACTTCAAATTCAACATATGACTATTACTATCAAGAGGCATTTTAAAATATCAAGTTAGAATGATCTACATAGGAACATATGACTTTACATGTAATACATAAAACCTAAGTTTCAATAAAGCCAGTATGTAATTTTGGAAAGTCCTGGCAACCTAGTCATGAAAAGCCTTTGGTATCTGTTATAATTTATTAGGAAAAATATGCATATATAATAACTATACAGAGAGAACAACCAAAGGGATGCACCACAAGGCAGTGTATTTATAAATATAAATTTACTTCCTAAAATCCCTGGGCAATAGAACTGACAAGAATAAACAGCCCTGCAACAAACCTCAGTACACAGAGGCACCAGATGATAGAGACAGTATTTTACATTTGTGGAAAAAAAGAAGATATATTCAATAAATCAAAAAGAGATCAGACCCCCATAGCAAACCATATGCAACATAAGCTGTATCATGGGTACAGAGTTTCCTTTTGGGGTAATGAAAATGTTCTAAAACTGGACAGTGGTGATGGTTGCAAAACATTTTGAAAATACTAAATTTAAATACTGAATTTAAAATGGCAGAAATGGTTTTATGTTATATTTATTTTACCACAATAAAAACAATATGTGGCAGATATGTTACAGAAATTAAGTAATATTTATTTGCATAAATGTAAAACCTCATTAACTGTTAACATAATGAATTACTTCAAAATTTTCAAAACTGCATAAGAAGAAAATGTATAATCTAAAAAGTTATGAGAAAATAAAAGAGTAAGCAAGCCCATTCAAGTAATCCTGTGCAAATTAGGATAAAAACAACTAATATTTACTGAGCATTTAATATGTGCCAAATACTATTTTAAGTTGTTATTCTAGATATTAACCCATTAAGTCCTCTCAACAAGCCTATAAGGTACATACTGTAAAGAAAGAGACTACTGAGAAATCCTAAAAACCACTAAAATCAAATTTGTGTTAGGGACCAATCCAAAAAAGCTAACACAGTTTCAAGACCAATTTTTGCTTATGCAAGGTCCTTAATATGTAAACCTAAAAACGCTCCGTGATCTCAATGCCCATATAAAATACCAATTCCATGGCTTACTATTTTCTGAATATTTCACAAACCCATTCCTTCCTTTACATCCCCAATACCACTGCCCAAAGCTAAATAATCAAAATGTCACATATTGACTATGGCAATAATCTGTTATCTGTCTTCTGGGCTCATCTCATCCTTCTAAAAATCATCCATCTGAAAATCAGCACTCTTAAATCACTATTAATAAGTATACACTTGAAGTAAAGAAGAAATAGATGCTGTAACACATGGTTTTTTCTCGTATGTACTAATGAAAGTACAAACAACCCTCCTAGCCAAAATAGTATGGTTTATTTAATTGGAATCCAATTTAATGTTCACTCTGAGGTTTAAAATCTTATAGAAAAAGAACCAATTTACCAAAATTAGAGCGAGCTGTTAAAAACATCACCCACTACATATTAAAACATATATTCTCTGTTCAAGACAGCTTACTTGGGGAAAAAAAAATCTCTGGAATGCAACAAATAAACCATTATATGTACAATGATTATCTCTGAGTGGTAGGATTTTGTTCTTTTCGCTGCTGTGTGATTTCTAAATTTTCTAAAGTAAATTTTCTAAAGTAATTTCTAAATTTTTCTAACCTTTTCAGTATGCAAAAAAAAACGCTTCTCAGCAAGTCATTAATTCTAGGTTTACAAAATGATTATTTTTGTAACTAAAATAACAAGTGTTCATATTTTATAAAGAATCATTGCAAATTAAGATATCAGAATGTTCCCTAAGTATTAAAAATCAGCTTCACAGACAAAAAAGAAAATCAGTAACTTGGTAGTCTTATAATAATAAAAAGTAACACTGTAGCCACTAAGAAAACGTAAGAAATAAGAAGCAAATACAAATTGGAAACAGGTATGTTTTTCATTGTTTACAGATTATTGTTTACTTGAAAAATCCAAAATAATCACAGTAATAACAAACCATAAATGTAATAAGGTGACTGGATACAAAACTAACCCACAAAAATCCAACAGTCTTCATATATGCAAGCAAAAATTAGTATAAAGATGCAGTAAAATACAGACAACATTGGCAATAACAACAACAATGAAAAGATAAAACACCTTAAAATAAACATAAAATATATGCAAGAGCTTCATGGAAACTAACCAAAAAGTCCTGTAAAACCCTGATCTATACTGGCATCTTTCCATATGCCAATACCATACTGTATTATTACAATTTTACAATATGTATTCAAATCAGGTAAGAAACAATATTGTTTTGGATATTTTAGGTCTTTTGCCTTTTCATATGAAATTTAAAATCAACTTACCAATTTTTTTTTAATCTACTAGGATTTTTGACTGAGATTACGTTAAACCTATAGACTAATATGGAGAAAGCTGACATCTTAACAATATTGATTCCTTCTAATCATCTCTCCACTTATTTAGCTTTTGTTTAACTTCCTGTTGTAGTAACTTTGTAGTTGTCAGCACAGAGGTCTTACCTATCTTTTGTTAAATATATTAAGTAATTTTACACTATTATATATAGTTTTAAATTTTTCTTTTTTTTTTGAGATGGAGTCTCACTCTGTCACCTAGGCTGGAGTGCAATGGCGCAATCCTGACTCACTGCAACCTCCACCTCCTGGGTTCAGGCGAATCTGCTGCCTCAGCCTCCTGAGTAGCTAGCACTACAGGTGTGCATCCCAACACCTGGCTAACTTTTTGTATTTTTAGTAGAGACAGGGTTTTGCCATGTTGGCCAGGCTGGTCTCGAACTTGACCTGAAGCAATCCACCCACCTTGGCCTGCCAAAGTGCTAGGATTACAAGTGTGAGCCACCGCATCCGGTCAAATTTTTCATGTTTTAATAGTTTATGCTTGGTATGTAGATAAATATTTGTTTTTTATACTAACTGTGTATCCCTAAACTCTGTTAAATATACTTTTAGTTCTAATAAGTTTATTTGCCATCTGCAAATAAACTGTTCCACTTCTTCCTTTCTAATCTGTGAATCTTTCATTACTTTTTCTTGCCTTACAACTCTAGCTAGCTATGACATCCAGTATAATGTAAGTAAAAAGTTAAAAAGAATGGACATCCATGCCTTATTTCTGATTTTAGAAAGTATCAAGCCTTTCACAGCTGAGTTTGACGTTAATTTTAAGGTTTTTTTTTGTTTACGAGTCAGTAAAGAGTGGGGAATCGAGTGGGATGGCTTATGTTTACTCCTGTTTGACAATTATTCATAGAGTAAAACATTTACATTAATGATTCAGTATAGCTCAGTCTCTTTCACAGGTCTTCTGCTTTTAAAACTAATCTGTGGCTCGGTGCTGTGGCTCACACCTGTAATCCCAATACTTTGGGAGGCCGACGGGGGTGGATCACAAGGTCAGGAGCTCAAGACCAGCCAGACAAGATGGTGAAACCCCTTCTCTATGAAAAATACAAAAAATTAGCCAGGTGCTGTGGCAGGCACCTGTAATCCCAGCTACTTGGGAGGCTAAAGCAGGAGAATCGCTTGAACCCAGGCGGCAGAGGTTGCAGTGAGCCGTGATCATGCCACTGCACTCCAGCCTGGGTGACAGAGTGAGACTTTGTCTCTAAAAAAAAAAAAAAAAAATTATCCGCTTTTGGGCGAAGCCTAGTATTTAATAAAATATAATGGTGGGTGACAGGATCATTCCCATTAAGCAAAATTTTAGGGCCCTGTTTTTGCTTCCAGCATTCAAACTATAAGAACTTGCATTCTACCTTTCCAGATATCTCCTATAATCAGATATTATGTAGTATAATTAATATGTACATTACAGTTCCTGGTATATCCATATGAGTTCATAATTGTTGTTTTCCTCATATGACAGAAAAAATTAACTTTTTTTAGAGTCAGTTTGTTGATGAAAAATGATGTGTCAATGAACACCAAGTCTCTGAAACAGGACAAAGGGAGGCTCAATTAATGAAATCACCAACTAAAAATAAAATATTGGATGTGATTATAAAATTTGAGTAGTGTTTCTGTATTTCATCTTCTATATCCCTTTCCTCAACTCCAAGAGGACAACTAAAAAGGTTTTCGTTACTTTAAACTTTTCTTCCCTAGAAGAAGTATATTATGAATAATATTTGTGTTGCATTGTTGGTTAGAAAAATCACTAAGCTACATTTGAGGTCATATTCAGCAAAACTAAAGAAAAACACATGAAGATATAAAAATAAAAACAAAAAGCTCCCAAACAAACAAAAAACCCTAGCTTTCCCCCTAGTTTCTAGATTTAATTTGCAGGGAATTTCTAAATTATTTAACTAGTAAAACAAAATATTCTTTAAAGGTCAAAAGTATTCTCTTGCATATCAATAAAGCAAATGCTTAACTAATTTTTTCTTTCGTTTTTTTGGCAGTGGTAATCTTTCAGAAGTTTGGCATAAACAGTAACCAAGTCTTTGGTCTTCAATGCATTCTCTAGCAGCCTTTCTTAACTGGGGTTCAGCCAAAGAATTTAACCCCACAGAAAATGATTTGAATGACTCTATTCTCAATTCTCCCAGGAATGAGTAAGTTAATTCATTAAATATTTATTAATTCATTAAATATACTTTAGGATATTAGGGTATAATTCTCTAGATGAGCCTTTGTTGAGAAAGGCTACACGATGATTCTTTCAATGATGCAGGACAGTAAGATTTTAAACTGTAACACAAACACACACGCATACATACACACAAGCACAACTATGAAATACCTCCAGATATATGACTAGAAATAAAAATAATTCCATAACATTCTAAAAGCATCTTTATCAATATAGCTAATTTAAATGAATAAATGTTTCTTGCCATCTGAAGTAAAACTTTGAGTTTCAGAGCTTTACTTTACATCACACCAGCTGAGCTTTAAGATGTTGTTCAGGACAAGTCTTAACCAATATCAAATGAATAAATTTCTGCTGCTATTCACCCTGGAGTCAGATGTGAAGTCAATCAATGTGAAGTCAGAGCATATGCCCTGTAGCTTTCACTTTAGGACTCATATTCCAAACCACTGTATTTTCTCTGGTCATGGTATCTATAGCAGATGTTGTTGATTCCCAATCTAATATCTACTACTCTTCCCACCTCAATTTCCTTCTTCCTGGCATGTCCCATTTTATTCAGAGAGCCACCCTGATATTTTTCAGGAGAGGCTGGCTGCAGTCCTAATCCCAGGGAAAGAGTAAATATGTGACCAGTGCAGTCACATGGGGCGTCACGCACAAAAGGGCCCAGTGCTTTGGGTTTATTAATCTGTGGTCACTGACTCGAAACTCTTAATAATTTTATCCTTGCATCTGAGTTTGTAAGTGAAGTAGGATGGGACAATGGCGCATGCACCCAGCGCTTGTTAGTCTACGCTCACACATGGTCCTGATCCCTCAAGGATAGTTTCTCAGTCACTAGGTTAGGGGATGGGCATTACTCTGTAGAATCTCACTGCAAAGTGAGGAGATGGCCATTCTGTCCCCAAACTGATGGTGCCATGATGTGTTATAAGGGCAAAGCAGCGGGAGCCTCTTGCCCATCTATCATCTAGGTGCTTCTGTGCATCCTGGCACACAGGCAGCAATCCCCTGGGTTGTCCTCCACTGTGGGTTGAGATGGTGGGTCCATGAGAAAGGAAAATTACTTCCCCACCCCTACCTTGGGCCCTGAGTTTTCATTTTGTACTGGGTCCTGGGAATTATGCAGCCAGCCCTGGCAGATCTTGGTAAGTCTGAATCAATCATGTGATCTCACCCTCATTAATGACTGCTTCACAACTCAGCATGTGATGTAATTCTGGCCAACAGTATATGAAGGAATGCAGAGAAACTTCTACGATAATTTTCTTACTCTTAAAAGAGACACACGAAAGAGATGTCCCCTTTCCTACACCTGTAAATTAATTTTGGATATGATGCCTAGCATTGTTACTGCCATCTCACAACCATGATGGGATCAAGCCTGAGTACAAAACCTATACAGTGAAAAAGGCCAGACTGGAATAAAAAATTACAAAAAGGAGGATCCAGAGTTTTTATCACAACACAATCACAACTGTCTTACCTCTGGGTTCTTTGTTAGCTGAGTTGGTAAGTTTCTTATTGTTTAAAACAGTTAAGGTAGAGTTTTCTGTCAATTGCAACTGAAAGCATCTTCATTACATATGACGGCACACTTTTATATGACGGCACACTATTAATAGGAGTAATATCTCACGGAACCTATTATCAACTTTGGAAAAGAATGTCCATTCCTTTAAGATGTCTTGAATCCCCCTTCCTCCAAGTAGATTTCTTGTTTTACATAGCCCATATTTTAAATTAAATCATTTTAAAACACTCCCTTCCAAAATTTGTTAGGATATTTTCAGTTGTTTCCTTGATACAGGTAGATAGAAACAATTTTGTTCATATCGATTGAGATGTACTATCATGACAGATTTAACAAGGAATATTAGAAAGAAAATTAAGTTTTTAATGGGCCTACTTTCTCTTTCTCCCTACCCTAACCTTCCAAAATTAAGTACATCATCATTAGCTGAAAATCATATAAGTGAAGAGTAAGAATGAACATAAAAATACACTAAGAGTAGAAATGTTGTCACACTCTATTTGGCAAGGGAATGATGTATATAGTTCTCATGAAGAGGTAGCAATGTTCTTCTTTTTTTTTTTGAACTCTGAACTTTTTATTGGCCTCCTGCTCCCCAAAGGGTACCCTGCTTCTGCTGGCTTAATGCCTCAGAACTTTGGTGTCATTGGTCTCAGACACCACTTTGCCATCCACTATCCGGCGGGTGGTGGTCTTTTGGATGGTTTGCATGGAGTTGCTGCTGTCCAAGGCATCACCAAGATTGAATTCCTCGCCATCTTCCAGCAGGCGGCGGTAGGTGGCAATCTCAGCTTCCAGCTTGACCTTGATGTTCAGCAGGGCCTCATACTCCTGGGCCTGTCGCTGTCCCTCTGCCCGGGTCTGTGCCAGCTCTGACTCCAGGTGCAGCAGGATCCCATTGAGCTGCTCCATCTGTAGGGCATAGTGGGCCTCCACCTCCCTCAGGCTGTTCTCCAAGCTGGCCTTCAGATTTCTCATGGAGTCCAGGTCGATCTCCAAGGACTGGACTGTACGTCTCAGCTCTGTGAGCGTCGTCTCAGCAGCTCCAACCTCGGCGGACTGTGTGGTGACCACTGTGGTGCTCTCCTCAATCTGCTGAGACCAGTACTTATCTAACTCCTCTCGGTTCTTCCGAGCCAGCTCATCATATTGGGCCCGGATGTCTGCCATGATCTTGGCGAGGTCCTGAGATTTGGGGGCATCTACCTCCACGGTCAACCCAGAGCTGGCAATCTGGGCTTGTAGGCCTTTTACTTCCTCTTCGTGGTTCTTCTTCATGAAGAGCAGCTCCTCCTTGAGAGCCTCAATCTCTGCCTCCAGCTGCAGTCAAGTGACATTGGTGTCATCAATGACCCTGCGGAGCCCATGGATGTCATTCTCCACAGACTGGCGCATGGCCAGCTCTGTCTCATACTTGACTCTAAAGTCATCAGCAGCAAGACGGGCATTGTCAATCTGCAGAACAATGCGGGCATTGTCCACAGTATTTGCGAAGATCTGAGCCCTCAGGTCCTCGATGATCTTGAACTAATGGCTCCAGTCTCTGACCTGGGGTCCCTTCTTCTCCAAGCGCTCCCGGATTTTGCTCTCCAGCCTTCGGTTCTCGGTCTCCAGGCTCCTCACTCTGTCCAGGTAAGAGGCCAGGCGGTCGTTCAGGCTTTGCATGGTCTCCTTCTCGTTCTGGATGCCTCCCATTCCTGCCAGACCCCCGGCCATCCCTGAGGCCAGGCCCCCGGACCCCATGCCGCCCCGGAAGCTGGTGGAGCGGGACACGGAGATCCAGGAACCAGAGCCCCCGGCGCCTGCATAGACACTGGCCGCGCTGCTGACTGGCCGGGTGCCGTAGCTGGGCGCCTGGACAGAGCCCAGGGACCGGTAGTTGGTAGAGAAGGTGGAGCGAGTGGTAAAGCTCATGCTGTATGGGAGGAAGGCGAGACGACAGGACTCAGGCTTTGCCGACCGCAATGTTCTTCTTAAGAGAGCATTCTGTTGTCAAAACCTGTGTCCCTCAAATGGGCTGGAACCTCCTCTCCATGTGGCAAAATAGCAACCATAGAAAGCACACCAGCAGATGCATCCCTGTTTACTACCTACTCTCCTGCATCAGGATCCTTCCTTATCACAGGAAAGAGTCCCACACCATCAACAGTTCCTTATTTCCCATGGGTAGCTTCTCTGCTATAGGCAGCCAGCTGTTCAGTACGCTGACTGGGCCTCTCTTGAGAGCTACCTAGTTCTGCAAAGGAAACTGTCTATTCCCAGATAATAATAATAATGAGAAGACTGGATAGTAACACTTACAATTTCATAACTTCACGTTATGTAAAGCATCCAAAAGCAGGTAAAGTACACAAATTTCATCTGATTTTGGGAAAATCATAATCTCTTGCAAAAAACAAAACCCGTTAAAGCACAAGACTATAACATTTTTAGAGATAACTTTCAGTAGTGAGAAAATTAATTAAACATTCTTGAGAAGCCATGGAGCTGAAGTCAGTGCACTGACTAACAGAGCAGCTGTCAGTGCAAAGTGGGTTCCTGTCCTAATCCTGCTCTGACCTCAGAGTTGAGCCTGAGAACCTGTCAGAAAGGTGCTCTCACAGTGGAAGACATCAAGCAGCAGCTGCTTGAGCTCAGCAGGCTGCAGCCGTTTTCTCTCTTTTTTAAAAAATACAATGCCACTCCAGTTGCGTATTCCATGACACAATGGTGTGTACAGTTCTCACTGTTGCTGCAGAGGACAGTGAGTTTTTAACTTCATTAGTAAATGGCTAACAAAGGCAGAAGGGTCTACCAGAAACTCTTCAGAATTTGGAGCTGAATGTGTTTGTATGGGTGTATACAGTGATAATCATAGTTATAGAATACAGTTACAATGCTACACCTGCCCTTTTTCTAGGAAGTTAAATATTAATAGTTTTTTATCTCATTTATACAACACAAAACAAAAGTAACATTTAAATTTTCTTTTAGAACATTTGAGGAAAGAAACACAAAAGAATGGTTGATGGAGAGAAAGCAAATCATACATATAAAGAGAAAAAGAATGATAGAGACAGAAATAAAGATCATTGACATAGAGAAGTACAATAGAAACATGCTAATACTTCCTTTAATTTTGGGGTGGTCATTTGAGCAACAGTATTAGACTGAGTCACATCTCCCTAGTGGTAACACTGCTAATTGTTTCTCTGATCCTTTTCTTTTACACACGGGGGACAAAGATGGGAAATTCATTGTGAAAAAGAAAGGAATTTGTGTGCTTGTTAATTCTTCCTGCTATAATTACACACACCCCCCACAATGCCTGACCTGGAGTGGCTCCTCCATGGAATTCTTTCCCAGGTTTTGCTGCTATCTCCCCTGCAGGGATCATTTCTGTTACCTCACAGAGGCAGCACTGCTATTAAAAATATCTCTCTGTGGGTTTGCTTCTTCTATATTATTTGATGCTACAGATGATGTGATGGTTAGTTTTATGCATCAACTTGGGCTATAGGACCCAGTTATTTAATTAGATATGAATCTACGTGTTGCTGTGAAATTATTTTGAAGATGGTGTTAACATCTACAATTACCCTCAAGAATGTGAGTGGGCCTCATCTAATCAGTTGAAGGCCTTAAGAACAAAAACTGAGGCTTCCTGGAAAAGAAATTACGCCTCACGACTGCAGTATCGACTTCTGCTTAAGTTTTCAGCCTGCCCTGAACATTTCGGACTTGACAGTCCCCACAATTAGGTAAGCCAGTGCCTTAAAATAAATCATCTATAGCTACAGCTGTAGTTCTTACTGGCTCTGTTTCTTTGGAGAACAGACTGATACAGATGGTAATACCAACTTTTCTATTTTGCAAGCGGAAACCCTAAATTCTCCAGTCTATGCTGGGTATCTGTCATGGCTACAGACTGATTCCAGGCACTACAAGAGGTTCAGGAGCACACAAACTCCATAGTCTCATGGGGACGGAATTCATCACCTGAAACTGTGATCAAGGTTTTAACCTTTCATGACTGGCAGCTTTCCTTCCTTACTGTCACACCTCAGCCAGATTTTCCCTGGCTGGGGACTTCCACAGAAGAAGAAGAAACTTTCCTGTTTGCTTGGTATCCTTTGCTACATTTGATTCTAATTAAAGTACAGTGTATATAAATATAGCACCTAAAAGTATACAAAAGTACACACACACATACACACGTGTGCAAAAGTATACCAAAGTACACACACACATGCGTGTGCGCTATACATGGAGTCTTCTTCATAAATTGTGCTAGGCTAACTGGATAATCATATGAAACAAAAAGAAATTTGACTTCTACCTCCTGCCATTTACTAAAATCAATTCCAGGTGGAATATATGTTATATAGTGTGTGTGTATATTTTTCTTTCTTGAAAATACAATATGAAGATACATACAACAAAACTTTAATTATATCAAAGCCCTCTGATTAAACAAATGTTCTAGGTTGCTGGAAATTTGTCTCCTTTCTTTGTTGAGTCTTTCTGTATTTCCATTTAAAAATAGAAAAGATGGGGGGAAAAAAACAAGAGTAAGATGACTGATTTAAATACAAATATATCAGTAATTACATGAAATATAAAGGAACTAAGCAATTAAAAGTCAAAGATTGGCAGACTGGATAGATAAAGCCCTACTAAATGTTGTTTGCAAGAGTCACACTTTAAATAAATATAAGACACAGAAAGGTTAAAAGTAAAAGGACAGGCAAAGATATACTATATGAACACTAACTAAAATAAAGCTGGTGTAGCCATATTAATGAGTTAAAGCTTCAGGGTATGAACAAAAGGAACATTTCATAATGACAAATGGATCAATTCCACCAGGAAGAAAAATCATTCTAAATTCTTAGGCACCTAATAATACAATCCCAAATATGTACATCAAAACCTGATAGAACTAAAATGAGAAATGGCCAAATATACAATCATAGTGGCAAATTTTATCAGTAACTAACATAACGAGCAACAAAAACTAATCATTTTTGAGGACTTAAAGATCTGAACACCACAATTAACAATATTGAACCTACTGGCATACACGAGACACTACATACAACATGTGAAAAATACACATTTATGGCCGGGCGTGGTGGCTCACGCCTGTAATCCCAGCACTTTGGGAGGCCGAGGCAGGCGGATCACAAGGTCAGGAAATCGAGACCAGCCTGGCTAACACAGTGAAACTCTGTCTCTACTACAAATACAAAAAAATTAGCTGGGCGTGGTGGCGGGTGCCTGTAGTCCCAGTTACTCGGGAGGCTGAGGCAGGACAATGGCGTGAACCCAGGAGGCGGAGCCTGCAGTGAGCCGAGATCTTGCCACTGCACTCCAGCCTGGGTGACAGAGCAAGACTCCACCTCCAAAAAAAGAAAAATACACATTTATTTTTCAATGTACATGAAACATTTGTCTATGCTGTCCACATTCTAGGCAAATAGTTTCAACCAATAAAACAATAATATTTAAGATAATATGATATTAGTTCAAAGACATGGTATAGAATAAAGATAAGAAACAGCCATTTATAGGCGTTTAATTTCTGGAAAAGGTAGCACTGCAAAACATTAAAAGACGGACAGTCTTTTTAATAAATTGTGCTAGGCTAACTGGATAATCATATGAAAAAAATGAAATTTGACTTCTACCTCATGCCATATACTAAAATCAATTTCAGGTGGATTTTTAGATTTGAATATAAATGGTTAAACATAAAACTTCTAAAATATATATTAAGACCATATTCTATACTTTGGGGTACGTGAAGCCTTCTTAAACTGAACACAAAAAGTATTATGTAAATGAAAAGATGGATACACTGAATTACTACTTCTGTTCATCAAGCTTCCATAAAAGAGTGAAATGGCAAGCCATAGGGTGGGAAAAAATGTAAGTAACCAAGAAAGGGTTGCTATGCAGAATATATCAAGAAATGCTACAAGTTTACCTATTTTTTTAAAAAAGAAAATCCTACAGAAAAATGGGCAATTACATTTTTCTGTATGTATGCATATACACTAAAAAGGTATTTCAAAATAGACAATAAACATATGAAAAGTTCTCAACCTCAAGGAAATACAAATTAAAACTGCAATAAAATAGTGCCCTACCAGAATGGCTATATTTTTTTAAAGACTGACAGTAACAACTGTGTGATGTAATTGGAACTCGCATTCATTCCTGGGTAGGAATAAAACTATTATATCCCTGAAGCCAGGCACACCACATGCACCTGTATTCTCAGCTGCTTGGGAGGCTGAGGCAGGAGGATCCCTTGAGCCCAGGAGTTAGACTCCAATCTGGGCAATAAATAGTGAGACCTCACCTCTAAAAAAAATTAAAAATTAAAAGATAAAAATAAAAAAATAAAAAATATAGCCTCTTTGGAAAATGGTTTGGCATAATCTTCTAAGCATATGCATATCCTATGACCAGCAATTTTACATAATAGATATGGCCATATCTATATATGCACATATACACACTCATGGAATGTGTGTTCCAAAAAGGGGGAAACAGGAGGCACGTAACAGACTGTATTCTGCAACGATTCTGAAATCTAGCCAATGTTACCAGTTGCTTGGTTAGGGCTTTGTCTTACTGTCTGAGAAAGATACCCTGGGGCTTTTCTCTGCCCTCTTGGTTCTTGGTTCTATCCTCTGAACTACCCTTCCTTTTCCATCAAATGTAGTCTGCATTTGCAAGTATTAGTTTTCTCAGCTTGCTTCTCTCCATAGAAATTCAGGGTTCAAATACTTCTTCATTTTAAGAGTATCTCTGTACCCTTTAGTCCAGCTGGCAGTGTTTCCTCCACTACAATTCTTTTGAAAATTTTGTAGGCTTTTTATAAACCATAGCAGAGTTCATTTCATTAAACCAAAGCCACACCCACAAATCTTGCTGAAATAAACCCTTCTCCCTCTTCTCTATCTTGAAACATGCAGTGGAATAATGCCTTTAAGACTACTGGAAGTTTAGCTGGGTGCAGAGGTGTGCACCGTAGTCCCAGCTACCTGAGAGGCTGAGGCAGGAGAATCGCTTGAACCCAGGAGGCGGAGGTTGTAGTGAGCTGAGATTGTACTACTGCACTCCAGCCTTGGCGACAGAGCAAGACTCTCTTAAAAAAAAAAAAAAAAAGAATATTGGAAGCTCCATTTAATGCCTATTTAATGAAAGAATATCTGTAGAATATCTGTGAGGCACACCCTTAAGATCTTTTTGTCTGTTTAAAAGAGTCTGTAAGGTACTGCTTTAAGTCATTCTGAGGTCTTGCCTTTCTATAGACCAAGTTTTCCTGACTGCACCCTTGGATTTCACCTTTGCTCACATGCCATTGCCCAGTTTTAGAAACCATCTGCCATGTGGAGTGATGATTCCAGGTTGAGAATGAGAAAATAAATTTAATGCTGAACCTAGCAAGTCCAGACTGATTTATATTTAACTTCTAGAACTTTTGCCTGTCTCTCTTCTCACTTTATTTAGGCAGGTAGAAGAAGCCAGGTATTAACAGCACCTTTGCCTTCTGTGTGGATATTTCCTTAGCTAGATCCTCTGGTTCATGAGGTACATTTTCTATTTTCCATATTATTGTAGGTGAGGATGTTGCCAAACTTTCTTCCACTTTATAACAAGCATATCCTTTCCCTCGGCTTCCAATAACATTAAAGCCTGTGCTGACAGTCTCCTCAATACCCTTCAGGCCTCTGCTAACAGTCTCAAGATTCTTCCAACTTCCATCTACTACCTGGATGGAAGCCAGTGTCACATGTTTTAGGTTATTTTTATGGCAGTGTTCCACTTCCAGGTACTTCATAAAATCTGTGCCAGTTATGTAGTGCTATGTAAGAAACTACTCCAAATTTGAGGCTTAAAACAAAAACAAATAGTTTATAAATCTACAGTTCTAATCAAATTTCAAAACAAAGGTTTTGGTCGAAAGAAACACTTATTCTATGTGTAAAGCTGACATTCTACGAGTAAGGATGACAATTTTTCAGTACTTCTTAGTTATCACTGGACAGTATTAAAAATGTTTCTGAAAACTAAGAATAGCTAACATTTATTGAGTGCTACTAAACCCTTTAGCCTCTGATTTTCCAAAGGTAAGCAATATAGGACCAAAACTGTTGGAATGAGACCCAAGAGTTCTAGGCTTTTGGTCAAAGTTCTCTGGACCTTAGTTTCCCCATCTAAAAAATGAAAGGCTGGACTGAATATTTTTTTAAATTTTCTTGACACCTGATTGCCTTTGAAACAATCTTTTGTTGGCTTTTGCTGTTATGAATAGCTAGCCTCTTAAATCCAGGTGTATTACATTTTATTGCTGCTCATTTTATCTTACAATTGCAGAGTTGTTCCTAAGACAAGTTAATACTATATGAAATACTCCTTTCTGAGTATGTATTTAAAATATTTTGTATCAAAATAATATGTGTCATTATAAAATGTTTCATCTGGTAGAATGCTAACTTTGAATAGATTTTATTTCTTATACTTCAAAAACAAGCTATACTGTTACTATTTTGCCTTTTACTCAAGAAAGTACAAATATTTAGTAATTTAAAGATACCAAAGACTACAAAATATCATTTAAATACTTTTTAACTATTATTTTAGGTTCAAGGGTACACATGAAGGTTTGTTACATAGGCAAACATGTGTCACTGAGGTGCATTGTACATATTATTTCATCATCCGGGTATTAAGCCCAGGACCCAGTGGTTATTTTTCTGCTCCTCTCCCTCCTCCCACCCTCCACCCTCAAGTCGACCCCAGTGTCTGTTGTTTCCTTCTTTGTGTTCATAAATTCTTATCATTTAGCTCCCACTTATAAGTAAGAACATGCAGTATTTGGTTTTCTGTTCCTGTGTTAGTTTGCTAAGGATAATGGCCTCCAGTTCCATTCATGTTACCACAAAAGACATTATCTCATTCTTTTTTTGGCTGCATGAATATGACTATAAATTAATGAGATTAACACATGAACAGTTCTCTCAGCACTGTCCATTAACGAATTTAGTAATGCCTACGAGGCCTTTCTTGGCGCCTTCCTAGTCCAGCTTTCTAGAGTCATCTTCTGCTGCTGCTCCTGCCGCATGAATTCTGAGCTCAGGAGTCACCTGAGTCACTTGCAGTTCTTCAACAGTCTATGCTTATTTTGTTTGTTCTCCCCTTGCCCCTTTGCCTTCATATAAGCTATTCATTCTCTTTGCCTAGAAGGCCCTTGTCTCCCTGCCGCATTCTC
This sequence comes from Colobus angolensis palliatus, assembly GCF_000951035.1. Taxonomy (NCBI): domain Eukaryota; kingdom Metazoa; phylum Chordata; class Mammalia; order Primates; family Cercopithecidae; genus Colobus; species Colobus angolensis. The sequence goes on along the minus strand of NW_012114710.1, from coordinate 17,305,795 downwards.
TTTTTTCTTAGACTAAAAGTCCCATTCTTAAGAATTTTCCGTAACATCTTGGGGTAGAACACAGCACTTTCTTTCCCCATGCCCCAAAGTCTGGTCTGCTATTTAAAAAAAAAAAAAAAAGGTCAGACCTTTATGACATCGTGTAGCATACTGTCACATTTTTGGGCATACTTTTGTTTTTGTCTATCTACTCTACTAATAGCAAGACTCTGGAGGGCAGGAATTATAACCTGGTCATCTCTGTATGTTTAATATATAAGACCAGAGCCATGCGTGGTAGCTAATACCTGTCATCCCAGCACTTTGGGAGACCAAGAGGTGGATGGTTCACTACTGGAGGCCATAAGTTCCATACCAGCTTGAGCAACAAAGTGATACCCTGTCTCTACAAAAAAAAAAAAAAAAAAAATTAGCCAGGCATGGTGGTAAGTGCCTGTAGTCCCAGATATTCCGGAGGCTGAGGGTAGGGGACCACTTGAGCCAAGAAGGTCAAGGATATAGTGAGCCGTGATTGTGCCACTGCATTACAGTCTGGGAGACAAAGCAAGACCTTGTCTCAAAAACAACAGCAACACCAAACAAACAAACTAAACAACATATGAGACAGTACCCAGTATACACCAGAAAATCCACATATCTTTGCTGAGCAAGTGTATTTTAACTCTGCTGATCACGTGGTGGAAGAAGACATAAATGTCTTAAACAGTCATCTTTTAGAGCTGTACAGATTCACATATTACAGTGTGGATATTATTACATCCTATTAAAATGAAGCTAGGCCAATGATTTAGTCTACATGTAACATATTTACTAAAGTGGTGTACTAAAACTTCTTTAACAGCTTTACTGAGATAAAATTTACACATCATAAAATCTACCCAAAGTGTATAATTCAGTGACTTTGACTATATTCTCAGAGCTGTACAGCTTTTACCACAACCTAATTTTAGAACATTTTCATCACCCCAAAAAAGAAACCCTGCACTTATTAGCAGTCTCTCCCCTCCCCTATTCTAGACCCTGGGGATGATTAATCTACTTTCTGTCTCTGTGGATTTGTCTATTCTGGACATTTAATATAAATGGAATCATATAATATATGATCTTTTGTGAATAGCTTCTTTCATTTGGCATAATGTTTTCAGGGTTCATCCATGTTGTATTACAACTTCTTTATCTTTTACAATGTTTTCCAACGTCAGAGCTGGAAGAAAAAACACGTTACCATCACTTGTGAAAATCTCCTCCAAACAGCATAATATGAAATGGGACTCCTGAGTGAAGGAGAAAATGTTCAGATTCAGAAGAACTCAAAGCTATTTTAAAAGTAATTTTTATTGCTGATTTTATTTGGCACACTACCAATTTTTTAAAAGGCATTTATTAAGAAAGTCAGTCACTAACTGATTTTGCTGAGTTTTTCTTTAATGTAAAAAGGGATGTCCTGAGCCTTTGCTGATAGGCATATATCAGCACAAAGTGATTTAGCAATTTAGCGAATGACCACTGCCCTGATATTGTATTCTCTTAAAACAGCTAAAATACTAACAAATATGATGTGTGCTCAACACAACAAACACTGGATTGTGCTGGTATGAGTTCCAGGGTGAGTTTTTCTTCTCTTGTGAGAAATGTTTCACATTTAACCCCCAAGTATATAAAAATTAGTTTGGATTTACTCAATTCACGTAAATTAAGCAAATTATATAACTTGAGTTTAGTAAGAATATACTGTGAGTCTTGTACCAACACTGCCTTAAAGATAGACATGGGGTTACAATCTAGTTTTGGAGACTATATGAGTTAAAGAAACAATGCATGATATACAAATGAGTACCAAAATAAATGAGTGGTATAGACAACCACAGCATACACTATATATATTCAACCAAAGCTACATAACAGATTTTAAAGTGAAATCTTTCCCTCTTTCATAGTGTGAACTTGTAAAGCACTAGACTGTACAGGAATTATGTTATTTTAACTGCAGTAAAGATTACTGAACTAATGACATTCTATTGCTAACTGACTTTAATAATGGCAGTAAATCAGCTCCAAAATACTGTTATTAATATTCTTACGGCACAGAAATAGGGCTGTATTAAGTAATGTTCAAAGAACAGGTCTCACGAGCTGAGAGCTGGAGATCTTTATTATATAAAAGCTATACAATATGGGGAAAAAATTCAAATTGTTATTCCCAGGGAGGTATTCTACCTATTTTTAATAGCTATAGGAAAATTGGTTTTTCCAAATAAAAAGACTGTAATGAAGCTTTTTCTAAGAACTACAAGATTTTATGTTATATATCTGTTGTATACACACAGTTTTCAAAAGTTAGATTTCATTCTGAAAGATTGAACGGTACAACTTTAAATAAAAGGGGGACAAGGAGGTTTCTAATACAAAATGGGTTCCCTTATCTGAAATATAATTTTACACAGAAAAACTTTTCAGCAAATAGAAATTTAAGCTCATTTACAATATGAGTTTTGGGTATGAAAGAAAGATTACCATAGAAATTTTAGTCCTAAAAAACTGACTTATCAAGCATCCAAATAGCAAATCTATTTTAGCTAATACGACAAGCAGAAAATATTAGATTATAATCCTAGACCTTTAAGAGTTGTATACTTCATAAAACCAGTATATATATTTTAAAAAATAACACAACAATGCTTTATTTCAAAGACTCATAATCTTATAAGCCAATATTAATTTTATCAAGAAAGCAACAATAAAACTATGTACTTTCTCTTCTTGAAAAAGCACAGAGGCTAAACATTGATTTAAACATCTCAACACTGCCAAATCTCCCACGGATTATTCCCAAACCTCAAATCCTGACAACATCCTGTTTTACAGGGGTGACTGCTTTCCACATGGTGCAGTCTCAGAGAGACCACAGGGCTTTCCTTGATGGGTTTAAGCTGGCCTTTCCTTGAATAGAGCAAAGCACTGTGGAGTGAATCACTATAGAAGTCCTGCCATGACAGGTACTCTTGCTTCCTTTTTAAAGAGACAAATAGGAAAGCTAGATGGGAAAATGCCTGGCTGCTTTGTCCCTTGTCTGGACAGCCCCTCACTTCCCCACAACAGGTAGGCACAAGCATAGAATGCTGCTGCAGGCTGTAGACCTTGCCAAGAAGCTAAAACCCACTGGTTTCTACAGTTGTCCCAGGCAGACCCATTTTCTACTGATCCTGGCTCTGTGCCAGAGCCTAATTAAGTCACTGAGAACGCTGGATGGTTAACTCTCTCTGCACCCATCTACAATTATTTGCAAAGCACTTCGATATGCTTTCACTTTTCCCAAAGATATGTGTACCAGAGTGTCTCGATGCATAGCAGCGTGAATGTGGGTGGGTGCATCCAGGTACCCGCAGGCTAGTACTTACCACCAGTGCATGTACTTACTGTAAAGAAAGAGAAGCTCAACTGTGAAGGCTAGCATTCAGGAAACCCTCCAAAATATATGTGTGGCTTGGTTTTATTAGTTAGGATTCAGAGAAAAGTGCAAAAGAATTCTACATTTTAATTATGCTTAATCTTAGGGAAATAATTTTCCATTAAAAGAAAAAGAAAACAAGTATTTAGATCACAATGTCTGTTGTGAATCCTTTTTACCATAGGAACAAAACATTATAGAGCTTTTGAAATTCCCAGAGCCGCTGCTGTTCATTAAAAAAAGAAAGCACCCTTTTAAGATTTAGGTGCTTTATCTTTTACAAAATGAAAAGATCAAACATAAAACCTTATTTGTAAGCAAGGCAATAGTGTCTCTGGGTTTCTTGCTAAGATCAACAGCAATGAGGATGAATGAGGGGAAGCAGTGACAATGGTCAAAATGGGTGAAAGGAAGCTCTCTGTTGAGGCCAGCCTTCCCTGATTTCAATCTTTAGACCCAAGGCCCATAACTCTGTTTAACTACTATATCCTGAATAAAAAGTTAATTCTACTCTAATGAGAGGCAAGTGAAGCTGAACGATGAGAGGAACACTGAGTAACCTAATTGAGCCCACATAATCTGATATCAGAGATCTCTACTTGAAGATAATTTAAGAATATCTAAATTGGAATTCAGGAGAAATGCAGGAAATTGATTAGTCAGGCTAATTATTTTCCCTTTTTGACAATAGGATATCCCAGTATACACAATACATAATTAAGTAATCTTTTCTCTTTCTCTTTTGTCTAACAAGAGACCTGCTACAGATGTTCAGCTTCCAACTTCCTGTTAATATTGATGCAGTTTTCTATGGACCAAAGTGATAGGAATCATTTTTCAGCTGTCCAAGTGCCAAATTCATTTTATCCCAATAACTTTTCTCTATTCTTCTCATGCTTCAAGTACCTGCACTTACAACTCCTATTACTTTATAGGAAAAATAACACCAAAATTGAAAAATTTTCTTAAAATTATCATGGATACACAGGAATATTTTTATATGGTGAAGACAGAATATTTCACACCTATGCACCACTACAATATGGCCAGAACAAAAGAGTGGCTTAATTAATTGCTGGCCAAGAGCCACGTTCTTTCCAAATCGGGGCTTCTGCAAGATGGCATATGGTTTATTTCTTACAAATATGAAAAGCCCTTTGAAGTGATTACACTTAGTATCTGTCAAAATAATTCTGTATGTGAAACAGCAGCACTGAAAAATGAAATTATATTATTTATGCAAAATGATTTCACTTTGAGTTTGAAAATCATTTTCATTTCTAAGGATTAAAATACTAACCAGCATGCCATTTGAGTAAATATTATTTTAATTCCACATACTGTTCCATGTAGAAGATGTCAAGTTTACTTAGGAACATTAACGTTAAATATTATATTTTAAGGGAAGGAATATTTCTTCATTATTGGCCCACATTTTCTAAGGTAGAACATATTTAATACTTAATTTTTTATCTTATTTTGTGTATTAAACTCAATCACTGTGCCATCTTTTCAAAATTGTGCTTGTAGTGATGATGGTTAAAAAAAAAAGGAGGGGGGTAACCTGAGTTCCCAGAGGGTAGCAATTTTATATAATTCGGTGTTGTATTTCTAGTACCGAGGATACAACAGGTGATTCTGAATGACCATGCTTTGAATAACCACCACAAGCTATAGGAGCCCAGTGCAACCACCCAAGCTTACTTTGAGAAGCACAAGGCAAGGGGGCATGAGCTAAGATCTGCTTACAAGACTCTGGCTCAAAGGGCAGAATAATCCAGGCCAGTGCGCATCCTGAGTGCTTTCTCATCAAGGTCTCAATGGGATTTGTAATCATCCACTTAGAAAGACAACGCCTCCAAACATTCAAGAGACAGAAAGTATCAAAAAATTAGGAAAACCTTTAAGTTACAAGGTCTTACAACTTTTCCTCTACATACTACAACAGTTCCACTGCTGATGTACTTCATAATACCACTAGTGACAGCAGGAATTAGAAAAAGTAATCCAATATATTTTTATTTTAAAATTGTACCCTAATACCTAGCACAGAATCTACTAAGTTTTCAATAAATATTGTGAAATAATGAATTGTGGTGGTAAATGAAAATATGAAGGTAGGGTGCTCAAATGGTAACGGGATTTTCACAGTTAATTGGAACACAATTCTAAACATGTTTTCTTTTACTAATATAAAAGTGATTCTTCTCCACAGGACATTGAGCATGTGATGTACTAGGACTAATTTATTCATAACGTTTGCTCCTTAGACCACTGACAGAAACTAGAAAGGATAGGCCTTATTAACATAATTGATAGCCATAAGCCTCAATTCACTCTGATGTACTTGCCATGCCTAGGGAACACAGACCTCTTGGAAACACTGTCCTGCACTGGAAGAGCACGGCAATGAAACAATGGATAAAACCCATAGGCAAGCAAGCAAAATTACGTGATGAGGGGCAGCCCTTTCAAAATAACTTAGTATGATGATGCGATTGTACAGGATAGAAACATAAAATTTTCTTTACCTTACACTACTTAAAATCTAAAACTGAATCAAGATTATTCATGCTGGAGTCAAGGAAAGGCACTGTATCATCAAAGAAAAACACACGCAAACATCTGTGGCAGAGGCTATTTTAAAGTATCCATCTTGTTGATCTTTTAGTCTTCTTAGCCTACTATCTATTCTCAGTTAAAAATCATTAAAGTCCACCGTACACGAATCTAGACACAGGACAAAAAAAAAAAAAAAGCAACCAAAAAAACACGTATTTTTTTCCATGGGGGCGGTAACCAGATGTCAATAGCTGCAGCTGTGACTATATAATTACCTGTTTGCATTAACATAGACCACAGTTTAGATTTAATAGGTTAGATGACAATGCAGCAAAATGCATTTAGCCTATGATTACCCCCTTTCCAAACATTCTCTCATTCGCAACTTCGACCCTGGGAACATAGCAGGCACAGACTTAGGTCAATAAGAAACACTGGCCAGTACAATAGGCCTTGCCTCAAACAGCACTGTTGACAGACACCAGCACAAAGGAAATGAATAGAGTCCCCCTCAGTTCTCACACAGAGCGAAGAATGACTCAGTGTACTGCTGCTTTGGTGCTCTGTTTGTACAGTGTATACAGCTTTTGTCCTCAGCCACTGTTCACAGCTCAATGGGGGCTAAAGAGCCTAGGAAGTGAAGGCGGAAGAATGCTCCACACTCGTCCCTGTGGCCAGCAGTTGTATCCATGTGCATATGACAAGTCAAGTGAGAACTGAAAGTCACTAGATGAAACTCTCCTACCAAGCTTACAGGAGTGAAGTAATTTCTGAGTTAAAACACAAAACAGGTAAAATAGAAAAGTCACCATTAGTTTGATATTAATAGAGTTACTGACTGAATTATTGTTCTCCTGTTTTCCTCTTTTCTGTCATATTTCTCTTATGGCCACTTATACAACCTTTTTCAGAGGCTTGTGTTGGGAACAAAGAGAAATCAGGATTGGCTTAAAGTAGGGAACTTAAGTTTAAGTAATGTAAGCCATTACTCAACAGAGATTGCTGGAGTAGGGCCAGAAAGCAGGTGAGGCAATATCCAAGTCTGGAGTCTGAAGCATCAGCAAGGGCGGGCAGTGGCTTTGCTTGTTGCATGTATATTAATATCATATTGTCCCAAGCACATACCCATCTCTATATGCCCACTTTCCAAAGTAGTGGGTTATAACAAGAAAGAGCCCAAGCCAGGGACAAAATAAAATTCTAACACAATTCAGTGGAGACTATAAACAGACAGATACTTCCACTGGCTCAAAATGGTTTGCTTGATATTGGCCAAAAAAACCTAGTTAGAGCAAAGTACAAGCTCAATTGCTAAATGAAATATCATTTCCCTAAGCCAGAAACATCTTGGCAGAATCACATCTGTATTTAAGCATCTGTGTTTTGGAATTAGACTGTGTACAAATTCTGGTTCCACCAATTACTAGCTGTATGATCTTACATAACCCCTCCAGTGTCTTGATTTTTCTCATCTGCAAAAATGAAATGCTCGCCCATTTCTTTATTTAAAAAAAAAATTACTGAGATAGTAATAGCACTTACTTCATTGGATGCTGTGAAGGTAAAATAAGTGAATACATGGGAGGTGCCTAGAAGACCTGGCACCATATGAGCATTCAATAAACGTTACCTATGAGTGTTCACCCCTATTGCTACCATGACCACTGCCATGGTTCTACAACTATTAATAACATCAGAACCATCACCAGTCCTACAGTGAAGGAACTGCCATATTCATGACTCCATAAGAACATTCTTGCCAGATGATCAAGATCACTATTCTTGAGTCTATGGGGATATCCTATTTACCCAGAGGCTGTTTTTAGCGGTCTCTAGTAAGTAGACGAATTCAGCTTTATGGATGCTGTATATGTGACATAGCCATATATAAACACAAAAATGTATTAACATTTTTTAAAATGTAAATAATTTGAAATTTTTCCCAAATTTAAATCAATGTACAGCCTAATTATTCTTAGGGAGAAAAGACAACATTAACTGCTCACAATTTTAGGGGCCAGATATTCTTCTAAGTGATTTCTCTAAAGTACTATTATTTTTACAGGAAGGAAATTGAATGCCAGTGTTAAATAACTCACTTAAGATGACACTGTTAAACAAGCAAACCCAGGCCATTTGACTTCAGATCTTGTCATAAAGATAACACTATACTGTCTTGTTAATATTCCAGTGAAAGCATCTACCACAACTTGCTAAGTAGTACTATCCTTATTCTTATGTTTAGCAAAGGAAAGAAGTCACTGTCTTAGAAGATCTGGCATAGAATCAAACCATATATCCACAGTAGTCTCATAAATGATAATATATTAGGAATTATGATATGCTTAAGGTATGTCCTTTTATCCTTTTTGAAGAATAGGCTGTTGCTGACTACATCTAGTTTAGTAGGAGTCAAAAAGTAAAACGCTTTGTTTAATTGCTTTCGTAAATCCTCGTCACTACACAGCTATAATTAGTTTCATGCTTATGAATTTTATCTTACATGTTAATTATATCTGCAATGATTCTGAGAATGCAAAGAAGTTAATTAATGAAAAAATAACTGCTTTGAGAGTAGATGCTTTAAGCATATAAGTGATAACAGGAAGAAAAAAATGTCCATTGTTTCAATAACTTTCGGAATGCCTCTCTATGCTTAAATCTTCCATAGTATTGGTCAATTAAATATCAATACCAAGCAAGAACAATGTTGGATGATTAAGTAAAATTTTGTACTTCTTTAAAAGTTCATTTTATATGGCTCTAATTTTATTCTTAAAAGTCTGAGCTTGTGAACATATATAAGTATTCATGAATGATCCTGATTTAAAAAAAAAAGGTAACAGACTTCCATATCTAGCAGTATGTTAGAATGACTAAACTGACCAAAGGTTCTCCTAAAAAGAAAGAAATATAATGGTTAAAACACCAAAAACATTTTCTTTAATTCTATTATTGATTCAGTAGTTTAGGAATGATTATAGAATGATTACAGAAAGGCAGAAAAAAGAAGAGAGCTACAAATCAAAAAATAAACAGAACACCGAAGCTGGGTTTTGCAGAACTTGAGCTTGTTTTAACATTATTATACATATATAAAGGGTCAATATATAATAAAAAGTAGAATAAAGTTGCCTAGAATATGAAAATTCTAAACTTGTAAGAAAGTAGTCAAACAGCCTCAAAATATACAAAAGCAAAAGTTAAAATAATTACTAGCAGAAAAGACAAATCCACCATTATAATGATTTTATAAATGGTACATTTACACAAACTGACCAAATACTGGTCCAAAAAAGTAAGTTTTAACAAATTTTAAAAAATGGAGTCACTTTCTCTGCTCTCAATACAATTATGCTAGAAATCAATAATAATTCTCATTTCTTTGAAAATTTAAAATATATTTCTATGTAACTCATCAGTCAAAAAATAATGGAATCTAGAAAATGGTATGAAAAAGTACGTGAAAAATTAGGGCAGTTGTTCACATGAACTATATAAACAGCATGATATCATCTAAAAAAGCACTTTAATTCTTGTGAATTATTTAATTGCCTGTAGTTTGTCTGGCTTTAGTGCTTTTGTCATTCATAGAATACTCAATTAGCACAGTTCATAATCATGTATATGATGTATAAAAAAATGACCAGTATTTTTTCATGATAATAAACCTGTTCTATCTCACTTTATACTTACGAGTAATCTTCTCTGGCCGGGCTATTCCAAGGTATAAATTGTTTGAGTTAGTTTGACATCTTAAAATTTTCCATCCTAAAAGTATTTATGATTCTTTGACCCTAATTCACATATCATTTTTTAAACTGTTGAATAACTGCATACAGGCATTTAAAAGCAATCTTGATTCGACTGGTTTCTATCTAAGGTCAAACACTTCAAAAATTGTAGGCCTAGTATGGCTAACAACATATCCTAGTAGCATATCTATTGACAACAGGCAAGAAAGAGAATAAGAGCAGGAAGTATTAGTGTATGGATATTGACTCTTGGCTCCTAGAAACTGAGAAGTTAAAAGAAACACATGACATTCATTCACCCACTCACTCTCCTCAGCTCTTTTCTCTCCACATGTCTGCATGCTTCTTCTTTCTTTGGATCAGCTTTCTCTGTTCTCTAGTCTGCATGGCATACAATATGGCTACTCAAAGTCCTGAAATTTACAAGTTAAAGCCCCAGACACGTTAAGAGACTAATTCTCTTTCCCTTGTTCCCAATTCCCAATTCCTGGGAACTTGGATTGGTTCCAGCTTGGTTCAGGTGTCTGTTCTCATCTAATCAGCTGTGGCTAGGCGGAAAAGGCCACGTAGTTTCCCACTGACCACTGCTTGAGTAGCAAGGGGTAGTAAAAGGTGTTGTTGTGAGCAAGAAATGGCATAGGTGTCAGTATCAGCAAGCAACATGTGCTATGTGTGTGCAACGTGGTTTCTGATGGAATCCTAACACCACTCGATGCCTGTTAGGCAGGTGTCAAGTTGAATAATCAAGATGGATGGCATTGCCTGGGGCTTTGGGTAGGGGAAGTGATACTATTTGGCACTGGACAAAGGCGTGGAGGGTAGATTTCCTCAAGTAGCAAAGACTGTACAGCAAAGAGACATGTGGCCAGCACTGCCCCAAGAAGCTGACGGGTCACATCTGAACAGAAGCTGCCAAGTATACAACTGATACATACTATCAGTATATATATACATACTATTAATATATGTGTATATATCATATAACTGATACATACTATTTACATTATCTTGAATGTACAGATTTAAATAATCAAAAGTGAGTATGGCAAAATAATACATGATTATCCACCCATTTGTTCAACCTATAAATTCTAGCATAACCCTTTATCTCTTCCCTATCTCCTTCCTGCTTATTTACTCATCAATTCTTACTCTGAAATACCTTTTCAATCAGTTCCCTCCACTTCATCAACAATACCACAGTCTTAATTTGTCTTATTATATCTCTTTTCTAAATTTTTTCAATAGCCTCCTAATTGACTGCCTGCCTCCAAATCTCCAATATATTTTGTACTCGCTTCAATTTCCATAATTTCTACTTTAAAGCAAAATCCTGTCCTTGTCACATCATTGCTTATAAGTCTCTAATAAGCTCCTCACAGGCTACAGCAGAGGTCCCAAACATAAGTGCACATCAGAACCACATAGATTCCTGGCCCTCATCCTAGATTTTCTCAATCAGAATCTCCTAGAATGGGGCTTAGAAATTTGTCTTTTTAACAAACTTCCCATTTGATTCTAGTAACCTGTCCAGCATCAATCTTTGTATCTGTGTTACGGAGCCACTGTTTTATAGTATAAAGTCCAGACTCCCTGAATAGAACACAAGTCAATTCACAATCTGATTCCAATCATTTTCTAGTCTCAGCCCCTGCAACTTTCCCTTCTCAACCTTTCTCACAACACATTCAGACTGTCAGACTGTCAGGCTGTCAGGCATCTATATATCTGCCTTCTTCTCCTCTCTCGCCTTAGGGAACTTCTACTCACTCTGGGACAGAGTGTGACTCCGTCTCAAAAAAAAAAAAAGAATCAGTTCAATTGTCACCTACTCTGTGAAGACTTCCTTGACTGCCTCTAGCATTTATTCATTCTCTCTTGATTACAGAGTTGAAGAGACAGTGTGGCCATTAAGAACACAGGCTCTGCAACTAGACTGCAAATGTTTGAATCTAGGCTTTGATAATTTCTAATGAGTCAGTGAGTAACATGTGTACTTGGACAAGTTAATTGGTCTCTGTGGTCTTAGTTGACTTCATTGAAAATGGGAATAACAACAGTGTGTGTCCAACATAATTCTAAGGGTTAATGAGTTAATGTACAAAAAGCAGTTGCTCAGACTCTAGCAAATGATCCTTAAGTATTAGCTTCCTGTTTAAGAGTTATTCCTGTCCCTTAGACTATGAACAAGCCTATTATATTAAGCCAGTCAATTTAAGAATTTCCCTTGTTAGTTGTGGTACCATAAATGAAGAAAAAAAAAATTAACATAACTTATTTTCATCTCCTCAAAAGATGACTGAGGATAATGTACTAAACCTATTTAAGAAAAAAAGTCATTTAAGTGAGAAGGTCTTAGGTTATCTTTTTAAGTCATTCACTTGATAGGAAGAAACAATTTGGAAAACTTAGACAACTATTTGAATTTCAGTGAAGAAAGAAAGCATTAAACATAGCTCTGGGCTATTAAAACTGTATAAAGAACTGAAAAATCTAGAAAGAAATCTCACAGAACAAAATTCCCATTACTTATAAAACCAAAATTTTAGCCAAAAATATATTTCAAGAAATCCTGTAGACTTTTAAAATGACTAGAAATAGAATAAAAACTTTTTAGAAATCCTGCCTTTTATTACTAAAGTCATATCTGAAATGGAAAAGATAGGGTAACAGAAAAACCTGGTCATCTGTAACGAAAGAAAACAAGAGGCCGAGGCAGGAGGATTGCTTGAGCCCAGGAGTCTGAGATCAGCCTGGGCAAGATGGCAAAACCCCACTATAAATTTAAATTTCTAAAATAAAAAAATAAATTAAAAATAATAAAGGAAAACACATTATGGTTAATGCAAGGTAAGAAGTAAATAGGAAAACTAAATTGGTGCTCAGATACAAAGTGAGCATCTTCTGTAATTTTCCATTTTTCTTATTTTGCTTTGGAAGTATTAGCTATTGAAACAAAATATAGTGAAATCTGGTAACAGGAGTCAGCTCTTCTGCAGAACACATTTGTCCTTGGACCCATTCATTCACTCAAATATTTATTGAGCAACTAATATTATACATGCTTGAATATAGCAGTAAACAAAAGAGTCATTCAAGTGTGATGCCATTCCTACAGTACTGATCATATGAACAGCATTGATATTCCAACAAGTTCCACAATACTTTGTATACCTTATATACTGACATAAGGAGCATATGACTCCACCTGCAAATTATCACCATTAGTGACTCCAGAAGATTAAATCTATTTTGCTTCCACATCATCAGACCTCCAGATCATGGGTTTTTTACCTAGATTCATGGATACCTAAAGGTTAATGGGTATATTGGGGGAAATCTGTGAACTCCTTAATAGTGCATGCCTATACTGTATTCTCCAGTGGCCCAAGACCCCAAGAAGTATTTTTTTTAAAAAATCACTGCTCTAGATACAGAAAATTCTCTAGCTATTTGAGCAATTCTGTTCTACTGAAAAGGCTGCTGCCATATACCAACACAGACAGTACTTGGTGAATTCCTTACCTGACATTTTATAGGACAATATTCAACAATTTTATCACCAAGAAGTTATGTTTTGCTCATCTAAATTCTGTCCTCTCCTCTTTTTGAATACCAACAATCTAGTCAGTCTGTTAGACAAAGATTTCTCCCAAAAAAACTGTTTATAGAACTTGGGCTCCAGCAACTTTTGCAATATAATCCTTGTGCACTACTGAACCACAGAAAAATAACTCCTTAATTTGTGGTTGAAATAACCACTGCAGAACAACCTACAGTGGGTGGCATGAAACTATCACAATTATAAAGTAACCAAGCAAATAATATACTAGGTCTCAAAGAGATAAAATGTTATAAATCCAAAACATACACTGCTATAAATAAAGTCTGTGGTTATTTGCTGAGATGCTCTAACATTGCAGTAACAAGGGTTACTCTTAGCATGTTTTATAAAGAAATAACTAAAGCTATTTGACAGTAGACTCAGTGGCACCACATGTATTGTTTGGGCTAAGAAATTAGGTGAATTGCACTGTATAGTAACTTTGGAAAAATGCTGCCTTTAATATAAACAAACAATGGACTTTCCTTTAGAAGTCATGAGAAGGGAGAGTAGGGTGGCAGGATTTGTACTACTAAATTAGCACGCCAGCAATTTGGGAAACCATTGAATAAGAGCAATCAGTGTGTCTAAATGCATATTTGTTAACAGCTGTAATCAGATCATTTCCCCAAAATTTAAATAATGGATTTTAGAGTTGGGAAGGCTCTTTAAGACCAACCAGACAATGGGGACTGAGGACTAAAAAGGGTGCATGACTTGCTCAAGTTCACCAAACAGAACAGAAAGAACTGAGTCTCTTGACTCCCTTATCAAGCTTTCTTACACAGAAAAGTTTTTTTAATTAAAATATAATTCATGTGCTACAATTCACCAACTTAAATAAATAATTCAATCATCACAATTTTTTAACATTTATATCACCCCCAAAAGAAACTCCCTTAGCTACCACTCCCTTAAATGTCCCCCTACCCCACCCACAGCCTCCCATCTTCCCATCCCTAGGTTACCACTAATCTATCTTCTGTCTCTACATACTTGACTATTCTGCACATTTCATATCAAGGAATCATAAAATATGTAGTCCTTTGTGACCAGCTTCTTTCACTGAGCATAACGTTTTCAAGACTCAGACATGTTGTACCATGTCTTAGTACTTACTTTTCTTTTTCTTTTTTTTTTTTTTTGAGACGAAGTTTTACTCTGTCACCCAGGTTGGAGTGCAGTGGTGCGATCTTGGCTCACTGAAACCTCCGCCTCATGGGTTCAAGCAATCCTCCTGCCTCAGCCTCCCAAGCAGCTGGGACTACAGGCGGGTGCCATGCCACCGTATCTGGCTAATTTTTGTATTTTTAGTAGAGACAGGGTTTCACCATTTTGGCCAGGCGGGTTTTGAACTCCTGCCTCAGGCGATCTGCCTGCCTCAGTCTCCCTAAGTGCTGGGACTACAGGCGTGAGCCACTGTGCCCAGCCCCATTACATTTTATGGCTGAATAATATTCCACTGTTTGGCAAGTTCCACCATCCGCAATTTCCGTACAGGCAAGTTCCACATCTGCAATTTCTACATCTGCAGATTCAGCCAACCACGAATAGAAAGTATTCAGGAAAAAAAGGCAATAAAAATTTAACAAAAATTAAAAATTATCTGCATAGAATGTATCTTATATTAGGTATTATCAGTAATCTAGAAATGATTTCAAGTATACAGGAGAATGTGCGTAAGTTATACCCAAGCACTATGCCATTTCATTAAAGGGACTTGAGCAACCATGGATTTTGGTATCTGTGGGCGTCCTGGAACTAATCCTCGCACAGGTACTGAGGATATCTATACCACGTTTTGTTTATCCATTCAGCAGCCGATGGACACTTGGATTGTTTCCACCTTTTGGCTATCGTGACTAATGCTGCTATGAACATCTGTGTACAAGTTTTTCAGTTGACATCTGATTTCATTTCTCTTAGGTATATATGTAGGAATAGAATTGCTGGATCATATAGGAATTCTGTTTAACCACTTAGGGAACTGCCAAACTGTCTTTGAAAATGACTGCACCATTTTACATTCACACTCGTCAAAAAGTTTCTGCTTTTAAAATCAAAACAATCAGAACACAAATTCCTTAGTTTCTGTTAATAGGTAACTGAAGAAAAAAATCCAAGTATTGACATACATGTTTTTTAAAAACCACATACTATCACTACATGAAACTCGGATTCAGAGTTTGATACAGAGAAAGATAGCTTTAAATTGCTATTTTACAAAGCATTACAGTACAGTGAATATTTCTTTTATTGCTGAAATCATATCAAAATATCACACAAGGGCTATAGATAAATGTCAAACATTCAAAATATTGGGAGATCTTATATATAAATTAAAAAGGACAAATTGATCGAATGTTCTCAAAAACCAAATTAAAATCTATTGCCAGGTGATTTTTACATACTTTCAGTCATTGGAAGGAAAACAAATACTTTTAAAATACAAAATTGACAGGTATTCAACAGGGCAAAGTAAATGCAGTATATTGGTTTGGAACAGAAAATAAAAGCTAGCCACTATAACCATACAGCAAAGACAACAAAGAGATATCATCCAAATGGGCTTATGGTAAGAAATTTGGGCAACAACAACTTTATACACAATGCAGTCAACTGTACATTCTGGATGTCAGGGGGTTCTGCTTTCATTTACTGGGTAAGCTTCATATATATACATTCAGAGTTGGAATCTCAACACACTGAGTGTGTGTGTGTATACATATATATATATATTTAGAGTTGGGATCTCACTGGGTTGTACAGGCTGGAGTGCAGTAGCTATTTACAGGTTTGATCATACCACACCATACCCTCAGCCAGGAGCAATGGTGTGTGCCTGAAGTCCTAGCTACTCAGGAGGCTGACGTAGGAGAATCCCTTGAGTCCAGCCTGGGCAACTTATGAAGACACATCCCTATCTCTAAATAAATAAATAATGAAATTTAGAAGCCAGCACATTATAGCCTCAAATTCCTGGCCTCAACAGACCTTCCCACCTCAGTTTCCCGAGTAGCTACAACTACAGGCCTGCAACACCACGCCCAGCTAGGGTGTGCTTTTCTATAAAGGAAGGCTGGGGCAACTAGTAAGTGTAAAGTCGAGATTAAAAGAAAATTTGGCCAAGTATCAGCAACTCCCATGGGTGTTTCCGCCAATCAGAGACTCTAGAACTTTGGAACAGCAGCAGATAGACAAGTGGGCAAGAGGAAAGTGTGAATAAAAACAGAAAGAAAAAGAGTTCTCACAGAAAATGGCCAGGAATAAATTAATAAACAAACAAACAAACAAAAAACAAAAACAGAAGAGAAAGTGAAAAGTCCAAGAAGATACAAGTAGGTGTTGCATAGAAATCTAAACTTATTTTATTATTTTTTAGAGATAAGGGTCTTGCTATGTTGCCCAGGTTGATCTCAAACTCCTGACCTCAAATGATCCTCCCACTTCAGCCTCCCAAAGTGTTGGGATTACAGGCATGAGCCACTGCACCTGGCCTAGAAATCTGAATTTTTATCACATTTTCAGCACTAGCCAATTTGTCCTTTCTTTTCAATAGTAGTTAAAATCTTCCAGAATTGTCTTTAGCTTTACTGTTACAATCTCCAGACAATGGTGGCTGATGAACTTTTTGACAGTACATCAAAGAAAGAACAGTTTACATCAAAACTAGCACTCTCATAGAAATCTTTCTATAGATACACATAGAAACAAATGAAATGTTTCCCAAGAGCATTAGTCTTGCTATTTTGGTACAGTCTAATATTTTCTATTCTATTTCATATTTTTAAAAAAGCTGAAAATGGCCCAATAGATTATGATGTGCAGTTTTTCAAGGCTAAAGCTCATAAGAAATGATGATAATATAAACAACCATGACTAACTTCAGATATGGTGATAATATAAACAATCATGACTAATCATTCAGATATAGGCAGGCAATGACAAACTACATCCTAACTGTCACCTGGCCAACAGTAATTTCAAAGAGGTAGGGCAGGCTAAAATACAAAAAAAAGTTTGTCTTATAGTCAACAAAATAAGGTAATAAAAGCTCAATACATGACTATTAGTTCATGAATACTACATTTATTATTATTATTATGGAGGGCAGTAGGAGTCCTGACTTAATTCCAAAATAAATTTCAAGTAATTTCAAATAAATAAGGCTGGGCACGGTAGCTCACACGTGTAATCCCAGCACTTTGGGAGGTCAAGACAAGAGGACTGGCTGAGCCCAGGATTTCAACACCAGCCTGGGCAACATAGTGAGATCCCCCCCATCTCTACAGAAAAATGTACAAAAATTAGCCAGGTGTGGTGGCATGCACCTGCAGTCCCAGTTACTTGGAGGGCTGAGGTGGGAGAATCACTTGAGCCCGGGAGGTTGAGGCTGCAGTGAGCCATGGTCATGCCACTGCACTCCAGCCTGAGCAACAGAGCAAGACCCTGCCTTGGAAAAGATAATTACTTAATTAACATTGAAATATACAACTATAAAATACTAGAGAGAAACACAGACCACTATTTTTACAAAGGCAATAGCCTTTGTAAGTATGTAAGTATGATACCCAAACTAGAAACTATAAAAGGAAAAAAAGGCAAATGAATTACATAATAGAAACATTTTGTACAGCAAATTAATCAACAACCAACTGGAGTAAATTGTTCTTAACAGTTACAACAAAAAGTATAAACCAATAAGAAAGTGAAACAAAAGACTAATGAGCAACCAGAACAGGCCAATGACTCCGGAATACAAAATTCATTTAAGAATTAAATAAATGGCCAAACGTTCACCATTACTAGTCATCAAAAACGCAAATTAAATCAATGATGTAATAACTTTTGCTTATTAGACTGGCAAGATGAAAAAAATAATACCTAGTGTTGGAGAGAGACAGTTACTTTGGAAATTTGAGAATGTGTATTAATCTTTAAAGAATGTACAACCTATCCAGTTCCTCCACTCTAAATAATTTATTATAAGGAAACAATCAGTTATCCCAAAATTTATATACAGATAAAAATAATAAAAACTGAAAACAACATCAATATATATTAACAGAGAATTAGTTAAAGAAATTGTAGTAGTAAAATGCTATGCAGTCTTTAACAATTTTGTTTATGACACAATTAGCTGGCCCTGATATATGTTTATTTGGGAAGGTGGGGGAAGACCTACTTATGAGGCAGTATGCAAAAATACTGGCAAATTTTTGTTGTTGTTAAGAACCTTTTTTTTTGAGACAGAGTTTTGTTCTTGTTGTCCAGGCTGGGGCGCAGTGGTGTGATCTCAGCTCACCGCAGCCTCCACCTCCTGGGTTCAAGTGATTCTCCTGTCTCAGCCTCCCGAGTAGCTGGGATTACAGGCATGCGCCACCAAGCCCAGCTAATTTTGTACTTTTAGTAGAGATGGGGTTTCTCCATGTTGATCAGGCTGGTCTCGAACTCCTGACCTCAGGTGATCCGCCCACCTCGGCCTCCCAAAGTGCTGGGATTACAGGCATGAGCCACCGCACCAGGCCCTATTAAGAACCTTTTTTTAAACATATATATATATATAAATGCCGGCTGAGTTCTGTGGCTCATGCCTGTAATCCCAGCACGTTGGGAGGCCAAGATAGACGGATCTCTTGAGTCCAAGAGTTCAAGACCAGCCTGGGCAACATGGCGAAAAATTAGCTGGGCATGGTGGCATGCGCCTGTATTCCCAGCCACATGGGACGCTGAGATGAGAGGTTTGCTTCAACCAGGGAGGTGATGGTTGCAATGAGCTGAGATCACACCACTGCACTCCAGTCTAGGCAACAGAGTGAGACTCTGTCTCAAAAAAAAAAAGGAAAAGAAAAGAAAAACAAAAAGAAAATGTTTCACTTGGTGATAATTGTTTTTTTCCTTTATTTGAATTTGTATTTTGCAATCAGCTTAAATTACTTTAAAAATATTTTTCAAATAAAAAGATGAACAATCTTAATGCGTAATCTCTTTACATAAACCTGAAAAATATTAATAACCTTTAAGAATACTTATTCCACTTAACCTTTCCTCAGGAAATAATCCTAGAAGTCTTACCCAGAGATATTCCAGACTGTGTCATTTGTAAGAGTGAAAAAGTAGTAACAACCTGCCTAATAAACAGGAATGCCTGAAGAAATTAGAATACATTCAATGATATATAATGCATCCTTCATAATGAAAAAATGCTACACAATAAACTACAGTGAGAAGCTCAATATTCAAAATTATAGAGTATGATTAAAACCATATTTTAAATTAAAATAAATTAAATTAAAAACTCATTTAAATGAGTATTTAAATTTTAAAATTTAAATAGAGAATTTCCCACAGCTTCTTTATGAAAATGCATTAGTTTTACAAATTGAAACCAAAATAACAATAACAGAAATATTGACAAAAATCCAATTTTACTAATTTGGCTTGATCATTGAAGAATATTAGCTTTGACAGCTCAGTGATCAACATATAGAACAAACAAATGATTTAAAGCTTTAATCTAAAATGAAGAGACCAACAGAATTAATTAAGTTTCGTTTGGTCAATAAACTATTTTTATAATAAACAAAAGAATACAGGCCAAGCGCAGTGGCTGTCGCCTGCAATCCCAGCACTTTGGGAGGCTGAGGCAGGCAGATCACTTGAGACCAGGAGTTCAAGACCTACCTGGCCAACATGGCGAAAACCCATCTCTACAAAAAATACAAAAATTAGCCGGGTGTGGTGGCGGATGCCTATAGTTCCGGTGACCTGGGGGGCTGAGGTGGGAGGACTGCTTTAACCCAGGAGGCAGAGGCTGTGGTGAGCCAAGATTGTGGCACCATACTACAGCCTGGGTGACAGAGTGAGACTGTCTCAAATAATAATAATAATAATACATAAAAATATATGTATAGGAAGAAACACTTGCATAAATAGAATTTTAATGTAAAAGAACACAGTATTTGATATTTATGATATATAAATACTTCTTTTTCCTATTTCCCTTTTTCTTACAAAAATGCAACTAGAACTATTTTCTTGGTTAATTATCCAATTTAAAAAAATAAATATGAAAACAAAAATGTAGATAATCACATTATAATGTAACTAGTTAAAAAGACATCCTTTGGAATTCAGATTAGGGAAGTCAATATAAGAACAGTCCATCTATTTATTAGAGACTGACAGCTTATGGTTGACAATGGTGTGGCTGAATTTAACTGAACTTAACTAAATATTACTTGATAATACTTAACAGTAAAGTAATAGGGTGAAACAGAAATTGCAAAGTGTGGGCTAAGGTAAACTCGGCTTATACTTAATGTTTTTAAATTCTTTTACAAAAGATTATTGCAACAAAAAGATGTTAAAATTTTTATTTTTTTTATTTTTAAAAAAAATTTTTTTTTGAGACGGAGTCTTGCTCTGTTGACCAGGCTGGAGTGCAGTGGCTGGATCTCAGCTCACTGCAAGTTCCGCCTCCCAGGTTTACGCCATTCTCGTGCCTCAGCCTCCCGAGTACCTGGGACTACAGGCGCCCGCCACCTCACCCGGCTAGTTTTTTTGTATTTTTTAGTAGAGACAGGGTTTCACCGTGTTAGCCAGGATGGTCTCGATCTCCTGACCTCGTGATCCGCCCATCTCGGCCTCCCAAAGCGCTGGGATTACAGGCTTCAGCCACCGCGCCCAGCCTTGTTAAAATTTTTAGAAAGTGACAGCTGTATTTTTTTTCCCTGATAAACATGTAATCAAAGCAGTTTAAAAGAATTAGGAAGCTAAGAATCTGTTCTAAGTGACAGACTGGTCAGGACTTCATCTTCACCATGCATTGTGGATCGGATCGGGCTTCAAATCCGAAACTCTACTGTGTACTAGCTCACTGACTTTGCATATATTTCATACCTTCTCTAGGTCTCAGTTTCCTTGTCTAAGAACTGTGGATAACGTTTCCTAACTTAGAGCATTACTATATTTATCCTTGAAAAAAGACAGGATATAAGAGTAAGCTACGGTTATATATTTGACAACTGAATAGAGAATTTGGATTATGACCTTAATTTTACCCACTGTTCACCCCACCCCCATCTCTACAAAAACAAAACAAAATAAATAAATAAATATGCAGTTTCCAAGAATTGTGACATAATTTTATTTTCCAGAAAATGAAATCAGTGGATAACCACCCCTTAGGAAATGAGCATAGAACAAATTCATTTTACATGAGTTAAAACATAGTAATCAGAACGGAAAGAGGCAAGAACGTATTACTTTAATTACGTATTATGCTTTTTTTCACTATTGAAAGTTGAAAAATGTTATCAGAAATTCCCTGAAACAAACATATCTTAGTAGTCATTTCTAATATAA
Source organism: Colobus angolensis palliatus (assembly GCF_000951035.1). Taxonomy (NCBI): domain Eukaryota; kingdom Metazoa; phylum Chordata; class Mammalia; order Primates; family Cercopithecidae; genus Colobus; species Colobus angolensis. Next base: position 17,284,059 of record NW_012114710.1, on the reverse strand, counting down.
AATACATTCAGTCACTAATTTTTATGTTGCTTTATATCTTTAGTTGAAGATAGGAACACATAACCTATACTGTCAAAATACAGCCAGCCTAAAAAGGTAAATAATTTTTATTTTGAAAAGGGAAAAATTTCAAGAAAAAAACTGTGTACCTATCTGTAGATGCTGGATAACATTCATTCAAAATCTTTATAATATAGAAGTCTTTATTCTGAGAGGCAGAATTGGAGAATTAGGCCTTTGGAGGAAGAGACATCTGAGTTAGAATTCCAGCTTTGCCACTTAATAGTGGTTGGAGCTCAGCACAGCAGCAGAACCCACTGGCTAGGTGGCACAAGAGTTATTCCCAGTCCCCTTCTTCCCTGAAGCAGCCACAGTGAAAAAGTTAAATGCTAGTTTTCAGAGCTTTCCCTGCAGTTAGGGAGAGGCTAGATATGTTGTATAAGTCTGACTAATTAAATGAAAACTGAAGTCTGGCAGCTTTTGTTTTCCTGGTAAAAGGGACAAAAAAATAAAAAACAAATTTTAAAAGAAAATCTTTTACTTATTTATTTCTTTTTGTGAAACAGGGTCTCACTCTGTCACCCAAGGTGGAGTGCAGTGGCATGAACACAGCTCACTCCAGCCTCAACCTTCCAGACTCAAGCAAACCTCCTGCCTCAGCCTCCCAAAATGCTGGGATTACTTACAGGTGTTACCCACTGCACCCATTCCTGGTCTGCTTTTTAACTACCCTTATGAAAACTACTTGCCTTCCCCATTCTCTTCCTTCCCATTCTCTTCCTCCCTTAAACACAGACATGTGGTCTGTAGAATCAGCAGCCTTACTCAAGAAGCCCCCAGCCTCATGTTGATGTTAAAGCATAAAGCATTGCCAAGCTTCTAAAACAACCCCAGTAGCCACTAATATTCAGGATTCTCATGCGAAAAAAAAAAAAAAAGTCTCTAACTTTTTAAGCCACAAGTAGAAAAGTTTTCTGCTATTTGCAATTGACACAAGTCTAAATGATTTGGAAAGTCACAAATTCTGAGAATCACCTTCCTCATCTAGTAAATAAGGGTGATGCTAGTAAGACGTATGTAAAGCATAGTATCTGTCTGACACATAGAAAAGGTTCAGTAATGCCAGCTGTTGTGATAATGATGACAACTTTAATTCTCACACCAACTAGTACTTTCATAGTACTTTGGGGATAAGTACTATCTTCAACCACTTTAAAGACAAGAAAATTAAGGCTCCAAAGTTAAGCAACTTGCTTAAGATCACACAATTAGTTAGGAGTACAGCCAGGATTCGAATCCAGAAATCTTTTCAAGGCCATGATCTTAACTAGTATTATGCTTAGAAAAGTGACTGAATACAGTTAAGACTTAACAGCTAATAAATGTTGGCTATAATGATTATGATAACATAGCCAACTATGAAGACAAGAACAGGTAGAAAATGCCCTATAGTTTTCAAATTCAGAAAATAATAAATTCTCATTTAATTCAATACTGATTTTATTTTTCTTAAAACTGAAATGGCTCTCATTTCTTCACTGAAACAGGAATACTACAGCCTCGTCACTGGAGGTTAACTTCGTCCCTTTATAACACCAAAGGAACTAAGAACAGTGTATTCAACCAAAAATTGAAACACTCTACCGATAGGTAAATGCCTCGATGACTCTTGTCCATCAAAAAAGTAAGCAATGAGTGTTTATTGTGAACTTATACTCTGCAAGGCACCATGCCAAACATTTAAAAATTATTTTCTCCAAAATATGCAGCACATGTTTATTTTCTTAAAGTAACTTAAGATTCCTTTGGAGGGAAAACTTCATAATAATTCAAAACATTAGGAAGATGCTGCTGCTGCTACCAGTCATCAACACCATCGTCATCATCACTACCATTACTATTAATAATAGACATAGAATTCATATCACAAGTCAATATATGCTAAACTTTACTTTTGGAATGCTTTGCTTCAAACTTCAGATGTTCTCTTCAGTGAAATAAATGAAACAAAGAGCTTTAAAAATTCATGCTGGGTTGGGTGCAGTGGCTCATGCCTGTAAACCCAGCACTTTGGGAGGCCGAAGCTGGCAGAATGTTTGAGTTCAGGAGTTCAAGACCAGCCTGGGCAACATGGTGAAACTCCGTCTCAGCAAAAAATACAAAAATTAGTTGGGCATGGTGGCAAGCACCTGTAGTCCCAGCTACTTGTAGGGCTGAGGTAGGTGAACTGCTTGAACCCAGGACGTGGAAGTTGTGGTGAGCTGTGATCGCACCACTGCACTCCAGCCTGGGCAACACAGCGAGACCCTGTCTTAAAAAAACAAAAACAAAAACATACTGAAGACATAGTATTTAAAAAACAAGCTAAATTCAAAATTAAAGTTTCTAAATAAATTACATTCAGGAAACAGGCAAACTAAAATATTTGCAATTGCAGTTAGGAAAGATATTTAGTTTCTCAAATAGATTTAAATTTAAAAGAGTTTGTGTTCAGCTGTTAACTTTCAAACTAATTTGAGGTATTATCATTCTAGTAAATAAAAAAATGTAAAATAAAAGTTGAAACAGAATGGGGAATAAAATAGAAGTTTTGAGGTAAGATTAACTCTAGCAAAAATGCTGAGTCTCAAAATATGTACATTTACAGCAATATATTTTGGAAGCCAAGTAACTTCAAATCATATCTTCCACACTGAAAGAGGTATAGCATAACAAAGAGTTGATCCTACCATTTTTATAAGTAGATATAAAAGAAATGCTTTCAAGGAAAATACATCAAGAAAGGATTGGTTTGCTTAATAAATTCAAAAATGACAGGCAATAGCATAAAATCCACATGAACATTATAATACGCTCAATCAGTTCTAATTAAGGATTTAATTATACCTATGTGATATCTAATTTGCATTTTTCTAAAGGAACACAAAGTATTCTATTTTAGGTCCAAAGTTAAGGTTCCGGGCCGGGCGTGGTGGCTCATGCCTGTAATCACAGCACTGTGAGAGGCTGAGACAGGTGGATCACTTGAGGTCAGAAATTCAAGACCAGCCTGGCCAACATGGTGAAACTCTATCTCTACTAAAAGTACAAAAATTAGCCGGGCATGGTGGCAGATGCCTGTAATCCCAGCTACTCAGGAAGCTGAGGCAGGAGAATCACTTGAACCCGGGAGGCAGAGGTTGCAGTGAGTCAAGATCGTGCCACTGCACTCCAGCCTGGGTGACTGAGTGAGACTCCATCTCAAAAAAAAAAAAAAAAAAAAAAAGAAACCTAACTGTAATATATTTATGGAAAACTATTTTATTAAAAATTAAAACAAGGTAAGAACAAAGCATCATGTTTTCAAGTACAGGACAATTTTGAATCTAAATAATTCCTAATATATTCAATAAAAGAAAAATGGATACGGAGACATAAAAAACACAAATGTCATTTATAGACACATAAAAGTATTCTTTAATTATTATAATGCTCTGATTTTTAAAACAGGGAACTCCAAAATAAGCCTTTTTGAATAATTCTGTTCATCAGACACCTGGGTAAATGAATTTCTACTGTACACACTGACAGATGTAGGGTTAGAACCTAGACCTCTTATCCTCCACTCTATGTTCTTCCTGTTACTTGTCTTACTTGACTTTCTTGCACACGCCATAAACTACTGTCATCTCCTTCCTGCCATTTTTACCCTCTAAAATTGTATAAAGCACTTCCTAGAAGAATATCGAAAAAGAACAGAGAAGTGGAAGGAGAATCAAGAAAATAAAGGTATATGAGAATTTCTGAGAAGGGAATAACCAATATTATTGAATAATACAAAGCAGTTAAGCAAAAGCTATTGGGCAGACAACTAGATGTCCCTGATGAATTTAAGAGGGTGCTTTCAACAAGTATAATGGTGAGGGCACAGCCTGGTGGGCTGACCTAATGAATGAACGGTAATTTGGGAATGGGAAAAGTACAATAGCTTTAAGAGGAAACATGCTAAAATGTTTCCAATCTTATCAAACTATTTAGAAAAAATGATACAGAAAAAATTTAAGGTGAGGAGCAGGAAATCCAGGGAGTATTAGCTTGAATCAATTGAAATGTCAGACACTCAATTATTTTGACGTTAAAAACTGCAACTTTATATAGTTTAAACTAAGGTACAAACTTGATTTCAAGAAAGGAGATACGGTTATCTTCTAAGGACGCAGAAGCAAAGAACAGATGCCTAAGAGTGAAGTAGGAAAAGTAATAAGAAATCTACGAGAAATGAATGAAAGAACTTGAGTCCTGAAGTTGAATAATAAGAATAATATACCTGGCAAAGTTACAATATTTTTCTAAAAGGATCCTGTTATTTTTACTTTTGCATTTCACTTTTAGAAATTTAGCTTTTTTTCTGTAATAGGATGCCTGAACATGAACACTGCAACATTTCTTCAAGGCAGGCACTCTCAGTGTGGTACAAACATAAATCCGCAGTGATGCTGTTGCCTTTATATTTTGTTTTGTTTTATTTTGTTTTTGCTGATAAAGGCACTCAGAGCCTAATATGAAGTTGCTATTCATAATTCCAGGTCTACTGTTATTCCACAGCCTAATTTCTCATATTTCCAGTCCCATGTCACCAAATGCCTACAGAAAAATCACAACATGACCGGGCACAGTGGCTCACACCTGTAATCCCAGCACTTTGGGAGGCTGAGGCGGGTGGATCACCTGAGCTCAAGAGTTCAAGACTAGCTTGGGCAACATGGTAAAACTTCATCTCTACCAAAAATACACACAAATAAAATTAGGCAGGCATGGTGGCAGACACCTGTAGTCCTGGCTACTCAGGAGGCTGAAGCACAAGAATCACTTAAGCCCAGGAGGTGGATGTTGCAGTGAGCTGAGATTGCACCACTGCATTCCAGCCTGGGTGATAGAGTGAGACCCTGTTTTAAAAATAAATATAGATAGAATAACCACAACATGTCTAAAACAGAACTCCTGCCCTTTGAACAGTTCTCTGCCCCACTTCCCTACTGCTGTGACCTATATTTTTCTAGTCACCTGGGCTAGAAACCTTTAGCATGAGTTACCAAGTCCTATCAGTCTTTCTCTGAACAGGCTCTTCTAGTTTTCTGTTCCCATCTCTTTCCACTCTAGTCCAGCCTCTAATCACCTACTGCCTGGATTACAATAGTCTCAGAACTGGTCTTGTAGTGTCCACTCCATCTCATACATCACTACTAATGTCAGCAGATACAAATGCCAATCCCCAAATACCACCATCATAACTTTTCACCCTGAAATTCAGACTTATCTATAAGGATCCTAGCCTATTCAGCAAAGCAAATATTTCACCACTCCCTAAAACTTCCATGTCATGGAATCTTGACCACTGTGGTCACTTTAAATGCATACACAGAAAAAGAAAAAGAATAGAATAGAGGAGGAAAGAGAATGGAAACAAAGACAATGATTAGGAGAAAGTCACTGTGAGCTGGGTGCGGTGGCTCACGCCTGTAATCCCAGCACTCTGGGAAGCTGAGGCGGGCAGATCACGAGGTCAGAAGATTGAGACCATCCTGGCCAACATGGTGAAACCCCATCTCTTCTTAAAAAAATACAAAATTAGCTGGGCATGGTGGCATGTGCCTGTAGTCCCAGCTACTTGGGAGGCTGAGGCAGTAGAATCGCTTGAAGCTGGGAGGCGGAGGTTGCAGTGAGCCAAGATCATGCCATTGCACTCCAGCCTGGTGACAGAGCAAGACTCCATCTCAAAAAAAAAGAAAAGAAAAGAAAAGAAAGAAACTGTGGCAAATTCAGGTACAAGGTACAAGATATCCATGGCTGGAGATAAGCCCTAATGGTAGAGACAGACGAAAGGACAGATTTCAGTAATAATTAAGAGGAAAGCTGGTGACTGAGTGGATGCAGGAGGAGGGCTGTAATGAAGAGAAATGAGCCTATTCTGACTCTTAGCTTTTTGGACTAGGTGGCTGGATAGACTGTAATTCAATTAACCAAAATAAAAAATAATTTGAAATTTGTCTGAAATTAGCAAGGCTCTCTTGCATGAGATAGAAATAACTAAGAAAACAGAGTGTCAGCAGCTTAAAAAAGAGCTTTTGCCAGATTTGAATTAATAGAAACGAAGAGAAGCAGTGTGGACTTTTAAAGCCAAAGCTGGCACTGGGCCTAGCAAAGAGTAGTCACTTCATAAATGTTTACTGAACTAGCTCAAAGTCGCTAGCAGTTGACTCAATGTATGGATAAGTAAGGAGACAAGAATTTTAGATACCTAGAATCACAGTAGGAAAGAAAAAAATAAAGGTTACCTTGGAAGTACACAGAAAATCTAGGTTTAAGTAGTGTCTAATAATATATTAGTGATGAAAATATTTTTAACATTGAAAACAGAGCAAAGAGAGAAAGATGTTTCTATTTTCTTAAATCTTGCTCATATATTTTATGTTTTTATAGTTACATTTTTGTATTAAAAGTTAAGCTTTGTTCACACACAGAAAATACATAAAATGCATACACAAATTCTGTACACCTCCCTCTAAAAGGCAAAGCCCAATTCCGTTTCTCTTGAATATAGGCTGGGCTTTGTGATTCACTTTTAACCAACAGAATATGGCAGAAGTGATAATGTGTGACTAGGTCATAAAAGTTATCACCATTTCCTCCTTGCTCTCTCTCTCTCTCTCTCTCTGAGCACTTACTATGGGGGAAGCTGCTATGTTGTGAGGGCACTCATGCAGCCCATCAATGGTGAGATTCACGTGCCAAGGAACCAAGGACTCCTGCCAATAGCCAGCACTAACTTGCCAGACACAGGAGTGAGCTACCTTGGAAGCAAATCCTCCAGCCCCAGTCAAGTCTTCAGATGATTACAGCCCTGGCCAATATCTTGACTGAACTTCATGTGAGACCTTGAGCCAGAATCATCTAGCTAAAGCATTCCTGGATTCCTACCCCACAGCAATTATGTGAGATAATACATGTTTATTGTTTTAAGCCACTAAGTTATGAAGTAATTTGTTACACAGACATAGATAACAGTCACACAAAGCTTATTCTCAATTCTGTGCCATTCCTCATGCCATTTTCCCCAGAGGTGTCCTTTCATTATCCATCCCAACACTCCTCTTCTGTCCTTCAGTATTCTAACTAAAGTTTCATCTCTTTGGGAGGCACTTTTTTGTCTATGAAACCATCTCAACTTTCACTTCTCTGGCTTCTCCTTTGAAGAAGCCAGATGATTGACCACATCGTTCATTTAGTCATTTATTCATACATTCCTCTGTGTTACTGTGCTATATGTACATATCTTTCCTCCTAAAGATGAAGATGTCATACAGTTTTTAAAACCTGCATTAAGCACACTATGATTAAGGTACTCAATAAATATTTGCTGATAAAATTAACACATCTCACACACACTTATAAACACATACCCTGAAAGTGTAATTTGAGTAAGTAGCATAAAGTAGTGATTAACAATATAGAGAAGCTACTTTACCTCACATCTGCATACTTACTAGCTGCTGTCCCTGGCTAAGTTATTTAAAATATCTCTATAAACCTTAGTTTCTTCAGTGTTTTTAAATGAGAATTCTAACAGTACCTTAGAGTAATAACAAGGTTAAAAAAAATAATGCATGCAAACCTCTTAACAAAGTACCTAGCATAGAGTACTCAACAAATGTTAGCTATTATTGTTCTTATAATGAATTACAAATCACAAAATATGTGCTGAAATTCTAAGTCCCTATGAGTGTCTAGATGTTATCAAGTAGCAATATAAATTAAGACAAAATTCTACAAACAAAAAGAGAACTCAGACCTTCTTTTAAAATAGCTTTTAATTCTTAAAAAATCCACTTGGAGGTCAATACAACCACAGCCTGAACCAACTGTAGGAGTGCAGACCTGATTCTTTCTCCTCTCTGTCCTATTAAGACATAACCTTCGAAGCTTTTGTGAGAACACTTAATTGTTTGCATTCCTTAACAGGCAATCACCAAAGTAGTTTCCAGATTCACTTTTGACCTTTACAGTCCTGAGAAGGCATATGAGGCAAACTTCCTAGAGATGTAAATTTGGACAATCTCTGGAATGACAGAGCTACACATATGTGAATATGCTACATAAAGCAAATCCATTTTGCACATCAATTAAAACAGAATTCAATTGAACAATCAATCCAATAGAACAAATCAATCCAAAAGAATTTTGTTATGGCATGTATCCAAACAAGAAAAAACCCCTCTAATGCTATTCAGTCTGAATTACATGAGTTTCATGAACTCAGAACATCTCTAAGATCATATTTTATAATTTGATCACATTTGAACATATTTTAAGGTTTCCTATTAAAAAGCTAAATATAACAGATGCTCTCCTATCCTAAAAAGGACTTAAGAGATCTGTTAAAGGCCAGGCGCGGTGGCTCAAGCCTGTAATCCCAGCACTTTGGGAGGCCGAGACGGGTGGATCACGAGGTCAGGAGATCGAGACCATCCTGGCTAACACGGTGAAACCCCGTCTCTACTAAAAAATACAAAGAACTAGCCAGGCGAGGTGGCGGGCGCCTGTAGTCCCAGCTACTCCGGAGGCTGAGGCAGGAGAATGGTGTAAACCCAGGAGGCAGAGCTTGCAATGAGCTGAGATCTGGCCACTGCACTCCAGCCTGGGCGACAGAGTGAGACTCCATCTCAAAAAAAAAAAAAAAAAAAAAAAGAGATCTGTTAAAGAAAAACTAGATGATTTTAAACCACCAACCTATATAAAAACATGCATACATTTTTAATATGTTTCATGTCGTCTGCAATAAAATGACCCACTTAATTCAAATTCTTATTTTCTCTTTTCCCCACCAATACACCTTGAAAACTTTAGTTTTGAAACATCCACTCTTTATCTGACCCTACATATCACACAACCTGAAATAGAAACAAAGATGGGGAAATCAGCTTGTTTATTCCACCTTAGTGTCAAACAAAAGTACAAATAATATTCAGTGCATGTGCTAGTTACCTTAGAGCTGCCAATCACGCTTGTTTTGAAACCCTTCGATTTTCAGAGCTGTCAATCTTGTGTGTTATGATAGAGTCAGCACAGAGATAATGCTTTAAAAGACAGAATCCTCATTAACACATTAGTAAATGAACTTTACTTATAAAACTGGACTTGAGGATTTTACGGACATGTTTACAGCTCTTGAAAAATCAAAACTAAAATACAACTTAATGAAATGAAAAGATTTGGAGAATTTGGCTCTTTGACCAAAGCAACAGCATAGTTTAACCACAGGGATTTTATATACATATATAAGATACTATATTATAAAAAAAGAAATGTTCCTGACTAACACTAATCACAAGTATTATGACCTTGAACGGAAGTAGGAGAATAAAACTGATCTAAATCTGGGCATTTTAATTTTTGTTTTTAAAGCAGGCAATCATATCAATATAACACATTCCCCTTCTCCACCTCCCCAATACAACCCAACTCACTATCTACCTAGTCATTCATGTCCAAAATGAAACATTATTCAAAACTTTTCTCTCTCACACACAAACCACAACTATTCAGTCACCAAGACCTGTCTCTTCTACTTCCTAAATTGCTAAACGTGTCCCCTTTCCCCACCCTAAGATTTAATTCACATTCTCATCATTTTTTTTCGGCGGCTTCCTTACTAACCTCCCTCTCACATCTTTCTTCCGAAATATGTTCCACACCTCTGCCAGAATGATCTCACTGAAACACAAAGTTGACCCACATTGCTTGTTACAATATTTTAATGATTCTTTGCCACCTTCAGAATAAAATTCCAATTTTTTAGGACAATATGTAAATTCCTTGAAAATCTGGCTCCTGGTCATCTCCCCACTCTCCCATCACTCCTCCTAAACTTAAGCCAACTAAACCACTTGAATTCCCAGAAGAGGCAGGCTCTCTCTCATTTAAAACTTGGGCAAGTGCTGCTCCCTCACCCAGAAACACTCGCATTTTCTGCACGTAATATCTCCTACCCATCCTTTGCAACCCAGTTCTATTGTTAGTTCCTCTAGGAAGCCTTCTCTGACACAAGCAGATTGAACCATCGATTCCTTCTCCATTCCTGTAGAAGATAGTAAACAGAACTTACATGATATATTTATCAGTTTACTTCTCTATCCCCCTGACCGGATCAACTCCCTGGAAGCAGGGATTGTCATTAGTATGTATGTCACTAGCCTTAAATACACAGGTAGCACATAACAGATGCTCATTAAAGGTTTGGTGACTCAGTGAAAAATCTTATCATGTCCAGTTCATTTAAAAATAAAATTTATAAAATAAGTAGCTTATTTCTTGAGACTGATAAAATGTTTTACCAGTGCATTCTAAGTCATCCAAACTAATCAATGCTATAAAGCAATTATTTGGGCTTAACAGGAGTTTTAAGAAATTTACTCATTTATTTGCAAATTCACTATAAGAATTGGTACCATCTCAAGCAGGATTTCAAATTGAATAATTTCACCTTATTTTTGCTACTGCCCCTACTAGAGGTGTTAAAGTCTCAACCATGATAAATGCTCATGTCCAAAACACTCGGCACCTTGATTGGTTCAACAAACACTGTTCTGATATGTGACAACCCTTATCAAGGGCATCAGTGAACAGTCAACACAGGCAAAACTCCAACCCAGTTACACTTCACTTGATGGAAGTTAGTTATCTGGTGACATCAAGTACCTACACAGCCCAGTGAGACCTATACAGAAGGAGTTTAGGAGCTGTCAGAATACATGTTGAAGCCCATACACTGAAGTACCCATACTTTACTTACAGAAGAGGCTGCTAGGTCTTTACTCAAACCCTAGTTGTTCTTATTTTAAGCACAACAAATTTGATGACTGATCTCCCAAGTATAGGCATACTGGAAGAGGAAAATTAGGAGGTCTGAGAAAGCTATAAAAAGCAGACAAGGGCATAACAGCAGTAAAGGAGAGATAACACAAAACTGCAGATCTGGGGGGTTATATGGTTATGGAGCATAATTCTGCATATTTTTATTATGATATAACACAAAAATTATGTTTATAATTGTGACCCTGGGTCATCAAAAGCAAAAACAAAAAAAGGCTCAACTGCTTTAGGTCTAACAAGGTTCAAAGAAAGTATATAATACATTTTATTAAAAGAACCAATAAACAATTAAAAATTAAGTATATTAGGTATAAATAGCCAATTTTCTATTATTTACACAATAAACTTTTTTGAAATATATCATTCCCAAATAATATGAGGCATATTGATATTAATCAGGTCCTGTGACTAGAGGTCTTACCATAATTATGATACAGATCCATCACAAAACAAAGCCTAGACCTGCTAGTTATTAGCTTATTGGGGGTTACAGTATTCAGATTCACCATACTATTTCTTAGTCTGTTCGATCTGAATAACGAAACACCATAAATGAGGGTATCTTATAAACAGCAGAAACTTCTTTCCCACAGTTCTAAAGGCTGGAAGTCCAGGATCCAAGGAACAAGCAGATTTAGTGTCATGAAGACCTGGACCTGGTTCATAGATTAACTAGCCAGTTTACTAATCCCATTCATGAGGGCAGAATCCTCCTGACCTAAGTACCTCCCCATAGTCCAGCCTCCTAACTACATCACACTGGTGATTACGTTTCAACAAATGAATTCTGAAGGGACACAAACATTCATACCATAGCAACGACGGACACCATAACCAAAGATATAATAGACTACCTACCATTTTTTAACAGACCTCCACAGAGCTTCACTGCCACACTGCCTTCAGGGTCCCTGACATGAAATTGCTTCATATGTAAAACTGTTTTAGGAAATCTTTATGATACTTGAGTTACTATATATTGTGTGATGTAGAGTGCAGCACAGCAGGGTGAAAGGCAAATTTGGATATACACAGCCCTAGGTTTGAATCCCTGCTTTGTTAATTACTAGTTGCGTGACTGCAGCACATTATTTATGCTCAGAGACTCATTTTCTTCATTTGGGAAATGGGGATAATATATACTTTCTATCTATATGTTTGTTGTGAAGAAGAAATGAGACAATATACATAAAATGCCAGTGTAGATTTTTAAAAAGCTGTTACGATTATCATAAGGAAATCAGATGGAATATAGAAAGGAAACAATCAAGTCTGTGAAATTGTGAGCTGCATTAATATGACAGAAGAAAAAATGTCTAAAAACAAGGGTATACAAATTCCCATGATGGGAAAAGTGCTCTGTATTTTTAAATCACCATACAAGCCCTCTGACTCATAGAAAGTTTCATGGAAAATTAGGTTAAAGACTCATAGAAAAAGTATACATGTACACAGCAGAAATATTAACTTAAAGCAGATTAACGCAAATATTCTAATATGGGGCCAAGGCGTTCTCTCTTAGTATGGGGTCCATTCACTGAAGCTCTGCTCTTCCTTACATAACAATACCCACACTGCAAGGTCTGTGACCGACAGAGCCAGTCATGTGAAAATAGAACAAGAACAGAAAGACAATTGGAAAGCAATACCTTTCACGTTTTTATAATTTTTGTTTCAATCTACAGTTTTCTTGCACAATCTAATTCAATAGCAATTTCTTAAAAACAAAAAACTCCTTTCTGATTCAAGCAGCAGGGACAGGGGAAAAAAAAACAAAAAACTAAAGTTTTCCTTTGTGGAGTCTTTCTAAAACATTAAAGTTAGCATTCATAAGAACAAAAACCCTTTCTGTATTCAAATTTTATTAATTTGTACAATATTCAAGTAAATTTCTTAATATAAACATGTTTTGAAACGAGTACAACTAGGCCAGGCATGGTGGCTCATGCCTGTAATCCCAGCACTTTGGGAGGCCAAGGCGGGCGGATCACTTGAGGCCAGGAGTTCAAGACCAGCCTGGCCAACACGGCAAAACCCTGTCTCCACTAAAAATAAAAAAATTAGCCGAGCGTGGTGGCACACGCCTGTAATTCCAGCTACTCAGGAGGCTGAGGCACAAGAATTGCTTGAACCTGGGAGGCAGAAGTTGCAGTGAGCCAAGATCATGCCAGTTGCAGTGAGCCAAGATCATGCCACTGCACTTAGGCTGGGTGATGGAGCAAGACTCTGTCTCAAAAAAAAGAAAGAAAAGAAGCACAACTAAGCTTTTGCTAAACATGTACCTCAACTGGAAGAAACAAAAGTGCCTAGGTTTAGTACAGGACTACTAATTTCTAATGTTCCATGTGGTGTTGGTATCTGTCAGTGGGCTTTACAAAAGAAAACGATGATGTCAACTGATTTGACAAATCAGTTAATTAAATGATAACTTCCAAAGAAGTTAACGCCATTCTGAGTCATTCTGATTTATCATCTGTGATTTCTGACTTCAAGTCATAAGCTGATTTAAAAGAAAAACATAGTAACTTTTGAGATTGGCACTATAAGGTCCCATGCATGTCTCAAAATCTTTAAATATACTTATGTCTATTCTGCAACTTACTCTAAGTAGATTAAATTACTATTGTTCATGCTTAAGTACTATAGCTTAGATTCTGAATGTTACTATTTAGGTCATGTCTTTCTAAAATTAGTTTCTTCCTTTCCAAGTGTTTTTCAAACTTTTCTTATTTACAGTAGAAATACTCACCACACACATTAAACAAAATTGTCCCAGAGCTGTAATACATAAAACAGATAAATGTAGGGCCACTCTGAAAGTAGGACCCAACTGCCCCTTTATCCCCAGTAAGCAATATCTTAAGCTTTTCCGCAAAACTCTAGGGCTTTTTGGTACAAAGACTAAAAACTGTTCCTTTAAACTATAATCAAAAATGAACATTAAAACAAAAGTTATAGAACTTAAGAGGCTATTATTTAGCTAATTAGAATATTCATTAATCAAAATATTTTCTGATCCCTATTAGTTGTTATAAGTCTGAAATGCCAAACTTACTTATTAAAAGAAACAATAAAAAATTAAAACATTTGGCTACACTGGATATTTCAATTAGTTATTTTTCACTGTATTTAATTAATCTTTAAACTGTCCTAAAGTAGCATTACTCAACTACACAAAAGTCTGAATGAAGAAAAGAAAATAGTTCTCTAAAAGGATCAAAAAAAAAGGAAGGCTGGGCTGGGTGCAGTGACTCACACCTGTAATCCCAGAACTTTGGGAGGCCGAGGCAGGTGGATCACAAGGTCAAGAGATCGAAACCATCCTGGCCAACGTAGTGAAACCCCGTCTCTACTAAAAATACAAAAATTAGCTGGGCATGGTGGTGCACGCCTGTAGTCCCAGCTACTCAGGAGGCTGAGGTGGGAGAATCGCTTGAACCCAGGAGGCAGAGTTTGCAATGAGCCAAGATCGCGCCACTGCATTCCAGCCTGGTGACAGAGCAAGACTCCATCTCAAAAAAAAAGGAAGGCCGATGAATGATGAACAGATTATGTAAGTATTTCTCTTATTTATAACGATTTAAAATGTACCAAAGCAGGAAGCTCTATCATTACGGAGATTCAGCCTCCTAGACTCTGTTCAGTCAGAGGCCTGACAACATGACTGTAGAGAACATGTGTCCAGCCCAATAAGCTGTTCTACCCAGTCATATAACCTAAACACAGGTCCAAAAAGGGCAAGACCAGAAACAACTGAGTTGGATCTCCTTACTTCCTTGTTCAGTGATAAAGACAACAGGCAAATATTTGAATAAAGTAGGTTCCTACCCACAAATTTTGTTTTAGATATAAGTAGGAGTAATAAGTAACCAAAACAGTAATTATGCTGACCTGACAATTCTCAACAATATTTTCAAAGCATAAGTGACAGATCCCTATAAGAAACCTAGAGAAGGGTTTTAGAAAGAACCTAGGCATTTCTACATGAAGATCTATTTATTAGATCTTCAAATGAAGATCTATTTATTAGATCTTCAAATGAAGATCTAATAATATTCTGTGAAGAGTATAAACCTTCATTTCATGATAGATTAAAAACTGGAGAACATGAAATTTGACACGTTAAAAAGTTTCTCTTAAAAAACAATGTATGTAGATAAAGAGCTGGAGTTGTTATCTACATAGCCATAAAGGTATGTACATAGGATATGTAGGTAGAGAAAATAAGTAATCAAACTATTGACGTTAAACCTTGGCTGAAGATTGGGCACAGTTAGAAATAACATTACCAGTCTGTAGGACCAAAGAGGAAGCTGAAGAGAGCTTCAGAGACAGCTGAAGACTTGACTCTTATCTTTTTTTTTAAAGGCACTTTGCTGGCATTTCAGACTTACAGCACTAGAACTAGAAGTCAAGCACTAGAACTAGAAGGCCTTTTTTAACTACTGTTATCTTCCACTCACCAGGCACTCTGTCACCGTATTATCCATTTTTACTTATGTAATTACCAATATTTTAAATTGATTCACGTACTTGTTTACTATCTATGCCTCCTTCCCCCATTTGTGTATGCACTTCAAGAGAGCAGAGAACTAGTCTGTCTGGTTTACCAGTCTTTACAACAGTACCTGGCAAATTGAAGAGGTCTAGTAAGTATTTGTTGAATGAATGAGTGAATGGATGAATGAATGAACAAATCAACTCCTGTAGCACTTTGGCTCTTCCCTCTTGGTGATCCTCATTCATGAATGTATTTATTTTGTGACTCCTTTGAAGTTTAAACGGGTACTTCTGGTAAGAGTAACTGGATACTAAGCAGATGGTTTCATGGAAGCAAGAATAGAGAAATTACTACAGATAACTACAGAACAAAGAGATGTAGGCATACAACTCTCCTAAACACATTAAAAAAGACTCTAATATACTCACTGCTCCAAAGATTACAGAATTTACTTGCAAAATTACTGAGCCACCCCCTCTCCCCTCAAAAAGTTTTTATGACTGCTTCATTGAGGGGAGAACAGAGACGGAGGTTTCAAGAAAATAATTTATATAATAGAATGTGTACATATGTGGTATATACTTAGTTTTAAATTAAAAATTAAGATTTAATAAATGTTGTAATAGATGCTAGTATTTAACCATTTAAAGCTATACTACACATAAAACAAATTCAAATCAGACTATACTACTCATTAGAAAACTAATCGCAAATCTGATACTTAAAAATCTGTGACTTAAAAGCCAAGCATGGTGGTACATGCCTGTAAGTCCCTGCTACTCAGGAGGCTGAGGTGGGAGGATTGCTTGAGCCCAGGAGTTCAAGTCCAGCTTGGGCAACTTAATTCTAAATCTCTACGGCATTCTGAATATATTATGTTCAAGAATATGACATAATCACAAAAGTGATGTTTTAAATTTTTAATTCAATGAGAAAAAAGAACAGTGCAGACAAAAGAATATCCACAAAGAAATAAATATCCATGAAAGATATATGATTAACAGAATTCTATCCTCACATGTAAAAAAAAGTATATGATTAGTATTTGTAATTTATAATAAACTTGACTAAGCAGTTGAATATCTGCTGAGAAATAGCTTAGCAGAGTTGTCATAAAATAGATCTTTTTAGAAAGTCAAAAAATACCTGATTCTCTGGGTGCACGTTAGGTCAGCTTGTAAGAATAAGATAGGCACTGCAACTGGACAGCATCCATGGTAGCTGATCAATTGTAAGGAGGGGACTAAGGATTTCTTTGTGCAAAATAAAACAGCACTTTATTTTATAATTACTATATATTTTCTACTAATGAAAAAATGATCTGCTACAGCTTCTGCTGATAGTACCTAAGAGCTGAGGATACCTCTCTTAAAGGGTAACTCTTTATCACACACCTTCTTACGTGCCTCCTTCATAAACCCTCCTCAAAAGGAATTCTTGAGGGATGTCATCATTAGGTCACCAAGATTTTAGTAATAACAATGCAATGAAAATAACAGTAACAACAGTAGCATTTGTTTACCATATGCCAATCACTTTTCTAAATTTTTAGACACAATAATTGAATTCCTTCTGTAGCCATTTACATAACAGATACTGATTACAGTATTAAAATCTGGATTGACAGACACACTCTACTTAGAAATTTCTTTGGGTCTCCCTACTTTTGAACTAAGCTTGTATGATATTTGATACACCAATTCAAGTCATGCTTGAGCCATTCCTCTCATGCCAGGGAGCACAGTCTTTCAGCTGACACCTGGTTTATACCACTCATCTTGTTAAAACACTGTTCAGCCTCTGGTTATCTAAGCTAGAGGTGTGCTGCAGACAGCTAATATCAGTTTGTGAGAAGCCCTGTGCACACATCTTCCCAACTCTGCATTCACTGACATCATGTTGGTGACTTGACATTGGCCATGTTGGAAGTGTTTTACATTATAGAAATTGGGGCTTTTTTTTTTTTTTAAATCAGCTAATTGTTAAATATTTACTCATATATCACTAATCTGAGGAAATGTGTATTCTGTTAAGTTTGTCAGGCCCTATTCAGATTCAGGTAGAACAAGCTTATGTCTCTAAATTGGGTAAGACCAATTATCAACGCCATCTTTAGATAGCCAGCTCTCAGGAGAAAGGCAAATAATTCTCATAATTGCTCTCCTAGGTCTAGAGTAGACTCTTCACCTTTCATTTCCACAATATGACCAATTTTTATATGCCAAAAACTTCTTAAACACTGTAATTCATCCTATCAAAAATACCATTGATTACTAGATTCACTATTGTTTTATACATGATTAAGGAAAAAAAAAAAACATCGCCAGTTAATTTAATATAGTCAACTGTAATATGCATCCTGATATCAAAAATAGTGAAAACTAAAAAATGCACATCAGAAATTGATGCGGAAAAAAATCACTTCTATCTTGTTTACTATTGGTTTCCCATCTCAGAATCTTAGTTCAACCTCTCCTTGACTCTCGATATTCCACTCCTAGATCTCCCACCTTAGTGCCTTCTCCAGTGCCTATCTGTATTCATAAATATCTTTACCTACATAAACTACAACAGAATGAACTCTATTTATTAGGAAAAATAATCCTAAAAATAGATGCAAAATAATAAGAAAAAAAGAAAAAAAAGAAAGGAGAAGTGGAAGGAGGGAAGGAGACCATGGAACAGAGAAAGGACCAAAAAAGGGTTCCAGGCAAAATGACCTAAGCAACATGCATTATTACAAAGTTGGTTTTAAGTTTATGGTGTGGAATGGCTTATTATCAGGATGAACATTCAAGTCTTCCCAGCAACTGCTTTCACTGCTTTGAGAAGACACGAGTCTGGCCTACCATGACCAACAAGTATTTTTAAAGCACTTCAGACTTTTCTTCCGCATTATCAAGACAAATAAATATGTTTTCTGTCTTTTCAAAAATTATCTTTCATTCAACAATACTTTTGAGCTGTCTTGACTTTTATGAATACTCTTAAGGTACTTGGAAATGATTCTACTTACTCTCCATCCACTTCTGGTCTTCTACATACACAATGAAACTTTCCACCAAAATCTATGTAAAGATCATTCTCCACAATATGAAAGATCCGTCCAATGACCAGTTTATCCTTTGCAGGTCCCATCTGTGTAAGAGGAGAACGTCTCAGCATAGATGCGAAGGATTCCACATTTTTTGGAGAGCCCTAAATATGAAAAGAGATATTTATATACATATAATTCAACATGAAGGTATAATAAAGTCTTAAAGAAATACTATTAAAGTCAATTGTTGTAGCAATAATTTTAAAATGTTTGTGGAATTTTGCTTTAAAATGCCGGTTATGCTCTTCAACTTCCTCTTCCATCCTTTCTTTCCTGAAGAGGAGCTAAAGAAAGTAGGCATCGAGGTTGAGTGCAGTGGCTCATGCCTGTTATCCCAGCACTTTGGGAGGCTGAGGCGGGTGGATCACCTGAGGTC
>NW_012114710.1:17250074-17261167 GCF_000951035.1 Colobus angolensis palliatus | reverse complement strand
AAAAAAACAATAACAACAAAGGTAATGAAATGGCATATATACTTTAACTACTTCATACTGGTTAGCAAGAAAAAAATTTCAACATGCATCTCCAAAAATGACTCACTTCTATTAACTGTGCTATGATAACTTTTGTTTCTTTAACACTAACCAATAAATGTTATGCTCACAACAAAGTTCTTTTATTGAAATAAATGTATTGGTGACTCAAAGTGATATGGTACTTACATTTATCTCTCTCCCTCCTGAAATCCCATTAAATGATGGTAAAATAATAAATTTAAAAATTGTAAAAATTATAAACCCTCAATACTGAAGAGAAAAGATGGAGAACAAAAGTATACAAACATACTTTCTAGTGGATAGGAAGCATGTGGAAGAGTGGTAATTAATGAAGCAGAGTGAAATGCAAGAAGAAGCTGTGAAAAAAAAAAAGCTATTCTATCCTGAAGAATTCCATAAAGGTATGGAGCTCAGTCATGCCAGGCTGCAGTGAGAAGACAAGCTGAAAATAAGAAGAAAAACTAAAAACAACAGAGGCAGGGCAGTCAATCTTCTGTCAAGCACAAAATTCCTCAAGTGCATAATATCTGGTAATAGGTATGTACTATCTTGGCAAAAATAAATATATTTTTTTCTTCTCTTAAAAAAAAAATCAAATGAATTCTATAGAGGAGAGCCAAGTTTGGGATGGTTTGTTATGCGGCAGTAACTTACACTGTTTCTATAACCTATAGAAGCAGCAAAGAAAGAATCCAAATGACAGCTGTGCAGCAAGCATATGAATAATTTGTGATGACTCAAATATGAGGGCTCCCAAAGGAAGTCTGTGAAGTCTGGCCACATGGCTCGAGCCTTGGCTCTACCACTTACCAGCTCTGGGGAAAGGCCTATGCACTCAGAATCTCTGTGCTGCTGTTTACTCATCTTATAAAATGGGGTTTGTAATTATATCTATTTTACAAGATTGTTGTAAGGAATAAATATGTAGCCATAGGTAAAGCACTCAAACACTGCCTGAAGGTAAACAGCCCCCTGTCAAAAACTTTAGCTTTTTTTTCAATTAATTTCTTATAGACTCAGTCACCACCATCAAGTTTTATTGACTAATCTAGTATTTCTCAACCAGGATGATTTTGCCCCCCTGCATCCCCACCCCAGGGGATATTTGGCAATGTCTGGAGATGTGTTTGATTGTCATGACTGAAATATCAACAGCTCTTCTTAGATCCATCGGAGAGGTGGGGGTCACAGGGAAAACTGCTGTTCCCAAACATGGAGAGACAAGTGAATGCAGAACTACTGAAAAGAAGAAGCCTCCAAGAACAAACCTCTGTGGGAACCAGTGCCAAGGTAGGGAAACCGGAGTTGTAACTGGTGAATTGGTGGAGGCTCAGTGTGGACAAGTCTGAAAGTTAAAAACTCCAGAGAGACCCAGTTACTGGGGCCTCCCACACTTTTGTGAGTTTTATCTGCAGGAGCTCAACCTGGTTCTCATAGTGAATACAGGAGAAAAATCCCCTTGTACTTCAGACAGCAGTGGAGAACAGAACTATTTTGAAAAACATCAGAGCACTCTCTCCTATTCAACAATTTATTCATCAAACGTGTTGTCTTTAATATACATTAAGCATATATATAACTATCATGCATATGAGGTGTGTCCTCAAGAGAAACTCTTCAACCAGATCCTAAACTGCTGGGGTTTTGTCAGAGCCTAAGGGTCCTGGGGGAAGGGAAATAACCAACTCTAGCTGGCTGTAGTCATCTTGTCCCACCAAAAGAGACGGAAACACTGAGGAGCAAATGTGAAGTTCACAGTCCGGAGGCAGAGGCTCACAAGAAGACTGAGACCCACTCATAAGACTGTAGAACACTCCCTCCCCACATACCCTATCACCACATTACTAAAGGCCAATAGAGAGCCATTCCTTTTACCCAATACATCATGTCGTGATATGAAGAAGAAATTACAAGATATACAAAAAGGCAAAAAACATAGTTTGAAGAGACAGAGCAAGCATCAGAACCAGACTCAGATACAGCAGGGATACTGAAATTATCAGTCCAGGCATCTCATACAACTATGATTAAGACACTAAGGGCTCTAATGGATAAAACAGACAGGATGTAAGAACAGATAGGCAATGTACGCAGAAAGATGGAAATTTTAAATAAGAATCAAAAAGAAATGCTAGAGATCGAAAGCCCTGTAACAAAAATGAAGAATGCCTTTGATGCGCTTACAGGTAGGTGACACAGCTGAGGAAAAAAAAATCTGTGACCCTGAAGATACCTCAATAAAAACTGCCAAAACTGAAAAGCAAAGAGAAAACAGATTGAGGGAAAAGTACAACAGAGTATTCAAGAACTTTGGGACAACTACAAAAGGTGTAAACTAATGGGAATTCCAGAAGGAGAGGAAAGACAAATACAGCAGAAATATTTGAAACAATAATGACTAAGACTTTCCTCCAAATTAATAATGGACACCAAACCACAGACCCAGGAAGCTCAGAGGACATAAACCAGAATAAACACCAAAAACACTACATCTAGGCATATAGTATCATTTTCAAACTACAGAAAAATCAAAGATGAAGAAAAAATTCTAAAAGAAGCCTGGGGGAAAACAGCTTACTTATAGAGGAGAAAAGATAAAAATTATATCCAGCTTCTCCTCATAAATCATGCAAGCAAGAAAACAGTGCAGTGAGATATCTAAAGTGTCAAGAGGAAACAAAGAAGATACCAAGCTAGAATTCTGTACCCTGAGAAGTTATCCTTCAACAATGAAGGAGAATTAAAGACTTTCTCAGACCAATAAAAATTGAGGGAATTTGTTGCGAGTAGACCTGCCTTGCGAGAAATGTTTAAAGAAATTCTTTAGAAAGAAGAAAATTACAAAAGTCAAAAACTCAGACCTACATTACATAAAGAAAGGCAGAACACAGAGACGGAATATGTGAAGGTAAAATTAAAACTTTAAGTTTTTAATTATTAATTGATCTAACAAGTAACAGTTTGTTCATGTTAAACAATTTCCTAATAATAAAGGGGTTAATTAGCTGAAGAAGTCGTAACAATCCTTAATGTGTACATGCCTAAGAATAGTCAAAAACCATGAGGCAAAAACTGACAAAACTGCAAGGAAAAATAGATGAATCATTATAGTTGGAGACTCTAATGCCCCTCTATCAGAAAAGGACAGATCCAGCAGGGAAAAAATCAGTCAGGATACAGCTGAACTCAACAACATCGTAAATCAACTGGATATGACGGACATCTGTAGACAATTTCATCCAGCAACAGCAGAATACATATTCTTCTCATGCCACATGAAACAGTCACCAAAACAGACCACATTCTGGACCATAAAACACACCTCAACAAATTTAAAGGAATAGAAATCATGCAATGTCTGCTTTCAGACCACAATGGAATTTAATTAGAAATCAGGAATAGAAAGATAGCTCGAAAATCCCAAAATACTTAGAGAGTAAACAAATACACTTATAAATAACACGAGTCAAAGAAATCTCAAGAGAAATTGTAAAATACTTTGAACTAAATGAAAATGAAAACACAACTTATCTAAAATAAAAATTAGCACAGAAAGCAATGAAACTGAAAGCAGGAAATCAACAGAATCAATGAAAGCAAAAGCTGGTTCTTTGAGGTAAGCTTTTAGCCAGGCTAAGAAAAACAAAAAGAGAGGACACAAATTACTAATAATGGAAATGAAAGACAGGACATCACTACATATCCCATGGACATTAAAGAAATACTACAAACAACTCTATACCCACAGATTTGATAACCTAGATTAAATGGATTAATTCCTTGAAAGACAAAGTCTGCCAAAAATCAAGTAAGGAGAGACAGATAATCTGAATAGGCCTATGTCTATTAAAGACATTAAATCAGTAGTTAATATACTTCCAAAACAGAAAGTCCTAGGTCCACATGGGTTCACTGGTGAATTCTACCAAACATTTAAAGAAGAAATCAAACCAATTCTCTACAATCTCTTTCAGAAGATAGCAGTGGAACTTACCCTATGAGGACAGCAATGTCTTAATATCAAAACCACACAAAGACATTACAAGAAAAGAAAACTACAGATCAATATTTCTCATGCATGTAGATGCAAAAATCCTCAACAGAATATTAGCAAATCATATCCAACAACATATAAAAATTATATACCACAACTGACTGAGATTTATGCCAGGTTAAACATTCAAAAATCAAAATGTAGACAAAGGATTAATAACCAGGATATATATGGAGCTCAAACAACTCTAAAGGAAAAAAATTCTAATAATCCAACTTTAAAATAGGCAAATAATCTCATGCCTATAATCCCATCACTTTGGGAGGCCGAGGCGGGTGGATCATGAGGTCAGGAGATCAAGACCATCCTGGCTAACATGGTGAAATCCCATCTCTACTAAAAATACAAAAACAAAATTAGCCAGGAATGGTGGCGGGCGCCTGTAGTCCCAGCTACTGGGGAGGCTGAGGCGGGAGAATGGTGTGAACTCGGGAGGCGGAGCTTGCAGTGAGCCGAGATGGCTCTACTGCACTCCAGCCTGGGAGACAGAGCAAGACTCTGTCTCAAAAAAAAAAAAAAAAAGGGCAAATAATCTGAATGGACATTTCTCAAAAGAAGACATACAAATGGCAAACATGCATATGAAAAAGTGCTCAACATCACTGATCATCAGAGAAATGCAAATCAAACCTACAATGAGATATCATCTCACCCCAGTTAAAAATGGCTTTTATCCAAAAGACCAGCAGTAATAAATGCTGATGAGGATGTGGAGAAAAGGGAACCATCATATACTGTTAGTGGGAATGTAAATTAGTACAACCACTCTGAAGAACAGTTTGGAGGTTCCACAAAAAACAAAAAAACAAAACTAAAAATAGAGCCACCATGTGATCCAGCAATCCCACTGCTGGTTTTATACCCCAAAGAAAGGAAATCAGTATACTGAAGAGACACTTCCCATGTTTGCTGTAGCACTGTTCACAACAGACAAAATTTGAAAACAACCTAAGTGCCCAACAACAGATGAATGGATAAAGAAAATGTGGTACTTATACACAATGCAGTACTACTATTCAGTCCCAAACAAGAAAAAAAAGTCACTTGCAACAACATGGATAGAACCAGAGGTCATTATGTTACATGAAATAAGCCAGGCACAGACAGACAAACTTCACATGCTCTTATTTGTGTAAGTTAAAAATTAAAACAATTGAACTCATGGAGACAGAGAGTAGAAGGACGGTTACCCAGAGGCTGGGAAGAGTATTGGGGATTTGTATCTATTAACTATCCCCACTCCCTTATATGTGCTATAGTATACTTACAGTATATAAGGGGGTGGGGATGGTTAATGGGTACAAAAAGTAGTTAGAAAGAATGAATAAGACCTAGTGCTTGAGAGCACAACAGGGCGATAAGCAATAATTATTTAATTATATATTTAAAAATAACTAAAAGAGTATAATTTGATTGTAACACAAGGAATAAATGCTTGAGAGAATGGATACTCTATTTACTATGATGTGATTATTACATGTTATATGCCTGTATCAAAGTATCTTGTGTGCCCCCTAAGTATGTACACCTACTATGTACCCACAAAAATTAAAAATAGGAAAAAAATGTAATCCATCACATCAATTGGTTAAAGAAGAAAAATCACGTAGTCATATTTCATTTTGTCAAATGGAAAAGCATTTGACAAAATCCAATACCCATTCATAATAGTAACTCTCAGAAAACTAGAGGAAAGCTTCAACTTCATAAAGAATATCTACAAAAAACCTACATATGTAATGGTAAGAAACTTGAAACTTTTCCTACTAAGCACAGGAAGAAGGCAAGGATGTCCCCTCTCATCACTGCTTTTCAACATTGTACTGGAAGTCCTAGCTAATGTACTGAGAAAAGAAGAAAAAATAAAAGTATACAAATTGGGAAGGAAGAAATAAAACTATGCTTTATTATGGATAGCATGATGATCCATGTAGAAAATCAAAAAGAATCAACAAGAAAAATACCTCCTGGAATAAGTAATTACAGCAAGGTTACACAATATAAGGTTAATATACAAAAAACTATGTGGCCAAAGTATTGGTAGTCATTAATGTGTAAACCAAGAGTATGAAACAGGTCTAAATCAATTTGGAAAGTTTATTTTGCCAAGGTTAAGGACACGCCCATGACACAGCCTCAGGAGGTCCTGAGACACATGCCCAAGGAAGCCAAGGCATAGCTTGGTTTTATACATTTTAGGGAGACATGAGACATCAATCAATACATGTAAGATGTACATTGGTAATACTAGTTCAGTCCAGAGAGGCAGGAGAACTAGAAGCAGGTTGCGAGGGTGGCTTCCAGGTCATAGGTAGATTTAAAGATTTTCTGATTGGCAATTGGTTGAAAGAGTTATTATCAATAGAAAAGAATGTCTGGGTGACCATAAGCCATCGTGGAGACCATGGTTTTATCATGCAGATGAAGCCTCCAGGTAGCAGGCTTCAGAAAAAACAGATTGTAAATTTTCTTACTAGACTTAAACAGTCATTTCTATCACTAACTCTGAAAAGAGGGAGGTATAATGAGGCATGTCTGGCTCCCCCTTCCCATCATGGCCTGAACTAGTTTTTCAGGTTAACTTTGGAATGCCCTTGGCTGACACAAGGGTCCATTCAAATGGCTGAGGGGCTTTAGAATTTTGTTTTTGATTTACAAATGTAAATGCTGGTCAATGAAGATGGTAAGTGTGAAGAAAAGAGAAAAGCTGTGAGCCAGATGCTGTTGAAAAATTGAAAGAATCGAAAAGATTTCTATCAAGGAGCCTTTTAAAAGTATTTCTGATAGAACAGTAGTCTGAAATGGTACTGAGAAACGAGAACCAAGATGAAAACCAACCATTTTCTTCTCCTAGTCTTGAGACCCATTGCAATCTATACTAGGGAAGACCAGAAGGGAAGCAGTGTTATCAAGGGAAACCAAGAAAGCACCCAAGAAGTACTTGTAGAGAAGGTTAAAGGGGAGATTGTTCATAAAAAGACACAGGAAATTTTTTTTTCCTGTGTCCAAATATGTTCCAACGATACATATTTACAGACCAGGCCTGAAGGAAAAAGGTCAGGTTGTAAGAAAGAATAGTAATCTCTCTCATAACCCACAGGACAAAAGAAGAAAACACTGGAATTTTTATGTTTCTTTTTTTTACTTCACCTTCAAAATATATTTATGTGTGAATGCTTTAAAATGTACATAATAAAGAAAACGACAGTACATATATATATATATATATATATATATATAAGTACACGCGCGCGCACATACACATTCTTTTTTTTATTTTTTTGAGACGGGGTCTCACTCTGTCGCCAGACTGGAGTGCAGTGGTGCAATCTTGGCTCACTGCAACCTCCATCTCCTGGGTTTAAGCGATTCTCCTATTTCAGCCTCCCAAGTAGCTGGGATTACAGGCATGAGCCACCATGCCCGGCTAATTTTTGTATTTTTAGTAGAGACGAGGTTTCACCATGTTGGTCAGGATGGTCTCGATCTCTTGACCTCGTGATCCACCCACCTCAGCCTCCCAAAGTGCTGGGATTACAGGGGTGAGCCACTGCACCCAGTCACAAATGTATTTTTTAAGTGAATACTGGAACATGTGCTCAAAAATTTATTAATAAAGGGACATAATCAAAGTTTAGAAATCTCTGTAATAGTGGTACATCGTGGGAGCAGGAGAATCACTATGCTAGATAGGGAAAAATAGTTACAAAAGGAGACTGGATAGTCAGTCTCTCTCTCATTTTCTGAGTAGAGCTGTGAGCCAGATGCTGACAGATGCATAGACTGGGACCAAGGGATGCTTTTAAGGTTTCTAGTAAGACAGAAGTTGTCTAACTAAAGGCTAAGGTATGCACGTACGTATGTGGAACTTTACTTCTAACTATTCTTGGATTTTTCTGGTATTCTACACTGTATTACTTCTAACAACAAAAAATTACCTTACAGAAAATAATGTGGAATAATCATCTCATGTTTATGGAATTCAATGATCTTACCAGTGCTGGGCCCAACAGACCAGTGAAATGCTCCCTTTAAAAAAAATTAGCTTTCTATTTAAAAATCATTGTAGACTCACATGCAGTTGTAACCAAGAATACATGGAGAGCCCCTGTACCCTTACCCAGTGCTCCCAATGGTAACATTTTAGTAGACTATAGTATGATATCACAACTAGGAAATTAACATTGACACAATCCACCAATATTCAGATTTCACCAGGTGTACATGTAATCATCAATGCAATTTTATTACATGTAAAGGTTCTGTACTGGCCATCACAGTCAAAATGCAGAACAACTCCATCACCACAAGGATTCCTTATGTTGTCCTTTTGTAACTCCACATATCCCTTCTACCTCCCTCCTTTCTAGCTCTTAGTAAGCACTGATCTGTTCTCCATCTCTATAATTCTGTCATTTCAAAAATGTCATATAAATGAAATCATACCATATGTAACTTTTTGGGACTGGCTTTTTTTTTTTTCACTCAGCATAATTCCCTTGAGTCATTCAAATTATTTTGTGTATCAATCACTCACTACTTTTTACTGCTAAGTAGTATTCCACAGTAAGGATATACCAGTTTGTTTAACCACTCAATGGTTGAAGGACATCCAGGCTGCTTTCAGTTTTGGGCTATTACAAATAAAGCTGCTATGAATATTTCATTTCTTTGGGATAAATACTCTGTGTCCCAGTGACACCCAGTTCTCAGTGTGCATATTTCTCCCTTGAGAGAACCCAATCATCTCAATTTGGGTAGCTGGCCAGAGGTCAGGCAGCTTGTTCAGTTGCCAACTCCTAGACTGAGTCCACCATTCATTTCCTGGCAGTTGTCAACAATGGAATCCCCAAAGCTTTAAAAAGGTAGGCAAAACCCAAACAGAATCAAGACTATTTAGTTTTATTCCTACATCCCAACAGACCAGGCTCTACTTGAACGTGCTTAATTGCCCTTATTTCCTGTTATTTAATGCCAATAGATAAAAACTTAAGGGCCATAATCAGGTTATAAAAATTAATGTGATCAAAAGAGAAAAATTTAGGAGCAGCCTTAGAAGCAAACCTAGACACACTAAAAGACGGAAGTGAAATTTCTGAGTAAAAATGAGAGTTACGATCTCCAAACAGTGAAAAAACTAAGGTTGGCTTGGGAAGTCATGAGTCCAATTGGGTATGATCAGATCATATGACCACACAAAAACAAAACACATGCAGAACATATACATCTTTTCTTTTAGGAAATGTATAGTACTGCTTATAAGCATGTTACAGGTGTTAACAAAAACCTACTTTCCCCAGATAATTCTATCTACTTCTTCACTATTTCATTGTTTTTATATTAACTGGTCATTTCCTCTAAACATGCTTCAACAGTGTGAGACATACAACATTTCAAAAGATTTTTATTACTCAGAGGTAATTCTCCTAGAATTCTGTAATGTAAAAACAGGTTGGCACCACGGTTAAAACCAGAAACATGTTCTATCATTCCTTTACATATCAAATAGTTTTTAAAATACTGGTATAATTTTTAAAGTTGTCAGTAAAACTGGTAAGAAAACAAAGGGTTAAGTAAAACTATACAATTTTACTATGACAGTATATGAATTTAGTGGACTTAAAAATTATACGAAAAATAAATTAATTTCCCCATTATATTGAAATAAGCCCTTTAAATCTATATATTTTCATTTTTCCAGTATTCTGAAAGGATTGGACATCTGATTTTAAATATTCTGTCTTCTGGAATATTCCAGTATTCTGAAATAAAAAATACTAATAAAAATATTCACAAAAAAGTAAGAAATTACATTTAAAAATATTTGCATGAAATCTAGTATATTACTAAAATAAGGTAAAACTATAAACTGTCGTGTAACATCAGTATTTTAAATAAATTCAAAATTTGAGTAAAATTTTTACTGTGCAGCCCCAAAACTCTCTGAAAAACATTTTTTCTAACGTTCTGAAAAGTGGCGTGCCACCCTCTACTGCTAAGGAGTAAGAGTCACAAAGCAGAAAAACCAATTCTTTGCTCAACTATTGCCACCTTGTGGCTATGAGATGAGTTATATGCCATAGCACAGCTCCCAATGGCCTTAACAGATTCTACAAATTTATACTGTCTAAGTGACATAAGAAGGATTAAGGTTTTAAAAATGGAGGGAAAATGGTACCTGACTTAAATGGTTATAAAAATGAATGGGACGGCCGGGTGTGGTAGCTCACACCTGTAATCCCAGCATTTTGGGAGGCAAGGGCAGGCAAATTGCTTGAGCCTAGAAGTGTGACAGCAGCCTGGACAATATGGCAAAACCCCATCTCTCACCCCATCTCTACAACAAAAAACAAAAATCAGCCTGGCATGGTGATGCACACCTATGATTCCAGCTTCTCAGGAGGCTGAGGTGGGAGAATCACCTGAGCCAGGGGACAGAGGCTGCAGTGAGCCAAGTCTGCACCACTGTACCCTAGCCTCAGCAACAGAGCAAGATCCTGTCTGAAAAAAAAAAAAAAAAATTGGTTGCTACTCTAAAAGCAAAACAAAATTAGTTGAAGGGAAAGATGCATAAACCAATATTAAAGCTAATGAAGCAAATAAAAGAAAAGTAGGTAACTGAGCATGGGATGAGTATGGAACCTACAACCTCCATACAGACAGTGGCATTACACTTAATGCCATTTAACTTTGGTTCCCTTTAACTAGTAACCTCAGTGTGTAATAGGATAAGAACTTCATGATGCATTGCCCTTTATTAAATTCCTGGCTGCAGGGAAAAGTTCTCTGTAAGGATAATGTGCATGGGCTCTTACTGAACATCACTTATTTCTGAGGTCCACATATAAGTAAGTCTACACTTTTAACGACTATAAGAACTAAATCAGGGCTGGGCGCGGTGGCTCAAGCCTGTAATCCCAGCACTTTGGGAGGCCGAGACGGGCGGATCACGAGGTCAGGAGATCGAGACCATCCT
>NW_012114710.1:17211882-17249369 GCF_000951035.1 Colobus angolensis palliatus | reverse complement strand
AAAAAAAAAAAAAAAAGAAAACAGGACAAAACAGGTTTGGAAATCACTTTACCA
This sequence comes from Colobus angolensis palliatus, assembly GCF_000951035.1. Lineage (NCBI taxonomy): Eukaryota > Metazoa > Chordata > Mammalia > Primates > Cercopithecidae > Colobus > Colobus angolensis. The sequence goes on along the minus strand of NW_012114710.1, from coordinate 17,249,315 downwards.
TAATGAGAGCTGTGGGTATACCATAAAGGTAGTAAAACACAAAACTCCAGAACATTCAAAAACAGTTTCATCTGTTTGGTGAGATCACAAAAGTCAGAGGAGAGATTTACAACAGAATTTGCAGGCAGGGAAGCTAATTCCAGGATAAAGGGTAAAGAAATAATGATTTGTTTAGAGAACAGCAAAATTCATCTTCAAAAAGAGTATTTTAAGCAGAAACCATTTTACAAATGAAATCTTACATACAATCCCAATATACACAGTGCAAATGTAGTATTTTGTTATTTTAAGTGCATTTTATGAGCTCAAATTGACAGCACTTATTATAAAGTCAAAAATTGTTAACATGAAGTTACAATGATAAAAAATCAAAAACTGAAATCAGGAATGGAGGATGATAATCCCAGTTCCCAATTTCTGTATTTTAATTGTTGAATATCAAGAAAATCCACCTATTACACCCCATGTGTAGATAAGGGGCTGAGGAAACAGACATTGTCATGTACTGTAAGTGGGAGTTCAGTACAAACAGGCTGTAACTCAAATTGTGTGTACACTTTTACCCAACATATAGCCTACAAATACACTCTCATAAGTATGCAAAAAATGCATATGTTCACTGTAATACTGTGTCAGAAAACAAAAACAAACAGAAACAACCTAAAAGTTCAATAATGAAGGCTTTCCTGCTTAAATAAATTATGCTACATCCACACCATGGAGTACCAAGCAAATATTATGTAATGACAAGGAAAAATAGTCTTACTTAGGTAAAAATTGCAATTTTCAGCAGTAGCAACTAAAACATACTAAGTGCTTATTAAGTATCAGGCACTTGTGTTAAGTGTTGTAAATAATGAATTCATTTAATCTCATAAAAATCTCATGACATAGGGGGAAAAGGAGTTACACAGATACACTAAGTAATTTTCCAAGGCAACATAGCTAGTAAATGGTAAAGGAACCAGGATTTAAACCAAGATTGCGTCACTGCAGAATTTACACTCTTTAACTGTAATATAGTTTAAAATGGTATTCATACTATGAACCAATTAATGTTTTTAAATATATAGTAATACTTAGCTTATACTTATACGTGTGTTAATATAAAACTCTGTAGCTAGGCATAAAAAACACACTCTCCAGCCTTGAGAAAGAAAGAAAAAGGGACTTTTACATTTCACATAATAACCTTCAGGGCTATTTAAATTTTCTTTCTAAAGTAACCAAATATTACTTTTTATAAAATTTGTAAACAATATTTTTCAAAAATCCTGAATATACAATTGGCATTTATTCATCTTGTAATCTCAGGAAACTCTTCAATTAAATAGGTCCAGTAACTTCAAAAGAGGTAAAGTTAGTTTTTTCACAAGTTGAATTCCTATCAACACCCAACAACTCCTCAAATTCCTTACCATAAATCTGTTAGAAAAACACTGAAAACTTCCAATAAATACTAAAACTAAAACTAATGAGGTATTTTCAATTTCTTACTACTCTTAAAATTATTTTTACTCAATTATTCTGGATAGGCACATTCAACTGACATGCTCAAGGCTGTACTATTCTTGCACAATTGTTTGTGAACAGTCATATATATTACAATTCAAAGACAGGCCAGGTGTAACTGAAGCTCAAATGTGCACTACATGAACTATTCATTCATTCACACATTTGGCAAATATTTACCGAATGCCCACTATGGGTCAAGGACTGTGCTAGGCACTGGGAATACAACAGAATAAGAAAGACAAGGTATCTGACCTCCTGAAACATATTCTACTGGGAAAACTTAGGAAAAATTTTATTCTGATGTGTCACGTGTTACTTTGGCACCACAAGTTAACATATTAGTGATGATGAATGTCCTTACATTTGGGATTAAATAGAATGGCATGTGCATGGTTGTTTTCTGGTGTTTATATTTTTGTTTGGCTTTGGGCTTTTTGCCATGAAAAAAACTTGATTTTATTGTCTCTTTGAATGACACAGCTCAACCTCTAGTTAGAGCATATATCGCCTTATGTTTTTAAATAGCATTTTATATTCATTCACTAACAAAAAAAATTATTTTTTTAGAGCACTTTAGGTTTACAGCAAAATTGAGAGTACAGTATAGACACATCCCCATACCCCTCCTATGCTGACACACGCATAGTTTCCCCACTATCAACATCCCCCACCAGAGCGGTACATCTGTTACAAGAGATGAATCTACATGGTTTGATAAATTAAAGTTTATTATTGTTTAAGAAAACAATGGGACTTCAAAGAACTGTGTAACTGTGGAAACATCTCTGTGAAACTATTCTCAGGAAAGCAGAAGGCTGGAGAAGAAATGGCTGGGGCCACATAAAAGCTAAAATGCATTGAATAAAGCTTACTCTGTACCAGTCAATGTGCTGAGAGCACGTTAAATGTATTATTTCACATAAACTTCCCAGTAACTCCAGTTGGAGCATTATCTCCACTTTGAGACAAGACAGCAAACGTAGATAGGCTAAGTAAGTTGCCCAAAGTCACTCAGTTGAAAGATGGCAGAACCTGGCAGCCTGAACTGAGCCTAAGCTTTTAACCCAAGCAGGGTCTTGAATGGCGGTAGGCCTCTGAAGCCATAGTAGACAGATGTACCATTGTATATTTAATATTGCAGGCAGTGTGAATGGAGATTTAGAAGATTCTCAAGGAGAACAGTAAATAAATAACCTCATTAACTCTGATTACAGAGCCCAACTTTAGGAAGATAACTTTGGTCCACAGTGTGTGTAATGACCTGAACAAGAGGGCAACTGAAGTCAGTGGTATCAATTAAGAAGCAGTAGGCCGGGTGCGGCAGTTCACACCTGTAAGACCAGCACTTTGGGAGGCCGAGGTAGGTGGATCACGAGGTCAGGAGATCGAGACCATCTTGGCGAACACGATGAAACCCTGTCTCTACTTAAAACACGAAAAAAAAAAAAAAATTAGCCGGGTGTGGAGGCAGGCGCCTGTAGTCCCAGCTACTCAGGAGGCCGAGGCAGGTGAATGGCATGAACCTGGGAGGCAGAGCTTGCAGTGAGCCAAGATCGCACCACTGCACTCCAGCCTGGGAGGCAGAGCAAGACTCCATCTCAGAAAAAAACAACAACAACAACAAAGCAGCAGTAAAGGGGTTCACGTAACTTGAAATGCTTCAAAAAAGCCAGGAACTTGCTGAATGAAGACTACAACACAGCCTCCTGATACCCTCCTCCCCAGGGAATTTTATTTCCATTAAACCACGATGTCAAAGACTTGTGAATAAGAAACTGGTGAACTGTACATCAAAACCAAACACCTTTACCCATTATCTAGCAGAATTATGTTTTCTAAACTGTGTTAGACGGAGAACAACCACGCAGGGATCTTGCTGAGCCTGAGCTGACCTGAGAAAAATCTAACGGATGTGCTGGGACTGCCAGGAAACACCCCAGCCTCCTCCTGGAAACACTGAACTGCCTTGGAAAGGAAAGGAAAGGAAAAGGAATTCTGGGGACTCTAAAACATCTTGGTTGTTTCCTTCATTAAACAAACATTACATTTTGAGTATCAAACACTTAACTGACTACACATGTGATGCTACAAGTTTCACTCTTACCACAATTAACTCAGCAATTAAGAATTATTTTATGGGGGTTTCCGAAGGGGCTTAGAATGTGGTGTGAATGGGAGTGAAGTGTGAGTGAGAAATGTTAGGTAAGAAATGGAAAAATTCCTTTCCTATACAAATATTTGGAAGGGAGCACTGAACTTTGTTTTCAACCTTACTGCACTTAACTCTTATGGCCTTATCTCAAGGATGGATCTAAAATCCATCCCTCAGGTGGCTTCAGGTCAGTCATCGCTATTCTGCTAGTCTTTTATGCCTTTTCCATATATGGTAGAAAGAATAGTGCCCCCTCCTCCTACAAAGACATCCACATCCTAATCTCTAGAATTTGTGAATATGTTACCTTCCATGACAAAGGAGAATTAACTTTGCAGGTGAATTAAGATTGCTAATCAAAAAAAAAAAAAAAAAGATTGCTAATCAGCTGATCTTAAAATAGATTATTTTGGATTATCTGGGGAGGCCAACCTAATCACAGTGATCTCAAAAGTAGAAGATGGCGGGCGGAGAAGAGGGGGGCGCCAGGCCAGGTGGCTCATATCTGTAATCCCAGCACTTTGGGAGGCCAAGGCAGGAGGATCACTTGAGCCCAGGAATTCAAGACCAGCCTGGGCAACATGGCAAAACCCCATCTCTACAAAAAAGAAAAAAAAAAAATGCAAAAATTCGCCGGGAGTGGTGGTGCACACCTGTAGTCCCAGCTATGAAGCAGGAGGATCACTTGAGCCCAGGGGGTTTAGCCTTTGGTGAGCTGAGATCATGACACCACACTCCAGCGTAGGTGACAGAGCGAGACCCTGTCTCAAAAACCAACAAAACAACCCAAAGAACAAAAAAGTAGAAGACAGAGGTAGAAGAGACGTTAACAGGCAAGGAAGAGATTCGCCCAGAAGCCACAGAAAAGGACACAACATCACCAATACCTTGATTTTAGACCAGTGCGACGCCATCTGACTTCTTACAGCCCTAAGAACAACACATTTCTGGTGTTTTACGCCACTCAATTTGTAGTAATTTGTTACAACAGAAAACAATAAACTAATATGCCAGGCTTCTTCTAGTCCTTGGATTTCAGAAAAATTTTGACATCAGTAATTGCTACTAAAATGACCCTATAACCCAGGACACTGCCAGTCTTGTGAACTGTTTGGTACTACTTCCCAGGAAGAAAAATACAGAAATTGGGTTTATTTGTACATAATCCAATTTCATGTCTGCTGAGTTTAATTATTAAAAATTTAGGCTTGTAATTTTATTTCTTCCATTTCATTTATCTATAACTTTATGGTATTTTACAAAAGTACCGGCTGAGACAAATGGAGATTTTATTTTACTTTTTTAAAAAAGAAGACATTTACAAAAGAGAGGTGAAGAGCTGACAAGTTCAATCACTTGCCCAAGTTCAGAAAGTGATTCATCACCCAGTCATTAAATTAACAGATGTTTATCCAGACAGCAAGCTCCATGCTAGAGCTACTGTTTAGAACAAGACCCAGCAGAGCACAGCCTCTCCGTGTTGAGTCCCATTCTCCTCAGCGTCCCAGAAATCGCCCTAGATCGCCTACCTAGCAGCGCTCCCCGCTGGTTACCCTCTCATCAGCATTCAACCCCAGCAAAACGCGCGCAGCGTGCACAGACCCGGTCTAGTACGCAAATGCCACACAAAAGGACAACGAAAGGAAGTAAAACACCAAGCACGCATTCTACGGGCCGAGGGCTGAGCCACACTCCACCTCAACTCCGGAAAACCCGACCTCGGCCCTCGGCTCCCCTTCCTACGCCAGGCTCCGCCCCTACTCCAGGCCTCGCCCACCGCGTCGTTGGCGTAGTTCCCGCGACTCCCTCTCACCCGCCCGGGCTCCACCTTCTGCAGAAGCTCCGACTGCCGCTCCAACGCGCTCGCGAAACCGCCTAGGCGCGTCTTAGGCTCCGTGGCAGTGGAACTCCCACTTTCGGATCCACCCTCAGTGCCTACGCCCCGAAAGGGCCTGGAGAAGAGAAACACTCGCAGAAAATGGCTCTCGGCTGCCACAGCACGGGTCCGACACAGCGCCGCCATGACTTCTTTACCTCTGACCTTTGACCTCCCCGCCGCAATCGTGCAGGTCATGGGGCGGAGCGATAAGAGGTCCGCCCACCGGCCATAGAGCGCTGAAGGCCAACGGGATGGGGCCTGCCTTTCATCTGGGAGTGGCGTGGAGCGGGAAAGACTTAAGCTAAAATTGGTGGGCTAAATAGTTGGAAAGGGGCCGGGCGCAGTGGCTCAAGCCTGTAATCCCAGCACTTTGGGAGGCCGAGACGGGCGGATCACGAGGTCAGGAGATCGAGACCATCCTGGCTAACACGGTGAAACCCCCGTCTCTACTAAAAAATACAAAAAACTAGCCGGGCGAGGTGGCGGGCGCCTGTAGTCCCAGCCACTCGGGAGGCTGAGGCAGGAGAATGGCGTAAACCCGGGAGGTGGAGCTTGCAGTGAGCTGAGAACCGGCTACTGCACTCCAGCCCGGGCGACAGAGCGAGACTCCGTCTCAAAAAAAAAAAAAAAATAGTTGGAAAGGGGCCCGGTAAGTTTTGCGTTAGAAGTACGTTTAAGTTTCAGGAATTTCGCCTTCCTGGGCATCCGTTGGTCCACATTGTACTGTAAATTTGGCTAACGTGACCTTCCTTCTCCCGCCAGCGCTCGAGTTTGGGGTCTTCACTCAAATATGAGGGTCTCCTTGATTACCCTATTTAGAAGTGGAAGCCCAGATGCAGACTCTCTGGCACCTGTGTTTTTCTTAGTACCATGTAGCACTTTCTAATATGCACATATTAATATTAAATATTTAATATTTAGTGTCTACTCCCAACTTTTTAAACTTTGAAAGGAGGAACTTTGCTGTAGGGTCCCTAGCACCGGGCACAGATTAGGGCTCACTCAACATTTGCGAAACCCTGCATCCAAGTTTGTCCTTTGCCACTTCTGCGGCCGGTCCACTCACGCTACAAAAACAGTAGTTTTTCTGAAACGTTTTGACACCTCCAGATACCTGTTATCTAACTTAGGAGTTCAGAAGTTTTGGAATGTCCCTAAGTATTGCACCACCATAGGCCCCCCATCCTCACTCTGGATTTACTTTCCCTTTTCTCCCGCAGTGTTAATTCCCAAAATTAACGCACCCTGTTCAAAACTCAGCCTAACATCATTCTTGAGGAAGTGTTCATTAATTAGCTGTCCGTCTATCTTTGACCCGGCAGTTTAATCCACAGTTAGGTTTATTTTGGTGGCACACACCTTTCCAGTTCATTTGCAAGTACTTATTTTTAGGATCACAGACCCTATTTTAAGAATGCCTTGACTATGGATTTTAAGCTTTTCTGATGCTCTCTAATGGTATAGATAGTGTAAGAACACGAAGTACACTGATCTCAGAATGGTGCACAATTGTATGAATCACATAAAATTATTACTAGCTATCTATACGGTAGTCCTTACAAATTCATTAAGGGGCCTACAATAAATTCTCCAGGTGAGTTCTCCCTCTTGGCACTTAAAACTGTTTATCTCCCGAGACTATTAACGGACTCTTGCCTAAAACAGTTTAGAATTATTTTCTACGGATGGTGCTACTTCCACTTTTTTTCAGAGAGAGTATGGTAAATTGTAAAGAGCATGGCCAGTAGCCTTCAAGAACCCTCAGTCTGACTGGGCAGAGTGGCTCACACTTGTAATCCTAGCACTTTGTGAAGCTGAGGAGGGAGGATTGCTTGAGGTTAGGAGTCCGAGACCAGCCTAGGCCATAGCAAGAACCGGTCTCTACCAAAAAATAGAAAAATTAGCCTGGTGTAGTGGTGCATGCCTGTAGTCCAGCTACTAGGGAGGCTGATGGAGGAGGATCACTTGAGCCCAGGAGTTTGAGGCTGCAGTGAGCTATGTTCCTGCCACTTCACTCCAGCATGGGCGAAAAGTGCAAAACTCAAGTCTCTAACACATGCCGGGCATGGTGGCTCACACCTGTAATCCCTGCATTTTGGGAGGCAAAGGAGGGCAGATGACCTGAGGTCAGGAGTTCGAGATCAGCCTGGTCAGCATGGTGAAACCCCGTCTCTACTAAAAATAGAAAAATTAGCTGGGCATGGTGATGCATGGCTGTAATCCTATCTACTCGGGAGGCTGAGGCAGGAGAATCACTTGAACCCGGGAGGTGGAGGTTGCAGTGAGCCAAGATCACACCACTGCTCTCCAGCCTGGGTGACAGAAAAAAAAAAAACTTGTTTGTATCAAATGACTTCAAATTTGGCTTTAGTTCTATCTCTGGTAGAGGATCAGAAGCATCAAATGAGAGGGACTGTAAAGAACTGAGGGAGTCAACAGGGGGATGTCTGCACACTTTCTCCTTGCCTATACAACTGCCAAGAGTAGCATCCTCTGTAATAGTGATGTTTTGACATATGGCATCTTAAGGATTCTGATCCTGCTCTAACCACTCCTTGCTTTATTAAATATACAGGCCTAGCTAGGTAGCACTGCACACCTTTAGTCTCAGCTGCTCAGGAAGCTGAGGCAGGAACATCACTTGAGCCCAGAAGTATAGGGCCAGCCTGGGCAACACAGTGAGACTCCATCTCAAAACAGCCAAGGAAAGTTAACAGAAAATAGTTGCAGTCTACTGCTAAGTTCAAGCCTAATACTTTACAGCTACTGGCTATGGTCTTATCTATAAAATGGTGACATTGCCACATGCCTGAGTAAAGAGTTAAAGGTGATGAGTGTAAAATGCCTGGGCACTTAATGAATAGTAGCTATTGATGGCTAGGTGGAGGTGACCACGAGTTTACTAGAAATTCATGCCTCAACCATGTGTGCAAACCTAGAAGAAAGGATAGTGTCACAGGGTTCTTAGGATGTCGCTTCGCCAGCTGGAAACTTCCATGGCCTGCAGCACCTGTGCTGGAGTTTTCCTCATGTCTGCTGGGCTCATTCTGCCCACTCTGCCTGGCAGGCTGCGTTCATCTTGTGTTGCTGGCCCGGATCCCATACCTGCCAAGGGCAAGCCAGGCATGGGCTGGTGAGGGGTGTGTGAGCAAGTGAGTGCAGGTTCCAGCCACTGCACCTAGCCAGGCACACTGGCTGCTGCAGCAGGGTGAGCAGCTACAGGCACTGGCTCTGTGCAAGGCTGCAGCTGGACCAGATGGACCACAACCAGCCTCTGCTGCAGGCACCAGTGTCTGGGCAAGGGAAACGTGGTAAAACCCAAAAGCTCGGAGTTGCCAGGAACCTCAGAGTCCCTAAGAGGGTGTTAGAGCATGTCACAGCCCTGGCTTGAGGAGCCCCAAGGTGTGGGCTCCTGTTCTTCTTGTTGCCTGCAGCGTGGTGACTGATGGTGGGGGAAGAGGGGGGGGTGTTTCAGCTTGTTTATGTTACAGCTCTTTCAGTCCCACCACCCCACTCCAGCCCATGGCTCCTTAGTTGGCCTGGCTCTGCTGCTGCCTCCTGTCATGTGGGGCAGCTGTCTGGTGCCGGTGAAAGGCAGGAAGGCTATGATGTTATAGCATTCTCTAGCTCAGGGAATCCCAAGGTCTGGGTCCCCAGAAGGGTCACCACTCTTCTTTTCTGCAGTCTGGGAGCGTGTCACCACCCACAGCTTGGCAAGCCAGCCAGGAACATGTTACAGCTCCTTTCGCTCCCACTGTTCAGCAGGTCCTGAGTTCTTGTCCTGCATCCAGGAAGAATAAGGTTACATGGACAACTGTAGGGTGAGCAAGGCAGAGAGGAGCTTTATTGAGTGACAGAACAGCACTCAGGAGACCCCAAGTGGTCCCTTCTGCGGGCAGGTTGTCCTGATGAGTAGCAAGTTTGGCTGAGTCTGGGGTTTTTATGTGCTCAGAATGGAGAATAGTGGGCCTGGAAAAAGCACCATCTAATTAGCCAAAATGCATTAATAGAGTTCTCGGTCTGGGTTGTGGGCTCTACCTAAAACTGGCAGCCTGGCCCCCAGGCTTCAGGCTGTCCTTGGCTTGAAGGTGGGGTTTCAACAGGGACCCACCCCTTCCCACCTAGGAACCTGCCTCCTGCCATCATCAATATGCCATCCACAGCACCCAGGCTGTCCACACCAAGCCACCCTCAGCACCCTCGCCACCCTCCCGTGCTCATTGGTGCCCAAAGTCAGGAGGGGGCCGAGGTAGCAGGGACCTGGCATGTCAGCGCCACCCTGAGGATGCACACACCTAGCCAGGTTGTGACAGCACCCAAGCTCAGTCACAACTTTGCTCCAAACCAGAGCAGGCACTTCCAGGCCTGCAGGGGCAGGGGACTTCCCAGGCCCCCAAGAGCACAGGGATGCCTGGATCTGGAGCTGCGGCTGGGCAGCTGCAGCTGCACCCAGGAGCACAAGCTCCTGCCCTGCCAACATGGTAAGGCAGGGCTCCTGCTGGGATCACCTACTGCCGGCCCCTGCCAGCCCTGCGGAGCATGCAGCCCCCAGCCATGCTTCCCTTGCTGCAGCTGGTGTCCTCACAGCAGCTGCTCAAGGAGGGCCACCACCATCAACATGTCTGGAGATACAGGTTGGGAAGCTATTAGTATCGTTCTAAAAATAGCCATTTCACCCATAGAAATGGATAAGATCATTAAGGGGATCGTGTACAAGATGACAACAGATAGACAATAGCATTTAGGAGCTGGAAGAGTTCTAATACTGAAAAATAGTCAAAATGGAAAATAAGAACAGAGAATCAATTCTAGAACCCAAGGAGAAACTTTAAAGCATGCTGGAGAGTGATAAAGTGAAAGATCACATCCATTTACAAATATTCAAACAAAACTGTATTTGGTTTTTTTCTATATGATAAAAAAACCGCCAAATTAATAAAATAATCAAACTACCAACCAACCTCAGTAAATAACATCAAAATTACATGAGAGCTGGCAAGAATTTTAGTTGCCAGATAGCATTTATTTAAGTACAAAATTCCACCAGGTGATATAGCACATGCAGACCCCTACCCTCTGAGAACTTACAAACGAAAAGTGAAAAGCCCCTTGGTTCATTTTGAGTCAGAACAATAAGGAAATTATGAAATCTGAGGTGTGCAGGTTTACTTAAAAGTGATAATGGTTTACATTAACTGTGGCCCACACAGGGTCTCTCTAATCCAATGAAAACAGGACAATTCCTGAAAATAAGGACTAATCAATGGCCAAGTGTTTCTTCACTATGGGCAAAAATGTGATTTTTTTTCATCTGGGCTTTAAGAGCTATAAAGAAAACACATGGCTGGGTGCATGCCTATAGTCCTAGCTATTTGGGAAGCTGAGGCAGGAGGATTCCTTGATCCCAGGAGTTGGAGGTCAGCCAACTCTAAACAAACAAAAACATCATTCTGACAAATGACCTTATGTAGGATCTCACTCTTGCTATTTTCTTAGTGTCAAACACAAGAGGAACCAGGAACTCTTTCTGGCATTTCTACTAATTACTATGTTTACTAAAGATATCTCTTTGGGCACATATGCAGCAAGCAGTCATTTAATAAATGCCTTCTGATAACCAGAATGTAGCTGCTCATGGCTCTTTAAGTATCATATCCAGAACATGAAGGGTTTGGAGAGAAGTTGCATAATGGACTTGCCCCTTTCCTCAATGGGCAGGTAATGTATACAAAAGAACCCATACCCAAATTATAGAATTTTTATTTTCCAATACTATACAAAAAATAGACTGTGTATATCTTAACAGATCCAGAAACAGTCCAAATTAAATGTGGTTTTTTCTATTTCAAGTTATTCTAAGTTGCTAAGGTGATAATCCAGTTTTGAACTCTACTCTCTTCCACTGATTACTTGGCTCTCGTAAGCATAAGAATTCTTGCTCTATTTCCCACAAACTCCATAAATTGACATTTCTTTTTTTAAGAAGGGGATATTTTCTTCTACACTTGAGTCCTTACATCTGTGAGATTTCTTAAGTATCTGAGATTTCACACTCTTGCTATTTTCTTAGTGTCAAACACAAGAGGAACCAGGAACTCTTTCTGGCATTTCTACTAATTGCTGTTTCTCATTCCTTAAATATCTGTGAATTCATAATATTGAATCTGCCACAAAAACCACTTTGAATATTTCTAAATTCATGTTTTTTTCTAAATCCATCCTCTTTTTAATACTTCCTTTAAGGGGCAGAGTACTTTACAGTAGATTAATTTTTTATTTTTTAGATTAAGTATAGGTAGATGCCCAGAAAAGTGATTCTCCAATATTTTCTTTCACAGCCATCCCCAATACCCACCTTCATCCACTCACCCGACTTCCCACCCCAATTTCTATCACTTTTCCCTTTTTGGGCAGAAAAGAGACTTGAGGGTATTTCACTCAACTAAAGAAATTGCCACTTTACTCCATTTTGCCTTGTTGAAAAGTTAGTAGCAGGGCAGGATGCTCAAGAAACAATGTGATCAAAAGAATATGTTTGAATTTAAAAAAGCAGACTAGCTGGTAGAAAAAATAATTTAACAGTTATGTTCAGTAAGCACAATTATTTCTATAGAAAGACAAACTTCTACAGATCCACTCCTCTGAGACACTGCTTCAACAGCCTGTTCCTTAAAGCCCTTATTTAGTATATGTTAATATGATACCATTAAGCAATAATTTAAGGATGGTAAAAAAAAAAAAAAAATCTTTTTTTTTTTTTTTTTTTTTTTTTAGCATAGACTCCAGTTGATTCTGTAATACAACAAGCTGTTTCCAGACCACTGGTCTCATAATAAATATTGAGATCTATACTACTGATAGACAGAATTTATTAAGCTTTTCACATGTGATAGCACATAGTTTTAATTGCATCCAAGTACTAACAAAAGCTCTAGCAATCAAGAATGGCAGCATGTTATTTTATAACAATCAACACTTGTGGCTTTTAAAATTTGGTTTTCATAAGATAATTTATACTGAAGTAAATCTAGCCATGCTTTTAAAAAATGCTTTAGATCACTCCAAGCTTGGCAATTAACATTTGGCATAAACAATAAAACAATCACAACTTAATAAATAACAAATACAACATTGTAGGCCATAAACATATACAGTATAAGGAAAAGGTGGTAGTGTTGAGTAAGTAGTTATTAGAATACCTTGGCCTTTATGCAAATATGTCTAGAGACTTTGGTTCACTCAGCCCTGACACTCAGTTTTCAAATTAGGGGACAGGTTCTACAGTATCATTTTACAATTTCCAACACATTGAAAACAAGTAGAAAATGATGAGTTGATTTTTATTAATAAATTACATCCTCAAGAGTTATCAGCAACCCCTCAGTATAAAAAATTTTCAAGTTATATTAGTCATATAACTTGGTGTGCTTATTTTAAATAGTGCTAAATGGATTAAATGAAGACAACAATGGTTCTCCTAATGTGATTGATATTGTCATTTTCACAAGCTTCTAGATCTAAACTTTCAGGCTTTTGAAGTGAACATTGATGACAGTGTTCATAGTTCAGCCTACTAATCATACAGTATGCTTGATTCAGAATGTTATTTTGTAGAAATTAAAATTTTAACCTGGTGAAAAATAAGTTGATATAAGTGGTATAATAAACAATACACTGAAATGTTTACTGTCATAAACGGTGATAAATAAGGATGTAGGAGGTTCCACTCAAGTCACCTAGAAGTTTGATTACATATTGTTACTTACAAAACTATAATAAATTGGATGCACAGCTGTTTACTTCAGTCTGGTATCTTCAACCAAAATATGTACCTTATACCAAAACAGTGCTTATTCCAAAATATTTTTTGTAGCTGGTAGTTCTTCCCTTGGAGGTAAAGAAAATATACCCAAACTTTTAATTACCAGGATTCAGATTATTTAAGAGAACAATTTTAGTTAAGAATCAAATATACAGAGATTCAAAGAGGGGGAAAAAAAGGAAATATTATAGAAGACAAAGGTCAAACTGGCATTCCAGATCTGGAGCAATTTTGTAAAGTAAGAAAACAACTATGACAATCTGTAGCTTCTTAGATCATTCTAGTGAATGTCCCCAGGTACTATAGGTGTTTTTATAATGGTGTTTCCTAAATAAAGGAACATAAATGTACACTAAAGGGTGTTTCCCAGGAATAGAGTTGAAGATATTTTCATTTGTTTAACCCACAAACTATTTGGTCAAAGGAATATGTAAAGCTAAATAAAAGCACATCTGGTAGAAATTCATGGCAATGCATGTTGACAAGATGTGCTTGGACCTCGCTTGCAGCATCTGGCAGTGGGTAGCAGAACAAAGGTAGGAATCTCACAGGCTCTCCTGTGTCTGTTCTGGAAGAGGCTCCGTGGTGGTGGCACTAGCATTTGCAGCCGAATTCAAGACTTCTCCAAAATCACCACCAGCAGGCTTGGTTCCCCCTACTTTAGACTTCAAAAAAAGTTCAAAAAAGGGAAAGACATTATGAAACATAAAACTAGCTGATTCTGCATAAAGTAACTCTAATTTACTTTCAAGAGCAAATACATCAGGAACCTTATAGCTCAGTGATTATTATATATGTATGGAATTTAGTATTGTTGTAATGTTCAGTGTGGTTTTATAGTAAAACTCATGCATTCTCCCTTGCTGAAATATTCAGACTGGTAAACTCTACCCCTCCTCTTTCCCCCTGCTCCTTGTTCTTCACAGGGAAGTGTGTCTAGAGAACTTTGTAAGGCCTACTACTCTAAAGTACCTAGTGACCTGTCTTTACACTTGCGTAACATTTTGTATTGCACCGAATTGCTCACTTAGCTACACTAAGTCAAGAAATATTGAATACAACATGGGAAAGAAATACTTATTTTCTTTTTCTCAGTTACAGTATAAGCTTTCTAACTCTTTACTACTTAAAGTGTGGTTCAAGGACCACAGAGTCAACATTACCTCGGAGCTTATTAGAAATGCAGGGTCTCAGATACCCTTTCTACCCCACTCAACTCTAGCTACAGAATTGAAATCAACACTTGAACAAGATCCCTGAGTCGTTCATGTGCACATTATAGTTTGTGAAGCACTACTACAATCTATCTGGCCTGAAATTTTGCCAATAAGCATTTATTTCAATATATCTGCCTTGCATTTGTATAATACTTTTTCAAAACCCTTACACATAACATGTCACTTCATCCTTTTGAATGCTAATCTGTACATGCTCTCTCACTGTTACACTGTCCAACAGGACAGCTAACATTAAGACAACAGTCAGTAACCATGGATGCAAGAAGCTCATAGTGGGTTTGAACTTGACCTTGCTCTTAGCTCAATCTTAATTGAGTGGTCAGAGACCCCTTATTTTCACTCTCATTCTTTTTGGTCTGCCATCCAAAATTGTTTGGGAAATGTGAATAATGTGTGTTCATCAAATCTCCTTGCAGTTTAACATGTCTAAAACTGAACTCCTTCCCCCCACAACTAGCCCCTTCTCTATTCTTTTTTAAGACTTTATATGGCAGTAGCACCTACCTAGCTGCCCCAGCCTGACACCTGGAGTTGTCCTTGATTCTTATCCAACTTGGTCTACATCCAATCAATCTTTTTTTTTCCTGTCATTTCTCACTTCTAAATAGCTCTAGACTTGGTCCCACTGCACTAACTTAGTTCACTCTCCACTCTCCCTCATCTTTGGCTTGAAGTACAACTCCATCCTTCCAACTAATCTGTCCAATTGTTCTCCCCTTTGATGTGCAGGGCAGCCAGTGATCTTTCTAACAGTCACAAAAGAATGCACCACTTGGGTTGTTTAAAACCCTTCAATGGCTTCCCATTGCCCCAAGTTCAAACTCTGCAATGTGGCCTATCCATCTCTCTAGCTTCACCTCCTGCTCGATATCCTACAGCACAGTGAAGTTCTTGGTGGTCCTCAAAAGGGCCCCCAAACTTCAAACATTCCCTTCAACCTAAAATCCTCTATTTACATTACTGAACCCTCTAAGAGGTCTTCTCTGACCTTCCCTTCCACCAAGCCAGGTGAACTTTCTGCTACTTGTCCTCATCGTACCCTCAACTTTTCATGTCAGAACCCTTACCTCACTTGAGTTTCATTGGCCATTTAATTGTCTAGACATCTTGCAGAAGGAGTCCATGTCTCTCTCTTGCTCACTGTGGTAACTCTGGTGCCTAATACTCATTGCCTGGCACATGGCAAATGCTCAGTAATCACAGATGAATGAATCAGCCCCAAATCTAAATGGACCTCATGTTTAATTAAATTAAATGTAATTTAACAAAAGCATATCCCCAGCATATAATTTTACAGCTTCCTTGGGATACTTAGGATATCTGTTTAATACACTATGTTTTTTTGTTTGTTTTTTTTTTTTTTTGAGACAGGGTCTGGCTCTGTCACCCAGGCTGGAGTGCAGTGGCATAATGACAGCTCACTGCAACCTCTGCCTCCCGGGGATCAAGTGATCTTCCTACCTCAGCCTCCAAAGTAGGTGGGACTACAGGTGTATGCCATCACATCGGCTAATTTTTC
This sequence comes from Colobus angolensis palliatus, assembly GCF_000951035.1. Classification (NCBI taxonomy): domain Eukaryota; kingdom Metazoa; phylum Chordata; class Mammalia; order Primates; family Cercopithecidae; genus Colobus; species Colobus angolensis. The sequence continues at coordinate 17,233,190 of NW_012114710.1, read as the reverse complement.
TATCGTTTTTGGCAGAGACAGGGTTTTGCCATGTTTCCCGGGCTGGTCTCAAATTCCTGGACTCAAGTGATCTGCCTGCCTTGGCCTCACAAAGTGCTGGAATTACAGGTGTGAGCCACTGTGTCCAGCCAACACACTGTATGTTTTTAAATTACATTTTTTAATCTGAATGGTGCCTAGTCATATTTTAAAGCAGATTTCATTATAATTTATAGAATCTAAATATATTCAGGAGAGTATATAGTGAATGACCTGGAAGTTTCTCCTCATGTCCAATGTCAAAAACACATAAGATTCCTGGTTTCAAATTTGCCATTTCAAAAATTAACACTTGGGGCAGATTTCAAGGAGAGGCTATAACAGTCCTAACAATATTGAGAACTGATTTTTAGTAATCCTTGACTTCCTGCAACTACAGTTTGCTTTCAGATATATGATTTGGCACTAAGAAAAATAAAGCAGGTCTCTTGAAATGACATAGAAGAATGACTCTTACATATATTTTTACTCATCAGATGCATATTGAGCAACATGCCAAGAACTGTTCTAAGCCTTTGAGAAGTATCAGCGACCAAAAAGAACAGGTCCCTGCATTTATCGCTCACAAAGCATCCTGCTAGTGAGGGCTGAATGAATAAGTTGTAGGACTGTGGGTGTACAGTGTAACTCCTCTTCTGAAAAAACATTCATATGTCTGCATACAAACAGAAAAGGTGTGTACTAATGTTTGTATGTACAAGAAAAAAACGATCTGAAGGGGTGGGGTGGTAGGGGGTGATAGCATTAGGAGAAATACCTAAGGTAGATGATGGGTTGATGGGTGCAGCAAACCACCATGGCATGTGTATACCTATGTATCAAACCTGCATGTTCTGCACATGTATCCCAGAACTTAAAGTATAATAAAAATAAATAAATAAAAAAGATCCAGATCGCTGTAGAGTGTTTTATTTCAATAAATGTACCCTGCTTTTAAAGATGCATTTCGTGACTCAAAGTTCTCAAAGACTAAACTGAATATTAGTTTTTAAACTGACTGATATAAAAACATTTAAGATACTAGTTTTACTCCTTAAAATATATCCCATATAATTATCAGAGTTAGGAAGTAATGAAAATATGGGTTTTATACAAACTCTGTAGAGAGGGTCGAGGAGTAGACAGGAACTAGACAACTTTTGAGGTTGCTTGTGATCCTAAGAGTTGATGATTTCACAGCTTTGAATATAATCTCAAAGATAATATAATTTACAAATCAATAAAGCTCATTATTATAGGCAAATGTTCACCTCCACTGAAATCAAAGAAATCAAAAAATAAAAACTGAATCATAAATGATCATCATGGCATCATTATAATAATAAAAATGTCCAACAACTGAGGACTGAACAAATAATATCCATTATAAGGTAATATAGGCCAGGCACAGTGGCTCACGCCTGTAATCCCAGCACTTTGGGAGGCCGAGGTGGGTGGATCACAAGGTCAGGAGATTGAGACCATCCTGGCTAACACAGTGAAACCCCGTCTCTACTGAAAATACAAAAAATTAGCCTGGTGTGGTGGCACACGCCTGTAGTACCAGCTACTCAGGAGGCTGAGGCAGGAAAATCGCTTGAACCCAGGAGGTGGAGGTTGCAGTGAGCCGAGATCACACCACTGCACTCCAGCCTGGGTAACAGCGAGACTCCCTCTCAAAAAAAAAAAAAAAAAAGTAATATACAAGCAGCCATTGCACATAACATTGAAAGAGAATACCAACTGATACAGGAAAATGATTATGATGTATGGCTACTTCTTTTTTAAAAGCATAACAGCGTAACAGTACATACATATATCACTGTCTGAGTGGTAGGACCAATGTTTTGTTTTCTTTCTTGTGCTTCCTATATTCTTGTTAATTGTTGACAAGAAAGTTATATTAAATTTTGTCCACCTACAAAGGTACTTGAAATGAATAAAGCAAAAAGCAGCACAAATTTCTAAAATGCCATTGCTTTGTAAATTGTCCATTTCCTTTCAGTAGTGGCATGCTGCCATGCTACAGCATACACTAAAAAGATCCTGAGTACATAACACCTTAAATGTCCACTAGTAACATAAGGAGTAAAGTTCTTTACATTCTTTAGATATTTTTAGAAAGAAATATTAATGTCAATGATTTTCCCACACCAAATAATTAAGACACCGGGCAATGTATCAAAAACACCCTGTTCATCTCTCTACTTGCCTTTAAGTTTTCGACCTTTTCTTCAAATGATTTAAAAGTTGGGGAGTTTCTATGGAGAGAAAAGAAAAACAAATAGTAAATACAAATACTGAAAAAAAAATCCAACTAGTTTGAAAATATCATTGATTATATTCCTCTTCAACATTATTCTCAATTGGCAAAAGAACAGATATAATTATCTGTATCATATATGTGCAGACACATACAAGTATTTATAATGTAAGATTCTCAATTTCTGATCTCATATTTTTAAGAGTATGCATTTGATTCCACGAATAGGGCCAGTCTCAGACATAAGTAATATAGATATGGTCAAGTATGTGTGTGAGGAGAGGGAACGAAGCCAGGTAAAATAGCAATTCTGTCACTTCCCCAACCAACTTGTCATGGTACAAGAAAATGCCACCATTAGATCAGTTTAATTTTGGTTACGGTACTATGCTCTAAAATCCCCATTTTGATTCACATCTTCCCTGACAGAATTTCTACATGAACATACATCACCCAAGTGAGACAAGCTTATGAGGTTCAATATCAGGGAGCAGCATAATAGACAGGGAAAGCAGGGACCAAAAAGAAGGGGGAGAAGCATAGAAAAGGCTTTGCCTACTTCACAACGCTGTCCCAAAGGATGAGGAGAGCACGCTGAGCCCACAGGACATTCATTCATCCATGTTACATTCACATCTATCCATATTAATGAAGGAGGATCACAGCACCTTTGTCTCTCACAAAGGCGCTTTGGACAGAGGGTTTCCAATGCTGTTATCCTATCCAACTGACCTTGAATATCCTTCCTACTACCAAGATGAAAAATGCAAAGAAGGGAAAAGGGGTTTCTTCCTTCCCACGGTGGTGATGGCAGGACAGTTAAGCCAACAGCTCTCAAAGTGTGGGCCCCAGACCAGCTGCTGCTGCAGCTATCGGGAAGTCATGCACAATGCCAATTTTCAGGTCCCACCCCAACTCTACAGGATCAGAGGCTCTAGAGGTGGGGCCCAGCAAGCAGGGGTTTCACAAGCATTCCAAGTGATTTTGATGGACACTGAAGTTTAAGCCAAGCACAGATTGTTAAAAATCCTCTACCTCTCTAGAGAGGTTAGGTGAGGTAATATCACTTGCAAGTGCTAATGAAAGCAGATACTATAATTAAATCATAGTTGGCTTCAAATGTCACAGTGGGACGAGGGAAGTGAAAATGGGAAGGATGTAGAAAAGGAGCGTGTAACTAAAGCAAATGCAGACGGAGGTAGCAGGACAAGAGAAGGTTTGTTAACAAGCAGTGCTCACTTTGTGAAGTAAACAGATTTCAGACAGGAAACAAAGGTTTTACAAAATAAAATAGAAATAACTTTTAAAAAACAAAATCAAAACATTTAACGGATCTCTTGCACCCATCCCAACATTAGAGGACGTGTAGCTGAAAACTGATAGAGTGGTTAAACACACAGCTTGTTTCAAGGGGAATTCTAGTTCCCTAATTCAGAACAGTTCAAGTTAAACATCTAATTAAAGAAAAATAAAGCATAAGACCAACTACATTTCATAAAAATATACTTTACCTCATAGCAGGCATGCTAATTGAATGCTGAATGGAACGTATACTAAGAGGCAGCATTAAAAAGAGATAGAAATAAGGTTAGTATAGTGGTGCTTCAACATTATTAAAAGCTGACAAAACTTAGCTTCCCAGGAGCTTTATTCTTTTGGCGCCATGAAGAATTACCTACTTTTTGAGGTGGAGGGGATCGAAGTTATTCCAACATAATTTACTTTTATTCAGGAGCCAATTAATTCCCAGGAGTTACTAGAGCTAACAATACCACCTTGCATTTTATAGCACTTTGAAAACTAAAGTGCTTTCACCTAGAGCTGTAAGGCATATAGGAGTTAAATGAGTTACCCTAGGTCACAGCAGAATCAAGAATAGAACTTGGGTCTTCTAATTCAATGTTTATCGCCTCCCCTCAAAAATGAAGCATGCACACACACACACACACACACACATACACATATACACATACAAGCAAGGACAGGGAAGCACCCCTAGTAAGTCAAGGGGTAACTGCCCACTCAAGGACAATGCAGTTCACTGACCACCTAGGTTCAAGGTTATCTACTCTTAGCCATCTCCCATAGAGACCACCTCACGAGATAAGAGTGCCTTCATTCCTAGGCTCGTAAAATGACTGTATTCTGCTAATATTGTTACTATGCTTATAATAGTTTGACCACTGGCATGACTTTGGTAAATAAACTTTCCTTTGGGTAAAGTGTGTAGGTTCAAGGTATTAATTCTCAGTTATATTTAAATATTTTGTGTGCTTATGATTTCCTTTTCTTAAAGACTCGTTTGTTACAAATGGTAACATGTCTTCAATGTAGCTCCTCAAATCTAACTTTGCATTAATATCTGATAACATGGAAAATGATTGTGATATATGGATATATGTCAAATATGCTGGGAATCTGTGTAATCAAGATTATCAATGAAATATTTAAGCATCTCTGTACTCAATGTCTTACATAACAGGAAAAGATACATGTAACTCATCATTCTCTCTATCCTACAATGCTGGTCAATACCTACGGTATAAGACTATAATAATCTATTCTGGGAGGAATTTGATAAATTTCCCACCTGGATCTATCAAAGACTGTTGGTCCCAGTCTCTAAATTTACAACACCAGAACTCTAAGTGCCACCTGTTCTTCCTCAGACCCTTCTGCTGAAGCTGCCTGGAATAGTCACATTGCCACAAACCACCTTCTACCATAACTGATATGGTAAGTGGATCAGTGAAGCACCACCCACCACCGCTAACCTCCCAGTGGCCTACAAACTGTTTGGAATGTATGAAAAATGAAGGAGTGAAGACAATTAAGACTCTTATCCTAGTATATTGTAATTAGGACACTAAGCTTCTGGACACTTAGATGTTGAAGAAGATCTGGCGGGACCAGGTGAAAGCTGACAGAACGCTGAGGAAACCAGTTCCCAAAGAAAGAATCAAACACAAGCACAGAGAGAGGTAGAGCAAATGAGATCAGGAGAGGTGATCATGCAGGGAATCCGGCAGGACAGGAGGGGAATAGGTTTCTTGGTTTCTATAATAGAAGCTACTTCAATTTCCCAGTTGATGGAGCTGGTTTGGGTGGAGCCTGGCCTTGCTTCCTTTTCTCTTCTTGAATTACAAAAAAACTTTGTATTTGTGCAACACATTCTTCTTTTTAGGTAAGCTAAAAGTTACACAGCTTTCTGTTCCTAATAATCAAAACTCTTCATTAGGACATTCATTTTGGCAGAAATCGCTGAAAAAGAAGGTGAGTAATGGCCAAATATGTGATAAATTCCTTGTCTAGGGGACCCACACATTGAATTTAATAGTATCAACAAAATGAGGAAACAGGTGGATAAGTGCACATTTCAAAATTTCACAGCTAATTCTAGTCACTGTCCCTAAGAACCCATGTAAAATATCACTTCCTCCAGCAGTGGATCGGTCAGGCTCTATACCACTTTACCCAGCACATACCTACTAAATATGTTTCAGTGGTAATATATAAGGAAAGGCAAGGAAGTGGTTAGACTAAGTGTTTATTTTGTGAAAAAAATCACTACAGTGAATTTGGTATTGAGCACTTTTCTGTATGCATTACGTCACCTTGAAGATAAATATACAGAATAAAATCAGTTAATAGAGTGAAAGACAAGGTCTCTCTGCTTTTACAGTAGCTATTTTAGTAGGAAGAACAGGAGCACACATTAGCTTCAATTCTATCTGGTTGCTGGATCCTCCCCATAATCCATAGTTAGATGGAATTCAATTTTGTTAATAATTAGTCGTAATCTAACTATAGGGTGGCTGTTCTTTCATTTCTGGCTTCTCTATAGCAAGTTACACAAAGCTTCAACTTGCTCATCATTTTCAGTTTCATTCAAGCTTAAATGTAATATGGAAACCTTCAAAAGCAAAATGTCATGTTGCTGCAGGACCAGAATCATCTCTAATAGATAGGTTGTAAGAATCAGTTACCACCTATAAGGCACATTTTATTAAAAATGTTGTATCTTATTTGTAACCCTCAAATACATTAATCTGTAATCAAACTAGGAATGCAAACCCGGGCTCCTCAAAACACTGAAAAAAAAATCAGGATAGTCTGATTCTCAGTAAGTACTTTTCAATCTCATACTGCATTTACTCTTATTTGAAAAGTCATTTTTTAAAAAACAGCTGAATTGATTTTTTTAAAAGAATTCCTTGTTTCTAACAGTTATCGGATCCTTTCATCCTTAATAATAATAATATTTGGCCGGGCGCGGTGGCTCACGCCTATAATCCCAGCACTTTGGGAGGCCGAGGCGGGCGGATCACGAGGTCAGAAGATCGAGACCATCCCGGCTAATCCGGTGAAACCCCGTCTCTACTAAAAAATACAAAAAAAAAACTAGCCGGGCGAGGTGGCGGGCGCCTGTAGTCCCAGATACTCGGGAGGCTGAGGCAGGAGAATGGCGTAAACTCGGGAGGCGGAGCTTGCAGTGAGCTGAGATCCGGCCACTGCACTCAAGTGCGGGCGACAGAGCAAGACTCCGTCTCAAAAAAAAAAAAACAAAAACTAATAATAATAATAATAACAATAATATCAGGGGAGGGGGCAGAGGGAGGAAAAGGAAGGAAGTCGCAGCACAGGAAGGAGGAGAAGGAACAGTTAATGGCTAACATGTTGGAATGCTTACTATGTACCACGTATGCTTTTCACAGCTATCGATGTAATATTATTCCACTTTGCCCTCACACAATCTCTTGATGTTGTGGTCACAGCGGCTATTGTTCAAAGTGCTGGACAGTGCCCAGAGGGGCATTGTCTTAAACTACCTTTACTCTGGGAAGGCCCAGGAGGACAGTGCAGGCTCCGGGACTAGGCGTGCTTGGTTCCAGTCCTGGTGATCAGCCACTTACACCTGCTGGGCAACCTTGGGGAAGTCACTTAATCTCCCTATGGCTCAGTTTCCTCATCTAAAATATCAAAACAACAATAGTACCTACTTCTGAGGTATTGTTGTCTCACTGGGCTTATAAATGTTCATTGTTATTATAACACGTGACTTTAATTGAAACACGAATTAACATCTACTGTATATTATACTTTCACATATGGATAGAAAATATGCAAACAGGAGGGGAAATATAAGCACATCACCTTGAAGCTTTCAAATTTCAGCATTATTTTGGTTTTCAGCTCCACCCCTATAGTCTACAGCAATGCCTGGCACATAGTTATCACTCAATAAATACTTCTGAGTGAAAGAATGAATGAATAAGTGAATAAACAATTTTGATAACTAAAATTGGGAATATGAGCATGAAACACAGAAAAGTTCATTAAAGTGTTTCAAATTCTAATCAAAAGATATTCTTTTTCTGACACAAGGAAAGAGATCATTTCTCTTCCCATTAAGTGGTGGAAATTTTCAGCAAAAGGGAATTGTCTAGCAAGACTTTAACGAGCCCAAAACAAATAAATATCTACAGGGGTACATGAAGAAACACACATTTAAAAAGGAGAAATTTTCTTTGGAAATAAAGGCAAAATTAATTAGCACTTCCTCTTAAATATACCAAAAATATTAGACAAATGTGTCTACTGAATATTACAGTATGCTTTTAATAACACCAAATTTTTATGTTTAACCCTGGCACTGACTGAAATGAGAAGGTTCTTTTAAAGTTTCCCTCAAAATGCTAATGGCATGAGTCAATACTTTCATATAGGCATAGAAAATATGCAAATGGGAGGGGAAATATAGTCATACCACCTGAGGGAAAAGCGGGCTGCTTCAGGACCACATCCTCCTAGGCCTCACTACCACCACCACCCCTCATTCTCAGGACATCAAAAGCAGCTCGCTCTGTTTCCTTATACATCTCCCTCCCCACAAAAAAGGCATAAGGCAAATATCTAAATCCCAAGTGCTGATTTATCAACTATGTAAAATAAAAACTGTTGCTGAGTCTAATACATTCAGGTTGGCAAAACTGGTGCATTTTCTCCTTCTATATCCATAATTACATTAGGGAGTAAAATCACTGGTATAAGTTTGCCAGGTAAAATGGACCTAAAACAAACAGTGAGTGGGATTAAGGATTAACCAACTATTTCATAGCACTTAGCAAAAGGAGCCTACTGCATCCATCTCTGTGGGAGAAAAGGACTTATTGCTGGGATTGTAACACTCAAAATCTACAGCCTAAGCTCTCTTTCCTTGGATAGTTCTTGAGGGAATGTGGCCAATATTTGCCTCTGTGATTCACATAATCTAAAAGATGCAGGTTTTTTTTAATGTATGTGAACACATTAAATCAGAACACAATCACTTCTTGGCCTTGGAATTATTTTTTTAAATGCTTTTACCTAACCTTTGATTTGTAAGAATTACAAAGTGTAACTTTCAAAAGATAATCTCATTTCTCTCATTTCCAAATTTTAATCAAAAGCCTTACTTTAACCCCCACATACTGATGGGCAATTAAATATTCATAAAAACTTAATATTTATTAAAAACAAGACTGAAAATGGTACAGCATAATCTCAGTATTTTTTAAATAAAATGGACAAAGTGACTGTAAAATGAGCTAGAAAAGAGTTGCAAAACGTAATTTGTTGCTGATGAATTAATAAGACAGCACACACTGAGCCATATCTAGGTATGGCTTTAAGGCATAGAAAGGTATTCTTTAAAGGTATAGAAAAGTCTATACCTGAAACATCATCCTCAATAACCCTTACTTTTATATCTTATATTGATGTTTGCATCACATCTACCATTTTATAACCAGTACTGATGAGGGTCTTCCATTCTTAACTTATCCCAAGTCCCCACTTTTCCCCTACTCCACTCTAAGATTTTAAGCTTGATTCTAATAAAAGCCATGTCTTCTTTACGGTTATGCCCATGGGACCTGTCCGCAGTAGACACTCTCATGTCAGCAGAATGGGTGACATATTCAGTTACTTAGAGCACTTTTTAACTGAATGCCAATGATGCACAATCATCTATCATTGGTTACTTGACTTTTTAGCATAATTTTAGCTTTAAATAGTTCAACATTTAGAGTTTATATATCCCTATAATTTACTCTGACTTCCAGGGCTAAGTGTCACCGAGACAGAAGCTATAAGCACCTGTTTGCTTACTTAAAAAGGCAAGTAGCTAGACTACCATGAGTGATTGCTTAAGAAAATAATCTGCATCAATAGGAACAGAGATGAAGACTACTATATTATCCTTCCTGCTTACACCCTAAAGACTTTCCTCCACCTTAGATGCCTCCAACAACTAATTAGATAATCATAGAGTCTGCCTGGGAAAGACAGAGGTTTGCTCAGCATCACAAAGTCTGTTTCTATAAGGCATGGTTTGAGCTAACATCTTTTTAATGTGCTTTTATTAGCTTAATATACTTTTTCCTTTTTCGAACCATGAAGTTGCCTTGTGTACATAGAGAATATAACAAGTGTAAAGAAATAATAAAATCGTAAAAACTATAAGCTAGTAAAACAAGTATTAAAAAGTACAGAGTAATGGTAGATTTTACCTTGTGTATATTTTACCACAATTAAAAAAAAAAAAAAAAAGTAGAGTAACCAATAGAAGATGGAAGACTAACATCAGGAGGCAGTACATATGCAGTCTATTACAATTGCATAATGAAACCCAGGTGAAGAATTCCAACATCCTTACAAAAGTACCAAAGAAACAAAAGCATCAAAAACAAACAAAGTCAGACATTAAAAGGGAGGAATTTTGCATGCCACGGTAAAGCTGCTTCTTTTTACCAAAGAAAAAAGTAAAAAAGAAATGTCAAAATCATTTCCATATCCATTGAACCACAGTGTCAAATACTTCTTTTAATTTATCAATTACCCATGGTATACAAGAAACCCTCCCTTGAAATTAGGAATGCACTAGAGAAAAAGATACTCCAAATGGAAGAAAATTATGTACTGGACAAACACGATCATCCAACATAGCATAGTAATCTAATCTCAGCACGCTTTTCTTATACAACTGCTAGACTGCAGTGATGGTTCAAACTCTCCTTACCTAAAGGAATGTGAAAAGGCTTGCAATCTGTAAGAAGCCAGAGTAAGCATTAAAAAAGAAAGAAGTTCTGATAAATCTAAAACAATTAAATAACCTAAGTTTTAAAATGTACAATGTTTTCCCTGGGCTCTAAACTGCTACCCAATTCAGTCAGCATAGAAAAAATGAACACCTAATAGATATATACATAATTGTCAAGAGAATTCAAGAAAGCTATATTTATTACATTATGCTTAGACGATGACAGTCCAAATATAATGAGTGAGGAATTTAGTTATTTTGTATAAAGTATAACACATAAATTGACCAAACCTATTCAACCAAGAAATTCTGGTTGTAAGATACACTTTCCCCACAAATGCAAAACACAAAGCCATGCAATCTGAGCATTTTTTTAAAAACATAAATCTTGCATGCCAACAGAAGCACAGCTGACTTAAACCACATTTGTCATTTTCATCACTATCCTAATCCACATGAGTGAAGGGGGGACACAAAAGCACTGTGAAGTGGTTTTATCAAAATGGCAAGGAAAATTCTGCAGACTAATCTAAAGTACAAATGCAAAAAAAAAAAAAACAAAAAAAACAAAAAAGCAACAACTCAAAATCAAGATTTTGGCCTAAGCATGAACACAGTTACAGCTTACTGGTTAGAATAAATCAGTGCACAAATGAACATGTTATAATCACACCATGGTATAAAATGTCACATACAGAACATGAAGCCAAGTTTGAATTGAAGCGTGCACTTCAATGCTCCTGTTGTCATCCCTAGTAACACACCCGGCTCTGCCCACAATCACAAATTTGCAACCAAAGACATACTTACCCAGCATGATCATGAAGAACTAAAAAGACACAGAAGTTCACAAACAGAACTTTTCAACAACCTTAAATGATCATCAGATGATCATTTGATGTCAGAATGTTAGGCCTAGAAGACCTTAGGTGAGTCTTCCAGGTACCGGTTTGAAGGAGTGCCCTCCCTCACTCTAACAGGAGTAGCTAGCATCAACTACAGCCAAGGTCAGGAAACAGATGCAACAACAATAACATTTTAATTTGCGTCAGCTACTTAATGAGCAAGGAAAAACAAGGACATACTTTACGTCTTCCAGCTTTTTGGTGATGACCGAGCCAACAGACGAAAAAGCAGCTGAGGCCTTCTGTCCAGCCTGGGACAAGGTTTCAGATGTCTTCTTGTAACTATATTAAATTATAAACACAGAGAGCAAAGAAGGGTCAGCTGATCTTTTCTAATATCAATTGTTTCAAGTGCAGTGGTCACCACCTGCTGGAGAACTCTCAAAAAGAGAAAACATTTTTCAGAACTTCTAAAATCCTTCATAACCAGCAGGGCAGCATCACCGCATCTTCGTATGTTCAACCCTAAGCTCAGGCACAATCTTCTGCAGTGCCCTAGTGCAGCCAGAAAGACAGAGGCCTACAAAGACAGGGCCAAAGAAGTCACGGTAAGGGCTAAAAATAATCATAAAACAAAGATGAAAATAAGCAAGGGCCTGAAAGAACTCACACCTCTTGTTCTTTTCCAAAATCTAAACAAATTTTGAATTATTCCACATAATCTAAACAAAACAAAAATGAAATCAAATTCCTCAGATGCCTTTGTCAACTTGATTTCCTAAAAAAGGGCCGGAAGCAATTAGTTGTTGGCATAAGTAGGACTCATTTGTATGTTATTATCCAAATACATTTTATGGGCATACTTTTTAAAAAATTTTGCATGTCTTTAGAGCTACCAAATAAGAACTTCATGGACTTTCAACAAAGTATGTAAAATATGCAATGCTTCAAATTATTCTAGTTTGGTATCTGCTATCACGCAAAGGCATAATTTGCCACCTCCTTCCCAGCTACCTGGAGTTTAGAGAAGGGAAAAGCAAAAACAAAAAAACGATGACAACAACAACAAAAAACAAATAAAATAATATCGTACCTCACCAAAACAATTCCCACATTATGGGAAAGAATGCTCAGGCATTTTTACTTACCCTGTCAAGATCAAATACCAATAAAAAACATGGTTTATGGTAATACTGTTGAAAAAAAAGTTTCCTGTATGTTTTCCCACTGCCAACTTAGATGGGTAGAAAATGGACCAAAAGATTGGGGACTCAAGTACTGTCATGTTAAATACAGTTGGCCTCACTTCTGAGAGTTAAATTGTAAAACAACTACGCTCACCAGCTCTGCAGATGGCTCTCAATACAGAAGACAGAGCAGTTCGGATTCTGCTGCTAGAAGCTTGCTCCTCCTTGTGCCGGGAAACAAAACTGCATTATGATAATGCTATATCATAGTATATGTGGTCAAAAAGACAAAAAGCTTAAGGGATTGACCTCTGCCAAGAGCATATATCTGAGACTATGACCTGAGGATCTTATGATACATACAGAGCAAGGTTAAAAAATAAATTAATAATAATAATAAAGACTGGCTCCAGACCTGAGTTTGAATCCCCATCCACACTTTGAGAGGTTTGTGACCCGAAAACTTAATTTGTCTGAGCCTGTTTCCTTATCCAGGGTTATCCTGCCACCCATTCTTACTGGGTTATTCTGAGGACTAAAGGACACAATGTACATATTTGTGACAAGTCAATACATAACACTTATGGGACTTGAATTTTATTTCTCCAGCTGGCTAGCTTTCTTTCTGTTCCTTAGAATAAATGGTCTGGAAAAATCTAAGTTACGAAAAAGGCAGGTACACTTTAAAATCAGAAAAAAAAAGTATGCCGTGTCGTCCAAAGAAAAGCTGCTGAAGCATCCTCATCCTCTTTTTCTTCCCCTCCCCAGACAAAAGGCACGACAGTGTCCTTTACATTCCCAAGGACAGTGTATGATCAAGGGAACATACGCAGATGTTGCTGTCACGTCTTGCCACCCTTTGGCAATGTTCTGTTTTAGTTCCTGTAGAGAATTGATTCCAAGTTTCCGCTTGATCTCTGCTAGATGCTTCTCTTTTGCTGCTAACACTTGAGACAGAGTCTGGATTTCTTCTTCTACCTATGAGGAAGGGGTTAGGGTAGGAATATAGCAAAAGTCGTTCAGTAAGTTAAGATTATTAGCACAGAACTATATTGAAAATTCCAGTCATTAAACATTTTTTTGATCATTTATCTTTCTCTCTAAAAACAATGTATAATGTTGGTGAGTAAACTGGTTATTTGCTGATCTCTACTGTAGAGCTTCTCTCTCCTCCTCCATGGAAGCTCTTTATAATCCCATCTTAAGTTGTTTTGGGCCTTCTCCTCTCTCCCTATACTCCTTACTCAGCTATCTCATGTAAGTTTAGGACTCAAATTTCTACACACATAATACTTGATAAAGTACTCTAACATCCACTCTCCCGACCTGTGGGTCTGCCTTTCCAGCCTAGACATTTCTATTTGAAAGCCTACAAAACTTGTATTTGTATACTAAATCAAAATAATCTTCATCCCCTACCAAAACACATATAACCAAGCCAAACCCAAATCCAACCTCCTTGCATATTTGATGAGCATATATACTGGATACATATACTCAGTCCCCGTGTCTGGCAAAGTCATGGCCATAATAAACCAAACTGCCTCCTCTTGAGAGCCCTGCGGTAGTTTCGTGTGAACCCCTTGATGCTGACTGCCCAGACTTGGCTAGGTGGTTAGAGGTGGGCCCTGACCCACTGAGAGCCACCCATCAAAAGCCAGTGGATGAGCCCGGTGTGAAAAGAGGTGCTCAACTATTCAATCGCTCTCACTCAGGAATCTAGTTTGAGAAGTAAGATGACATTATGAGTAGAAGCTGAAAAGACTTGAAGAAGCCTTGAGGTAATAGGTAGGCCACAGTGAGATTATGAAAGGTATGGAAAGCTTAAATATGACTGAGGAAGCTAAAACTGTAAGCAGGAGCTATGAAGAAAAGGAAAAAATGGACAGAAAAGAACAAAAGGCTAATCCAGGAAAACAGAGAAAAGGGTGGACTCTATTTCAGAAACAGGGAAAGGGGCAGACAGTCTATTTCAGAGAAAAAGAGACACCATGTGGAAGAGACTTTAGGTCCCAGGAAACTGAAAAACTAGCCCCCTAAAGTATATCCATTAACATTCAAGACCCTCAGAGAAATGCGTCTCCTGGCTTGTTGCAAAGCCATACTCTCTAGCCCTGACCTGCATGGTATTTCTGTGATTTCAAAGACAACATGCCCCTTTAAAAATTATAACATAGAGTCAGTCAAATCTTTTCACAGATGATTAAATCTTTAGAGAACATGAAACAAAGAAAATTAGTGCAACGGAGAAAAGGATAAATCAAATGTGATGCAGCTACCAAGAAAGAAAAAAAAAAAAAAGGAAGAAGAAGAACCTACAATATCACTCTGAGACAAGATTAACTGGAATGGAGGTCCCTCAGAATAAATAAATAATCCCCTGTGCTTGTCAGAGTCACAAGTACTGGACCCAGTTTTGTAAGTCACATTTTAAGATATACATTGACAAAGTGGAATATGAGAAGAAAAGGACAAAAAAAGAGGAAAGAATAAAGTTCAAAATTAAGTAAATTAAATAATTTGCCCAAAGTCATCAAACAAATAATGTAGGAACCAGAATTTCTATCTAGGTTTTCTGAATGCACGTCTGTTTACTGGCTGAATTCTCATGTACACTCTCTTAAGCTTCCCAATTCCTCTGTCTCTACTTCATACTCCAAATCTTCACACACTTCTAAGAATAGACTTAAATGGTAAGTTTCCCACCCCTTAGCCTTCTCTGAGGTACTCATTTCCTCTAATGAAAGCTGCAAAGACAAACCACTGTAAATCTTTCTGAACAATGCACAACACAGTATATTCCCCATCTTTGTTGGGTACCTTGTGCTGCTAACACACCTAGCCCAGCACATCACGGCTGCGATTTCTTAATTCAACATATACATGTAAAATAGAGTGACCTTAAAAGCATAAAGAGCATGATTAAGAATCTCTGATGTGTCTATCACTATATGCAAAGATCAACTCAAAATGGGCTAAGGACCCAAAACCATAAAACTACTAGAAGAAAACATAGGAGAAACACTTGAGGGCATTGGTCTAAACAAAGATTTTATAGCTAAGACCTCAGAAACACAGGCAACGAAAACAAAAATAGATAAATGGGACTAAATTAAAGGAAATCATCAACAGAGTGAAGAGACAACCTGTAGAATGGGAGAAAATTTTTGCAAACTATTCATCTGACAAGGGACTAATATCCAAAATATATAAGGAACTCAATCCAACAGCAAAACAAACAAGCAATTCCATTTAAAAAGGGGCAAAGGATCTAAATAGACATTTCTCAGAAGAGACATATAAATGGCCAACAAATAAATTAAAAATGTTCAACATCACTAATCATCAGGGAAATGCAAATCAAAATCAAAATGAGATATCACTTCACACCTATTATTATGTCTGTTATCAAAAAAACAAAAAATAACAGATGCTGGCAAGGATCCAGAGAAAAGGAAACTCTTATACACTGTTGGTGGGAATATAAATTAGTATAGCCACTATGAAAAACAGTATGGAGGTTTCTCAGAAAAACTAAAAATAGAAATACCATATAATCCAGCAATCCCACTACTGGGTATTTATCCAAAGGAAAGGAAATCAGTATATCAAAGGGATACCTTCACCCCCATGTTTATTGCAGCACTATTTACAATACCCAAGTGTCCATCAACAGGTGAATGGATAAAGAAAATGTGGTATACACAATGGAATACACTTCTGCCATAAAAAAGAATGAAATCCTGTCATTTGAAGCAACATGGATGAGCCTAGAGAATAATACATTAAGCAGAATAAAGTAGGCACAGAAAGATAAATACTGTATGTTCTTACTCACATGTGGAAGCCAAGAAAAAAATTTGAACCCATCTAAGTAGAGAGTAAAATTGTGGGTGTTAGAGGTTGGGAAAGGGAGGATGCCGAGAGGTTGTGCTTCAAACGATGCTATTGTGAAAGTAAAAGACAACCAACAGAATGGGAAAAATATTGGCAAATTACATATCTAATAACAGTCTAGTATCCATAACATATAAAGAAACTTACAACTCAATAAGAAGACAACCCAATTAGAAAATGGGCAAAGGACTTAAATAGACATTTCTCCCAAGACATACAAATGACCAATAAGCACATGAAAAGATGCTTAACACCATTCATTAGTAATTTGAGAAATGCAAATCAAAACCACAAGGAGACACCACTTCATACCCATTAGGATGG
The DNA here is from genome assembly GCF_000951035.1 of Colobus angolensis palliatus. NCBI lineage: Eukaryota > Metazoa > Chordata > Mammalia > Primates > Cercopithecidae > Colobus > Colobus angolensis. The sequence continues at coordinate 17,216,576 of NW_012114710.1, read as the reverse complement.
TTACATTTAAAAAAAAAAGACATTAATAAGTGTTGGCAAGGATGTGCAGAAATTGGAACCCTCAGACACAGCTGGTGAGAATGTAAAATGAAGTTTGACAGCAACGCAGTTTAAGAGTTCCTCAAAAAGTTAAACATAGAGCTACCATATGACCCAGCAACTCCACTCCTAGGTATATATAACCAAGAGAATTGAAAACACATCCAGCCTGGGTGCAATGGCTCACGGCTGTAATCCCAGCATATTGGGAGGCCAAGGTGGACAGATCACTTGAGGTCAGGGGTTTTAGACTAGCCTGGCTAACATGGTGAAACCCCATACTACTAAAACACAAAAATTAGCCAGGCATGGTGGTGGTGCACCTATAATCCCAGCTACTCAGGAGGCTGATGGAGGAGAATCACTTGAACCCGTGAGGCAGAGGTTGCAGTGAGCTGAGATCACGCTACTACACTCCAGCCTGGGCAACAGAGCAAGACTCTGTCTCAAAAAACAAACAAACAACAATAAAAAAAAAAATACATCCATACAAAAAGCCGTATACAACTGCTTACAGTGGCATTATTCATAACAGTCCTAAAGTTCAGCCACTGTGGAACGCAATTTGGATACTTCTCAAATAACTTAATACAGAGCTACCATTCCCATTGGGAATGGGATCCCTGGCAGCAATCCCATTACTGGGTATAGAAATTGTTCTACCAAAAAGACACCTGCACTCATATGTTTATTGCATCACTATTCACAATAGCAAAGACATGAAATCAACCCAGGTGCCCATTGTCCAATGTGGTACATACACATCATGAAATACTATGCCGCCCTTTCTAAAAAGTACAAAATCATGTCCTTTGCTGCAACATGGATACAGCTAGAGGCCATCTTCCTAATCAGATTAACACAGAAAGGGAAAACCAACTACCACATGTTCTGACTTATAAGTGGGAGCTAAATATTGGGTACACACAGACACAAAGATGTGAACACTAAACACTGGGGATTCCAGAGGTGGAGAGGGAGAGTTGGGGGAAAGAGTTGAAAAACTATGTTCACTACTTGGGCAACAGGATCATTAGAAGCCCAAACCTCAACATCATGAGGCATTAACATGTAACAAACCTGCACATGTACCCCTTGAATCTAAAATTTTTAATAAAAAATTTAAGTTTAAAAATGTTTTAAAGGGGACTATAAAGAAAATGAAAAGGAAAATCCACAGAATGGGAGAAAATATTTACAAATCATACAGCTGGTAATTTCGTTTGTTAAATAAAGACTATGTTTCCTCTTCCATCAATCATGATAATAACACCTGCCCCATAAGACTGTTGTAATAATTAATGAAATAATGCATGTAAAGAGCTCAGCTTAACACCTCCCACACAGCCTGTAGTCTGTAGACATTAGGTGCTATCACTATTATTTTTATTTTGTTGATAATAAAACAATACTGAGAACTGCCAAGGATTTGAAAAAAAAAAATGCTCTTTCAAAACATTGTAAGAAATATTCTGTAATAAAAAAAAAAAGAAATATTCTGGATAGCGTTTTGACCATGTTGCTATATACTCTTAAAAACCATTAGACCCAGGCATAATGCTTCTTCCAGGACTTTATCCTAAAGCACTAATTAAAGAAGTGCATAAAGGCTTACATGAAGATATTTACATCAAACTATTATTCATAATAGCAAAAAATGGAAACAATCCAAATGTTTATAAATAATATAAATTAAAAATGAGCTTGCGGGAATTCAAAATGGACTATGAAGCAATTTAAAATGAGGTTGCAGAAGAGTATATTGGCATAAAAATGTTTTTGAAAATCAGTTAAATGGGAAAAGGTTATCTGTATTCTAATGCCCTCTACAAATATAAAAATATATGGCCAGGCATGGCAGCCCATGCCTGTAATCCCAGTACTTTGGGAGGCCAAGACAGATGGATCGCCTGAGGTCAGAAGTTCGAGACCAGCCTGGCCTACATGACAAAACCCCATCTCTACTAAAAATACAAAAATTAGCGGGGCATGGTAGCATGTGCCTATAGTCCCAGCTACTCAGGAGGCTGAGGCAGGAGAATCACTTGAGCCTGGGAGGCAGAGGTTGCAGTGAGCCAAGATCATGCCACCACACTCCAGCCTGGGCAACAACAAAGAGAAACTCTGTCTCAAAAAAAAAAAAAAACAACAAAAAAAAAAACAGTTTATCACCCATCTGCCTTATCCATTCTATCCCACTCTTTATAAAACTTTGGGTAAATAAAATGAGTAGTACAAACAGACAGAAGAGCAAAGAGATAGACTTGAACAATACCGTACATCAACTAGACCTAACACATATATGTACAGAACAACTCACCCCAAAATAGAAAATACACTCTTCTCAAATGCACATGGAACATTCTCCAGGACAGAGTATATGTTAGGCAACAAAACAAGTCTTTATAGACTTAAAGTCATACAAAGCACCTTCTCCAACCATCACCATGAAACTGGAAATCAAAAACAAAAGGAAAACCAGAAAATTCACAACTATGTAAAAATCAAACCACACACTTTTAAACTACCAATGGGCCAAAAAAGAAGTCACAAAAGAAATTAGAAAACACTTTGAAATGAAGGAAAACAAAAACAACATATTAAAACTTATGGGATGCAGTTGAAGCACTGTCAGTAAGAAATATATAGCTGTAAATGCCTACATAAAAAAAAAAAAAAAACTCAATAACCTAACTCTACACCTTAAGGAATTGGAGAAAAATTTTAAAAATAGTAAGCTACACCCAAAACTAAGAGAAGGAAGGGAATAATAAGGAAGAGATTAGATATTAGAGTGAAGATAAATAAAACAGACAAAAGGAAACAATAGAGAGAATGAATAAAAGCAAAAGTTCATTCTTTAAAAAGATCAACAATGCATTCAGGGTTAAAAAAAAAGAGAAAAAAGAAAACAAAAAGACGGCCAGGGGCAGTGGCTCATACCGGTAATCCCAGCACTTTGGGAGGCCAAGGAGGTCGGATCACCTGAGGGGAGGAGTTGGAGACCAGTCTGACCAACACACTGAAACCCCGTCTCTATTAAAAATACAAAAATCAGCTGGGAGTGGTGGCGCGTGCCTGTAATCCCAGTTCTTCGGGAGGCTGAGGCAGGAGAATCACTTGAACCTGGGAGTCAGAGGTTGCAGTGAGCCGAGATTGCACCATTGCACTCCAGCCTGGGCAACAGAGTGAGGCTCCATCTCGAAACAAAAAAAAGAAGTTCGAGACCAGCCTGGCCAACATGGTAAAACCTCATCTCTGCTAAAAATACAAAAATTAGTCGAGCGTGATGGTGCATGCCTGTAGTCCCAGATACTGGGGAGGCTGAGACACGAGAATTGCTTGAACCCTGGAGTCAGAGGCTGCAGTGTGCCAAGATTGCTGCTACTGCACTCCAGCCACCTTGGCGACAGAGCAAGACTCCATCTCAAAAAAGGAACGGAAGGGAACAGAAGAAAAAGATGAGCAAACTTGACAAACCTATAGCTAGACTGACAGAAAAAAAGAGAGAAGACATAAATAACTAGAATCAAATGAAAGTGGGGACATTAATACTAACTTTACAGAAACAGAAAGGACTATAAAAGAATATTATAAGCAATTGTACACCAACATACTAGACAGTCTAGAGTAAATGCACAAATTCATAGAAATATATAAATGATCAAACTGACCCAACAAAATAGAGAAAATCTGAACAGGTAAAGAGATTGACCCAGTATCAAAATTCTCCCAAAGAAAAGTCTAAAAGTAGATAGCTTCAATGGTTAATTCTACCAAACACTTAAAGAATGGACAAACCTTTTCAAACTCTTCTAAAAAACAGAAGATGGCAGAACACTTTCCAACTCATCGTAAGAGGCCAGCATTACCCTATTTACCAAGGCCAGGGAAAGACATCACAAGAAAACAGCAGCCCATATCTCTTATGAATATCCAGAAGCATATCAAAAGGATTATAAAACATGACCAAGTGGAATATATCCTAGGAATGCAATGATTATTCAACACACGAATATCAATCACTGTCATATACCACATTAATATAATAATAAAGGGAAAAAAATACAATCATTTCAATATGTGAAGAAAAAGCATTTCATAAAAATCCAGTACTCTTTCCTGGAAAAAAAAAAAACACTAAAACTAGGAATAAAAGAGAACTTCCTCAACGCAAGTCCATTTGTGAAAAAATGACAGCTAATATCATACTTATGGTCAAAGACTGAAAGCTTTCCCCCTCAGATAAGAGAAAAAGACAGGGATATCCATTTTTACCATTTTTACACAATATTGTAGTGAAGAGGTTTAGCCAAAGCAGTTAGATAGGAAAAATAAATCAAAGGCATTCAAATTGGAAAAGAAAAGTAAAACTGTGTTTAATCATAGATGACATGATTTCATATACAGAAAGTCCTAAAGAATCACAAAAAAGGCCAGGCACAGTGGCTCATGCCTGTAATCCCAGCACTTTGGGAGGCCAAGGCAGGCGGATCACCTGAAGTCGGGAGTTCACAACCAGCCTGACCAACATGGAGAAACCCCATCTCTACTAAAAATACAAAATTAGCCGAGCATGGTGGCACATTCCTGTAATCCCAGCTGCTTGGGAGGCTGAGGCAGGAGAATTACTTGAACCCGGGAGGCAGAGGTTG
>NW_012114710.1:17191691-17208939 GCF_000951035.1 Colobus angolensis palliatus | reverse complement strand
AGGGAAGGGAGGGGAGGGAAGGAGGGAACTGTAAGGAAGGAAAGGTGGAAGGAAGTTTGAAAGTGCCCATCTCTGCAACACAGCCAAGGGTAGAACAAAGTCATTGATGCACTGAAGAGCAAGTGTATCAGACCTCGGTGAAGTCCCTTAGAAGACATTCACTAGTACTCCTCTCATTCATTTCCTGTTTCACACCCTACTTTTCACATCTATTTTACCCATATATACATTTGTCTCATATAAAAATGAACCGACGTCAACTTCTTCTATCTCGTCTCCCCTACTCAAGACCTGCTGGAGAAATAAACACATGTACTTTCTCTCCCCTGGAACTAACTATAAACATATCACCATGTACTTTAGAATCACAAATGACAGTACATTTTAAGTGCAAAAATAAAGTTACAAAAGGAATGGTTCTTTACCTTTGCAAGTTCTCTTCTTAGCTCTTCCCGCTCCTCTTCTGAGAGGGTCTCTGTGGCACTGATGGTGGCAGCAACATCTTCTCCTTCCTCAGGGACTGGCTCTGTTCTCAGCAGACCTGGTTGGGGATTTAAACAATTGTTTAAAGTACAAAATCTAAGTAAAATCCTTCTTCAAGCTCCTCCACTTTCCCAGCCAGAATAAAGCCAATTAGAGTAGATCCACACATCTCATCTCTGGACATTCAAATGACCTGGCTCTCTCAGCAAAGGTCAAAAAATCTGAGCTAACCACCGGAAACCACCAAGCAGACTCTGCCAAAACACGAATTTAGAAAATATAGCATTCTCTTAGCTTCTATTCATAGTCTCAGTCACTATATAGTTATGGCAGAAGAGTGAAGGGCCCAAAATGAGATCTTGCCGAGGCTTTAAATTGCTATACAACTAAATCAGTATAAATTAGATGAAAGATTTTAGCTCCTTCCTGCTAACCCGGGGCAGGAGTTTGCACATCTCTTCAGCTTGCTGTGGTAATCAAAGTCAACATTTCATAAACTCAGTAAAGGAGTAACCACTGAAAGAACTAAGTGTCCTAAGTAAATTTTATTCTGTTTCTTTCCATTAGTGGAGGCAGAAAACATATTCTTGTAGGTTTTCTTTTTGTTGTTGTTTGTTTGTTTTAGGAGGTAGAGACAGGGTGTCGCTATGTTGCCTAGGCTGGCCTTGAACTCCTGGCTTCAAGCCATGCTCCTGCCTCAGCCTCCCAAAGTTCTTGGATTACAGGCGTGAGCCACTGCCACTTCTTACAGCTTAAAAATAATAATATATATTTCATATATGTATCATATATATCATATACCATGTATATCATATATATCTCACATATATATATAAAAAATCCAGATGCCCTTATAAAAGAATACTAAGCTGTATGTTCAGAGACATGACCAACAGCCACATAGAGACATTCCACACTGCTGAAGACCAATCACGCCACGCCCAATCCCCTTGGAACAGAACCTGTCAGGAAGAATGACTGGAGAGTGACCAGCAGGCAGCTGCCCCTCAGATCTCCCCTCTTTTCCTGCCCAACCCTTACCCACAGGCTAAGATGAGGCCAGAAAGGCACCCCAACCTTGGGTGCAAAATTGAAGAGGCCACTAAAACACTCAACATAAATATCTTAATGGAATATTTTTTTAAAATCAAATTCAAAGAACCCATGATGAACAAAATGCCAAAATTTTAAATTGCAGGATCAGTATTGCTGATACTTTCTTTTGTCTCAAACTCCAAAATGGCTCTGCATGAACAGCACTATTGCTAATCTCGTCTTTATTTAAAATTGAGATATTTTATTCATGATTTTCTTTTACATTAATTTTTAAAAATATTGTATTCGCACATTATTTGACGACTAAGCTTTTTGTCACCCCCTTCCTGGCCATAGCTGCCTCACCCTAGGCTTTAGGCATCAGGCTTCAGTTCAGTTTACAGGTTTGGGATTGCAAAGTCTCCTCTGTCAACAGATTCTTATTTATTTATTTATTTATTCATTTATTTATTTTGCAAAGAAACCAGGGGAAGGTTTACTCCTCTGCCCACTCTTCCTACCAGTGAGCATCACAGCCACTGCAGTTGTTCCCTGCTACCCCCCAGGACCATTTCTGAGAAGTGCCAGTTCAGTCACAGCAGCAATGTGGCATCCTGCCCAACACAAGGCGCCAGGGAGCAGACACAGAAGAAAAAGGAAGGAGAATAGCCACACTGTGGAACAAGCAGCCAGCGTCACAGCAAACATTAGAGAATTACGTGAATCAATGAGATGATGCTTATGTACACGGTGTACAAGTTACAAAGGCACTTGGTACAGGGTCTGCTGTACTTCACCGATTAACAGTAGTTAATAATTATAATCATCATCAGCATGGCAGCACCAAAATAGTGCCTACCTGGAAAGTATGTACAGAACTGTGAAAGCCATAAAAGTAACACAAATAATTCAAAAACCATAAATCAGACTGGCAAAAAGTATGAGTAAGCTCTTGACTGCATATAAAATACTTAATAGGTACAATCAGCAGGTAGAAAAGCTCAACGCATAATTGCTTCCACAGGTCTTCCTCTAAAATATCTGTGAACAGACTGCCCAAATAATATTTCTATAATAGAAATCTGATTGTGTCACTCTTCAGCTTAAAATCCTTTGGTGGTTCCTTACTGTTTTCAAAGCGAAGTGTGACCCCTGAGGTTGGCACACAGCCCTTACTGGACCCGTCTCCTGCTAGCTGGCATTGGCACCTCTTACTCCAACTCCAGCCAAATCACACCGTGAACAAGGTGCTGTCCTATGTACTGTTAGAAACCACTTCCCAGCATCTGTGTGTGCTTGTAAATCTATCCTATAAGGCAACACAGTAAGAACCATAACAGAGCTACGTGTTACACATTATTTTATTTTTAATGTTTTGTACAGAACTCCCAAGCTCTCCAACTAGAACAGATCTCCAAAACAAAACAAGCAAAACTCAGGTACCAAACCATTACTTAAATAGCAAAGACTCTTTCATGCTTTTTTGATACACACCCTTTTGCAAATCTACTCAAAGAAGGGGAAAAATACAGTATCTGATTGCTAACAATGCTTTATGTATACTGCCCAATTCCAAAAAGAATCCAAGGGGATTCTGGTTCTATTCAAATATGTGGCTAGGGTATCAAGGAAAATAAATCTCTCAGAAAAAAGGATGACGGGTTGTCCAGCTGGCTTCAAGTCTGCCAGGATGACCTTGAGATTTTATATTCAGCATCTAAGAAAGTTGGTAATGACACGTTCTGCTCCTTCCACATTAGCCTGTAGGTGGCAGCAAATCATCATCATTAAAATTAAAAGGTGCAGTCTGGAAAAAAAAATTAGCAATTAAAGAACACCAAGGAAGAACAGAATGGTAGATACCAAAATCACCAACAAAACATCACAGTCATGCCTTGAGAAAATTATTAACCACAGCCACCATGACAGAGTGCATCCCATTTACAGACAAGTCCAAATTAAGTGTTTTAAATCCCTATGTGCAACACTTCTGTGAGGTGGGGGTCCCCTCACCATTTCCAGATCAGGAACCTGGAGCTTACAGACATTCAGCGACTTGCCCAGGTTAACACACCTAAATGTTTGGTAGAGGTCAGATTTTAAACCTAGACGGTCTGATGTAAAAACAAATGCTTCAAATCACTGATCTGAAAACAAAGACAAAAGTAGGAGGCTTACAGTAAGACCTGAAAGGTATCTAGAAGCAATAATAAGACCCTAAAAAGAGAAGGAATCTGGCAGACTAGATCAAAAGCAGTCTTCATTAATTCCAACTAAAGTTACCCCAAACCTGGGAATCCAAATTTTGCCTTATATATTCATCTAGATATGATCCTGTTTCTTGTATGTTCAGTAATAGTACAGTATTTTAATATGAAAATAGAGTCTGGCTTTTGGGAGAAAATATCAATTTCTCATTCACAGCATGAAAGGTGGAAAATAAGAATATTTAAAAGTATAGATTATTGAAAACCATAATCCGAAACTTACTTGTTCATTAATTTTAATGTTTTTTTTTCTCTCAAAATCTGATGGAAAGCTGTTTTTAAAAGACAGATATGATGGGGAAAATACAATTAATATCTACTGACATTTACTACACCAGCCACTGTGAGGGGAAGTCTACATGTTATCTCATAAAAATAAAAACACCCCATAACCACCACCCAAAAGGAGTATTTTTTCTCTACTAGGAAACTGCAGTCCTCTAAGGCTATATAATTTGCCCAGACTTACAGAGGCAGGATTAATACTTGGGTCTTTCTGTCTCTCGACTCAGCTCCTTCACGAACATCTTTTCTTAGAGAACTATCAATGATCATGGCAGGACAACGAAACAGGGCCTAGTCTTTGTCCATAGAAACTTTTTTCTTTCCTGAGGGTCTAGAAACTTGTGGGATCCCTGGTTTGAAAGTCACAGATAACATTATCAAACCCAAATGACTGAAAATGAGTGATAATTTCTTCCATCGGGTTATTAACATTTTAGCCATTGCCTTAATTCTCTTCCTCTAGCTATGCAAACAGATTGTCAGCCTGTCTTCAGTTCCATCCAGGGCATCCCTAAAGAGCTTTAGGTGGGGGAGTGACAAGTCTAGACTTGTCTTTGGAAAAGTCCTTCCAGCAAGCTAGGTAGAGGGAAGCCTGCCCTGGGAAGGTTCTGGAGCCCACTGGCAGGGTGACGCATCTCACTGATTCCCAGGTGAGAGTTCTAGTGTCTCAGGGATTAGGATGGAGAAGACAAGCAGAGACACATCCCATCAATCTGAAGATACTTTCTACATTTTACATCTTTGAGATGCACTGTATAATTAATCAGCCAGTCATTGTGACATGGTTATTACCAGCAAACATGCCTCAAAATTTGCAAAATGGCTTAGAAAATGCCAGGTCCAGTTACAGACATCTCTTAAGAAAGGCTGCACCACAGACATTTTATGTGAGGAAAATAATCAATAGAATAGACATAGATCACTCCAAGTTGAAAAGCAATTCAAATAAGTTAAATTATGGGTGTGAAGACATTTTAGGAAATGTTCCTTTTTATTTTAGAAAATATGCACAGGAGTGTTCTGATCAGTGTAAATGTCTGAATAAATCTAAAAAAGAACTTCAATAAACATAAAATTTTTGGCCAGGCACAGTGGCTCATACCTGTAATGCCAGCACTTTGGGAGGCCAAGGTGGGAGGATCACTTGAGCCCAGGAGTTCGAGACCAGCCTAGGCAACAAAGTGAGATCCTGTATCTACAAAAACTCAAAAGTCATTAGCCGGGTATAATGGCCTGCACCTGTAGTCCCAGCTACTCAGGAGGCTACGGCAGGAGGATCGCCTGGGCCTAGGAGGTTGAAGTTCAATGAGCTGTGATCGTGCCACTGCACTCCAGCCTGGGCAACAGAGCAAGAAGAGCAAGACCCTGTCTCAAAACAACAACAACAAAAATTTAAATAAAAATTTGTAGGGGGCTGGGCAGGGTGGCTCATACACACCTGTAATCCCAGCACTTTGGGAGGCAGAGACGGGTAGATCACTTGAGTCCAGGAGTTCGAGACCAGCCTGCACAATATGGTGAAACCCCATTTCTACTAAAAATAATTTTTGAAAAAAGATTTAAAAACAATTCAAGCGATGATAAAGCAGAGTTTTTTTAGTTTAACTATCAGCATATTTTATACTTAATGAAACACAAAATAATAGTAACATCTTACAATCTGTGGTGTCTTAGATTTAATGAAATATAACACTTCAAGACTTCAGAGTCTTTGTGAATAATGTGCAGAAGACAAAGTGGAAATGTGTGTGTGCCAGTGTGGTCAGAGCAGGGAAAGGCAGGGCAGAGTGACCAAGAACAGGAAAGAGCTTAGTCCTGAAGATGTCTCTAGTTCTAGACTATAAAGTCCTGATGTCACTTCCTTATCTTTCCGTCTCAAAACTCACAGTGCCTAGAACAGAGCCAATGCTAATATTGCATCTGAACTGAATTATTCATTAAAGATTTAATTAGAGTAACTCTCTCTTTCCTTTCCCATGCATAACCACCCATTTGCCACAACTTCCACAAATTTCAACTGGGGAAAGCAGCAAAAGCGTTTTTACTAAAAATGTAGAACCTACACATAAGCCATAAATAAGAGTCTGAGGAGCACCTCTCTCTGCTTGGGTGCAGCCCCCACCCCCCTTTTGGAGCACCCACTTAAATGGTTCTCTTCCCTCTAGTTCTTCATCTTTGACTTTTATTCCAATTATGACCAAGTACTTCAAGACTTTCTATGATTATTGATTAAAAGCTTTTTGGCCACTGTCATACAATTTTAGATCTGAAAGAATTCTGAATCGTTTAAGTCAGCAGTCCCCAATGTTTTTTGCACCAGGGACTGCGTTCATGGAAGACAATTTTTCCACAGGGGTTGCGGGTGGATGGTTTTGGGAGGAAACCGTTCCACCTCAGATCATCAGGCATTAGATTCTCATAAGGAGTGTGCAACCTAGATCCCTTGCATGTGCAGTTCACAATAGGGTTCACGCTCCTATGAGAATCTAATGCCACCACTGATCTGACAGGAGGCAGAGCCCAGGTGGTAATGCTCACTCGCCTGTCACTCACCGGTTCCTAACAGGCCACAGACAGGTACCAGTCCACCAACTGGGGGTTGGGGACCCCTGGTTTAAGTCAAACGCTTCATTATATAAAGATGAGAAAACTGAGGACAGATTTTTAAAAGAATACAAAAAGACAAGATGAGCTTTGAAATTAGATGGTGGTGTGAGTTGAACTCTGCTGCCTTTAAAAATGTCTTCAATTTCCTAACCCATGACAACAATGAATGTGTCTTTATTTGGAAACAGGATCTCTGGAGATGTAATCAAGTTAAGATGAGGTCACACTGGATTAGTGAACTCTAATCCAATGGTTCATGTCCTTATAAGAAGGAAATTTGAACACAGAGACTCAGGGAAGAGATTATGTGAAGATACACAGTGCAAAGCACAGAGAACACACAGAGATTGGGGTGACATCACAACAGAACAAGGAACACCAAGGTGTGCAAGCAACCACCAGAAGTGAGGAGGCGGCAAGAAGGATTCATTGCCCTGCACGTTTCAGAGGGAGCAAGACCCTGCCAACGCCTTCATTTCAGACTTCTAACCTCCAAAACTGGGTGATAAGCCACCCAGCATGGCTACCGCAGCCCCAGGAGAGTAATTCCAATGGAAAGGGGCATAAACACTGATTCAGCCATTTACTAGTTGGTTGATCTTCTTTAATCACATTTATCTTCAAAGAGCCCCAAGCCCCTTATCTGCAAACAATGGGTACACATAAGGATTTGCTGTTTCTCCTAGATTCCAAGCCCTACAACTTGTCCTGGGAATTGCTTCTCTCTCATCTTCCCTGAGTCTTGGTTCTCAGGTCTTACTTCCTCACTGCCCAATTACTCCTCAACCCCCTGCAACCCTGTTGCTGCCCCTTCCACCTACCTTCCACTAAGGACAGTTCTGGGTCACTACCCTCATCTGGCCACACCAAGGCCATCTGACATTGAACTTCAGTTTGAAATCTCCATTCTTCTCCTCCCCCCTGCTTTCTCTCTTCCTACCTCTCTGAGATGTCATGGCTCCATCTCACTCTCTGGACATCTACTTCACTCCCTGCCTCCAATCCTGCCCTCCTGCCTAGTTTGGGCTGTCACTATGTGTTGCTTAGATTCCTGCCCCTAAGTTCCTTGCCAGTCTCTGACATCTGCAAATATTCCTCAACCCACTCCAACAAAGAGCTTTCTAGAGTACATATGTAGGCCAGGCACAGTGGCTCATGCCTGTAATCCCAGCACTTTGGGAGACCCAGGCAGGTGGATCACAAGGTCAAGAGATCAAGACCATCCCGGCCAACATGGTGAAACCCTGTCTCTACTAAAAATACAAAGATTAGCTGGGCGTGGTGGTGCACACCTGTAGTCCCAACTACTCGTGAGGCTGAGGCACAAGAATCTCTTCAACTAGGGAGGTAGAGGTTGCAGTGAGCTGAGGTCGCGCCACTGTGCTCCAGCCTGGTGATACACACACACACACTCATACACATATATATATACACACACATGTATATAATTTGGCAAGGCGTGGTGGCTCACGCCTATAATCCCTGCACTTTGGGAGGCCGAGACAGGTGGATCACTTGAGGCCAGGAGTTCGAGACCAGCCTGGCCAACACGGTGAAACCCTGACTCTACTAAAAAATACAAAAATTGGCCAGGTGTGGTGGCGCACGCTTGTAATCCCATCTACTAGGGAGGCTGAGGCACAAGAATCACTTGAACCCGGGAGGTAGAGGCTGCAGTGAGCCAAGATCACGCCACTGCACTCCAGCCTGGGCAACAGAGCGAGAGTGAGAAAGACAGAAAGAAAGAAGGAAAGAAAGAAAGCTATTAACTCAAAAAAAAAAAAAATGTTTAAATGTACCTCCCATACTTTTTGGCCCATTTAATTTTTTATTATGTTAGAATATACAACAAAAATGTATCATCTTTAACCATTTTTAAGTGTGTGATTCGGTGACGTCAATTATACTCACAATGTTGTACAACCATCTCTGCTCTCTCTAAAACACACTCTTTTTTTGTGTCTTTGCACATATTATTTTCTCTGCCTGATATCCCATCCCTATTTCCAGTTCCCACTCGCTTCAGTAAGTCAAAAGTGTCTCCTACTCTTGGGGGATCTCCCCTGGACCCCGTGACCTTGGCTGAAAAACAGTCCTTGGCTCTGGGAATAAGAAGCTACGGTCCAGTCTATTGTACAGAACACAGACTGCAGCTGGGCAATACTTGGCCTTCATGCTCCAGTCCTGTGTCTTTAGTCCTAGCAGGGTCTCCGACGCACAGTGTCTAGCACACAGCAGATGCTTGTCAACACTGTGAATAAACGGATTATAGGAAGGTATACAGTCAAGTTAGAGGGAAAGATAAGAACCCAGTCTCCCTTCATTCTCTCTCCTTTTATCTCGAGCTTTTTATTGTATATATTGCATTCTCACTTCACTGTTTTTACCTAGAAAGGTTTTTCTATTTAAAGCAGATGTGAAATGTCACTTTCCTAAAGAAATATAACTTCCATCTCATACATAATCTGTCCAAAGATTGTCACTTTTGGGAGCGGGTCACCTACCTTCATATCACAGGAAAAAAGTGTGCAGTCAAATGCACCATGGTTATATAGGTGGGACACAAATGATATCACAGAAAGAGTATGTCAGCTACCCCCGAAAAAATTCAACTAGGAGGGAAAAAGATGCCAAAATGGAGTATAGGTATCTGCTATTTAGCCTGAATGTTAACACTGCCTACCCAAGAAAGAATCTGTTAACATATACTTGAGCCCTGGAAGCGTCTCTGGAAAATAAAGCTGCACGCCTTTCCTACCAAGTCTTCAAAGCAGCACCAATAACTTAAGACTAGAGTTGCGATAAGAAACTTCAGTCTCTATGACTGTTTTATTTAAGCACAAACAAGAGGAAATACGCATCCCCCCTTTTCAAACCTAGAGGCATAAAAAGAGATTTAAACATATAAATCAAAGTATCTTCAGCAGTAACATCCACAAAGATCACAAGATGTTTCTTCCCCATGAAAGTCTGTGCCTGGGGCTCCCATTCTCTGTGCCTTGTTGTTTCTGGATGTAATAAAATCCCAGAAGTGGGAGGAATACTTGCAAGTCCCCACACCACAGAGCTTGTCTTCAGGAGACCCAAAAGACTAAGCATCCAGTTAAGGCAGCGCTTCTCAGCCATGGCACCATGGACGTCATGGGCATCTTCCTGTGTAGCATCTAAGGCCCACTCACTAGATGTCAGTAGCAGCCCCACACCCACACCCAGTTGTAACAACCAAAAGAGTATCTACAAACATGGTCAAATGCCCACAGTGGGGCAAAACTGTGGTTGAGAACCACTGACTTAAGGCAAGGGAGCATCTAAGAGGACACAACAGTCAGTACCTGCTGTCTGCCACTGAGTGCCTTCAGAAGAGAGGGATGTAGCGGCTCAGGCCGTGACAACTTAAGATTCTCAAGGCTGGAATTTTCCCATGAGTGCCCACGATGAGAACAGTAAAACCTTAGGGGAAAAATGAGTTGGGTAATTGTAGTCAAGGCAGCTGGGAAGAAAAAGGCTGAGAAAACTTGATCCACTCCATGTAAGGGAAGACCCAAGCTCCTCACAAGCGTAAGGGGACAATATCTGGGTTATTTTTTGTTGTTGTTTTTTTTGTTTTTTGAGATGGAGTCTCGCTCTGTTGCCGAGGCTGGAGGGCAGTGGCGCGATCTTGGCTCACTGCAATCTCCGCCTCCCGGGTTCAAGCAATTCCCCTGTCTCACCCTCCCGAGTAGCTGGGACTACAGGTGCCCGCCACCATGCCCGACTAATTTTTTGTATTTTAGTAGAGACAGGGTTCACCATGTTGGCCAGGATGGTCTCGATCTCCTGACCTCGTGATCCACCCGCCTTGGCCTCCCAAAGTGCTGAGATAGGCGTGAGCCACCGCGCCTGGCCAATGTCTGAATTATTAAAGAGGAAAGGAAACAGGGCAGGAGGGGAGGGGCTGCACTAAGACAAAAAGGGAAAGGAGCGCTTGGGAGCCACATCAGATGCAAAGTGCTCCTGGGACTCAGCTCTCAAAGCAGGACCCTGAACAGTGGTCAATGTCCCCACACAAGACAGAAGGTCACCTCCCAAAAGCGTCACTCCACAGAAAGAGTGGACAAAGAAGAAACAATCCTCAAGGTAAAACACATTAGTATTTTCAAACGCTTTACTTGTTGCTTCCAGGTATTTCTAAATGGACCCTTAAATCCCTTTCTTTTTTTAGAAAAAAAATAAAAAGGAAAAAATCTCCAGTCAATTACTTCAGAGCTATCTCCTCTTCCCACTGCTCTGCTCCCCTGCCCCAAAATTAAGTATAAAACTAGTAACTGGGATATTCCAGAAAAGAGTGACAAAGGTCAGTCATGAAGAAATTTCAGAATCCCCAGAGAGGAAGTCTCTTCCATCCTTAAATTTCCTCTCTAGGAATAAGGAAATTCTACATCTCTTCAATTTGGCTCCAGTTTTTATTTTGTAAACCATAGTTACGTTTGCTATTTAAGACCTATGCAATCATAAAAAACTTTTAAGAAGTGGTAACCACTTTTCTAAAAAGAAGTGAGAATAACACAGAGTGAAAATCAAAAAGGGTAAAACAGAATGAAAAGAAAAACTATGAGCTAAGAAATTTCAGTTTGATTTTTCAGTCTTTCTAGAGTCTCAAATATTAAACTAAAATGTCAGATTTTTCCATTCCTCATATTTCCTTAAGTCACTAGAAATAACCAAAGGTGCCATAAGCCAAGGCTGCATCTTCCTGTACATTAGAAAATTCTCCCCAGCAATCCCATTACTGGGTATACACCCAAAGGAATATAAACCATTCTATCACAAAGACACATGTATGCATAAGTTCATTGCAGCACTATTCACAATAGCAAAGCATGGAATTAACCTAAATGCCCATCAATGATAGACTGGATAAAGAAAAGGTGGTACATATATGCCATGGAATACTATGCAGCCATAAAAAAGAACAAGATCCTATCCTTTGCAAGAATATGGATGGAGCTGGAGGCCATTATCCTTAGCAAACTAACACAGGAACAGAAAACCAAACAGGGCACCTTCTCACTTATAAGTGAGGGCAAAATGATGAGAACACATGGACACAAAGAGGGGAACAAATGACACTGGGGCCTACCAGAGGGTGGAGGGTGGGAGGAGGAAGAGGAGCAAAAAAAAGAAAAATCACTACTGTGTATCAGGCTTAGTATCTAGATGATGAAACAATCTGTACATCAAACCCCTATGACACATGTTTACCTATATAAGAAGCCTGGCCATGCACTCCTGAATCTAAAATAAAAGAGCTTTTGTTTGTTTGTTTGTTTGTATATTGAGATGGAGTCTCATTCTGTTGCCCCAGCCAAAAGTTTTTTTTAAAAAAAGAAAATTCTGGCCCAGCCTGGTGGCTCACACCTGTAATCCCAGCACTTTGGGAGGCCGAGGCGGGCAGATCACGAGGTCAGGAGTTCAAGACCAGCCTCGCCAATATGGTGAAACCCCATCTCTACTAAAAACACAAAAATTAGCAGGCGTGGTGACGCACACCTACAGTCCCAGCTATTTAGGAGTCTGAGGCAGAAGAATCGCTTGAACCCAGGAAGCAGAGGTTGCAGTGAGCCAAGGCTGCACCACTGTACTTCAGCCTGGGCAACAGAGCAAGACTCCATCTCAAAAGAAAAAAAAAATTCTTAAAAGGAAGATAGATGCTATGTAAATAACCTTTGGGATATTATCCTTATGGGTGTTGACAGAATAGAAGAGATAATGCAACAAAAGACCCCAGCTGTGAGACCCTGGTCCTGATAATGTTCAGCCCAAAGATGGAATAGAATGTTGAGATCCCAGTGGCATATAAAGTATTAACAAATTACTCCCACAGTAAAACACTTGACCAAAGGAGAATTTAAGCCTTAAATGGTTAATCTGTTCTATAATATCCATTACTAGAGAGGCTGAGACGTTGAGGTCTAAAAAAACAAAACAAAAAAACCAAACCACTAGCTTAAGAATTAAGAGATGAGTACTAGTCGTATCTTAGCCTAACTAAACTTTGTGATTTGAGAACATCACATACGCCTCTCAGCCTCAATCTTCACGTCCGGTAAAATGAACTGGAGTGTGAACTACTCCTCACCAGTATCATTCATTCATTCATTCATGCATTCTACAAACAGTTTTTGAGCCATAATGTCAAGTACTATTCTTGGTGCTTGGGGAAACAGCAGTGAACAAAAAAGATGAACAGAGCTTCTGTTCCAGATTCTGAAACTATTATAAATCGGTGTTTTCACACTATGGGTTGTAAAATCCAGTAGCAGAACCAGATGAGCACTTTAAAAAGAAGAAATGGCATACAATAGTATAAAATGTCAGAGTACATCACATACAGTAAAGAGAAGTTCTAGTTCATAACATTTTGCTTCAGTTATTGATAGATTCTTATATTTATGAGGATTGTGGGTAAGGAGGTATAAGGCATTTCTGAATATGGGTTGGTTGCGTCAAAGGAGATTAAAACTCCCTAATAAAAGGCCTCATTTTGTTTCAGCCACTGTCCTCATCCTAATCTCCACTTTAATGACTTCTTAGGAACATCCTGCCGATAGACAAAATCTCATTACTTTCCCATTTGCCCCATGATGGCATTTTGGATAAATATCAAAGAACACAGACTTTTCAAATCAGTATTCCCAACCTCTCTGAGTAGGATCCCTCTTTATATCAGTCCTTCTTGTCTGTATTACTTGTCTGCCGATTAAGAAAATACATAGTGGCCAAAAACCACAAGAACTTTTAATGGGTTCATAATGTATTGATCCTAAGAGCTTCTACATAGAAATACAAAGACTGCAAACACACGGAGAGCACATTATTCATTCCATCGACCAACCATGTTTGATGTTCAGACAGGTGTGCAGGCTTCTTATGCCTTGAGGGGTCATGGGCACACAGAAGAGTAATCCCTCTTCCAGGCCCCCGCTTTTATTTGGGCATTTTAGAATCACTGTGTTCTTACAGATGACTGCTGAGGGTGGTTTCTGCTTGTTTTAATGCTTGTTCACCCTCTTTTCTTTCAATTAATGCAAGCTACTAAACCTAGCTACATGAGTTTGTTTTTCATTATTGTTATTCATTTGCTTTTTAATAACTTTTTAAATCTCACAACCCCATGCTCCTTCGAACAGCCAACAGGAATTGCAAAGATAATCCTTCAGAATTTGCCTAGAGGCACACCCAACCCTACAACTGCCCTGGTTTTAACAGAAAACATCCCAAGGCAGTCATGACTGTAACTTGGAAAATGAAAGGAGGTGAAACAAAGAGAGAAGAAGGGTAGAAGGGAACTAAAAGAAGCAAGCAGTGTCAGTCTTCCTGGGAATCTGGCTGCTTGCACACTGATCAAGGTCCACCTGAAGTCACAAAACCACAGCCCCAGCTTCTCAAAGGTTCCCTCCCTTCCCCGCAAGTCACTTGAGCTTTGGTCCATTACCGAGCTCTAACTTCCCCATTCTGTGTGGCCCCCTATTAACTTATACATGAGATTTATAAGTTAGAAGGGGGCTGGGCAAAGGGGGAGCCCAGGCCCCTTTATTACAGAGGTCTGAGGGGGGTCACTTGGGCAAGCCAAGGTCAGCACTGGAGAAAGTTTCCTGGCAATCAGAATCCCCCAGCAGACATCAAGCTGGGGCCTCCTGGCCCCAACTTCTACAGACCAGCTCTACCCCTTCTTCGTTACACTCAACATTTTCCCATTCCTGGAAATCCCAGCCATTTTGGGGGGAAGATAGCTACCAGTTGCAACCAAGAAAGGAATGTTGCTTCACACATTACCTACTGTCAGCAAATACACAAACTTAAAACTAAGTTTCATGCTGTCACCTTTACCATGTTTTTTTCTAAGTTACCCATTTTTTCAGCTTAAAATGAACAAAATGTGACCTGTTCTTCATTAATAAGGAAAAAATTAACTTCTTCTGGAAAAACCTGATTATCTGGCAAATTACAGAGAAGGTCATTTAACCAGTTCCCAGCATTGGCTATGATACGAGGGACCCGGCCGGGAGGATGGCTAAGCTGCCTCCGGCTTTTTGCTGCCTTGTGCCGATAAAGAGCCTCCCTGATGGTGCTGCTGGCCTTCAAAGCAATCTCATACTGGCAGGTATGAAGGAATAACTGCTTCTAAAGGTACGGCAATTTCAAGTTTTTCTTTAAAAAAAAATATATATATATCTCTTGCCTAGCAATTTCTGTAAGTTGCTCTCAATATTCCATAACAAAACCCAGGACAGTCATCAGCAAGACCTTGAACTGAGTCAGTGCTTAACCATCATTTAACTAAAGAGAAAAATTAAGAAAGTTGCCGTAAATGACCTAAGCAACTAGAAACCAAGGACTCCAGATTCCTCCTTTTTTGTTATTTACCAGCTCAACAAACTCAAAGTAAGCTTGGAATATCTATCAATGGAGAGGTCTACTGATCGTATAAATAGTACTAACTTTAAAATCTAACTTCTAAGTATAAACATACTCTAAATATTTAATGAGATTTAATATTTGAATCTAGAATAGCTTATTAGCTAGTTACAATCCAACACCACCCTGGTACATCTTTACACTAATAATTTTAAAGCCAGGCAAACCCCAAGTTATGTCTAGGTTTTATTCCAAGCAAACTTAGCTTTACAAAATTAGTAGTTACCAAATTTCTGAAGAGTAGGTGATTCGGGTGGAGATGAATTTCCACTAGGAGACAAGTAGAGATAGCTTTTGTTGACTCCTGCTTCAAAATCAAACGGGGACTGGTAGTCCTCACATAAGTCCATCTCTCTACAATCCATTCCAGACAAACGCAGAACGCATTGCTTTCTAATCGCCTGATATCATCCTTCAGTTGAGTGCTGCTTTGGCCATATTCCCTTTGTAGGGTGCAACTTCACTGAAGAAATCAACCCCAGGAGTTAGAGGCCCTGGCTTCCGCGCCCAGGCGCCAGCATTTCCTTCTGGGAGCCTTCACACCCCTCCCGACAAGCAGACCTATTTAATAAATGATTTATCCTGAGCAACCTTAGGAGGGGCTCTGTTCACCACCTGGTGTTAATTTCGATCAACAATGAAAAACCTGGGCAGGGAGCGAGCTTTCCTCAGTCAACAAAGAAGGGCAGGGTTCTGCAATATGGCCCAGATGTACAAACAGTTCAGGCAAACATTGGACACGGGCTGACTTACAACAAGAAACTACAATTTACTTAAAAAAAAAAAAAAAATCAGCTGACCATGACTACACCAGGGCAGACTTAATCTTCTAGGACAAGGAGGGATTACCAGTCAGTAATCTCCCACAAATGCCATCTGGGTGATACTTTTTTTCCACCCTGGATTACAGTAAAATTCTGAAAGCCAAGCTTCCTGGTTTAGCAATCAGCTTTCTAAGCACAACTTGGTACAAAAATAAAGCTGTATTTCCATGATTACTTTATCTAATGTGGAGTCTGGCTGAGTGTCATGAAAACTTCAGACTGACTTTTCTTTTCTCCCCCCGCCCTTTTTTTTTTTTTTTTTTAAGAAAGCTGGTGCTTCAGTTACACGCACTGAAAGAAGAATCCATTTTGAATGGAAAGCTCCCGGGTATTCCCACACCTTCTTTGTTTGTCTAAGGCCATGGCTCTGTAGAGCTGCAATAAACCTGCGTGCCTACCCTGTAGAAGGACTGGGCCACAGCTAGCTTGTAAAACAAAACTAAGTCACCAAATTTATTTCCTTTAACACAGTCTCTTAGCAGAACCCTTCTATGCTGACTATGGCCTTGGCTCAAGCAACAGCAGTTGCAGCTCCTGCTGGTTCTACTAAGGAGGTAAAAATAAAGGTGACTCGCCTCCAGGTGGGCAATGGTCTGTTACTGTGTAACAACAACAACAAAAAAAGCGGTGTTCTAATCTAATCTAAAAGGCGGTTTTCAAATCTAAAAAAAGAGCTCAGATACACTCTCCTCAGATTGGAAGCAAGTATGAAACCTAATATATTTTAAGCATTAAAAATATCAATATGTGTCTAGTGTATAAAATGCACCAAGACGGTCTGTATTCATCTTGTGATTTTTTTTTTACATACAGAATACATACTGGATGACTTCTTTGTTATTTTTGTTAGTCTCATGTTGTACTCCATTTACGGTAAATCTTTTTTTGTTTTGTTTTCGATACAGAGTTTCGCTCGTGCACAGGCTGGAGTGCAATGGCACAACCTTGGCTCAATGCAACCTCCACCTTCTGGGTTCAAGCGATTCTCCTGCCTCAGCCTCCCAAGTAGCTGGGACTACAGGCACCCACCACCCACCACGACTGGCTAATTTTTGTATTTTTAGTAGAGACAGGGTTTTGCCACATTGGCCAGGCTGGTCTCAAACTCCTGACCTCAGGTTATTTGCCCGCCTCGGCCTCCCAAAGTTCTGGGATTACAGGTGTGAGCCACCGTGTCCGGCCTATGGTAAGTCTTTATTTTTTTTAAGTTTTTTTTTTGTTTTTTTTGTTTTTTTTTTTGAGATGGAGTCTCGCTCTGTCGCCCAGGCTGGAGTGCAGTGGCCGGATCTC
>NW_012114710.1:17106044-17191641 GCF_000951035.1 Colobus angolensis palliatus | reverse complement strand
AAACCAACAAACCAAAAGAAAGAAAATGGGCAGAAGGAGAAATCCATTCCACGACCCCAGAAAAGTGCTCACGTACTGCAGCGCCAGCAGAGGGAGCCCAAGAGCAGTTCAGAAGTCAACTCAGTGCAGCCGGTAAAGTGCGTACTGCAGGGTAATAACCGGAGGCGACTCACGTCATTGTAAATGGAAATGGTAGTAGGTACAAATCACTATAAAGAAAACTAAGTTTTTGTCTGCCTGTTAACTCATCACTCAAATATGTCAGTGTAAATTCTCCACAAACTTGAAAGACATATAAAGGACAGTCTGATTTAAAAGCTATGAAACACAATATTCACTTGGAGGGCATGTCAAAAGGAGACAATGTAGCTGTCCACCAGGAGAGACAGGCCGCGGATACTCGGAGAATGCAGACATGTCATGGTGACACAGCAGCTGGCTCGAAGGTGCTCCAACTAGTCAAATATGGGACAATCGGGCCACCAAAAAAATTAGGGACAGTCATGGATTATAAACCACTGAAAAAAACAGGACTCCAAGAGTCCATGAAAGTAATAAATATAAGGAACAACTACATAAGAATGCCACCCTGACCATCCCTGTAAAGATTCAAACAAAAATCATCGCTGGATGCTAAAGCTAGGGAGAAATTTTGAGGAAGATGATGATATTTAAATGATGTTTAAAGTGCCTCTCCACAGATTAGCTGCCAGAAGGAAAAACACAGTAACAAGACAGTGGAGATCACTCCTTGGCCTTTTGGCTAAGATCAAGTGTAGTAACAGTACAATGGAGAAAAGCCCCACCCTGACTGAAGGATAGAGATGGCCATTCCCCAGTGAGAGGCAAATGGACCACTCTGAATACCTACATAGTGTTCAGGCTTGGAATGCAGAACCTGACTCTAATCATGAGGAGACATCAGACAAACCCAAAACAAAGAAGGTTCTAGTTTTTGTTGGGGTTTGTTGTTGTTGTTGTTTGTTTGTTTTGTTTTTTTGAGACAGACTCTCGCTCTGTTGCCAGGCTGGAGTGCAGTGGCCGGATCTCGGCTCACTGCAAGCTCCGCCTCCCGGGTTTACGCCATTCTCCTGCCTCAGCCTCCCGAGTACCTGGGACTACAGGGCCGGCCACCTCGCCCGGCTAGTTATTTTTTGTATTTTTTTAGTAGAGACGGGGTTTCACCGGGTTAGCCAAGATGGTTTCGATCTCCTGACCTCGTGATCCGCCTGTCTCGGCCTCCTAAAGTGCTGGGATTACAGGCTTGAGCCACCGCGCCCGGCCTTAAGTTTATTTTTAACAACAAAAGAATCTGTATTTTTCTCCTAAAAGGTACCAAAATTTGGGCAATTATAAATGTTTCATTCTATACTTAAAAATAAAATAAATGGTTTATTTTTTATCATTATTTGAAAGAATGGATTGTCCGGCTTCCTGAAATCCATGGCCTCTTACTGGGACAGGAAAGGCATTGGAGCTATGTCCCTAGACTAGAAAGAGTGTGGTTCATGAGGTCCCTGGCCCTCTCCATAACTCTGCATTTGGTCACCAAATACTGGTAGAAGAAGTATTTCTCCATTACTTTACTTGTTCTACCACCTAGAGCCAAAGGCATTCAAAGGTAATTAATAGTGACACGGATAGAATGCAAGTCACAGTCACCTCCATTCTTCTCACCATCTCTCAAGCCCATGTCCTTGACCTTTGGTATTTACATCCATGCGACACGCTCTACCTGAAATGTCACGTTTTTCCGGCCTGTCAAAGTTATTCATCCTTCAACACTGAGGCAGAAATGCCACCTCTTCTTAGAAGCCCCCCCGTCTCTGGCCCCCTCTTCTCCCAGCAGCAGCATGAAGCAAGTGAAGAGCCCCCTCCCACGCATCTGTGCCTCTCCAGGGTGCTCTACCGGATACCTGCCCTGAAGGTTTGGCTCCTAATCAATGTAGAATTAAAAAAAAAATGATGGCTCATGCATTACATGCCTTATTAATAAATGTGAGTATTTCAAATGTAAGTAATTGTCTAAAATTTTTATTTTACCTGCTTAGATACAATCTTAGGACTTTTATGCAACATCCTGGCTCTTTGAACCAGTTTTTGTTCTCATTATCTCCCGTCAGATCCCAGTCAAGACATTCTAGCCTATAAGAAAAGTGAAATCTAGAGGGGAAAAGCATGGGATGGGTTAATGGAATGGCAAAAATTCAGTTGACTCAACGGTCAAATACAAAGTAGAAGGGAACTGAAAGAAATACAACATAGAAATGTAGCTTGGGGACAGACCATTAAAGACTTTGACAGATTTTATACTTAATATACTGTCAAAAAAACAACTGAGGATTTATGAGTCATACGGAGAGTAAAAGTTTTATAAACATGACTCTAGAAATGGCGTAAGGATGCACTGCAGGCAGAAAGAGGCTAAAAGAGAGCAGACTCAGAAAGAGGCTACGGGTACAATCCCAGCAAGGGGGAGAAAGCCTGTGATATGGTTTGGCTCTGTGTCCCCGCCCAAACCTCACCTTAAATTGTAATAACCCCCACATGTCAAGGGCGGGATCCGGTGGAGTTAATTGAATCATGGGGGCGGTTCCTCCATGCTATTCTCCTGATAGTGAAAGAGATAGTTCTCTGATGGTTTTATTAGGAGATCTTTATAAGGAGAACAGATGGTTTTATAAGGAGCTTCTCCCCCTTCCTGGGTGCTCATTCTCCCGCTGCCCTGTGAAGAGGTGCCTTCTGCCACGATTGTAAATTTCCTGAAGCCTCCCCAGCCATGTAGAACTGTGAATCAATCAAATCCTTTTCCTGTATAAATTACTCAGTCTCAGGTATTTCCCCATAGCAGTGTGAGAATGGACTAATACACCTTGGTATCAGGGCAACTCTTTTTATTTCCTGCTCTGGACTAGTTGGCCTGGGGAAGAACCAGGTAATATTTGGTCCTGTCCTGTGGATAATTCCACCTGGCTATTCCAAAAGTACTTCAAAGTCAGTATGCACAAGACTGAACTCACTGGCTTTCCTCCCAACGTTCTTACCTCTAGATTAGGCATCCTGAGTCTCCTAGGCCTGACTTTGAAGGAATCACATCCAAGCACTCTCACTCCACATGGAGAAAGCACCGAGAGCTCTCTACCAACTGGTACCAAAGGCCTTCCAACCTTTCCCTCGTCCACCCCCTACTCAAGACCCACGTGGAGGGTGAGACCCACTGTATTGTTACTATGTTTTTCCTTCGGGGGGGGGACCAGGCCCCACAGCAGTGTGGTAGACCTCTGCTGTCTTGTCATTTTGCCCCTCTTTCCCTAGAGGAATTTCACCTCACCTGCTCCCTGGGGTTCTCGGTGGAGAGAAAGTCCATAGTTCCCATCTGTTCCCTGGCCCTAGGCAAGGGCCTGCGCTTCAGATCTGGTCCACACAGACACCCCATCCCCCTGTTCACAGGGACTGGCCTAAGGATAGACATCTGACCCAGACAGCGTCAATCAGTGGCCTTCCCTGACATTTACTCTGTGAGTAATGGAAGAAAGTGACTCTCTCTGTAACCTGAGCTGTTGGGTGTCAGTTTGGAGGGGCTAGCAGCTCCTTCCCTCCCCAGGCCAATGGGCAAGGGACTCAGTGCTCAGACTGGGAAGGGACAAAAGGAGAAAGAGACAGGGAAGGGATGGGGCAGCAGCACCTAAGCCCCTGCCTCCAGCTACCCTGGGCTTCCCAGTTATTAAATAAACACAATTTTATTCTGCTTCACTTGTGGTTGGGAGTTGGATTTGATCATTTCAATAGAAAGAGTCCTAACATACCTACTTTCTGACCATATTTCCCACTATTACTCAACCATGTTTTAGCCAAACTTGACTTTCCTGTTTGTTGAACACATCCTAAACTTAGCCTAGACAATTTTCTCAAACTAGAGTTTCCTCTTTTCCTGTAAGTTCCTACCCATTTAGCAAGCTCTACTTATTAAGTCACATATGAATGATATACATGCAAGGGATGTTCATTTTAGATGCTACCGGAAATGGAAACAAGCAATACAAATGCCTACTAAAAATGGATGATTTAAATGCTAAAAAGAACATTCATGTAATAGAAAAATATGGAAATACTGACATAATTATATAAAAATATGTATATGTTTTATATGGAAAGATATTCTTGATACAGTTAGCAAACAAATCAGGTTTGAAAGCAGGTTGTATGGTATGGTCCATGTTTGTGTAATAATTTATGAGAGAGAAACCAACAAACCAAAAGAAAGAAAATGGGCAGAAGGAGAAATCCATTCCACGACCCCAGAAAAGTGCTCACGTACTGCAGCGCCAGCAGAGGGAGCCCAAGAGCAGTTCAGAAGTCAACTCAGTGCAGCCGGTAAAGTGCGTACTGCAGGGTAATAACCGGAGGCTACTCACGTCATTGTAAATGGAAATGGTAGTAGGTACAAATCACTATAAAGAAAACTAAGTTTTTGTCTGCCTGTTAACTCATCACTCAAATATGTCAGTGTAAATTCTCCACAAACTTGAAAGACATATAAAGGACAGTCTGATTTAAAAGCTATGAAACACAATATTCACTTGGAGGGCATGTCAAAAGGAGACAATGTAGCTGTCCACCAGGAGAGACAGGCCGCGGATACTCGGAGAATGCAGACATGTCATGGTGACACAGCAGCTGGCTCGAAGGTGCTCCAACTAGTCAAATATGGGACAATCGGGCCACCAAAAAAATTAGGGACAGTCATGGATTATAAACCACTGAAAAAAACAGGACTCCAAGAGTCCATGAAAGTAATAAATATAAGGAACAACTACATAAGAATGCCACCCTGACCATCCCTGTAAAGATTCAAACAAAAATCATCGCTGGATGCTAAAGCTAGGGAGAAATTTTGAGGAAGATGATGATATTTAAATGATGTTTAAAGTGCCTCTCCACAGATTAGCTGCCAGAAGGAAAAACACAGTAACAAGACAGTGGAGATCACTCCTTGGCCTTTTGGCTAAGATCAAGTGTAGTAACAGTACAATGGAGAAAAGCCCCACCCTGACTGAAGGATAGAGATGGCCATTCCCCAGTGAGAGGCAAATGGACCACTCTGAATACCTACATAGTGTTCAGGCTTGGAATGCAGAACCTGACTCTAATCATGAGGAGACATCAGACAAATCCAAAACAAAGAAGGTTCTAGTTTTTGTTGGGGTTTGTTGTTGTTGTTGTTTGTTTGTTTTGTTTTTTTGAGACAGACTCTCGCTCTGTTGCCAGGCTGGAGTGCAGTGGCACGTTCTCGGCTCACTACAACCTCCGTCTCCCCATTTCAAGCCATTCTCCTACCTTAGCCTCCTGAGTAGCTTGGACTACAGGCACACACCACCACACCCAGCTAATTTTTGTATTTTCAGTAGAAATGGAGTTTCACCATATTGGCCAGTATGGTCTGGATCTTCTGACCTCATGATCCGCCCGCTTCGGCCTCCCAAAGTGCTGGGATTACAGGTGTGAGCCACCGAGCACCGCCAGAAGGTTCTAGTTTTTAAAAGAGGAGGGGCTGCATTCTTCAAAAATACCAATGTCATAAAGAATAAAGGCTGTGAAAATCCACATTAAAGGAGACTGACATTACTAGGTCCATTGAAAAAACTGGAATATGACCTCAGATTAGATAAAAGTCTTTTATCAATTTCAAATTTACTGGCCGGGCTTGGTGGCTCACACCTGCAATCCCCGCACTTTGGGAGGCCAAGGCAGGCGGATCACCTGACGTCAAGAGTTCGAGACCAGCCTGGCCAATATGGTGAAACCCCATCTCTACTAAAAATACAAAAATTAACTGGTTGTGGTGGCATGTGCCTGCAGTCCCAGCTACTCAGGAGACTGAGGCACAAGAATTGCTTGAACTCGAGAGGCAGAGATTGCAGTGAGCTGAGATCATGCCACTGCACCCCAGCCTGGGCAACAAGAGTGAGACTCTGTCTCAAAAAGAAAAAAAAAAATCAAATTTACTGACATTGACAACTGTGCTGAGAATACTGCCTTTCTTAGGCAATACATACTGAAGTATTTAGGGGCAGAGGCCACGATGTATGCAACTTCCTCTCAAATTGCTCAGAAAATAAGACTACGCATGTGTACAGACATCCACACACAGACAGACTGGTCAACCAGATGGAGCTAAACGTTACTAGTAACTCTGAGTAGAGAATGCAGGTGTTCTTTTACTTTTTCCCCCCCATCAACTTTTAAGTTCCAGGGTGCATGTGCAGGATGTGCAGGTTTGTAACATAAGTAAATGTGTCCCATGGTGGTTTGCTGCACAGATCAACCCATCACCTAGGTCTTTAAGCCCAGCATTTATTAGCTATTCTTTCTTATGCTCTCCCTCCCCGGCACCCATGTTGTTGGCACATATACACCATGGAATACTATGCAGCCATAAAAAGGAACAAAATCATGTCCTTTGCAGGGACACAGATGGAACTGGAAGCCATTATCTTCAGCAAACTAACACTGGAACAGGTATTCTTTACACTATTCTTATTCTTGCAGTCCTTCTGTAAATTTGAAAAGGGCTTAAAAACAAAAACAAAACAAGAACTCCTCTGCCTTAGATTCAGCAGCCCTGAGGATGCTGTGGAGAAAGGGTGCAGCAACCACCTCCCATAGCAACCACGGGGGCAGGGCCTAATGGGGCTGGGGTCCAGCCACAGACACACAGGCACATCCCGGCTCCCAGCCCCTTCTGAGATCTGGAAGGGCTCTCTCCACCTTCCACTGAAGCAGCAGTCGGTTTACCCTCTACAGAAAAGAAGTCTCCCCATCACATCCCTTGCTGGGCACATCTTCCCAGAGGGTGACCAGGCAGGATCCTGTCCCACAGGGTGAGAGGGCAAAGAGGCTGAGAGGTTAATGAACGCCCCACATCCCTTCACTCCACGACGCTGTGCCACAATAAACAAACCTTGACTCCAAATAAAAAGTACTTGATTTTAAGTATGAAATTCAATTTAAAATCACAAGGGTAGATGCTCTCTTATTTACAAAATTTCTCAACTAATCCTCGAAACCTCTGTGAGGTAAACCTCTGCCTCTCCCTATTTTTCAGAGGGTAAACAAGACAAGGACAATTTCTATAAACCTGTCTTTGGGCATAGAGCTCGCAAGTAAAGGAGCTGCAGTTTGAAGCCCTGTCCTCCAAGGCCCTATCCTCTCCATCCTGTGGCTGTAGCTTAGAGCCAGGAAGTAAGGATAAGCCAGTCCCTCCCATCTAAGGGCCCTGGGGATTTCGCTGTGATGCAGAGTCTGCATCCCGGTGATGGTAGACAGCTGGCCCCGGAACCACATGGGATCACACTTAGAGTAACAAGGTGATGGAGGACCTCGAATACAGGCTGGAGAGTAGGTGCTTGGTTTTCATCAGATTAAAACAACAATTCTTCATTAGAATTCATTTAAACCTTCAATAACACGAGGTTAGTCATGTTATCTCCAGTTTCCAGAGGAGTGAGCATAAGGAACTTAGAAATGAAGGAAGCCACCCTACAGCGGTCATTTTCCTCTCGCTGCATCTAGGCCGTGGGGAGCCAAGTCGAGTAATTAAGAATGGGAAGGAGAGGCCAAAGCCGTGGGTCAGAAAGATCATTCTCACCCGTCTGAAGCTGGACTGCTGAGGGGAGAGGGGAAGTCAGGACGGTTACCCAGCAACAGCGTCAAAGATGTTCTGGACTGAATTGTGTCTCCCCAGCTTCATGTGTTGAAGCCCTAACTCCCAATATGGCTGTATTTGGAGATGGGGTCATTAAGGAGGTAATTAAGGTTAAACAGGGTCATAGGGTGAGACCCTAATCCAACAGGGCTGCTCTCTCCTAGTAAGAAGAGACACAAGGGATACTCGCACATGCACAGAAAAAAGTCCAGGGAGGACATAGCCAGAAGGCAGCTGTCTGCCAACCAGGAAGCAAACCCACACCAGAAACCTATCTACCCTGCTGGCACCTTGATCTTGGACTTTCAGCCTCCAGAATTGTGGGAATACAAATTTCCATTGTTCAAACCACCTATTCTATGGTATTGTTATGGCGCCCCAAACCAACTAATATAAAAGGCATGTGCCCTGCATGGAACAGAAGCAGGAATAGCAAAGCGATACCACGAACAGACAATCAACAGATGCTGGAGATCAGCTGGAGGACTTGGGTGACTGGCAATGAGAAGCCAACGCTGTGATGCCCCAGCAGGAGTTGTAAAGGACAGTGACAGCATTAATGAAGATGGTGGCAAAAGAGAGGCAGGACTGAGGAAGACAGAGAAGAGACTTTAGGCAATAAGAGAATGAGCTGCATTTTGGCAGGTTTGGTTTATAGAGCTCAAGAGACTTCTGGTGAAAATGGCCAGCCTGAGGTTAGAAAGTAAACTCTTACCCTCAGGGAAAAAGTTAGGGGCTAAGACATAAAATGTGGGAAACCCAGAGATCATCAAAGAAAAATCTGAAGAGAAGAGAGGCCCTAGGAAAAGGAGGGGAAAATTTAGTGATCACCTACAATCGGCATGCAGGCCAAAGAGCCTAAAAAGGGCAAGAAATGACCTTTAATGATGACAATAATTATGACTCATCCCTAAGAAACCCTTACTATGCGCCACACATTCTTCCATGCACTTTGCATCAACTTTACGGGGGAAGTTTTTCCCTACCCTTATCTTACAACAAAACTGAGGCCCATCAAAGTTAAGTGTCTCGCCCTAGGCACAGAGCTAGTAAGTGGTAAAACTTAGGATTCCAACTCCATTGCTCTCAAGAAGCAAAACATCTGGAAGAAAACCTTGAGTGACCAATGTTATGGGAATCAAAGGAGGAGAAAAAGTGGATAAGATCAAATGCTAAAGAGACATAAGAAGAAGTCACAGGAAGTGTGGCGATCTTGCAGTGAAGTTTTGGTGAGAGTGATGGTAAAAGTCAGATAAGCAGAAGTGGTGGGCAGTGGAGGAAAGGAGAGGGAAGAAGCGAATGAAAAGAAGTTTTAACAAGTATTTTAGGCCAGGCATGGTGGTTCACACTTATAATCCTGGAACTCTGGGAGGCCGAGGCAGGAGGATAGCTTAAGGCCAGGAGTTCAAGACCAGCCTGGGCAACAAAGCGAGGCCCTGTGTCTACAAAAAAAAATAAAAATAAAAATTAGGCACGCGCAGTGGTGCACACCTGTAGCCCCAGTTACTCAGGAGACTGGGTCAGAAGGGATCACTTCAGCCCAGGAGTTCAAGGCTAGAGTGAGCTACAATGGTGTCATCTCTTAAAAAAAATAAATAAAGTTTTCAAATGTGTGTGTTTAAGAACAAAGAAGACAAGCAGAAGAGGAAGCACAGTGGGGATGGGGAGGGGTGGGGCACACCAAGGGCAAAGGAAGGCTCAGGGATGCTGTCCCTTACCCAGGGGCACTTCAGTTCCTAAACTGAATGAAACTAGATTAAATCATGTTGGCATTCTTTTAAAAATACGTAGCAGTTTTCAGATTAGAAACTTTATATTAAAAATTTAGGAAATCTTCCCTATGGGAATGCCACTTCTTTTCTCCCTTATTTTCCATCCCAATGAGGGAAAAAAGACTATTACAGCATAGTATTATAAGAAAAAAAAAAAAAACTATCCTCTTTGGAGCCTCTTCTCCAGAATAGAAAGGCAAAACCTAGCACACATATACAAATTATTTGGAACTAAATGCAAATACTCTAAGTGATAAATGCATTTGTATTTTTTTTTTTTTTTTTTTTTTTTTTGAGACGGAGTCTTGCTCTGTCGCCTGGGCTGGAGTGCAGTGGCCGGATGTCAGCTCACTGCAAGCTCCGCCTCCCGGGTTTACGCCATTCTCCTGCCTCAGCCTCCCAAGTAGCTGGGACTACAGGCTCCCGCCACCTCGCCCGGCTAGTTTTTTGTATTTTTTAGTAGAGACGGGGTTTCACCGTGTTAGCCAGGATGGTCTCGATCTCCTGACCTCGTGATCTGCCCGTCTCGGCCTCCCAAAGTGCTGGGATTACAGGCGCATTTGTATTTTTAAAGAAATCATTTATTTGGCCCGTTGACTTGCAAAGAAATTCTCACTTGTTAGGAACCCCTAACATTCTACTTAGTAGGTTCTTCTGCCCTCTCAAAGTAACTAAAATTGAGTTAATGTCAGAAGTTAGGACAGAGGGTTTTTGTTCTTTACACAGTGTTTCTTTCAAATATTGAAGAGCAAGAGTGACATATAATAAGGATAAGATGTCATTCCCTCTCTGAACCTATCTCCAAACATGTCGTCTGGATAAGCCTGTACCTGGGAAAGTCAGAATCTGTTGAGAAGTCTCAAGAATGCCTGAATTCTCTATCACAAGGAGTCAGAGACTGGATTCTAAAATACACAAAAGAGCCTTACTATTTTCAATTCGGTCATCTTAGGACATTGTCAGATCATGAGAACACCAGAAAATAGTGGAAAGAGAGCTTGATATTTGTCATGTTACCTAATTAGCTGCAATAGACAGATTTTTCATTTTAGAAATAGAGTTTGAGTTGAAG
Source organism: Colobus angolensis palliatus (assembly GCF_000951035.1). Classification (NCBI taxonomy): domain Eukaryota; kingdom Metazoa; phylum Chordata; class Mammalia; order Primates; family Cercopithecidae; genus Colobus; species Colobus angolensis. The sequence continues at coordinate 17,181,092 of NW_012114710.1, read as the reverse complement.
TGTTATGGTCACTCCACATACTGATTGGTGACTCCATGATTACAGACTCAGGTAAAAGATCTCCAGCCAGAGCTTCTGAAACTTTAATATGTACCAGAGCCACCAGCGGTGCCTATGGAACTACAGATTCTGAGTTAGAAAGTCTGGGGTGGAGTCCAAGACTCTTGCCTTCTGGACAAGCTCCAGGTGATTTCTGATGCTGCAAGTCTGGCTTTAGATAACAGCTGCTAGGTTTGCCTGAGGATGAAAGCTTGAGTAAACTCTGAATACTTATGCTACAGGACCCAAGCACTTTCTAACTATATATATTTGAAACTAAGAGACAGCTTTTGTAGCTAAAAAGGTTTGGCTTTTTGTATATATTTCTTATTGACACAAATATTTGTACATGTATACGGGGGTACAAATATGATACTCTATCACACGCTTACACTGTGCAATGATCAAATTAGGGGTTTGGGGCATCTATCACCTCGAGTATTCACCATTTCTGTATTGGGATTATTCCAAGTCCTCTCTTCCAGCTATTTTGAAATATATATTGTATATATTATTATATATTGTATATAACAACAGTGTATATACAATACACTGTTGTTAACTATGGTCATCCTACACTGCTATCGAACATTAGAACTCATTCCTTCCAAGGTGTGTTTGTAACCATTAACTAACCTCTTTTTATCCTCCCCCCACCCACTGACACATCTTCCCAGCACACCCGCTATGAAAAACAGTATGGAGATTTCTCAAAACAATTAAAAACAGAATTGACATATTAATAGATCCAGCAATCTTACTACTGGGTATTTACCCAAATGTGAAGAAATCAGATGTCAAGGATATTTGCACGTGCATGTTTATTGAAGCACTATTCACAATAACAACGATATGGAATCAACCTAAGTATTCATTAATAGATGAATAAAGAAAATTTTGGTATATATACACAACGGATTACCACTTGGCCATAAAAAAATGAATCTTGTCATTTGCAGCAACATGGATGGCACTGGGAGGTCATTATGTTAAATGAAATAAGCTAGGAACAGAAAGACAACTGTCACATGTTCTCACTCATGTGGAGCTAAAACATGTAGATCTCATGAAGACAGAGTAAAATCACAAACTCCATGTTACACACATTCTACTACAATTAAAAAAAATGATCACATAATTATAAGAGGTAAGACTGTCACTCACACTTTAAACTAAATTACTGCCAGAGGCTGGGAAGAGGAGGAGTTGAGCAGGGGTGGGGGTGGGAATAAACAATGGAATAAAGGTGGAAGGGGGAATAAAGAATATATTTATTACCAAGGAAGTACACATTTCAAATGGTAAAGATGGTAAATTTTTTACATATATATATATTTTTGTCTCAATTTAAAAATATAATAAAAACTATAAAAAATTAAAAGATAAAAATAAAAGATTTTGCTTTTTATTTTTCTGAGATCTTAACAGTTCACAAAGCAGGCAAGTTCAGAAAGGACAAAACTGGCTGTGTCACAACAGGGTGTACACATGCTTGGTCTTTTCAATGGGATAATTACTTCGAGTCTGGAATAATAATAATAAACAGAGTCCAGAATAATGGCTCAGTAATAAGAAAATGAAAGCAGGCCATTATTACTAAAAGTATTAACAATGTATTTGAGAGTACAGTGGTCTCTATAGTGAGATTACTGGAAGATAAAGAGGTTTCGTCCAAGCTAAATGTTTCCAATTTGCTAAGTGAGTTTAAAGACAGCTCTACAGGGGCACATAAACACAAGTGACTGTCACAACCCTAAAAGGAATAAATGAACTGGTGGACATTTTAATGTGGAAAAACTTCCAAACTTCCACAATGCTTACACAGCTATTCCTGGCAAAGACAGGATCATATGAAACAGTTTTCCTTAAGGGAATGGGAGTTTCCAGAGAACAGTAGGCACTTATTTAAAATTAATATTGGACCACGAACTTCTATCATCAGCAAGCTGAGGTCTAACAAACAAGCTCAAAATACCAAGTCATACATTTAGGCGGCTAAACTTGCTTCTAAACTGTAATAAGCTAATTAGATGCATTCAGTGGGTCAACCATTAAAAATAAAATACACTGCACAAATCTTGTCAATTTTTCATTAAATTTTATTAAGAAACAGAGTCCTGTGCCAAAATTTATAGCATCACCATCTGAACCCGCTACTCTGGTTAAGAAATGCTATTTCCAATTCCAAATTTCACATACTTATAAAGACAACAGCAGAAGACCAATGCTACATGTAAACCCAATAGTAGCCCATTATCTTGAAACCAAATCAGAGTCTGGAAAGCTTCAAGACTGCTTCTTCGCCTTTTGGCACAAGACTGAAAACATGAGATTTTTTTGAACATCTGACCATAATAACTGCTGTATTAATTACTGTGAAGGTTCCTTGTTGACTTTTCTCAGAGTTTTATAAAACATCACTATCAAACAGGTATTTGTCAAAATAGGCATATAATTTTATTTATTCCAGGAAGTTCTCTCTCATGTTAAAAAGATAAGATAATTAAATTTTAGATGGAAAGAGAGCATGGAATGGATAAATGCTCCCCTGAAACGCAGCCGGACCTGTGAAACCATACAATTACTGTCATGTCATCCCTGAAAGATCAAGTTAACAATGTGTATGATTTAATAATCTTACTTAACATCGCCAGGAATGCTAACAAATCACCAAGCCAATTTGTTCTTATCCTATGCATGTAGCTAGACTACACTTCCCAGGCTCCTTTGCAGTGAGATGTGGCCACGTGACAAAGTTCTAGACAAAAGAAAATTTTATATATATATATATATATATAACATGAGGGAGACATAAAGATTGTTGCCAATAGCCACTGAGATTTTGGGAAACATTTTGCCAAATATGGCTTCAGATGTATTTCTTCAAATTCCTCTTTTAAAATGATGATATCCCCAGGTAAGAGTTTTGGAAACATATAGTGGCGATGGTTGCACAATGATGTGAATATAATGAATACAACTGAATTGTATACTTAAAAATGGTTAAAATCACAAATTGTATCTTATATACACATATTCTACCACAATTTAAAAAAAAAAAGATCACATAATTACAAGAGTTGAAATAAGTTGGAACCATGATTAAGAAGTATTTTGAACACTCTTCCCTGAAAACATAAGCAGAACCTTTGTGTCCAGATTTGTTCAGAAAATGCTCTAAGTGAAGAAGAGGAAGCCCTGGGAGAGGCAGGCCTGGTTAGGTTGTCACAATAAGGAGGGTAACTGTCAGCAGGAGGAGACACTGGGACCAAGAATATATCACCTAGTCAAAAGCCTATTGCAGATCCTTCAATTGCACCCCTAGCTAGGTATTTACCCAAATGAGGTGAAAACTTATGATCACACAAAACCCTGTAGCGAATGGCTATAGTGGCTTTATTCATGATCCCCAAAAACAAGAAACAACCAAGATGTCCTTCAGTAGGTGAAAGGATAATAAACTGTGGTACATCCAGACAGTGGAATATTATTCAGCACTAAAAAGAAACGAACTAGCAAGCCATGAAAAAACACAAAGGAACTTTAAATGCACATTACTGACAAAAGCCAATCTGAAAAGCCTAAATACTGTAAGATCTCAACTATGTGACATTCTGGAAAAGACAAAATTATGGAGACAGTAAAAAGATCAATGGTTGCCAGGGGCTGAGGGGAAGGCAAGCAGGAATGACTATGTTGGGGAGTGGTGATTTTTAGGGCACTGAAAGTATTCTATATGATGCTGCAATGGTGGCTACATATTATGCATTTGTCAAAATCCATTGAACTGGACAACACTAATAAAAACTATAGACTTTAGTTAATAATAATGAATCAGTATTAACCAAATGTAACAAATGTACCATACAAATTTCAGGTGTTAACAATAAGGGAAACTAGGGGCGTGAAGGAACTCTGCACTATTTGTTCAATTTTCTATAAACCTAAAACTGCTCTAAAATATAAAGACTAGGCTGGGTATGGTCGCTCATGCCTGTAATCCAAGCACTTTGGGAGGTCAAGGTGGGAGGATCACGAGGTCAAAAGATCGAGACCATCCCGGCCAACATGGTGAAACTCCATTCGTCTCTACTAAAAATACAAAAATCAGCTGGGTGTAGTGGCTCACACCTGTAATCCCAGCTACTCAGGAGGCTGAGGCAGGAGAATCGCTTCAACCCAGGAGGTGGAGGTTTCAGTGAGCTGAGATCGCGCCACTGCACTCCAGCCTGGTGACAGAGTGAGACTCCGTCTCTAAATAAATACATACATACATATATACACACATATATACTATCGGCCAGGCACAGTGGCTCATGCCTCTAAGCCCAACACTTTGGCAGGCCAAAGCAGGCATATTGCTTAAGCTCAGGAATTTGAGGCCAGCCTGGGTAACATGACAGAAACCCGTCTCTACGAAAAATACAAAAATTAGTTGGGCATGGTGGTGTGCACCTGCAGTTCCAGCTACTGAAGAGGCTGAAGTGGGAAGATTGCTTGAGCCCAGGTGGTCAAGGCTGCAGTGAGCCGTGATTGTGCCAATGTACTCCAGCCTGAGTGACAAGAGCAAGAACTTGTCTCAAAATAAAGACTATCAGTTAAACACACACACACACACACACACACACACACACACTCATCCTAGTCTGCCTGTGGTAAAATACCCAAGCACTGAAACTCATCTGCTCAGACTAGGTCAAGGCTTCCTAAGTATCTGAAGTACCACCAAAGAAAGCATGTTTACATCTGTAGGCATACTCCTGTTTTACTGCACTCCACTTCACTGCACTTCACAGTATGTTTTTTACAAACTGAAGGTTTATGGAAACACTGTGTCCAGAAAGTCTATTAGTGCCATTATTCCAGTAGCACATTCTCACTTCGTGTCTCTGCGTCACATTTTGCTAATTCTCTCATTATTTCAAACTTTTTTATTATTATTATATCTGTTATGGTCATCTGTGATCGGTGACCTCTGATGTTACTACTGTAATTGTTTTGGGATGCCACAAACCACACCCATACAAGATGGCAAACTCAATCGATAAATGTTTGCGTTCTGACTGTTCCACAAACTGGTCATTCTCTCATCTCTCTCCCTCTCCTCGGGCCTCCCTATTTGATGAGACACAACAATATGGGAATTAGGCCAATTAATATCCCTACGATGGCCTCTAGGTGTTGAAATGACAGGAAGAGTAGCACATCTTTCACTTAAATCAAAAGCTAGAAATGATTAAGCTTAGCGAGAAGGGCATGTCAATAGTCTCCATAGGCCAAAAACCAGACCACTTGCACCAAACAGCCAGGTTTTGAATGCAAAGAAGAAGTTCTTGAAGGAAATTACAAGTGCTACTCCAGTGAACACACGAATGATAAGAGGGCAAAAACAGCCTTATTGCTGATATGGACAAAGTCTGAATGCTCTGGATAGAAGTTCAAACCAGCTACAACACTCTTTTAAGCAAAACCCTAATCCGGGGCAAGGTCCTACCTCTCTTCAATTATATGAAGGCTAAGAAAGGTGAGGAAGCTGCAGAAGAAGTCTGAAGCTAGCAGAGGTTGGTTCATGAGGAATAAGGAAAGAAGCCATTTCCATAACATAAATGTGTAAGGTGAAGCAGCAAGTACTGATGGGGAAGCTGCAGCAAGCTATCCAGAAGATCTAGCTAATTTATGAAGGTAGCTGATATGGTTTAGATCTGTGTCCCCACCCAAATCTCATGTCAAATTGTAATCCCCTTGTTGGAGGAGGGGCCTGCTGGGAGGTGATTAGATCATGGGGGCAGATTTCTCCCTTGCTATTCTCATAATAGTGAGTTCTCAAGAGACCTGATTGTTTAAAAGTGTGTAACACCTCCCCGCTTTGCTCTCTTCCTCCTGTTCCACTCATCTAAGACATCCCTGCTTCCCCTTTGCCTTCCACCATGATTGTAAGTTTCCTGAGGCCTCCCCAGCCATACTTCCTGTACGGCCTGTGAAACCGTGAGCCAATTAAACCTTTTCTTTATAAATTACCCAGTCTCAGGTAGCTCTTTATAGTAACACAAGAACAAGCTAATACAGTACCTATACTAAACAGTAGATTGTCTATGTAAATGAAACAGCCTTTTATTGGAAGAAAATGCCCTCTAGAACTTGCATAGTTAGAGAGGAGAAGTCAATGCCTGACTTCAATGCTTCAATGGACAGGCTGACTCTCTTCTTAGGAGCTAATGTAGCCAATGACCGTAAGTTGAAGTCAATGTTCATTACCATTCCAAAAGTCCTAAAGCCCTTAAGAATGATGCTAAATAAATCTGCTCTGCCTGTGCTCTAGAAATGGAGTAACAATGCCTGGATGATGGCCCACCTGTTTATAATACGGTTTCCTGAATATTTTCAGCCCACTGCTGAGAGCTACTGCTCAGAAAAAAAGATTCCTTTTCCAAATATTACTGCTCATTTACAATGTACCTGGTCATTCAAGAGCTCCAATGGAGAATGAACAAGGAGATGAATGTTGTTTTCATGTCTGCTAATACACCCATTCTGCATACTACGGATCCATGAATAATTCCTATTTTCAAGTCTTATTATTTAAGAAATCCATTTTGTAAGGCTACTGTGGCCAATCTGCCAGAGATTGCTCTGGTGGGTCTGGGCAAAGTAAATTAAAAACCATTTGGAAAGGATTCACTGTTCTAGATGCCATTAAGAAAGTTCATGTTTCTTGGGAGGAGGTTAAAACATAGTATAAAAGGAGTTTGAAAGAGGTTGACTCCAGCCCTCATGGATTACTCTGAGAGGCTTAAGACTTCAGTGGAGGAAATAACTACAGATGTGGCAGAAATAGCAAAGGAACTATTACAGAATTACAAGTGGAGCCTGGAAATGTGATTGAATCGCTGCAATCTCATAACACCTGAAGGGATGAGGAATTGCTTCTTAAAGATGAGGAAAGATGAAATCTACTCCTGGTGAAGATGCCGTAAACACTGTTGAAGTAACAACAACGAATTTAGAATATTCCATAAACTCAGTTGATAAAGCAGCAGCAGGGTTTGAGAGTTTTGACTCCAGTTTTGAAAGAAGTTCTACCGTGGATAAAATGCTATCAAACAGCATTGCATGCTACACAGAACTTTTTTTGTGAAAGGAAGAGTCAGTCCATCAATTGCCACAGCCACCTCAACCTTCAACAGCTACCTCCCTGATCCGTCAGCAGCCATTCTCACTGAGGCAAGACCCTCCAGCAGCAAAAAACATTAGGACTCACTGAAGACTCACTGGCGCTAGCATTTTCTGGCAATAAAGTATTTTTAAACTGAGGTATGTACACAATTTTTTTTTTTTTTTTTTTTTTTGTTTGGGGGAGTAGATACACAATTTTTTAAACATAATGCCTATTCTGCATTTAAAAGACTACAGTATAGTGTAAACATAACTCTTACATGCACTGGGAAACCAAAAAATGTATGTGAGTCACTTTATTGCTATATTTGCTTTAATTATGATGGTCTGGAAGCAAATCCACAGTATCTCCCAAGGTATTCCCGCAGTTCCAAGGAAAGGCTAAGCTCATAATAAAGGAAGTAATGGCCTTATTATAATATCAAATGCCATTATTAATGCAAAGTAGACAATCGCCTGACCAACTGTAGCTAAATTCTTGGCATTCTTGGCATCTATGGAAAAAAAAAAAAAAAAACCCATAATGGTTTGAATATCTGGCCAAGCTAGAGATGCTGCAAATGATGGAAGGGTATTACCATTGCAAAGAAACTTCCACCACAGGTGAGGGAGGTTCACAAAACTGGACGGTGGTCTAATATCTTTTTTTTTTTTTTTTTTTGAGATGGAGTCTTGCTCTGTTGCCCAGGTTGACGTGCAGTGGTGCGATCTCAGCTCACTGCAACCTCTGTCTCCCAGGTTCAAGCAATTCTCCTGCCTCAGCCTCCTGAGTAGCTGGGACTACAGGAGCGTGACACCACCCCAGCTAATTTTTTTTGTATTTTTAGTAGAGACAGGGTTTTACCAGGTTAGCCAGGCTGGTCTTGAACTCCTGACATCGAGTGGTCTACCCGTCTTGGCCTTCCAAATTGCTGGAATTACAGGCATGAGCAATAGCGCCCAGCTGGTCTAACATCTTTTTTAAACTAAACAGAAACAGATATCTATTGAATGCAAAAGTAGGACAAGTTTAAGGCCTACATTTAATTCTTAAAGTCTCTTTTCTTAGCAAAAATTTGGTGAAAACAGCCTACCAAGATGACAAACCTCTTACAGCCCAGTGATACAATAATACTGGCAGCCCTAGTTCCTTTCTGTGGATTTCTAAGAAGGCAGGCGTGGGCCCCAGCATCTTCCCTAAGTCGTGTTCTAAACATTTAACCTGCATGTTTATCAAAACATGCAATTTTAAATTTAGATTCTTGATAAAGAGGATCTGATTTAGAAAGATAATCCTCTGGGGAAATCCGGCCTCCAAATTTTAAGAACTGAAAATCAAAGGGCACAAACTGCACAAGGGGACAAAGTGACACACAGAAACAGGCTCTGAAATAAGCCAAAGTAATATCTTAGTGTGAAGATGATTGCTTTAAATAAGCTGATCCAAGCCCTAATTATTTTCTCTGGCAATTTCTTAAAACAAAAACAGAAACACTATTCATACTCCCCTTTACAGATTGTACTCTGTTGCTTATGAACAAGCAGATGAAGAGAAGCAAAAAGGCAACAGCACCTTCAGCATTTCTCTCTATAAACCAATTGATTTCGAAACAGAAACTAGAATCTGCCTCACTGAAAAACCCTACCTGAAACCAGGTTCATACCGGCTGCTGGATAAAGGACTTTTCAGCAGCTGGCATCTCAGAAATTACTAAGTCAACTCTTTCCAGTCACCTAGCTAGCCAATGCTTATTAGATCATTTGTACAGTCAGGGTTCTCATCTCACAATTATGGAGGCTAAGAGGTCCCAAGACCTGCAGTTAGTAAGCTGGAGACCCAGAAGAAACTGTGGCATTAGGTTCTTGTTTGAGTCTGGGTCCAAAGGCAGGAGAAGACCAATGTCCCAGCTGGAAGACAGGCAGAGAGAGGTTCCCTCTTTCCCAGCCATTTTGCTCTAGTCAGGCCTTCAATGATAGGATGAGGCCATCCACATTCAGAGAAGTAAATCTGCTTTACTCAGTCTACCAATTCAAATGCTGATTTCATCCAAAAACAGCCTCAGACACACCCAAAATATCTGACCAAATGTCTGGGCACCCCATGGCACAGTCAAGTCCACACATACATTTAACCATTACATCATTCCTGAGCTCAGAGTGTTGCCATACCAAGTGTTACAGTGAGATATTTACTACTGAACATCTTAGCAGCAGGGACCCAGACAACAACATATTTAAAAGAGAAGAAATGATGTATGGGAAGAGAAGTAATGTAGGTAACAGATAAACATAATAATGAATTAAGGCCGGGCGCGGTAGCTCACACCTGTAATCCCAGCACTTTGGGAGGCTGAGGCAGGCGGATAGCCTGAGGTTAGGAGTTCGAGACCAGCCTGGCCAACATGGTGAAACCCTGTCTCTACTAAAAATAGAAAAATTAGCTAGGCGTGGTGGCATGCGCCTATAATCCCAGCTACCCAGGAGATTGAGGCAGGAGAATCACTGGAACCCGGGAGGTGTAAGTTGCAGTGAGCTGAGATAGCACCACTACACTCCAGCCTGGGCAACAGAGCGAGACTCCCACCTCACAAAAAAAGAAAAGAAAAAAAGAAGTAAGCAACTGTGTTAGTCTGTTTGCATTACTAAAAAGCAGTAACTGAGACTGGGTAATTTATAAAGAAAATAGGTTTATTTGGCTCATGAGTCTGCAGGCTGCACAGAAGCACAGCACCAGCATCTGTTTCATGAGGGTCGCAGGGAGCTTCCACTCAAGCGGAAGGCAAAGGGAAGGCAGGCGCATCACATGGTGAGAGAAGAAACAAGAGAGGGACCAGGTTCTTTGAAGCAACCAGCTCTCGTGTGAACCAACCGGGTGAGAACTTGATCATTACCAAGGGGAGGATGCAAAGTCATTCATGAAGGATTCCCGTGCAATGACCCAAACACCTCCCGTGAGGCCATACTTCCAACACCGAGGATCACATTCCAACATGAGATTTGGAGGGGACGAACATCCAAACCATGTCAGCAACCAAGTCAAACTGTGTGTGTGAGAGAGAGAGAGGCAAAGAGAAAGAGAAACAGAGAAGACGGAAGGAAGACAAAGAAAGCGCATACAAGTAAGCTTGTATGCACTCACTGAGACTGAGGGACTCCAGGGCATTGGGAATGAAGTGGTACAACTCGACTCACAATAGGAATTGCACCATGTCCTAGTTATCTAAAACAAATTACTATAAAACTCAGCAGCTTAAAACATCTAACATTTACCATCTCACAGCTTCTGAAGGTCAGGCACAAGGGAGCAGTTTAGCTGAGTGGTTCTGGCTCCAGATTTCCCCTGGGGTTGCAGGAAGCCCTCAGGCAGGGTTACAGTCTTCAAAGGTTTGCTTCCAAGCTCAAGCACTTTCAAGCTCACTCACATAGCTACTAAGGAGGCTTTTTCTCCTCCCAATGTTGGCCTCTTTATGGACCTGCTCATTACATGTCAGCTGGTTTTCCAGGAAAGTGGTTGATACAGAAAGAGACCCCTAGATGGAAGCCACAGTCCTTTATCTTAGAAGTGACATATTGTTTCTGCTATATTCTACTGGTCACACAGACTAAACCTGGTAACACGTGGGAAGGAACTACACGAGTGTGAAGACCAGATCATTGCAAACCATGCTGGAGGCTGGCTACAGAGGGTAGCAGAAAAATACCTCGCAAATAGAAAAGGCCTTTTAGAACATCGTGTTGTGACATTGAAAAATATATATTTGGTCTTTGTCCCCATTTCCTGACATAGAGCTCCTAAAATCTTTGGAATCTCCAGAGTAATCAGACTGTCTTTGCATATTAATGAGATGACTAGTAGCTGGGGGTTCCTAGATAGCCTCAAGATGGGGGCTGGTGGCCAGGGGAACCAACCATGTGATTAGAGGGCTGGAAATTTCAGTCCCACTCCCACCTTGTTGGGAGGGGAGAGGGGCTTACAGTTGAGTCGATAAACCAACAGCCGATGATTTATCAACCATGCCTACGTAATACAGTTTCCACAAACAAACAACAACAACAACAAAAAACAGTTCTGGGAGCTTCCAGATGGCAGAATCCATGGAAGTTCCTGGAGAACGGCATGCTCAAAGGGGACATGGAAGCTCCATGCCCCTTCTCCCACACCTCGCCCTACACACCTCTTCCATCAAACCGTGCATATTTATCCTCTGGCATATCCTTTTTAATAAATGGGTAAACATCAATAAAGTGTTTCCCTGAGTTCTGTGAACCACTCTCCAGCAAACTGATCAAACCCAGGGAGGGGATTCGTGGAAACCCCAATTTACAGGCAATGTTAAAAAAAATTATAATTGAGTCTGACTAGCTCTATCACTTTAAATTCCTGCGTGAACAAACCAAGGCCCAGTGTAAACAGTAAACTGAAACTAGAAACTGCACCAATCAGAAATCACCAAATAACCCCTAACTAGAAACTTTCCACTCTAATCAATCAAAATTGGTTTCACTGTGTTGCTTCTGCAAATACTTTATAAAAGTTTCCCCTCTTTCCCGTCTGGGCAGAGTGCTAGCCCCTTGTGGTCTGATGCTACTCCACTCACGAACTGCTGAATGCTCAACTAATCTGTTGAAAATGTAAATGTGCTTAAGTTTTTCTTTTATGAGATCTGGTATCAGAAGTGGGATCCAATGGACACCACATGATAATGATCTCTGGGAGCAACAAGCAAACAGATATAGTTCCCCACAGAGCCTCTTGTGCTAACTACTACTCCCTGCACATTTGGAGGTCATCATCAGTAAGTAGTCTCAGATACATGAGTTCTAACACTGATGTCAAGTTCTCCAAGTTCATTTTAACATTTCTGCTGCAGACTAGGTTTGGCAGTCACAGCAGAAACAAGACTGGGTCTTGCAGGGAGGTTTCAGGTGTCCAACTAGGTCAGACAAAAACCAAACTGGGTTAAGTAAAAGACCTCCACTAGGAAAGGTTCCAAGAAGTCTGGAAATAATGAGTTTATTTAAATCCAGAGTCTGGGACTCCAGCTATAGTGTGACTGGTCCCCCACCAGGTTACTTAAGAGTGTATGTGTATTGCTTGAACCCTGAAAGCTAGGCAGTGAGCCAAGGTCACTGCACCCAGCCAAGGACCAGGTGTCCCTGAGAACCTAAACATGCTGGGGCATAGCTGGGGACATATCAAGGAAAACCACACAAAATAGACAAAGGGCCAGAAAATTAGCTTAAAAGCAGCTTAGAGATGTGAGGTGGTGTGGCTCTCCAGAGCTGTCCAGCCACCATCCAGGAGTGTCCTGAAGGTTAAGTCCTAACAAACTCATCTAGTCATCAAGCTAGATTTGTCCAAGTTATTCTTTGGTCTCTGAGCTCCTTCCCAGTTTGGGGGTGTGGGGAGAAGGATGTTATAGTCTCAAGTGCTTCTCATAACAGCATCTCAGAACCTAAGCTCTTCTAGAAGAATGGGCAAATCTTACCAAAAGCAATTTAGAATTTTAGTGGCTACAAAGGGGAAGTTTTTACCTAAACAAAATTGTTCACCTACATACACAAACACACACACACACACACACACACACATGATCTCTAACATCTCAGAAACAGTGGGAAGGGCCAAGCTCACACCTGTAATTTCAGCACTCTGGGAGGCTGAGGTGAATGACTATTTGAGGTCAGGAGTTTGAGATCAGCCTGGGGAACAGAGCAAGACCCCATCTCTATTTAAAAATAAATAAATAAAACAGCAATGAGAAGTATTTTTTACTGGCATGTGGAGGCTTCTCACCTCTCTTGTCTACTCTGAGTCTGCTGATTTTTTTTTTTCTTTTGCTTGTTTACCTACATGTCCCAAAGGAAAGAAGAAGGAAAAAGAACTAAATGAGTATTTATAGTTAGGTTCTCAGATTAACCAGGTCTGCTTCTTTTTAATAGAAAGTTTTTAGGCTGGGCGTGGTGACTCACACCTGTAATCCCAGAATTTTGAAAGGCCAAGGGAGGCATATCACTTCAGCTCAGGAGTTCAAGACCAGCCTGGGCAACATAATGAAACCGTATCTCTACTAAAAATACAAAAATTAGCCAGGCATGATGGCACACACCTGTAATCCCAGCTACTTGGGTGGCTGACATAGGAGAATCACTTGAACCTGGGAGGCAGAGGCTGCAGTGAGCTGAGATTGTGCCATTGCACTCCAGCCTGGGCAACAGAGTAAGACACTGTCTCAAAAAAATAAAAAATAAGAAAAATTTTTAAAAAGAAAATTTTTTACTTAATTCATTTCTTTTTGTGATAGGGGTTCTGTCACCTAGACTAGAGTGCAGAGGCACGAACACAGCTCACTGTAGCCTCAACCTAAGGGAGGAGACCACCCCTCATATTGTCTTATGCCCAATTTCTGCCTCCAAAGAAAGTAGTAGTAAAAACTAAAAGGCAGAAATGAAAGCCACAGGCAGACAGCCCGGCACCATACCCTGGGCCTGGTAGTCAAAGATCGACCCCTGACCTAATCGCTTATGTTATGTATAGATTACAGACATTGTAAGGAAAAGTACTGTGAAAATCCCCATCCTATTCTGTTCCATTCTAATTACCAGTGCATGCAGCCCCCAGTCATGTACCCCCTGCTTGCTCAATTGATCACCACCCCTCACGCAGACACCCTTAGGGTTGTAAGCCCTTAAGAGGGACAGAAATTGCTCACTCAGGGAGCTCGGTTTTTGAGGGGAGCTCGGTTTTTGAGACGTGAGTCTCGCCGATTCCGGGCAAATAAAAGCCCTTCCTTCTTTAACTCAGTGTCTGAGGGGTATTTGTCTGCAGCTCATCCTGCTACAAACCTTCTGGACTCAAGCAGTCCTCCTGCCTCAGCCCCCCAAAATGCTGCGGTCACAACTATGAGCCACCGCACCCATTCCAGGTCTGCTTTTTAACTACTCTTATGTCTGGTTTTTTTTTTTTTTTCTTTTTTGAGATGGAGTCTCGCTCCATCACCCAGACTGGAGTGCAGTGTGCAATCTTAGCTCACTGCAACCTCTGTCTCCTGGATTCAAGCGATTCCCCTGCTTCAGCCTCCCAAGTAGCTGGGATTACAGGTGCTCACCACCACGGCCAGCTAACTTTTGTATTTTTAGTAGAGATGGGGTTTCGCCATGTATGTCTTAATCAAAATCTTAACCTCAGAGCTATAATAAAAGGTATCCCTGTCTGGCAGAGAAAATGCTTTGTCTGTCCTCTTCATGAATGAGTTTTGCTCTGAACTTAGCAACCCAGGTAAATATGGGGGGTTTTTTTCCTATTTTTTTGTGCGTTTTTGGATTTTTCTAATTTTTGTGGGTACAAAGTAGGTATATATATTTATGGGGTACATGAGATGTTTTGATACAGGCATGCGATATGTAATAATCACATCATGGAGAATGGGTGTCCATCCCCTCAAGCGTTTATCCTTTGTGTTATAAACAATCAAATTATATTCTTAGTTATTTTTAAATGTACAATTATTATTGACTATAGTCACCCTGTTGTGCTATCAAATAGTAGGTTTGTTGTTGTTGTTGTTGTTGTTATTTTGAGACAGAGTCTTGCTCTATTGCCCAGGCTGGAGTGCAGTGGCGTGATCTCCGTTTACTGCGGCCTCTGCTTCCCATGTTCAAGCAATTCTCCTGCCTCAGCCTCCTGAGTAGCTGGGACTACAGGCGCCCGCCACCACGCCCGGCTAATTTTTTGTATTTTTAGAAGAGATGGGGTTTCACCGTGTTAGCCAGGATGGTCTCAGTCTCCTGACCTCGTGACCACCCGCCTCGGACTCCCAAAGTGCTGGGATGACAGGCGTGAGCCACTGCGCCCGGCCATAAATAACCTTTTGAAAGCCGTTCCTAAAGTGTTTCCCACCTGCACTAACTGATCAACCAATCGACCAGACCTGCAGACAGAAGAAAAATGAATCTGTTACTAATTTCAAAGCCCACTTGGACCTTTTGTTTTTCCTACAGCATTCCAGGCATTCCATCAATTCAGCTCACCCTAGCTGTCCTTTTGTAAATGGAGTCTCCCCACATTACTCAACGAGAGAGAGGGGGAAAGGATAAGGAAGCTACAGCGTTAAGTCAGTTAGCTGAGGACCTCAGAGCAAGATGACAAACAAAAAGCTTCCAAATTAATGGCCTTGTAATTATGGCAACTGCAGAACAACCAACAACCAAGAAGGACCTTTGGACTACTTTTAATAAGGGACTCAAACCAGAAGTTTATCTCCTTCTGTCTGTCTTTGTATGAATGTGTGTGTCCATATATATGTGTGTGTGTGATATTTTCAGATGGTATTACTAAACCAATTTATAAAATCTTTTAATGGAGATCTTTTCAGATTGGCTTGGGGATAAATGAACATGCATGTAAATTATTTCTAAAACTCTCAGAAATATAGAAACTGAACCAAATGTGTGTTTTTTTTTTAATAAGTTCACATGATTTACATAAGTCTGTGGTAAATAAAGCTAGTTTTAAAATTGTCGGTAAAATAAAATGGGAGTTTCTCAGAATTGTCAAGTTTTTCCTGGGTTGCTGGTTAGACAGATTGATTGGTGTTGGCTCTGCTGGATGTTTAAGATCATAAAACCATAAATCCAACCTAAGAGGAAAATGCGCAGTAAAAATGAATTACTTGATCTTGACGCATGCCAGTCATGGAAGTAAAAAACTGTGATACCTGCCTGATTTGTCAAGAAAAATTAAATAACATTAAGATGACAATGTGGGAGAAGGGATTGATGATAGCTGAATTTCTTTGGAGGATCTGTCTTTAGGCAGACAAGGGAGTCCCAAAAAGCCTCTCCTAGCATTTGTTATTTTTCAAATGCTTTCAGCTCAAAGCAATCAATATTCCAAAGCAGTATATTTTGGGGTGGCATTTCCTGAACTCTTTCAATGGCTAACTCTGTTCAGTATCTCATGACATTTTTCATGAGCAATTCCAGCATATTTGTTTAAGAAGGAGTGAATTAAATATAAATGGAATAAAACTTTAAAACTTTTTGAAATTGTGTTTTATAAAATGTCTACAGTCATAATTTTGATTATTATGTTAAAATGGTGTATGCCACAGAAAATAACCAGATTTTTTTGTCAATTGCATCATTATTATAATGAAACCTCATTAGAATTTAACGATGGCCATCTTAAGTCTTGTCATCCATAGACAGTTATTGTTTTGATTTTTCTCTAAAAGCATTTGCAATCAGCTACAGTCCAAAATTGCTTCTTCTTCAAAGACATTCACAGAAAGGACTCTGACAAGTACTCTGGGTATACAGGTTTCGGATAACTTTAAATTAAGATCATGCCATGAAACTGGGTAAGAATTCTCAGAACTCTAATAAAGAAACCGGTGAGTTTGTGAAACTGCTATCCCAAGATCATGCAGAATGAGAATTAATTACATAGGACTGAATAACTGATGAAAATAATGTTTTTATGACTTTATATGTGAAAGTTTTGCTGGCTCTTTATTTTAAAGTTTTCAGAAACATTTTACCTTTTAAGCTATCTACAGCCTGCAGCAATTTGGAAAAGTATACTTTTGTGAATAAAGATTGAAGTATTTACTCTTTCTTTCTACCTGATCTTTGGGAACTTGGAAAGCTACTTGTGAAGATTTTTTTATAGCAATATAACTATTTGCATAAGTTCAAAAATAATCTGTTCTCTTTATAACAGGATACATTTGGAAACACTGGTTATATTACCAAGGGTCATATTTGAGAGTGTGCATAGAATGCCTGCCTTTAAGGGTTCCCAGTCTCACAGTGAGTAAAAGCTATCAGTTCCCAGCAGACCCAGGAACCTCAAGATATTTGGGGGACCTTACGAGAAGAGAAGATTTCACCCAAACATATAGGTACTGCAGGCGAAGTCTAAAATTTGCCTTGGTTTGGCTTCCTAGGTTGAAGAGGTTTTTTTAAAAGTCCAATCTGATTCCCTATCAAAAGTTCCAGCAAAGCAAACTTTAAAAAGAGCCTATGTGGTCAATCACTATTCTTACTGCACTTACATAATCAGGCCAAGTCTGATGAGATAAAATTTATTATGCAATCAAATTTGTCTTACACTGATTATTATTATTATTTCTTTTTTTTTTGGAGATGAAGTCTCACTCTTATCCCCCAAGTTGGAGTGCAATGGCGCGATCTCGGTTGACTGCAACCTCTGCCTCCCAGGTTCAAGCGATTCTCCTGCCTCAGCCTGCCAAGTAGCTGGGATTACAGGCACCTGTCACCACGCCTGGCTAATTTTTATATTTTTAGTAGAGACGGGGTTTCACCATGTTGGTGAGGCTGGTCTCGAACTCCTGACCTCAGGCGATCCACTCGACTCGGCCTCCCAAAGTGCTGGCATTACAGGCGTGAGCCACCGCGCCTAGCCTATTTATCTTTGGTAGCAACAAGGATGACTGTAGAGAGAAAATTATGTTTTGGAAAGAAACAGTAGTACACCTGTTATTAGACTGCAGCCCTATTAATTGTTTTCAAGTTTTATTATCTGCCTGTAGTTTGCACTGAATCCTCAATTCCTCCAGGTTCCTCCATCCAATTTTCTCCCACTTTTCTGACTCGGAACCACCCTAAACAAGAACTGCTCTGTTCCTGAAACCCTGCAAGCTAGGGCTGGGCGCGGTGGCTCAAGCCTGTAATCCCAGCACTTTGGGAGGTCGAGACGGGCGGATCACGAGGTCAGGAGATTGAGACCATCCTGGCTAACATGGTGAAACGCCATCTCTACTAAAAATACAAAAAACTAGCCGGGCGAGGTGGCAGGCGCCTGTAGTCCCAGCTACTCGGGAGGCTGAGGCAGAAGAATGGCTTAAACCCGGGAGGTGGAGCTTGCAGTGAGCTGAGATCTGGCCACTGCACTCCAGCCTGGGAGACAGAGCGAGACTTTGTCTCCAAAAAAAAAAAAAAAAAACCTGCAAGCTGGAGATGTACACTTGATAAAATTTCAGAGGACAACCCTCATGCCTGATGTGTGGACCACTCAGGGAGTTCACCAAAATGCCCACTGCCATAACTAGGGGCATTCAAACTTCAAACCAGGAAAATATGCTTAGAGCTCAAATCTAGAAATCTTCCTAATCACCCTCTGGACTCAGAGACCGAATTTATGGTTTGTTCTTATCATTAACCTTTGTTTTTCTTTTGTTTCCATAGAAATATTAGTTGGTTTGGTTCATGGGGACCTTAACTAAGAAGCTAAGTCTCTCAGTATCACCCTCCTGGAAGTCATCATTATAATCTTCCTGGTGCACTATATTCTCTCAAGGGTCTTAAATGTGTATTCAAAAACATCAAGAGCATACCAGATTGTCTCATTGTGATTAGAGGAAAAAAAATGAGATTAACAACAAAAGGAACTGTTTTTCATTGAGCCTGTTGTCATGATTTATGAGTTCCACACTGAGACAAAGACAACCTAGCCATGATGGTGACAGAGAGTGACACTTACGTCCAGGTTTATAAATGAGAGGCTGACCAAAAGGAGGAAACTTTAAAAAAAATCCAGTTGAGAGGCCATTAGACTGGGGTAGGGTAGCTCTTGTCACTTTAAATCCTCAAGTGAACAAACCAAAGCTCAATATAAATAGTAAATTAAAACCAAAACTGCACCAATCGGAAACCACCAACTAATCTCTAACTAGGAACTTTCCACTCTAACCAATCAAAATTGGTTTCTTTGTCTTGCTTCTGCAAATACTTTATCAAAGCTTCCCCTCTTGCCCCTCCTGGAGGAGTGACACTCCCTTGTGGTCTGTGCTACCCTATCCATCAACTGCTAAATGTTCAAGCTGTTTAGGCTGGGTGAGGGGTCTCCTGCCTGTAATTCCAACCCTTTGGGAGGGTGAGGTGGGAGGATCACTTGAGGCCAAGAGTTCCAGATTAGCCTGGGCAACATAGTGAGACCTTGTCTCTACGAAAAATAAAAATAAAAAAATTAGCAGGGCATTGTGCTGTGCACATGTAACCTCAACAACTTGGGAGGCTGAGGTGGGAGTATCACTTGAGACCAAAAGTTCCAGGCTGCAGTGAGCTATGATATCATCACTGCACTCCAGCCTGGGCTACAGAGCAAGACCCTGTCTCTAAAAAATGTAATCAAAAATAAAAATAAACAGTTTAAAACTTAAAAGTGCTTAAGTTTTTCTTTAATCACTGGTCAGTCAGAAATTCCATATTCTGGAGGCCCTGACTTGTGAATGGCATCTGAAGTGGGGGACAGTCTTATGGGACTGAGTTCTCAAGCAGTGGGATCTGACACTACCTCTAGATAGATAGAGTCAGAATTAAATTGAATTAGAGGAGACACCAGAGCTGGTGTCTGCGCAGAACTGTTTGGTTGGTGTGCAGGGAAAAATCCCCATGCACTGGTAACAGAAGCATTCTGTGCTGTACTGAGTGACTATGTGAGAATGGGAAAAGAATTTTGGTTTTTCCTATATCTCTACACTTATAAAGACAAAGTTTAAGATCTCGATCATATAGAATGAAGAGACTAGCTTACCATTAATAAATCATGCCCAGTGAGGTTTTTATCCAGTAGTGGTAAAGAATTTGTACAAATGCATCTGACTGTAAAATATATATGTTTGCAAGATAAAAAGGTTGAATAGCTAGAAGAAGTTGAAGAAGGAGGAAGTACTCTTGGGTCAGGCGGAGCCAAGGACCAACGACAACTGCACAGCTCTCAGGCTGTCACTTAGGGAAAGTTTTCATCAGTGTAAGCATCAGTTTTCTCATCTGTAAAATCTGACTAATATTTACTTACATCATAGGGTTGTTGTGAATGGCAATAGAATATGCTTAACATGCAATATGTATAGTAAACAGTGGCATTTGTTGCTAAAGAAACCACTGTATGTATGAAATTAAAACATTAATTGGCCCATATTCTAACTAAGTCACCATACCTCATGTAAACAGTGGCATTTGTTGCTAAAGAAACCACTGTATGTATGAAATTAAAACATTAATTGGCCCATATTCTAAGTAAGTCACCATACCTCATGTGTGGACCACTCATGGAATTCACTATAGCTCCAGAAGTAATAACAGTTTTTCCCATAGCACAAGGACAAATAAACCACCCAGGGTGACTGCTGAATTTGAAGATTACTTGCCTCACCTTCAGAGATTATGACTGAATACAAATAATTGTATCTAACACTGTTTACCAGGTGACAAGCAGCGCTCTAGCACTTCACATAAATTAATCTACTTGATCCTCACAATAATTCTATGAAGTAGATATTATCATTATTCCCATCTTACAGATGAGGAAACTGAGGCACAAAAAAGGTAAGTAAGTATCTTGCTCAAGACCACCCAGTCAAGTAAGGGCAGCTCCAGGATTTGAATCCAGGCTGATTACCTTGAGCCTGTGTTCTTGGCCACTATCCTGCTCTTCCTCCAAGATTTGAGGCAGGGCCCAGGCATCTATATGTTGAACTAGTACCCCCAACTGATTCTGATATAGGTAGACCATAAATAAAGAAACGCTAGACTCTTGGGAGTAAAGAATACCAATAGTTTAGAAATCATATCTCTCAAGTCTAAAAAAACAATGTAGAGCTCATTGGGCTAGTTAACTGCTGGACTTCTTCGCTAAGGCAGAAAATATAAACCAAATGGAAAAAAATTTCACTTCCAACACTGAAGCGACTTATCAGTTCATACAAATCTTCAGTGGTTTTCTTGCCTCCAGACTTCATCAGCATCCCCCCACCACCATTCAACAACATTTGACCCGGCTTTCTGTAATATTCTCCCTAATGAACTACAGGTTGAGTATCCCTTACCTGAAATGCTTGGGGCCAGAAGTATTTCAGATTTCCGATTTTTTCAGATTTGAAATATCTGCATATACCTAATGAGATATACTGGGGATGGGACCCAAGTCTAAACACAAAATTCATTTATATTTCATATACACCTTATACATATAGCCTGAAGGTAAACTTATACACTACATTTAATAATTTTGGGCATGAAACCAAGTTTTGACTGCAACCTGTCACATGAGGTCAGGTGTGGAAGTCTCCACTTGCGGTGTCAGCTCTCAAAACCTTTTAAATTTTCGAGCATTTCAGATGTCAAATTTTCAGATTAGGGATGCTCAACCGGCAGCAGGTTCTATCTTCTGGCACCTTCTCACTAAAGCCTACCTTGACCACCTATTTAAAATCACATCTATGAAATGAAATATCATCTCACCCCAGTTAGAATGGCTATTATCAAAAAGAAAAAAAAAAGTGCTGGCAATGATGCAGAGAAAAGGGAATTCATGCACACTGTCTGTGAGAATGTAAATTAGTACAGTAACGGTGGAAAACAGTGTGGAGGTTTCTCAAAACACTAAAAATAGAATGACCATATGATCCAGCAACCCTACTACTATTTATCCAAAGGAATGGAAATCAGTATTTCAAAATGATACCTGAATACCCACGTTTACTGTGGCACCATTCACAATAACTAAGACATGAAATAAACCTAAACATCCATCACAAGATGAAGAGATGAAGAAAATGTGGCATATACACACAATGAAATACTACACTGCCACAAAAAAGAACGAAATCCTGTCATTCACAGCAACATGGATGAGCCTGGAAGACATTATGATAAGCAAAACAAGTCAGACACAGAAAGTACCTGCTCTCATTCATATGTGGGAGCTAAAAAAAACAAGGCCTCATGGAAGTAGAGAGTAAAAACTATAACTTATTCTAGATCCTCAAAAAGCTAAAAGAGAGGATGCTAAATGTTCACAACACAAAGAAATGATAAATGTCTGAGGTGATTAATATGCTAATTACCCTTATTTGATCATTACACATTGTATCCCCATATCAAAGTATCATTCTGTACCTAATAAATATATACAGTTATGTGTTAACTAAAAATAAAAGGTATATATAAAAATCACAGGCCAGGCATGGTGGCTCACACCTGTGATCCCAGCACTTTGGGAAGTTGAAGCTGGCAGATCACTCGAGGCCAGGAGTTCAAGACCAGCCTGGCCAACATGGTAAAACCCCGTCTCTACCAAAAATACAAAAATTAGCCGGGCGTGGCAATGTATACCTGTAGCTACTCAGCAGGCTGAGGTGGGAGAATTGCTTGAACCCAGGAGGTGGAGGCTGCAGTGAATCAAGATCATGCCACTGCACTCCAGCCTGGGCAATAGAGTGAGACTCCATCTCAAAACATAAAATAAAATAAAATCACAACTCTGCCTTTCCCCCTAAATCTCCACCTATATACCCATTCCCCATTATCCTACTTTTTAAAATTTTTGAACAAAATATATTACATAGCATACTATATGATATACTTATTACACATAGTAATATTGACTGCCTCCTCAACTAAAACATAAGTTCTAAAAGCAGGAATTTTTTTCTGGTTTATTTCACTCATTGATATACCCCAAAATGCCTAGAACAGTGCCTGACACACATAAATATTTGTTGAATTAGTTAATTAATGTCATTGTCCAGCTCAAAACTTTCAATAGCTCCCCACTACTAATCAAATAAAATCCAAGAATTCTCTCAGGGAATCTGGACACTCTAAAATTAAGCCCTAACTGACCTTTCCATCCTTAATTTTTCCTAAGTCAGATTCAGAAGTCCAAGAGTCAACATTTCCTCATTTCCTGCTTTCCTGCCCCTGTGCCTCTGTTCAGGTAGCCCTTTCTGGCTGCCTTGCCTATACCACAATATCTTTATCTATCAACATGATGCTTATTGTGAATGAGAAACTAGTCTCCAAGACCTCTGAAATTATGTCTCTTTCAAATACATCCCTGAATTCAGAGGCCTGACAGGCTCCACTCCTAAGGTTTAGTTTTTGCCAAGTGCCATCTTCCATGCTTCCATACGTTGTGGTTAATCGTGTCTGAGTCATGCCCTTCCACTGACCCTAGCTAACTGAGGGCCCTGATGGTCTGGGATTGGAGATACATCAGTATAAAAGAATAGCTGCCTATTGTGTTGCACATTTTACAAGTCAGACAAAGGAAGGTGCCTGTTGCTTATAATGCTCCCTTTGTTTTTTTTGAAAATTTCTGCCACATGCACCTTTTTAAGCTTTTTGACTTTTTTAAGCACAGAGGGCTGCCCTACAGTCTACCACTTGGCCCCACTTTTGAAGCCCAGGCTGATTGGTTAGTGCAAACAGCAGCCAATCTGCAGTGAAGAGAGGCTTGGCAGAAAGTCTCCACCCATCTGCAGTGGTCTACAATGAACAAAAAACAGTGACCTGACAGACCAATCTGATCTCTCCTCTGAACAAGAGTCATAAAATGGAGACACCACAAGCCAGTACATACCAATGGGCACAGAAGCCACAATGACCTACAGAGAGATGACGAAAAGCAGAGCAAGAGAGCAGAAGCCACAAGGCTTCAATAAACAAGAAAGATCAAGAGTCATACAAGTGGCGGGAAAGGCAGCAGGACCATAACAGTAGAATGTCACCTACAGAGAAGGAAGGGAGGGCAAGAGAGGAATGGAATGCCGTCTCTGAACAGCCAACTACTAGATTTTCAATCAAGCTCCTTGCAGAGAACAGATCCTACAGACTAACTCCTGGAAGACTGCTCTGTCCCCAAAAGATAAACTTGACTGTGTGGCTAGTCCTACTTTTCTTATTCTCTATGAATTCAGTAAAGTCCACTTGTTTCTTAAAGCCTAACAGAGCCTATTTATATGGCAGTAATACTGTGTGATACATGGCAGTGATACCGGTCTAGAAGCCAGAACGGAAATGGAGGATAAATCTGACCACACAAAACTTTAAAACTTCCGTATGGCAAAAAATGTTCAACAAGGTCAAAAGAAACTAAAAACAAGAAAACAATACTTGGAAGACACATGACAAAGGCTAATTTCTTCTTAATATAACAAAAACTTGTTAAAATAAATAACCCAATAAAAGACAAAGAAGTAAAGGATATCATAGAATAGAAAAATAAATGTAAATAGCGCAAACTCTATGAAGGATAATTTGTCAATATCTACTAATATTGAAAATTACATCCCTTTGACCTAACAAATCAACTGCTAAGAATTTACCCTCAGAAGCACACTATCACCAAAAGTACCCTACAATATATCAAAAGATATTAACTGTGGCATTATTCCTAATATTAATGACCATATATAGGTTGGTTATGGAATACTATGTGGTCACTAAAAAATGAATTCAATTTTTACATAAAGATCTCTAAAATATAAAGCATTAAAAAGCAAGGTAGAAGTAAAATCCTGAATTAAAAGAGCAATCATTAAAGCCACCCATACAGAATAAAAAGGATTATAAAGTAATACTATGATCAACTGTATGCCAACAGATTAGTTAGCTTAGATGAAATGACAAATTCCTAGAAAGACACAAAATCCTGAAATTGACCCAAAAATAAACAGAAAATCTGAAAAGACCTCTAACAAGCAAAGATATTTAAAAACCACCCACATGCAAAAGCCTAGTCCCGGATGGCTTCACTGGTGAATTCTACCAAATATTCAAAGAAGAACGAATACCAATTATTCACAAATACTTTCAGAATAAAATAGAAGAGGAGGAAATGCTATGCAGCTCAGTCTGATGCCAGTATTGCCCTGCTACCAAAACCAGACAAATATATCACAAGAAAACAAAACAATAATAAATACAGACACAAAAGTCCTCAACATAATACTAGCAAACCATTATCTAGGAATGTTAAAAAAAAAAAAAAAAAAGTTTACTTAGTATGAACAAGCAGAATTTATCCCAGGAATATAACTTTGTTTTAACATTCAAAAATCAATCAATGTAATCATACCAATAGATAAAGGACTAAAAACATATGATCATCAAAATAGATGCAAGAGACACAGAAAAAGCATTTGCCAAGATTCATCACCCTTTATGATCAACACACTCAACAAACTAGGAATGTAAAGGAACTTCCTCAGTTTGATAAAGGGCATCTATGGAAAACCACAGCTAACATCTTAGTTAACAAAGACCGAATGTTTTCCCCCTAAGACCAGGAACAGAAAGGGTATTTGTTCTTATCACTTCTATATAACATTACACTGGAGGTTCTAGCCAGGACACTTAGGCAAGAAAAAGGACTAAAAGGCATCCATTTTGGAAATGAAAAAGTAAAACAATCTCTACTGGCAGTAACATAATCTCATGTATAGAACAATAAAGAATCCACTAAAAAACTATTAGAACTCATAAATGAGTTCAGCAAGTTTGCAGGCTTATAAGATCAACTCACAAAACTTATCATATATCTATACAATTTCAATGAATAACCTAAAAATGAAATTAAGAGAAAATTGTATTTACAACAGCATTGAAAAGAATACATTTAATAAGAGAATTTATACTTTGAAAACTACAAAATATGGATGAAAGAAATTAAATACATTTAAATAAATGGTAAGTCTAAAAAAATGGGAAGACATCCCATATTCATGGGTCTGAAGACTTAATATTGTGGAGATGGCAATACCTCTCAATCAATTTACAGATTCAATGTAATGCCTATCAAAATCCCAGCTGACTTCTTGACAAAAATTGACAAGCTGATCCTAAAATTCACATGGAAATTCAAGGGACCCAGAACAGCCAAAACAATCTTGAAAGAGGGAACAACTTCGAGGACTCACATTTTTGTGTTTTTTTTGTTTTTTTTTTTTTTAGACAGAGTCTTGCTCTGTTGCCCAGGCTGGAGTGCAGTGGCGCAATCTTGGCTCACTGCAACCTGCACCTGCCGGGTTCAAGCGATTCTCCTGCCTCAGTCTCCCGAGTAGCTGGGACTACAGGTATGTGCCACCACTCCCGGCGAATTTTTTGTATTTTTAGTAGAGACAGGGTTTCATCATGCTAGCCAGGATGGTCTCGATCTCCTGACCTCGTGATCCACCCACCTCGACCTCCCAAAGGTGGCTCAGGTGTGAGCCACCCTGCCTGGCCCGGACTAAAGCCTTCTAATTTCAAACTTCACTGCAACACTACAGTAATCAAGATAACGTGTTATAGATATAAGAACAGACATATAGGTCAATGGAATAGAATTGAGAGTTTGGAAACAGACATTCACAGTTAAGGTTAAATGATTTTTGACAAGGTGCCAAGACAGTCTAACATGGAAAAATAGTCTTTTCATTAAATGCTGCTGGGGAAAATGGATAGCCACATGCAAAAGAATAAAATTGGACCCCTACCTCAAACCATACAGTTAGAATCAAAGACCTAAATGTAAGAGTTTAAACTATAAAACTCTTAGAGGAAAACATAGATATAAATCTACATTGGATCATGCAATGGTTTCTTAGGACACCAAAAGTACAAAAAAAGATAGATAAATTGGACATCATCAACATTAAAAATTTTTATGCTTCAAGCACACCAGCAACAAACTGAAAAGACAACCCACAGAATGTGAGGAAATACTGTAAAATCATCTATCTGATGACTGAGTTGTATCTAGAAAATAAAAAGAACTCTTGCCATTCAACAACGAAAAGACAACCAAATTTTAAAGTGTGCAAAGGATCTGAATAAATCATTTCTCCAAAGAAGATATACACATGGTCAATTAGCACATACAGTGATGGCCAACATCATTAGACATCAGGGAGATGCAAATCAAAACCACTTCACGCTTCACACCCACTAGAATGGTTATAATCAAAAGGACAATAATAAGTGTTGGTGACAATCCAGAGAAATGACAATCTTCATACACTCCTGACAGGTATGTAAAACAGTGCAGTCACTTTAGAAAACAGTCTAGCATTTCCTCAAAAGGTTAAATACAGAATTACCATATTACTCCATAATTACACTCCTAGGTAAATATCTAAGACAAAAGAAAACAATTTGTCTGTACAAAAAACCATGCAAATATGCACAAGTATTCAAAGTAGCTAAAAAGTAAACACAACCCAAAGGTCCATCAACTGATGACTAAATAAAATATGATATATGTACACAAGGGCATATTATTCAGCAGTAAGGAAATTAAGTACTGACAGATGCTACTCCATGGGTGAACCCTGAAAACATCATGTCAAGTGAAAGAAGCCAGACACAAAAGACCACATGTGTATAAACCCACTTATATGAAATATCCAAAATAGGCAAATTTATAGACAGAAAGTAGATTAGTCATTGCCTAGGGCTGGGAGGAGGTGGGGAGAGGAATGAGGAGTGACTGCTAATGGGTAAAGAGTATCCTTTTGAGTTGATATTCTAAAATTGTGGTAAAGGTTGTACAAGTATCTGGATATACTAAAAACCAATGAATTACAGACTAAATGAGTTGTATGGTTATCAGAATTATATCTTAAAGCTGTTATTTTTAAAAAGCAAAGCAAAGCAAAGAATAATGTGTATACTATCCCATTGTAAACTTCTACCCATGGTTTTGTGTATGTGCTGGTACATGGACAGTTTTCTGGGAAAAAAAAGTCAAGAAATTTAACAGTAGTTTACTTTAGGAAGGGAAAATACGGTGAATGAGTTCAAGAAAAAGGCATTTTAATTTTTTACTTTCTACCTTGCTGTTCATGTAAAATTTGTTTCACACCATGTAAAAGAAAATGTAAGTTTCTTTAAAATTAAAAGAATATATGGGCTTCAAAACCATACAGTACTGGCATAAGAATAAACAAAACATTTGAAACACATCCAGAAAATAGATCCACAAATATAAAGGAATTTAATATATGAAAATAGTTACATTTTATTTGAGTGGAGAAAAGATAAATCTTTCCCTAACTCAAGCCAGAAATTCTTAATGAAATAAAAAGCTATAGCAAAAACATTAGAAAAATACACAATTAAAATGTTAGAAAAACTACAGGACATTAACAATTTGGGTACTGACAGGATCTGTCTGGGATAAAAAACTCAAAAGTTACTAAAAGACTGACAAATTTGACTATATACTATTTAAACTCTGTTATGATAGAATAGCACAAGTTAAAAGACAAGTGAAGGCCTGAGAAAAAATATTTACAACGGACAGAGGTTTACATACCTTGCACCACGTATATAATAAATACTCAATAGATGGTATCTCAGCACAACAAAATTGGAATTAAATTAATATTTTTTAAAAAATAATAGGCTGGGCGCAGCGGCTTATGCCTGTAATCCCAACACTGTGGGAGGTCGAGGCGGGTGGATCACCCGAGGTCAGGAGTTCAAGACCAGCCTAGCCAACATGGTGAAACCCTGTCTCTATTAAAAATGCAAAAATTAGCTGGGCATGGTGGTCCACGTCTGTAATCCCAGCTACTCAGGAGGGTGAGGCAGGAGAATCACTTGAATCCAGGAGACAGAGGTTGCAGTGAGCTGCTACTGCACTCTAGCCTGGGCGACAGAGTAAGACTATGTCTCGAAAGAAAAAGAAAAGAAAAGAATGGCTGGATTGAATAACAGGTTGATTCTGTAAAAGCTATTGATGAGACTAAAACACAATATATGCATAGAAGTGAAGTGCTGCTTTAATCTTTGAAATGGCTTGCATTTTTATCAACACTGTCCTTTGACCTTCAGTTAGCAATATAAACAGAATGTTACTAAAATCATTTCAGCTAAAAAAAACTAAGATAAATATTTCACACTAAGCAGGCTTTCTTCAGTTGCCTTATGTCTTATAGCATAGAGATAATATGCATTTGGCATTTAAAACAAAAAATCAGGCTGGATGGGGTGGTTCAGGCCTATAATCCCAACACTTTGGGAGGCTGAAGCGGGCGGATCACCTGAGGCCAGGAGTTTGAGACCAGCCTGGCCAACATGGCGAAACCCCATCTCTACTAAAAATTCAAAAAATTAGCTGAGCATGGTGGCATGTGCCTGTAGTCCCAGCCGTTTGGGAAGCTGAGGCAGGAGGATAGCCTCCAGGGAGACAGAGGTTGCAGTGAGCTGAGATCACACCAGTGCACTCCAGCCTGGGCGACAGAGTGAGACTCTGTCTCAAAAAATAAAAATAAAAAAAAAAAAATAAAGGAAAAAGAAAAAAGAAAAAATCAGCTCTGAAATACAAACTTATTTATGTTGGTTTTCCCTTCCTCTACCACAGAAATTTGTGAACATATCCAAAATCATTATCAAGACGTCAAAGGTCAACACTTTATCATTTTCCACCAAGAACAAATAATCATGTTAACACTAAGGGTTATTTAAGGTGAACACAGCAAAACTGCCTCCCTTTCACAGCCCCAGCAAAGGCAAGATGTGACAGGAGCCCCCAGTGAACATAAAAGTGACAAGACCCTCCTCCATGCAGGATAAGAGGCCACATTATTCAATTCAATTAAAAGATTATTGCCACGGAGATAGGATTTTGACTGAATGTTTTTATAACGAGCTCTCAGAGAGTTTTAGGGTTACTCTTACTTAATGCAGCCATTAATCCTCATGAATACCGTACTGCAAACTAACAAATACATTGTGTAAAAGTAGTAAAACCCAAACAGACCATCCAAACTAATCCCCTGAAACCTCAGGAGCCACGTGGAAAATCTAATATAATTATCTCCCACTAAACTCTGTACATCTGTTACAAGGAATTCCTACTGTGATTACATTCTTAGGGCAAATGCCTGGAATTAATTCCAAAACAATCCAAGCCCAGGCCTAACCAAGTGGCCTTCACGACGCAAAACCTGCATCGGATGGTCCCCTTTTATCTCCTTTCATCCACAGGTAGCCTGGTTTACAAACCAGGGCTCCAGTCTGGCTTTATCCCTTTCTTTATTCATTTAGAAGGTTTTTTCCATTGATTTCAAGCTCAGTTCCTATGGCTAGCAGTAATAAGACACAGTAAAAGGGTTTTTCAAAAATTATAATTATGTAATTAATAAAGAAATTGTGTTTATCATTATTATTTCTACTTTACATTTTTATTTCTACTTCCCCTTTGCCTTGCTTACTTAAGCCTTCAAAAAGAAAAAAAAAAAATTCCTGTGCGATGATGTTTTATCATTATTGTCATTTTATAGATGAGAAAGGTGAAAATCAAATTATTTAATTTAGCTAAAATCTCACAAAAGTTCTCTCAAGAGAACAAGGAAATCAGGTCTTACCACATAAGGGCTTTCTCTACGGTGACAGATAGCATCTCAAAACAAAACAGAAAATAAGATAAACCAAGCTGTGATGCAGGAAAATAGCAGAGAGAACTGGAAGTTGGATAAAGGGCAGAATGAGTAAAAGCAGAGAGCAGAAGCAAGGTGCATGGGTAGGTGAGTAAGAAACAAGATAAGAGACAGAAGCTGAGCAGCCAAAACAAAAATAAGATTAAAAAGTGAGTAGAGACCCTATGGCTGGCTCCCCAGAGATGGGCATGCACATGAGAGAGAAAAAGTATCCTTAACATGACCCCGTATGATAATCAGCTCATTAAAGCTCATGCATATGGACTGCATATTATGGGATGGAGGCAACACACAGGCACACAGGGGCCAAAGTAAGCAGTCCACCTATCAATTAAATGGCAGAGTCTGGCTAAAGATTAGACAGCCTTGGGAAGATAAGAGAAAAAAAAACACATACAAATACCCAAAGCACACCAAACTGATGCTGATCTCATTTCACAGAGATCAGTCCACTCTCCTCTCTCTGAGAGTGTAATACGGTGCTTAATAAACTTTTGCTGCTTGCTTTGCTACTTGTGTGTGTCACGTCCAATTCTTTGTTAAGGACACCAAGAGCCTGGAACTGCACGGCACTATCCAGTGACAGGTGGAGTGCACAGAGGGAAGAAGGTGTTCAATCAGAAGCAGCATTCAGGCTGAACGCATGGTAATTAACAAGGACATGGCAGTTCCACAGACAATAGTTTGGGGAACCTTCACTGCCAGGCTGAGAATTCTGACGTCTGCCTCTAGGCCAGCAAGGGCATGCCATGGCAGAAGCAGGTCAGCAGTGGGGCATGGGAGTAGGAAGAAAGCAGGAACAGTGAGCATGCTCAGGAGCACCACTGAGGTCCTCTGTGCAGAAAGGCACCAGCTGACTCAAGACAAGGACAGTGGGAGTGGGAGGAAAGGAGGTAAGTACTGGTGATGTTAAGGTAGAGAGGTGACAATTCAGGTCTGCATCTTAGATGAGTCTCTCTGGTGACTGTGGAGGACCAATTCAAAACGGCCAAAAGCAGAGGCAGGAGGACTCTGCAGAATCTACGTGAGGATGAGGTCCTGAGCTAGGACACTGGTGGCTTAGAGGGGAACGTAAATGCTGAGAAATATTCAAATAAAATGTGTAGGTCTTATTAAATGAGTATATGTAGAGGCTGAAAAAAAGGGAAAAATGACTCTCAAGACAAAATGGGCAATGGTGCCTCCGACCAAGAAAGAGAACATAGGTTTAAAGAAAAATAAATTCCAGCTGGGCACAATGGCTTGTGCCTGTAATACCAACAGTTGGGAGGCCACAGCAGAAGGACTGCTTGAGCCCAGGAGTCAGAGACAAGCCTGGACATAGTAAGATGTCATCTGTATGAAAAGAAATACTAATAATAATTCCATTTTGGTCAAGTTTATGGGATATCCAAGTAGATGTGCTGCATGGGCAGTTGGAAATAAGATTCTGATGCTGGCAGGAATAACCAAAGAATAGGTTTATAAATCATGAGCATAGAATTGTAGTTGAAAACTTGAAAATGTATAAGCTGTCTGAAGGAGGGTACACAGGGAGCCAGAGAAACTATCATAAAGGATGGACCAAGAATGTAGACTTGGTTCTACATTCTTGGTACTGGTGAAAGATGTATGAGAAACACTGGGAGAGTTCAACTTCTGGAAAGATTTGGAAATAGAGTTTCAAGAAAAGGAATGCACAACAGCATCCAGTACAACAGAATGTCTAGTAAGGAAGTAAAAGTCAATGGCAAGCAGGTGGTTACTGGTGATTATCAGCAACAGCATATCAGGAAACTCACAAAGGTAGAGCCTAATTACCTGAGCTGAACATGACTAAAAGGTAAGAAAGGGAAGACTGAGAACAGATCCCTCTTTGGAGAACTGTGCAGGAAAAAGGGAGGCAACATGTCAGGCAATACTAGAGAGGGACCTGTAGCCAAAGAAAGGGTATTAGCATGTTTCTCTCTCTCATTTTTTTTTTTTTTTTTTAGTCAGGGTCTCACTCTGCACCCAGGCTGGAGTGCAATGGCACAATCTTTGCTCACTGCAGTCTCGACCTCCCAGGCTCAAGTGATCCTCCCACCTCAGCTTCCCAAATAGCTGAGACTACTAGTGCATACCACTGTGCCTGGCTAATATTTGTACTTTTTTGTAGAGATTAGAGATGGGGTTTTGCCATGTTGCCCAAACTAGTCTCGAACTCCTGGGCTCAAGCAGTGCACCCTCCTCGGCCTCCCAAAGTGCTAGGATTACAGATGTGAGTCACCCTGCCCAGGCTGGCATGTTTCATAAACTAAAGGCAATGGTCTTAGTCTGGGCCCAGGCATCACTAGTGTGTATACGTACGTTTACACATACACATACACACACGGTATGGCATAGTTTAATTAGCAATTTTCTATCTTAGTGGTGTGGTTTACAATTGATAGTGTCTTCAATTAGATGATATATGCTAGCTGTATGTTTACATAAATTTCACTAGCATAAAAATAACACCACTCTAGGAGAAATAATTTTTTTTTTAAGAATAGTGCTATATAAATGATGTTGATCATCTTTTTTGCCATGCTTAGCACGTATTCTGATCCCAGGACCATTTGACCAGTAAAACAAACAAACAAACAAAAAACCATTTTCTTTTTCAAAGTATTTTAGGTTCTTAGCAAAATTGAGCAGAAAGTACAGAGAGTTCCCATATAGCCCCTGTCCCCGTATATGCACAACCTCCCTCACTCATATTGACATCCCACGCCACAGTAATGCTTGTTACAATCGATAAACCTACACTGACACATCATTATCACCCAAAGTCAGCATTGGTTTCATTTTTTAAAGCTTCCCTGATGATTCTAACGTGCAAGTGAGTTAAGAAACCACTGGACTCAGAGGTAATGGTCTATCAAGATGAGAAGAGTGGAGATTCAAGAGAGAGGGAGCCAAGGAGCAAGAGCATGAAGGACTACAGAGTCCAACAGATATGAAGATGCAAGCCTCAGCCCTGCACAGTGGCTCACGCCGTAATCCCAGCACTTTGGGAGGTCGAGGTGGAAGGACTGCTTGAGGTCAGGGGTTGAAGAGACTAGCCTAACCAACATATTAAAAACAAGACCCCCTCTCTACAAAAACTAAAGTTAGCCAGGTGTGGTGGCACATTTGAGGTTACAGGGAGCTATGATCCTGCCAGTGCACTCCAGCCTGAGTGACAGAGAGACACTGTCCCATCAAAAAACAAACGAACAAACATGCAAGCCTTGCGCAGCTGGAGATGATACCGATACTTCTTTTTCCAGTGGCAATTAAGAAGCAAGCCAAAGTTCTGAGAAATTTTAAGTTAACATCTTTCACAATTAATTTGGCCTTTTGATTTAAAAAAACAACAAAAACAAGACTACTGCAGTTCATTCAACCTAAGATGCCACTGACTACAGGATGTGTCTTGATTATAGAATCAATAAAATATAGTATTTTTATAAATCACTAATATCCATTATGTCATTCCAATAGTGTCAACATCACATCCAATTTTAGTTTAAAGTCCTAAAGACTCCTAAGTGATTAAAATTTAAATAGGAGATATGACAATTCAGCTACCTAAGAATACAATTTTTAGAGATAAACTATTAATCCTTGCCCATCTCTAAGGTAACACAACAAAGTTGTACACAAAACCACTGACAGCTGTAAGCTCGAACACTTTGGTTATGAAATCCCACCTCAGAATCATCACACATGGTCTAAGTGAGTATGTGAGGAGGACGTGAGCACTCGCAACAGGCTCTCTTGAACGCACACAGCAAGGGGTGGATGTTCACTCAGGGAAATAAGAAGCCAGCCTCAATATGGTGACACAATCACAGATAAACTGCAGTCTGTATAAATGTCCACATTCAGATTTATGGAGTCTGTAAAATTCACCTGCATATTTGATCTTTGCTTTATTTAATACCTGTATTTTGTTTCATTTATTTTGATTTTTGCTCCAATTAATTTCTGAAAAACTAAGCATAAATTTGTATCCAAGCATAAGATTAAGAATTATATACTATTTTGAGAAAGCAAGGGGAAAACATACTATCTCAAATTCTATAACTTATTCTGGTTTTATCCTTTTCTTTCACAGGGAAAAATATTTTTGCTTTTTTATTTTTCTTTTCATTTTGAAATACTCATTGAGGTTTCTTTTTTTTGTAAACATTATCTGTTCATCCCAAATGGATTTTAATTACTCATTTCTCTCTGACTGAAACAGTAAACATCACTTGTCCTTTTGAAGATAAAAGTTTATGTTATTTATTTATTTTATTTATTTATTTATTTATTTATTTGAGACAGGGTGTCACTCTGTCACCCAGGCTGGAAGGCAGTGGCACAATCTCGGCTCACTGCAACCTTCACCTCCTGGGTTCAAGTAATTCTCCCACCTCAGACTCCCAAGTAGCTGAGACTACAGGCATATACCACCATGCCTAGCTAATTTTTGTATTTTTTGGTAAAGATGGGGTTTCACCATGTTGACCTGGCTGGTCTCGAACTCCTGACATCAAGTGATCCCCCCGCCTCGGCCTCCCCATATGCTGGGATTACAGGCATGAGCCACCGCATATTAGGCCGGGCATAATGGCTCACACCTTTAACCTAATACTTGGAGGCTGAGGTGGGAGGATGGCTTGAGCCCAGCCTGAGCAACTACAGAAACAAATTTTTCTCTACAAAAAAATTTTTAACAGGCAGGTATGGTGGCACACACCTGTGGTCCCAGTTACTCAGAAGGCTGAGGTAGACGGATCGCTTGAGCTCAGGAGGCCAAGGCTGCAGGGGAGCTGAGATCACGCCACGGTATTCTAGAGCCTGGGCAACAGAGCAAGATGCTATCTCAACAAAAAAAGAAGAGAAAGATACCATGTTAAAAGAAATTTTATACAAAAGAAATTCAGGTTTAGAAACCACTGTCAAACAACCAATTGAGTCATCAGCTAACTATAAATGTAAAGAATCTTTTGATACAACTTGAAACATTTCAACACTCTCCAGTTCTCACATCCAAACTGATGGCCTGAATATTTTTGATGGGTTATCATCCTCCTGTGTATTGTAACTTCACTTCGTTCACATTCATGTATATTTTGATAATTTGACAGTCATTTTATAAACGCATGAATGTTTAACTATAGAGTGAAACTGACAGAATGACAAAAAATTGACAGGATGTTCATATCTTCACAAATCTAATTACTTACAAACTCAAAAGGTAAAGATGACAGCCTGGCTACAGAGCTCTTGGTTCTTTTTCTCTAATTCTGTAATTCGAATTATGTTTTTCACATCCAAACAGGTGGGAGTAAAGCCACCATGTGGACGGATCCTGGGTTCCAGAGTTTCCATTTAATGGAGCACTGCCGAGAAGAAAAACCCAAATAAAGACTGCAAATCAGACCAGTAAGGCAGTGAGAGTTCAAATTTTATTATGCAAAGAAACAGAAATTTTGAGATTTTTACAGGAATCATCCTGTAATCTAGAACCTGACAAATACAGGTCCCATTTGTGATTTCTAAATCAACACACACACACACACACACACACACACACGGAGATAAATTAATAAAAAATATAAAGGTAAATACTAAAACATTATAGAGGTTATCTCTCAAAAATAGAACTCAAAAATCAGGGAGGTATATAGGAATAGTTTTGTTTTTCACTTTATACTCTTCTGTGCTGCTTGGTTTTGGTTTGTATTTCTTTTTTTTTTTTTTACATTTACTAAAAAGTGGCTAATGAAAATTAGATAGCTGCTGAAAATGTCAACGGTTATCTTAAATTGCCAGCTGTCCACATACTATAGACTGTCTTATCACATTACTAAGTAAACAAAAGAAACAATTATCTCATAATGTCCATTTCAATCTTTATTATCTCACTTGAAATTTGTTCATTTTGTATATTTCTAAAATTTATTTTTGTATATTTTTATTCTGATTTTTACTTTTATTCATAGAAGGAAAACAGCATATCACCTCATAATGGTAAACTCTTTCTTTAATAAGTAAGATATTTTACTAAAAATTTCAAGTACATTCTATTTTTCTATCTATCTTGAATGAACAGATAATTATTTATCACTGGCCGGGAGCAGTGGCTCATGCCTATAATTCCAGCACTTTGGGAGGCCGAGGTGGAAAGACTGCTTGAGCTCAGGAGTTCAAGACCCCTAGCCTGAGCAACATAGGGAGACCCTGTCTCTACGTTAAAAAAAAAAAAAAATGCTGGGTATGGTGGTGTACACCCATGCTTCCCAGCTACTCATGAGGCTGAGGTGGGAAGACTGCTTGAGCCCAGGAGGTCAAGGCTGCTGTGAGCTATTATCACGCCACTGCACTCCAGCCTGGGCAACTGAGCAAGACCCTGTCTCAAATAAAATAAAATAAAATAAAATAAATGTAAATGTTAAAAAATAAAAAAGTATCAGATACTAATACTGGTAATATTAGATATTAAGATGATAATACTGCATCAGACAGTATTACCATTTCCATCAAAATTTACAGTAATTTTTAAATAATTCACTTCTTCATTTCTTTCATGTTTTCTAAATTTCAAATCTTGATCATTTTTGCATCTGGATTTTTTTTTTCAGGAAGAAATACTAGATTAGTACCCAAATGATTTCATTCTCTGTAATGTTCCATTTCAACTATTTACAAAAATATAAATTACAGGATTTTTATAAAACCTTAAGCCTTTGAAGTTTGCTTGAATGTTTTCTAACCTGAAGATAAATTTTGGTTGACACAGTTGTTCACTTATATTCAAGAATCTAGTGGATAAGCAAGATTCAAGCTTGATACTTCCTAGTTCTCATCTTCTATATATTAATACACATGAATTTATTAATAGTAAAAAAAATTATTGGTTGTTCCTCACTATTCTTATCTGCTTGCCTCAGAACATAAACTGTTTAAAATTTTTTAAAAATAATTGCTATTATTTTAAAAATCACAACCAGTCACAAAGTATTGAACAAATGTTTAATTATAAAATAGTATATTTACAGAGGCATATAATTTATACTAAAATTTATATTAACAGCATGATTATATTAAAAGTTGTACGCTCATGAAATTTACGTTTAAAATTCCCATACAAGCATTACAAATCTGCTAAGACATTGAAACGAACAACAAATCCTTCTACATGGGACGTAGAATGCTGGCCAGATAGCAACGTCAGCACTGGAATTTGTCAGCAGAGCCATAGCTAAGTGCTCATCACTTTTCTTTGCTCTGGTATTCTTTCTGAATGTTTTTGTTTTATATTTCTGTAAAGAATCACAATGTATGTTCCACAGTTTGTTTAGCTGATTTCACTGACTTTAGCAATTAGAAAGGAGAACAGTGGCATCCTCGCTGCACTTCTCTCAAATCCTCTCATTTCTTTTTTTTTTTTTTTGAGATGGAATCTCCCTCTGTCACCCAGGCTGGAGTGCAGTGGCACGATCTCGGCTCACTGCAACCTCCACCTCCCACGTTCAAGCGGGATTCTCCTGCCTCAGCCTCCTGATTAGCTGGGACTACAGGCGCACGCCACCGCACCCAGCTAATTTTTGTATTTTTAGTAGAGACGGGGTTTCACCATGTTGGCCAGGATGGTCTCGATCTCTTGACCTCATGATCCACCGGCCTCGGCCTCCCCAAGTGCTGGGATTACAGGCGTAAGCCACCACTCCTGGCCACTCTCCTTTATTTCTAAATGATCATCCTGGATAAGAGGTCAGTCAGGTCATGAGTTTTATATTCTGAAGAAGGAAAGTGACAAGAAGCCCCAGACGTCACACCAAATTGGCTCAGATTGCCCACAGAGAGGAGACAAAAGCATCTACTGAGATGAAGAGGAGAGGGAGGGAAAGTTTTGCAAGTCTGGAATACACATGGGGTGGAAAGGATGAAAAAGGGAACAACGCAGACCAAATCACAGAAGTCAGTATTTCAGGCTTGATGAAACCACCATTAAAAACTTCTCTAACTTACTTTGCATGTCTGGTTGCAAACAAAACCCAAATCATGTCATTACACAGCTTAAAATCCTTCAGTGGTTTTAAGGACACATTGCTCTTAGGACCAAGTTTACTCCTGAATGTAGCAGATTTTTTAGCCCTCTGGTTTCTGCATACCAGTCCCATCATATTCTACATGCTAACCATCTCATTTCTGAGCAGTTTTCCAAAGAGCTACTTAACCCTCAGGACATTTCATATGCTGTGCCCTCCACCCTGAGCACTCTTCTTGCCCACAGTAGGAATTTTTAGTTAAATTGGATCTTAAATTGAGATGGACATGACAGAGTCAAATAAATCACAAGCAAGATACTAAAAAAAGTATTTCATAAGTGTAGAGCTTAAAGTAACATTCTGCGGTGTGACAGATAATTAAGATGCAGAGCTACCAGCTGGACTGTTTGGTGGCCAACCTTGCCTGCTTTCAAGATTAGAGTTCACCCTTAATCCAACTCACCAGGAATATTAATTCTGGCATTTTCTGTTCAGTAAGAGTCTTCGATGCACTACAATATCAACTAAAGGCTGGGAAATGAAATATCTTATTTCAAGGCTCTGTTAACAAAAAGGGGAATCATTTAACGTATTTAAACTATGTTCACCATTCAAACGAAATTATCATTTAACCCAAATGCTTAAAAAAAAATTGAAGAAAGCAATCTAGGAAGAATGTAATTTACCCAGACCTTTCTCAAGTACATAGGGTTATTATTCCTTGCCACCCACACACAGTGTCTTCTGGAAATTGTTAAACTGTGGGTGGGGTGAGGGGTAGAGGTTCAGTTTTAGGAGTCAGTTATTTAAAGCTTTGGTCCTGAGGAAGGTGACCTAAAGAGCCAGTGTGGTCAGAATAGAGAGGAGAGCCAAGAAGAAAGGCTGGTGTTGAGATCAGGAGAAAAAAATCAGCAAAGACAACTCTTTGAAATATCCAGAATGGCTCAGCTACTTGAAGGGAAACAAGCTGACCAGTCTGCCCAATGATTCCATCTGCCTGTTATACTTCTACTAGGAATTAATAAACTATTATTCTAATAAATCTGCCTTATTAATCACAGTATACATATTTCAAAGGAAAATACCTGGCATATTATATACCCTCAAATATTAATTGGTACTCTGAGGAACACTGACTCCCTTTTAAGCGCTAATCCGGTAGCAACTGTATCCAGGTGTCTTCAAAAGATCAGTATATATTCCAGTTCCGTCTTGGCAAGCCTCCAGCTGAATTTCCCAGTTATAGGTGGAACTAGTTATGCCTGGTAGCTTTTATAGCAAGCGTCCTGGGCCACTACTAAACAGTTCACTTTCTCGGCCTGGCGCGGTGGCTCAAGCCTGTAATCCCAGCACTTTGGGAGGCCGAGACGGGCGGATCACGAGGTCAGGAGATCGAGATCATCCTGGCTAACACGGTGAAACCCCGTCTCTACTAAAAAATACAAAAAACTAGCCGGGCGAGGAGGCGGGCGCCTGTAGTCCCAGCTACTCGGGAGGCTGAGGCGGGAGAATGGCGTAAACCCGGGAGGCGGAGCTTGCAGTGAGCTGAGATCCGGCCACTGCACTCCAGCCTGGGCCACAGAGCGAGACTCCGTCTAAAAAAAAAAAAAAAAAATCTTTTTTTTTTTTTTTTTTTTTTTTTTTTTTGAGACAGGATGTCACTCTGTTGCCTAGGATGGAATGCCATGGTGTGATCTTGGTTCACTGCAGTTTCAATCTCCTGGGCTCATACAGTCCTCACACCTCAGCCTCTCAAATAGCTGGGACTACAGGTAACACCTGTTAAAGTTGTGTTGTTAAAATTGTGATTGCTATTGTTTGTGTGAGGATTCAGGATCCTACGGGCAAATGTATCTGTATACCAATCCTCCCTCCTCCATGCCTACACAATACAATAGGCTGGTGACCCCAGAGAACAGCATTTCTTGGGTTTACAATATACCAGGACCTGTAGTCCCAGCTAATTTTTTTATTTTTTGGTAGAGACGTGGTTTTCCCATGTTGTCCAGGCTGGTCCCGAACTCTTGGGTTCAAGTGATCCATCTGCCTCAGCCTTCCAAAGGACTAGGATTACAGGTGTGAGCCACCATGCCCAGCCAAAATTCTATTTCATTCAGTTGCTGTGAAAATTAACTTTTCTATGTTTGCAAATCATTCAGTATACAGTAAATGTTCCAGAATTGGTTGTTAAACTTGTGACTGCTATTGTTTGTGTGAAGATTCAGGATCCTATGGGCAGGTGGACCCAGAGAATAGTACTTCTTGGGTTTACAATATAGCAGGGTGAGGACAGGAGAGGTACCAAGAGAGAAGGGGAGCTGATGGACCCTGAAGGTTTGGAAGCCCAGGATCTAAAACAGACTTCCTTTTGTTGTTCTGTGCCACCCACTACCGATGCAGAGAAAGAAACATGGGTCTCCTGCCTGACACTGTACACATAAGGACATTCTTCCAATGGCTGGAAGAAAGGAAGAGGCAAAAGGTTACCTGGAGATTAATTACCCTTAGTAATTAGTTACTAAGGGGTCCCCATGCCACTTTTGAGTCCATACTTGCTAGTTCTCTATCAATTCAGCCAGCCATAATGCTTTTTGATGCTGATGTAAAAGGACAATTTGTTCACTGATGAAAACTGAGTGTAGAGTTCAAATCCTGGCTCCAACACCTCTTAGCTACATAACCTTGGATAGCTCACCTCGTCACTCTGGTCCTTTTTTCCTGTATTTGTAAAACTAGGTATTGACATATAACTCATATAGCTGTTACTAAGAATAAATATGACATTCAAAAGCACCAGTCCAATAATGTTTGTTCCCTTTATCTTTACTCAATAATTATAAGCCCCTCTTCCTTGACCCTCCAGACATTTTCTTAGGATATCACTTAGGCTAACAGTGATACCCTGTGACTGACCCTCTGAGAGGTTCCAGGAATAGCAGCAAGGACTGCTACCACCACCCATGGGTCATATTCCATGTTTAGCTGTCTGGTAGATGCCAACTCCCCTCAAATTCAGAATCAAAACTGAATTTTCCTTTTTCCCTCCAAAACCAGATATTCTTTCCTCTTTGTGTTCCTCCTGGTCTCTTATTAACACCACCACCACTTTCTCCAGTTGCCCAGGCTTAAAACCAATTACATACATTTTATTTCTTTGACCCATCCACTCATTTATAGCAAGAGAACCATCAATCCTTCCTCAGTTTCCTTTGGCTCCATTTCTTCTTTCCATTCCTCCCACCACTGGACCTTAGGTCTAGACCACACCTGCTCCTCAATTCCAAATGGAGTCCCCGCAGAAACTATCTCGATTTCATCAAGTTCAAGTGTCCAGGAACTTGATGGT
This sequence comes from Colobus angolensis palliatus, assembly GCF_000951035.1. Classification (NCBI taxonomy): domain Eukaryota; kingdom Metazoa; phylum Chordata; class Mammalia; order Primates; family Cercopithecidae; genus Colobus; species Colobus angolensis. The sequence continues at coordinate 17,139,294 of NW_012114710.1, read as the reverse complement.
ACCACTAATACAAAAAAAGAAAGAAAGAAAGAGAGAGAGAGAGAAGGAAGGAAGGAAGGAAGGAAGGAAGGAAGGAAGGAAGGAAGGAAGGAAGGAAGGAAGGAAGGAAGGAAGGAAGGAAGGAAGGAAGGAAGGAAGGAAGGAAGGAAGGAAGGAAGGAAGGAAGGAAGGAAGGAAGGAAGGAAGGAAGGAAGGATGTACACATGGTTGTTGCCAGAATTGAAGAGCTAACAAGCTGACTAAATTCTATCCAAAGCCTCCTTGTTAGGAAGGAAGGAAGGAAGGAAAAAAATTGTTGGCACATTTGAGGGAAGCTGGGCAAGGAGGGGGACGATAGTGAAAACATCCCAAGGAAGAATAAGAGGGTCACTTTTTTTTAAAGGATGAAGTTTATATTGTAGCAAGTCAGATTAAGAAGATACAGAGGACTAGAAGTCATGGTTGAAATTCAGATTAGAAATGTCATACAAATATAGAAAATAACAAATAATAAAAACCATTTTTTCATATACAGTATTCTGTAGAGTGAGTGACATGGTAGACACAGTGATTCTAGTCCATGGCCACAGCTTAGCGGCAGCAGTTATTTCATTTACCAATTAATTTTCTTTAGTGCCTGGCATATCTATTTCAAAACCAGTAATTGTAGCTGTTAATTGAATGCTTACTATGTGCCAGGCACTGTGCTGTATTATCTACATATTCTCTGCCTTGGTCCTTATTCAACCCTATGAGGGGCACTGCAATCATTCAAAGATCAGACATGACAGTATAGAGATGGGGGAGAGACATGTCCCTGGGCTCACCTTTACAAGAGGAAAATGGTTTGCCCAATAAGAAAACATTCATATAGTACTTAAAGTATCCAATGTCTTTAATGCTTATCATCTCATTTGAGTCACACAATAATCCTCTGAGCTAGGCATGACATCAATTATTATCTCTGATCCAAGTCATGCAGGCCACTGTCTTCTTGCCTTCAAACATCTCTGCATGTTTCTTTCTAGAGCTGGTGGCAAAAGGACCATATCTGTGCCCACTTGTGAAGGGAGCAAAGGAGTATCTTTGGCATTACCAACGTCTCCTTTCTGATCCGAGAGAGACTGTGTCACGAAGAGACTCAGGCAGCTCCAAGTGGAGGTTCACACAGTAGGAACTGAGGCCTCTTGCCAACAACTGTGTGCAGAAGCCATGTTGAAAGTGGATCCTTCAGTCCATTCAGCCTCCAAATGACGACAGCCCCAACTGTCAACTTGACCACAGTCTCACGAGAGGCCCTGAGCCACATCATCCAGATGAGCTGCTCCAAAACTCCTGACTTGTTCCTGAGACAATAAATATTTGTTGCCTTAAGCTCCTAAATGATGAGGTAATTTGTTACACAGCAATAGATAACTAATGCCAATCCAAACCCTGAGACATATCAAGCCTGAGGGTTTCAACATGAAGAAGCTGACGAAGAACTGGGATCCCTAGAGAGTTCATGAATTCCCTTCCAGGAGACGTATGCAAGTGCAGATGCTGAACTGCCGGGCAGAGGTATTGCAGAAGGGATGCACACACAGGATGGAAACTTGCATAGATATCCCTTCAGGTTACTTCCAACCACAAGACCCAGTGAATTTAATTGTAAACTTCTCCCTAGTCTAGATGTACACATGGTTGTTGCCAGAATTGAAGAGCTAACAAGCTGACTAAAATCTATCCAAAGCCTCCTTGTTTAGAACATTTGAAATAATTTATTATTTTTGATAGAGAAAAGTGGTTAGTTACACAGGGAGTTTCATTTTCACCTCCTACTTCCCAAGACAACTGGCTCACTTCCCAAGCCAACCTCAACAACAAAGTTCTATCTCAGTGAACTACCTGAGTCTTCTCACCCTACCTGCCCCAGCCTACCTGCCCCAGCCTACCTGCCCCCAGGAGAGTTAAGAGCTCTGACGAAGAGGAAGCCTGAATCTACCCTTACTCTTAAGGCACTGGTTTTCCAACATTTCTGATAATTACTACATAACAAACACATTCACACACACGTTTAAGCAAAAGTTGACATTTAAGAAAACAATGCTCACCATGAGAACATGAAGGGCATTTTGTCTCATACTGTTCTACTACTTTGTTCTTCTTAAAAAAAACAGCTGGTCAAAATCCACAACCCAGTAACAGGTCCCAAGAAACAGTTTGGAGAATATATCCTAAGACATATTTCTGAACACGCAGTAGCTCCTAAAATCCTCCTAGGTAGAGACAAAAGCAAAAAGTTGAAATAATAAATCCCCCTTCACCCCAATCATGTGTAAATACTTAGTTCCACTTCATCCACATCCATAAAATACACACTAAATGCTGGGGCTTCCATCTAATCAAGAAACACCTCAGGCAGTTTCTATTCCAATGTAAATAATTATCCAGGCCCTAAAATTCTTCTAGTTCCACAGGTAATGACTGGAAAATCTACAAACAACTTCAGCTAATATAACTCCCTTATCACTCCTAACAAGTATGGCTCAAAGGCAAAATTTCAATCTTTTCCAATTTTTTTTAAAAGTAGGCAGGCAGCAAAATAAAACATCAGCAAAAGCTAAATGTGCTTGGATAAAGTCCAATTAAATACATCTTTGTACTTTTCCAAAACAGACCACCGGTTGCTATTAAAAAGAGTAATACAATCAATCTATAGAAACAAAATAGATTAGTGCTTGCCTGGGGACACGGAGGTGGAGTGGCTGTAAATAGGCACAGGATGATGAAAATACTCTAAAATTAGATTGTGGTGATCACTGCACAACTCTGTAAGTTTACTGTAAATCACTGAATTGTACATTTAAAAGAAGTGAATTTTAAGGTAAACTATATGGTGATTATTTATGGCAAATTATGTATCAATAAAGCTTTTTTTAAAAAAAAAATGTAAACTGTGTTAGATTTTTTTTTAATATCCAAGATACATGTCAGTTAAAACAAGCAAAGTACAGAATAATGTGTATGACATGTTCCCATTTGAAATTTTAAAGTGATTGTATACATTACCTGCCTAGACATTTCTGGAAGGATACCCAGAGGCTGATCATAACAGCTGCTCTGGGAGAAATGGGTCTAGGGTAAGGGAGTTTAATTGTATACTGTTTGGATTCATTTGCTTTGAACATGCATTATTTTTCATAAGTATGAAAATAAGGTAGGTGGAAGCCCTCAGGAGTAGAACTCTTCTAGCAGTATCAAGTTTATAATGGTGCTAATTCATATTGTTCTTTGAAAAGGGGACAGTTTGGTCCTTCAGAATTTAAGTATTTTAGCAACGTAGGGTGGCTCACACCTGTAATTCCAGCACTTTGGGAGGCCGAGGGGGGAGGATCACTTGAGCCCAAGAGTTCAATACTGCAGTGAGTCATGATTGTGCTACTGTACTCTAGCATGAGTGACAGAATGAGACCGTGAGACCCTGTCTCTATCTTTTTTTTTTTTTTTTTTGAGACAGAGTTTCACTCTTGTTGCCCAGGCTGGACTGCAATGGCACAATCTTGGTTCACTGCAACCTCGCCTCCCAGGTTCAAGCAATTCTCCTGCCTCAGCCTCCCAAGTAGCTGGGATTACAGGCATGTGACACCACGCCCAGCTAATTTTGTATTTTTAGTAGAGATGGGGTTTCTCCATGTTGGTCAGGCTGGTTGCGAACTCCTGACCTTAGGTGATCCGCCTGCCTTGGCGTCCCAAAGTGCTGGGATTACAGGCATGAGCCACCGCGCCCGGCCATGAGACCCTGTCTCTAATTATTTCTCAGTAGAAGTCTATGTTAAAAGGTGCCTGTCTTTGACAATAAGATGCCAAGTGGCAGAATCTTCCATCTGAAATCTGATTTCATAAAATCCAAGAGGAAGAGAATTTGAACGCCCTCTTAGGAGGAAAATGGGGTTCGTATGATTTAGTCGTCTGCTTCGGCAGGTGCTGGAACACAACTCAAAGTGGCTTATGGTTTGCAATTATAAATCTGGAAAGACATTAGATACATTATATCTGAGTACAGAACTATATGCATCTAGGGAATTGAAAATGTAGTTCTCATAAAGATTTATCAAAAAGAAAAAGAATATGCAAATAAAAAACTAAAATGGAATCCAAAAGGTAGCTGAACACCACACTCTCAAATGTTGTAACCAGACTTTTGACAACTGCTCAGGTCCAGGCCTGGGTTCTACCATCTTGCCTCAGCTCCTTTTTGGCTTTGGTTCCTAATTGAGCTCTTCACCTTGCCACTTAAGGACACAGCCTCTCTGAACACTGAGAACTTGTGGCTCACAGCATCCTCCCCTCCTCACCTTAGGCTCACCCTGTCATCAGACGGCTTCCTGATTTACAAGGCTAAGGTAACCAGAATTTGGACCATAAAATATTAGTACTCTCAACTTTCAAACATGAACCAACCAGGTGACCTGTTTCCAGGACCATGGCAGCTCCTCCCACCCAGAGCCTCTCCTGCTAGTGGGGTCTTCTTCCTCCAGTGCCTCCACTGACAAAGAAGCCACCGTCTCAGTCACCCCACGAGCCTCCCTAGATTTCTACAACTGACACTGCAGCCCCCACTTCCACTCTCATCTATTTGTGCCATTTGGATTATTTCAACTATATTATTCAACACTCAGCCACCTGTATTTACTGAATGGCTGCTCTGCCTAAGACACTGGCAGGGAGGGGAGAAAATAAGGGTATTTTTATAGTAACAGTAAGGACAGTGTTTTGTTTCTAATAGCAGCTTGAGAAATAATTCACATACTATAAAATTCACTATTTTTTAATAAAGAGTCTGATTCACCAATTTTTAGTATATTCCCAGAGTTGTGCAAACGTCACCACAATCTCATTTTCATTACCCCAAAAAGAAACCCACACCCATCAGCAGCCTAGGCTCGTATTTTTCTGAAAAAAAAAATTTTTTTTCAGAGTTTCAGACTTGCAAACTTAAAACACTGAAAATTATAAAGTGCCCAGGTTATCCAAAGACTGTACAATATAGGGTCCAGATTAATAGAGTTAATAATTACCCACTCTGAGGCACGTGCACCCTCAAGGGCAGAGGTAAAGATTTGCCTTGGGGAAAAATTCAGCACAACCATGAAAATAACAAGTAGCAATAAACGGGGGGAGGGGTGGGGCAAGAGGGGAGGGGAGGGCGCGGCAGGGGTTGCATTTGGATAGCGCCTCCCAATGCACTGGAACACTACAGGTAACAATACTGCGTTATACACTTAAAAATTTGTTAAGAGGACAGATCTCGTGTTAAGTGTTATTATCAAAATCAAATAAAATACGATGGCATTTTTCAATCCTCCTAACCGTCTTGACAGGAATACAAGACATTTAGAAATGGGGAGCCTGATGTTCAGGGGGGATGCCTGACTCCAGTCACCCAGCCAGGGGACCCCACCCGGCTCTTCTGATTATCTGGCAGAAGTCAGCAAAACAGCTCAATCCAGCAGGCTCCATGTTAGCAGTAAGGAACTCTAATTTCATATCTGACTGAAAAAAGAAAAGAAGCCTATTTATGCTCTCAACACAATAAAGCAGCCTTTGTTTTATGCTAAGGCCCTGGTGATTTTTTCAGCACCAGTCCAGCTGTGACACACAGACGCTGGTTCGATGCCTGTATAAATGCTTTCTCTTTGTTTAGTGGTGAGAACGTGAGACCTCACTAAGGCCCAAGTCCTGGGTTCTCCTGAGGTCACCCCCTGAAGTGAGTAGTGGAGCCTCACTGGCAAGGAGACCTACCTGCGCCTTCCCCAAACACCTGGGAAGGTAGGTTAGAGTTAGAATCTTTTAATTAAAATGAGGTAAAATTCTAATTACTCCACAATTGTCTCCAGAATAACATCATTTCTGACTCATCAAGTCTTATTAGAACCGGAACCACTGGGAACACCAGCTCCACCTTGTTAACTAAAGAAAGCAGCTCTCTTTCTCCAGGAACATGAACTCTTTTTTCAGACATAAAGTAGTATTTAATGGTTGTGCTTATTAGCCTCCTCCAAGCCATTAATGACCTGAAAGAGATTAAACAACTTTTGAAAAGCAATCCATTGTAAGTAACAATGGTTAAGGCTTCCTTGTAGCTACGAAAAATATCTAGAGTGCAGGACACTCACTTAAAATTAACACTGACTTGGATGCACACCACACACAAATACAACTCCCACATGTAATCTATTTTTATATGAATTGGCTGCACGTGGTAACAAATTCTAAACAACATGATGTAAATAAAAGGGTTAGCTGCACTGCACTCTAGCAAACTATTCCACCAGCTTCCACTCCTGCACCGCTCAGCAACAGGAAAATGATGGGGAAGTCTACGCTACCAAACTAACGAGTAGGTCACCTCAGATTTCATTTAACCCTAAACTCAACAATCTCAGGAAGCTCTGTCATACTGGCAGGAAGAAGAGACCAGGAGGAGCATTTTCAGGCGCAATACAACTCGTGCGTGTGTGTGTGTGAGCGCGTGTAAGAGTATCAGTCATGGCAATCTAGACATTATGAGGCATGGATGAACCACACACCCAGTGTTAGCAACACATGGATCATCTGTGCCTCTGTGCATGTGTCACTTTCCACAGTTACATACAAAATGTAACTCCACTACTAGACTAAGCTGTTTGAAGGTTAATTCCACATCACATTTATACTCTATACAACTCACGACATATCAGCATCATCTCCCAGACATCACTCCTAACTAAATTTCAGCTACAGACACCCTGTACCTTTCCTTGCTCATTACACAGTGGGTCATCTGCATGACCCCCAGTATCACTGGTATTCACATATCTGTGTAGGCCTCTTCCACGTGGCACCAGGGTTGGTCTGTGTGACCAATAGAATAATACAGCTCTTGGGTTCCCCTTCTCTTGCATCATTTGCTCTAAGGGAAGCCATGTTGTGAGCAGCCTTATGGAGAGGTCCCTGGGGTGAGGAACTGGCACCTGCTGTCAATGACCACCCAAGTGAGCTTGGAAGCAGATCCTCTGGCCCTGAGATGACTCATGCCCCAGCCAACAGCTCTACTGCAACCTCATGGAAGACCCAGAGCCAGAAGCACTTTGCTGGCCAGCCCCAGATCCCTGACCTGCAGAAACTGTGAGATAATAAATGTGGCTGGGCGCGGTGGCTCACGCCTTTAATCCCAGCATTTTGGGAGGCTGGGGCGGGTGGAACACAAGGTCAGGAGATCGAGACCATCCTGGTCAACATGGTAAAATCCCATCTTTACTAAAAATACAAAAATTAGCTGGGCGTGGTGGTGCGTGCCTGTTGTCCCAGCTATTCAGGAAGCTGAGGCAGGAGAATCACTTGAACCCGGGAGGCAGAGGTTGTAGTGAGCTGAGATCACACCACTGCACTCCAGCCTGGGTGACAGAGTGAGACTTCACCTCAAAAAATTAAATAAATAAATAAAAATTAAAAAATAATTTTTTTATTAAGCTGCTAAGTTTTGGGATATGTAGCAATAGATAATAAGACAATAGTCACACCATTTTTATCTGGAATATTCTTCCCTAGGCCTATCTATCAAAATTCTAAAAAGTTGAGCTCCAAGGAAAGTGGCTTGTCTTTTATGCAAATGCTTTGGAATCTCTCACCAGCATCACTTCTTTCTCTTAAATGGCATGGGTCAGTCTCTAACAGTGATGTTATTCTGTCATGTGTTGCAATTAACGCTCACACGCCTGCATGCCGTATTAACCGTGAGCTCCCCAAGGCACAAATCAGGTCTATATCTTCTTACGGAGAGCAGTTAGCCTAGTCATATAAGGGATTCTCATCCACCCCACACCTGTGTAGAGGAAAAACTGGGAAGTGAGCCTGTCGGACATTAAGTTAAGTTTGGGCTGGTCCACAGTAATAAAGGCTTAACTGTGAAGAGCCTCTCTCTAGTCAAGAACCACATCTGGAAAATAAAGCAGGTCAGCAAAAAGGGGAAGACAAAAAGTACAATCAGGCCGGCTACAGTGGCTCAAGCCTATAATCCCAGCACTTTGGGAGGCCAGGAGTTCGAGACCAGCCTGAAGTACAAAAATGAGCCAGGTGTGGTGCCGAACGACTATAATCCCAGCTACTCAGGAAGCTGAGGCACAAAAATTGCTTGAACCCAGGAGCTGGAGGTTGCAGTGAGCAGAGATCATGTCACTGCACTCCATCCTGGGCAACGGAGCGAGACACCGTCACAAAGCAAAGCACAATTAGACTGATCCTGGGCAGAACTCAACCTTCCCTTCCTAACCCTACACTCTCCCTTACAGTCCCATTAAAAGAGAATAGGGAAGGAGAAATAATCTACAGAAACTTTAACTTGATGACACTGCTGACTATTGTGCCCAGAATCCAGTAAGAGCTAGGACCGTGCACAGACATTCATGTATATCCTCATGTGCACGCAAGGGTGCACACATTCAGGGGAAGTGAGGTAAAGGTAGGTAGCTCACCAATCAACAGAGCAACACCCTCCAAGTCAGCTGCCATGTCTTCAAGCACCTGGTGACCATAGTCACAAAGCATGAACTTGGGAATCAAACAGATGGGGTCTGGATCTTGACTCCACTATGAACTAGGAGGAAAGTACTTCATGGACTCTCACATCTCCCATCTGAAAATTACTATAAATTATTAAGGCAGCTGCTGAAAAGATGAAATATGATCAATCTAGGAGTTAGTATATACCACCAAGAACAATGCTTGTCAAATCACTCACTTCTTTTCCCCTCTCTGGAGCCAGGCTTCGAGAAGTTGTATCCAGAATGAGAAGGCCTGAACCCTAACATAAGGACCCAAAGTCAAGTCATCTCTATTTGCCTTTACTGCTACAAATCCCAAACAAAGGTCCAGGGTTGAAAACACAACCCACCACTTCACTGATAGACGTATGTATAACCCCAATTAAAAGTTTTGCTCCTTTGGGACATACATTTCTCTTTGACCAAAACTCATTAAAACTTGGCAGGAAGCCACCCACAGTGAGCTAATTATACACAGCACCACCCTATATATGAATAGCTTACTGTAGCATGCTAGCATCCGCCACCTGTCTACACCTTCCTTACGTGCAGGAGCCATGGATTCATTTCTTTCTTTTTTTAAGCTTCATCATTTAACAAAATGTTCATCATTTTAAAAGCGACCAACTGATCAACCAAAAATTATCATTTCTAGAACTTAGTATCACATAACCATAACTCAGGGAGCTAAGAAAGTAGAAACAATGAAAAACTTACTAATGATTTGACAGTTCCATTGCAACAGGAAGCTAAACATTTATTAAGATTTTAGTACATTCCGCCATATTAAACATCAAAGCAAACAAATATGCAAAATACTTTTCAGAAAAATGTCATTTATGTTCTTGTAATGTTCATGAAACATAAAAATTAACATTTTAAACAATCACAAAAATCATATTAGTTCATTTGTTGATGAATATGTAAGGTGAAATCCATGTAAAATACTCTAAAATTTACATTTTTCCCCCAAAGGATATCTCTTATACAATCAAAATTTTAATTTTACATGACAAATTTTGTAATCAGCTTCTAAAAATGTTGAGGGTATAATCAGAATCAACCAGAGCTTTCATCTTCTTCAAAGGAAAGTAATCTCTGTCAGGAAAAATTTGTATAATATTTTGTAATATTACATATATCATAATATTTTATTCTTTTTCCTACTATGAAGAATATCATAATATTCCAATTAGTACATAAATTACATCTTATATTACCAACATACAAGGCTAGGATTTTGCAATTAGAAGCGAAATTCTGATAAAATAAAACAGTGCCTGAAAAAACACTGAACAATTAAAAATGTTACACATATTGGAATATGGGAGAGCCCACAAAGAAACTAATCAATACTCATCAGAACCAACTAGGGACTTCCAGCTGAGGTTAAATGACCTTTCGCTCCTGCTCCTGTTCCTGAAGGGCCTGTCTCTGTCACACAGCTGAGCCAGCACCCGCCTCTCCATAGCAACTGCAGCACACCCTTCAGCGCTATGAAAGATACCAGATAGATGCCTCCTCTTACATTAAATATTTATTAGGATTCTGCACAGTGGTCTTCCAGGGGAAGTTCATGGGAGGCACACACAACTCACAGCCATCCATCCCTCCTTCAAAAACACCTCTTCTATCAGAGTCACCCAGAAAGGAAGACCACAACCAGTTCTTTGGGGCAGGCAGGTGGTGGACTGTCTCCTTCACATGGCCTCTTGTGTGCATTTTCTACATGGCATTCAGTGTGCATTTTGACCAAACTTAAGGATTCTCTAAATTTGTAGGTCATCTCATTCCCTGTAGCGCCTTGCCCAGTAAGTTATAACAAGCAAAAAAAAAAAAAAAATCTAATAAGCATAGTATCTATTTAAAGTCTAATAAGCCCTTATATCCTGGTTGTGTGGAAAGGATTAAGACTATAATGAGTTACTCTGTGGGTTATTTTTTAATTCATTTCTACACACCACATGAGGTTCAAAATGAGCAACTAACTCAGGCTCAGCTGAAGAACTCCTGGAGGGTCACTCTTTATCTGGGAAGCACTGGTGTTAAAAATTGGTGCAAATTTTGTTGCCATTTAGTAGAGTATTTTCACATCCAAAGCAAAAGCACAGAAGTAGGTAACAGATATCAAAGTTTCCTTACAAGACAAAGGATTTCTTTGCTTTACTCTGCCCTGCATGAACAGTTAAGTGAAAAGCAGATTCTCCCACGAGGCTCAAAGATGAAACAGTAATCTTGTTTAATCCCAGCATGTGTCCAGAAGTGATGAATCTATGTAAAGATTTTGATGGCAAGTGATCTTTGAGCTGGCACGGCAGCTGCACCACAAAAGGTCGAACACATTTTCATGGGAAAGTTGCCTATGTGCTACTGAAGAAGCTGGACTATGAAGAAGCAGCCGAAATGCAAGAACACCTTCCCCCACTTCTCTGTATCCAGGACTCAGCTCAGTGCTGGGCACATAGCAGGTGCTATGGGAATGGGAATGGGTGACTGTAAGAATCATAAGAATTTTTCTTCTTTCAGGAGTACCGCACATTCCAGGCCCACTTCATGCCCCAGAAGTTACTATTAGATAGGAACATCATCAGAGCATGACAAACTAATAGGGAACTAATTAGGAAAATGTAATATAGACTCAAATCTTCTCTTCAAGAAATGACTCAGTTTCTGTACAACCTACGGCAACTCTAGACAACAGCAGCATTTTCACTTGTCCGAGACAAAAGGAGGAGGGAAAAAAACCCACAATGTTCCTGAAACTAAATTTGAAAGTAATGCCCTTTATTCTGAGATAATGTTTTTCCTGACTTTTTGTTTTTGGAGGGGGAGGATGAGTGTTAAAAATCTTGTATCTATAAAAAACATGGTGGCTTTTTGTTAGTTGAGTTTAATAACTTGGCAAAACAAGGAGTAGACAACTCATTATGAGCTCTCCCCCACCCAATTTTAATTTATGAATTCCAAAAAATTTAAAAGGGTAATGCTAGGACATAACACCCACTTGCCCTGCCTATAGCCCAACTCACCTAACACACATCACTGCCCAGAACAGAAACAGGACAAACTGGTTTAGAAGGCAGAGGGGACAAAGAATGCTGTATTTGGCTATACATAAATGGAATCTAACATGAGGTAAGAACATCCAGTTTGGAAAAGTCTAGCACTGAAGTCGTGCAAAAAAATATACTTGGACGCATAGCCCCTGGAAGTTCATCTAAGTGAGCCATTGTTGCTAAGGGCAATTCTTATTTACCAGGTGTGCTGGTAGGGGAAAAAAAAACAGTTGACTATCCCTGCTTTTAGGTAGTCTACAAAACACTTAGAAAAACTGGCTAGCAGCCCAAAGCCCATTTCAGGTTCAATTTATAAAGGGTCTAGTAAGCACATTTATGATTTTCCTAGCAACTCTGGGTTAGCCTGACCTTAGGCAGAGAATAAAACAAACTACCTAAGGCTGGGCATTAATGTGGTGAGAATCATAGAATGATGGTCCCATTATCTACTAAAACAAAAATAGAACAGAAAGTACACGTGTTCAGCAATTTCACTTCTCCATATTACCCTAGACAAACATAGCTGCATAAAGGAGGAATAAACAAAGATGTTCAATGCAGGATTTATTTATAATAGCTAACAAAAAATACTGGAAAGAACCAAGTATCCATTAATAGAATTAAGGCACATTTATACACGTGTACACTATGCAGAAGTTAAAAATAATGAAGTGATCAATACGTACTAGCAAAGAAAGTGCTCCATGACACGGAGCTGATGAAAAATACAGAAACACAAGCATGACAGCATTTGATTTTTCAAAAGGCACACAAAAAAATCCCATGCTATATAGCGTTCCCAAATGTGGTCCCTGAACCAGCAGTATCAGCATCACCTATGAACTTGCTAAAAATGCAAATTCTCAGGCCTCACTGCAGACCTACTGAACCAGAACTCTGTGGGTGGGGTCAGCAGTCTGTTTTAACAGGCCCTCTGAGGGTGTGAGGTCTTGTTTTAACAAGCTTGAGAACCACTGGCCTACATGGGCAGGCATAAAAATCACTAAGAAAAGGTTGGCCAAACTTGCAACAGATGAGGTCCCTGCACAATTCTCCTTATCTATACTCTTGCCTATCTTTATCCATACTCTTGTGTTCATGTATTGCTCCTGGAAGTTAAAAGTCCATTTTTAAGATACTGCAGGTGCTAGGGAGGAGCCTGGGAAAATGGTTAACCACGCATCTCAGCAAAGATAAGGGAGATCTCGCTGATGGAATGGGAGAATGAGGTTCCCTAAGAGTTGCTGAAACACTGCCGATCACAAAAAGCACAAATAAACACGTCCAGTCAGAATTTTACTCCAAAACTCTCAACAGAGTTCGGCTGGTCTTACGGGTAACTCCGGTGGAGAGAGTACATGACAAACAGTCAACACTAGTAGGAAGGACAGCTAGCCACCAAAGGATGAAAAAGAAAGAACAATGAAGACCTTGTTTGGGAAAGCTAAACTATTTACATAGTCTCTGTTGTCCTGTTTTGTTGATTCTTTAGCACTACATGTGGCAGTGGCTACCCCAGCTGCCAGCCCCCACCATCATCCTTATATTTGCAGGGGTTGTTGAGCCAGGCAGCAGGGCAAAGGCAACAAAAAAGGTAGTTCTGCGACCTATGGAACAAACCTTAGTGAGGCCCTCTAGCCACTACCATTCTAATGCCTAATCAAGCCTCTTCAAGACAGTGGGGCCTGGAAAATGCATGCGCACGCACACACACACACACCCCTGGTACTTTATTTCCTATTAACTTCATAATCAGAAGTGAAATCAACTATTACTGCCAATGCTTGTAAAGATAAAATAAACGCCACAAGAGTAGTCAGGAACTCACTTTAAAATAAGGTTTACAGAAATCTATAAATCTAAAAATAAGATAACTATACTTTTCAGTTGAGAGATTGCCATAAGAGGTAATCGTATTAACCTCCCTACTATTGCTATCTATAAGTCATGTTCCAAACCAGAGCTAAAAAGTAAGTGGCATTTTATTACAACTTACAAATTTTCCACTTCTAAATTTTTTAGTCTCATTTTGTCACCCAGGCTGGAAAACAGTGGCACAATCACAGCTCAATGAAGCCTCAACCTCCTAGGCTCAAGCGATCCTCCTGCCTCAGCCTCCCAAGTAACTGGGATTACAAGTGCACCACCATTCCTGGCTAATTTTGTGTGTGTATGTGTGTGTGTGTGTGTGTGCGTGCATGCACATGTGTGTGTATACAAACAGAATCTCCCTACGTGGCCCAGGCTGGTCTTAAACACCTGGGATCAAGCAATCCTCCTGCCTTGGCCTCCCAAAATGCTGGGATTACATGCAAGAGCCACTGCACCCGGCCCTAAATTTTTTTTTTTTTTTTGAGACAGAGTCTCTGTCTGTCACCAGGCTGGAGTGCAATGGCGCAATCTCTGCTCACTGCAACCTCTGCTTCCCGGGTTCAAGCAATTCTCCTGCCTCAGCCTCCCGAGTAGCTAGGACTATAGACAAGCGCCACCATGCTCAGCTAATTTCTGTATTTTTAGTAGAGACGGGGTTTCACCATGTTGGCCAGGATGGTCTCGATCTCTTGACCTTGTGAGCTGCCCGCCTCGGCCTCCCAAAGTACTGGGATTACATGTGTGAGCCACCGCGCCCTGCTCTAAATTGTTTTTAAGTGAGATTTTAGTGGATTTGATGTCAATACTGTGTGGCATCACCCTCGACATGTATCATACAACAGTTTTAAATCCAGTATCTAAAACAGCCTAGATATTCTTTAACTTTCTGATAAAAGATCAAGTAAAAGTGTTGCTCAGATTTTGCTGAAGAGAAAATGCTAAATAAAAGCACATTCTCACTCTGGGGTTTGGCGAACATCAGTTACTCCAATTTCAAGCTTTAGTCTCTTCGATTATGGGAGGTCATCATAACCCACTTATATTTTGATACAAGCAATGCCTATGCTTGAAGACTGAAGAACTACAAAGAAACAGCTGTATGCCATTCCACTTTCTGGGCCATGTTTCTCCATTGTATAGAGAAAAATCATTTCTTTTTTTAACCTAAAACCAAACACAGTTCTCCTCACCTCCCACTGTTCAGCCTATTTTTTTCCTCCTTTAACAAGGCCAGATTTTTAGCTGTACCCATTAAGAAGCTTAAGTTATTTACACAGAGAAGATGAAGCAAAAAGTGTTGTTTCAGTCTAATATAAAAGAAATATCCGATTATTAAAACAAAACCAAACAAAAAAAAGATTTGCCACTATATAGGTGATAGAGTTTGGCTATGTCCCCATCCAAATTTCATCTTGAATTGCAGTTCCCATAATTCCCATGCATTGTGGGAGGGACCCAGGGGGAGGTAATTAAATCATGGGGGTGGGTCTTTCCAATGCTGTTCTTGTGATAGTCTCACGAGATCTGATGGTTTTACAAAGGTTTTATAAAGGGCCGTTCCCCTGCACACGCTCTCCTTGCCTGTTGCCATGTAAGACACGATTTTGCTTCTCATTCGTCTTCCACCATGATTGTGAGGCCTCCCCAGCCATGTGGAACTATGAGTCAATTAAGCCTCTTTCTTTTATAAACTACCCACTTTCCAGTATGTCTCCTCATTAGCAGTGTGAGAACAGACTAATAAATAATAAATTGGCACTGGTATAGTGGGGTGCTGCTTGTAAAGATACCCAAAAATGTGGAAGTAACTTTGGAACTGGGTAACAGGCAGAGGTTGGAACAGTTCGGAGGGCTCAGACGAAGATAGGAAAATGTGGGAAAGTTTGTTGAATGCCTTTAATCAAAATGCTGATAGTGATATGGACAATAAAGTCCAGGCTGACGTGGTTTCAGATGGAGGTGAGGAACTTGTTGGGAACTGGAGCAAAGGTGATTCTTGCTGTGCTTTAGCAAAGAGACTGGTGACTTTTTGCCCCTGCCCTAGAGATAATGGTAGAACTTTGAACTTGAGAGAGATGATTTGGAGTATCTGGCAGAAGAACTTTCTAAGTGGCAAAGCATTCAAGAAGCAGCAGAGTACAAAAGTTTGGGAAATTCTCAGTAGAAAAGAAAAACTCACTTTCTGGAAAGAAAGTCAAGCTGGCTGCAGAAATTTATATAAGTAATGAGGAGACAAACATTAGACAAATGTAAAGACAATGGGGGAAACGTCTCCTGGGAATGTCAAGAGACCTTCAGAGCAGCTCCTCCCATTACAGGCCTGGAGGCCTAGGAGGGAGAAATGGTTTCCCGGGCCAGGTTCAGGGCACTCCCGCTATGTGCAGCCTAGGGACTTGATGCCCTGTGTCCCAGCTTCTCTAGTCATGGCTAAAAGGGGCCAAGGTACAGCTCCGACCGTGGCTTCAGAGGGTGCAAGCCCCAAGCCTTGGCAGCTTCCACCTGGTGTTGAGCCCGTAGGTACGCAGAAGTCAAGAATTGCAATTTGGGAACCTCTGCCTAGATTTCAGAAGATGTATGGAAACGCCTGGATGTCTAGGCAGAAGTTAGCTGCAGAGGCAGGGCTGTCATGGAGAACCTCTGCTAGGGCAGTGTAGAAGGGAAATGTGGGGTTGGAGCCCCTACCAGAGTCCCCACTGGGACACTGCCTAGTGGAGCCGTGAGAAGACGGCCATCATCCTCCAGACCCCAAAATGGTAGATCCACTAACGGTTTGCACTGTGTATCTGGAAAAGCCACAGACACTCAACGCCAGCCCATGAAAGCAACTGGGAGGAAAGCTGTACCTGCAAAGCCACAGGGGTGGAGCTGCCCAAGACCATGGGAACCCATCTCTTGCATCACCATGACGTGGATGTGAGACATGGAGATCATTTTGTAGCTTTAAGATCTGACTGCCCCACTGGATTTCAGACTTGCATGGAGCCTACAGACCCTCCATATTGGCCAATTTATCCCATTTGGAATGGCTGTATTTACCCAATGCCTGTACCCCCATTGTATCTAGGATTTTACAGGCTTTTGATTTTACAGGCTCATAGGTGGAAAGGACTTGCCTTGTCTCAGATGAGACTTTAGACTGTGAACTTTTGAGTTAATGATGAAATGAATTAAGACTTTGGGGGACTGCTGGGAAGGCATTATTGGCTTTGCAACGTGAGGACATGAGATTTGGGAGGGGCCAGGGGAAGAAAGGTATGGGTTGGCTGTGTCCCCGCCCAAATCTCATCTTGAATTGTAGCTCCCATAATTCCCATGTGTCGTGGGAGGGACCTGGTGGGAGGTAATTGAATCATGGGGACAGGTCTTTCTCATGCTGTTCTCGTGATAGTGAATAAGTCTCATGAGATCTGATGGTTTTTATAAAGGGGAGTTCCCCTGCATATGCTCTCTCTTGCTGTCACCATGCAAGACATGACTTAGCTCCTCATTCACCTTCTGCCATGATTGCAGGCCTCCCCAGCCATGTGGAATTGTAAGTCAATTAAACCTCTTGCCTTTATATATTACCCAGTCTCAGGTATGTCTTTATTATCAGCGTGAGAACAGACTCTTACAATGGGAAAGAGAAATAACAAAAGTATATTTTACCTCTAAAAAGAATAGGCTTAAAACTTCAAGAAACAGCCAAAGTGATTTTTAAAGTACATTTAACAAAAATTATGAGAGGACACTGTTTTTGGACTAAGCTCCTGCACTAAGCCCCAAGAGCCAGACCACACCAAAGTGAGTCACTCATGCTGTCAATCATATTGAAACTTTAAAGAAGCAGTAGATCCTCAAAAAAAGATCAGTTTTTTTCTGGAAACAGGAGATTCCAAACTACCGGAATCAGCATAATAAGAAAGTCTCCTCTGCTTTAACCCTAACAAAGAAGTAACCTGAAGTAACTTGTTGTTAACCAATCAGCTTTTTCTTTCTATTGTTCTGTTTCCTTGTTCCTTTATAAAAGGCACGGTTCTGACATTGCCCAGTGGAAGCTCTCAGTCTCTTTTATAGAATGGAGGCTGCCCACTTCCAAAATAATGAATAAACACCAATTAGATCTATAACTAAATTTGTTGTAATTTTGTCTTTTGACAGGTGTAAGATATAATTACAAGGTCACTTTGTAATATATCCATTGCTAAATGAAATAGAAAGCAAATTAAGTTAAAAGCAAGACAATGAATGTTAACTGCACTTATGTTGATTTTTGTCAGAAGAGACCCAAGTACTTCCTGGTAAGCAGCTTTCAATATAAACAAGAGCCCTGCACCTCTCTATCAGTTCAAAAATAGAATACTGCAACCCTAGAAAGGTAACACCCAGCCTTTAGACACACCTTCTAGAACAGACTTTTCTAAATAGCCAATAACAGCTCGAGAAAGGGAGACGATCAGACCTGCCTTTCATGCCCCCTAAACCAGGAGCAAGAGGTGAATCTTGAATACCTTTTCCTACCCAGCGGTAGAGAGCTGACCGGGGAGAGAGGCCAGCCATATCCTCAGCAGGAGGATGAAGAAGCCAGGCCAATCCTTGATAGTAACCGGCAGAATCACATGGGCAGAAACAAACTCGAACTGCAGCACCAAAGGAGGTGTGAAATGCTGTGGTGAAAACTTCCTTCCTCCTCAACACGCATTCCCAACAAAAAAAAAACCCACTACCATTTAATATCCAAAAGAGTAACTGGTGCGTCTAGCTCTAAAGATCTCTCACATGAAAGATGTCAGGCGGCCAGGAGCAGTGGCTCACGCCTGTAATCCTAGCACTTTGGGAGGCCGAGGCGGGTAGATCACCTGAGGTCAGGAGTTGGAGACCCAGCCTGGTTAACACAGTGAAACCCCGTCTCTACTAAAAATATAAAAATTGGCAGGGCGTGGTGGCGCAAGCCTGTAATCCCAGCTACTCGGGAGGCTGAGGCAAGAGAATCGCTTGAATCTGGGGGGGCAGATGTTGTAGTAGCCAAGATTGTGCCACTTCACTCTAGCCTGGGTGAAAGCGTGAGACTCCGTCTCAAAATAAAAAAAAAAGATGTCAGGCACAAGCAGGTCTCAGGTTTCCTTCAAATTGAGGAAACTTGATAGGCCTGCCAAAGACAGCCTATGTGGCAAGTAAATGCTTGTGATTAAGAACCTGAAGATCAACTTGACGGGGTGTGCGCAGGGGAGGGGAGAAAGGGAGCGTACACAGAAACATTTGTGAACAAAATTAGTAATTACCTTCATTAGAATGTGTTTATGTTTCTGATAGCACATTTGACCCAGAATTTATATGTATATTAAATTAAAGAAGACTCTTGCCTTTTCGGCCGGAACCGCCATCTTCCAGTAATTCGCCAAAATGACGAACACAAGGGAAAGAGGAGAGGCACCCGATATATGTTCTCTAGGCCTTTTAGAAAACATGGAGTTGTTCCTTTGGCCACGTATACGCGAATCTATAAGAAAGGTGATATTGTAGACATCAAGGGAATGGGTACTGTTCAAAAAGGAATGCCCCACAAGTGTTACCATGGCAAAACTGGGAGAGTCTACAACGTTACCCAGCATGCTGTTGCTGTTGGCATTGTTGTAAACAAACAAGTTAAGGGCAAGATTCTTGCCAAGAGAATTAATGTGCGTATTGAGCACATTAAACACTCTAAGAGCCGAGATAGCTTCCTGAAACGCGTGAAGGAAAATGATCAGAAAAAGAAAGAAGCCAAAGAGAAAGGTACCTGGGTTCAACTGAAGCGCCAGCCTGCTCCACCCAGAGAAGTACACTTTGTGAGGACCAATGGGAAGGAGCCTGAGCTGCTGGAACCTATTCCCTATGAATTCACAGCATAATAGGTGTTAACCCGATCTCAAAAAAAAAAAAAAAAAAAAAAAAAAAAGAAGACTCTTAGGCACTAACAAATATGGGAAGAGAGTGCTGAGGTTACTAGGATTTTATTACAAAGAAATGTCTTACTTCCATGCTTTCACAGGTGTCTCCACTAAGGTTATATACGACTTACACAAAAAATGGTAAAGAATTACTTCAAGCATAGGAAAATACGAACTACATTAAGTACAGCTGCTTTGACTGCAATGTTCCAGGAACTGAAGGAGGTTAATGGCACCACAGTTGCCTCCAAGACATGGGACCTGCACGGTGGGCTGTCCATTGGCTTCCCTTGGAATAAGCAGTGTCTTGCCTTGGTAGGAAAAACTATTTCCTCAAAGGAAGCAATGATCCCTCAAGAAGGCTGGACAGAGGTGAGCAGAATGCTTCCCTTTCGGTACTTTCCATATCTCATCATTGCCTTCTGCCCTCTTAGGTCCCAGGCGCTTTTAAAAATCAACAACAGCAAGACTTTTTCTCTTTTCTTTTTTGGCTACACCGGCATCATAACATTCTACTAGAGGTTAACTCAATAATTTAAAGCTAAAATCCCCAACATTTGAGACTTGGTATTATTAAATAAATCACCTCCATTTTGGCAAATTTACATCTGTAACCGATTCATTTAAGGTAAGATTTCTCTATATTATAGAGAGGCAGTAAAACATTGGCGATAAACTCTATGATCTTGGGGAGTTCCTTAATCTCCCTAAACTTTAAGCTCCCTCATCAGTGAAACAGAAGAAGAGAAAATACATCTGCCCAGGGCTGATGTGAGGGACAAACAGGGCATTTGCTGCCCATAGGTGTTTGGCGGGAGCCAGGCCCTAGGAAACACTCCTTCAATGTTAGTATCACTATCAAATAAAATACCTTTCCTTCCACATAGAACTGGTTGAAAAGAACTAAAAATTTCAAACTCTTCAATAACAGAAAGGCCCAAACCATCCCCATCTCTCCCTCTGCGTCCTTTCACTCACCTTTTCCAACCTCTACAAAAAGGATGAGCAGAACCTGCCCCACTGTGAAGGACACAATCACATCTTCTTTTGTTCACTGCACAAAATAAGGCTATGAAGTAGGAGTGTTGATGGGAAAATGAACACACCTTTAAAATTCTAAAAAATAACATTATCGTCAAAAGCTAAAGGGTGACTGGGTGGGCAGGCAACTTGGTCAGGAGAAGCAAGAGAGACAGAGAAGCAAGGGGCCCTATTGTCCCCCATGGGGAGTATCAGGAGGGCTCCCAGGACTCCTGTGGAAGAGGCAGGCCCAGCCCGCAGCCTCCGCGAGCTCTAGACACAGGTGAGGCTCTCGGGAGTCGAACCCTCGCTGGTGCCCAATGTGCGCAATGCCCAAGGTGGACGTGACAATATGACAGAGCTCTATGTCCTGGGATGGCAGAGATGGCACCAGATTTGAACTGCAATTGACTCACCGCTTACTTCCCTCTCCCTTTAAGTGAGAACAAAAAATCAAATGTCCTCTCCATCTTCTACTAAGTTTTTAAATTATGACACCTTTGAATCAAGAAAAAGGAAAGTTGCTGTGGCTTCTATATGTTTCTCCTTGGCCCAAAATTCATACAGAGAAACCCAAATAGCTAAACTAATGAAGTATGATTTTTTAAATTCTCAAGTAATAATTCAAAATGTTTCTTCTGTGCTTTGAATCATGACATACACACACACACAAAAAAAAAACCTAAATTAGCTTTGAAGTAGCAATGAAATTAACTAATAAACAAAGTAGGGAATCCATTTCAGGGGTTTTTTTCTATTATTCCTGTAGAACAAAATGTAATACAAGACATAAATCATACATAAATTATGTATATGATGATCTGTGATGAGAAACCTTTGAGGCTACTATTGTAATTGTTTCGGGGGGTTGTTTTGGTTGGTTGGTTTTTTTGGTTTGTTTTTTGGTTTTTTTGAGACAGGGTTTCGCTCTGTCACCCAGGCTGGAGTGCAGTGGTACAGTCTCGGCTCACTGACACCTCCACTTCCTGGCCCAAGCGTTCCTCCTGCCTCAGCCTCCCAAGTAGCTGGGATTGCAGGCATAAACAACTCCTCCAGGCCTGATGTTACTACTGTAATTGTTCTGGTGCGCCATAAACCATGCTTGTATAAAACAGCAAATTTAATCAATAAATGTTGTGTGTGCTCTGACTGTTCCACTGACTGGCCATTCCTCCATCTCTCTCCCTCTCCTTGGGCCTCCCTATTCCAGTGATTTGAAGTGGTGAGAGAATAAAGAGAATGGTAAGGAAAGAAATTTACAAAGAAGATTCAGCATGTGCAAGAATGCAGACGTATGAGAGGGCAAAAAGGTATTTATGAAACCTCAAACCACGTAGTGGGTATCACAGGGTGTGGGTGCTGTATATCTGCAAGGTTGGAATAGTCAGATGTTGAGCAGTGAAGGGGGACTCAAGGCATCTGAGGAAAAGGAAGAGTACAGAAAATCTCAGATTGAATGGAGAAGTTTGAGATAAAAAATACGGAAAGGGCCAGGCGTGGTGGCTCACACCTGTAATCTCAGCACTTTGAGAGGCCGAGGCAAGCAGATCACTTGAGGTCGGGAGTTTGAGACCAGCCTAACCAACATGGAGAAACTCTATCTCTACTAAAAATACAAACTTAGCCAGGCATAGTGGCACATGCCTGTAATCCCAGCGACTCGAAAGGCTGAGGCAGGAGAATAGCTTGAACCCGGGAGGCGGAGGTTGTGGTAAGCCAAGATCGTGCCATTGCACTCCAGCCTGGACTACAAGAGCAAAACTCCGTCTCAAAAAAAAAAAAAGAAAGAAAAGAAAAGAAAATATAGAAAGAAGAGCAGATGAAGGGATGGAGATGATGCATTTGTTTGGGGGCTCTATCGTATTTAAGGTCTGCTCCAGTTATCTAATGCTGCATAACAAGCCAGCCCAGAACTTAGTGGTTTTAAACAACAGCATTTATTACAGTCACAGTACTGCAGTTTGGGCATGGCTTGGTGGGGACAGCTATTCTCTGCTCCACTCAGCCTCAGCTGGGGGGGACTTGAAGACTGAGGCCAGGGCCATCTGAAGGTGCACCCACTCACATGAGGGGCTACTGACACCAGGAAGACCTAGCAACTGAGGTTTCCTGGCACCTGCCTCTGTCTGTCTGGCCTCCAGCATGCAGCCTCAGGGTGGCCAGGCTTCTTACATGTTAGCTCAGGGTTCTTAAGGCAGGAGTCCCAAGAGAGGCAGGCACAAGCTGTGTGGCTTTTTATGGTCTAGCTTTAGAAGTCAGATGGTGTCACTTCCATCTCACTGTATTAGTTAGAAATACAAATAGAAAAGGCCAGCCCATATTCAAGGAGAGGGGAATCAGAACACCTTTTGGAGGGAGGAGTATCAATGAATGTGTGAACATGTTTTAAAATCATCACCAAGTCCTTGTGGGATGTCAATGTGGGTAGATTCAGGAGTGACATATGGATTTCTGAGAGAAAGGGTTGGGCAGGATATCAAGGTTTAGGAGACCTGAGGACATGTGATACTTGAAGCTATTAAGCTGTTTAGAAGGCCCAGAAAAAAAAATAGGAGAAACATGGAGAAATGAGCATGGAATATGACCATCTCAGGGGGGAAAGGAAGGTATGAATTAAGAAATGGAGTGTTGGACTTTCAAAGGCTGTGGGGATGCCAAGCAGGTTGAGAGGGAAGAGTAGATACGGGATTTCGTGATAAGGAGCAGTGGTGGATAATGCTGAGAGATTTGGGCTCCGTGGATTAGGGTAGAGTAGAAGAGAATTGGGGTTGGGTTGAAGAGGAGTGGGGTGGGGTGGAGGAGAATGAGAGGGCTAGTACAATGGATTCCAGGCCTGCGGGAAGGGGGAATAGTAAAGGGAAGGCAACTGGAAAGGGAGATTGCCCTTTGCCAAAATGGAGCTGATTATTTAATAATACCAAGTCTAACCAGTGATTTGAGGTTCCTGCTCCACTTTGGATTGGAGGGAATTCACAAAGTGCCTTTGAAAAGCTGGTTGCTTCACCAGACTTCACTACTTTTCAAATTTAATATCTATAGTCATCATCATGAACTTAATAATCCAGTCAAGAGAACGTCATCTGCAGTGACCACAGCCCCACCAGCCAGAGCCCAGCCAAGCGGAAGACTGGGCTCCTGGAACCAGAGGCCCCTTTTGAAGGCTAAAAAACAAAAGGAAATAAGTTTGGGAAAGGATGGTAATGCTGGGAAAAATAAAACCCTAAACCAAGAGAAACGTGCCATGTCCTCCTTACCATCAGTCAGGATTTTCATTGAATCCCTGACACAATCAGCAGTGTCAATCCACTATAAAGTCATCAGGAGAGGCAGGCTTGGCCAATAGGTTTCCCCCTCAACAATGACCTGAAGAAAAGCACTGACTGACTCTCAGGTCGAGGAACCTTTGTTCTGGAATGAAAATCATTTCTCAAGAGAACCTGAGCGAGAATAGTTAACAAATCCAGAAGCTGCACAAATCAGTCCCATAGTCAAGACACTCCACAATGAAAACAAGCACTCACAACTTCAGGTTGGCCCTTAGAAATCACTGGTTAAAATTCTAAAATCGCAGCGTTACTACAATTTCACTCAAATGTTACCTCTAGACTAAACTGCTTTTCTGGCTATAATACCACCCAGGGAAAGTATAATACTTTCATTCTGCAAACATTTAATATGTTCTTATTCTCTGCAAGGCTCTTACACATTAAAGTGAATTACTGCTTACAGACTTGAGCTTCTTGAAGGTCAAACTCTACGATATCACTATTATAATACATTTTGCATTAAAAGCATCTTAACTAAAACCAGTGGCATCCACAGGCATAGCAAATCCAGTTATTCTCCCTTGCCTCTGGTTTCTGCTCTCATTTTACAAACACACACAAATGCCAAACTACTCATCCTCTCTACTGAGGAACTAAAAACAATAGTCAAATTTAATATCTATAGTCTATTTGCTTGGAAATAGCCAAGCAAATTCCCATCACTTAATCCAAATTTCCCTTTAAAACACCCACGACTTCTTCAAAGAGCAGTCTCCCTTTCCGGTTGCCTTCCCTTTACCATTCCCCTCTTCCCACAGGCCTGGAATCCACTGTACCGGCCCTCCCATTCTCCTCCACCCCACCCCACTCCTTTTCAACCCCACCCCAGTTCTCCTCAACTCCACCCCCAACTCCCATCCCTGGAACCCAAATCTTTCAGCATTATCTACCACTGCTGGAGTGGTGGATAATGGGGGTGGGGGAGATGCAAACATTCAGTCAATAGCAGCTTTCAAGTCCAAGTTCAAAGGTCACCTACTTTAGGAATTCTTTTCTGAAGACCCCAGCCAGGGTTGCTCACTTCTTCCTCAGCCAGGGTTATAAACCTCTCACCACATCCATTCTACTACAGCAGCCTAGTTGTATGTTTGTTTCTCCAGAATGGCCTGAGAGCAGGCTCAGAGCCTAGATCGCACCACTGCACTCCAGGCTGGGCAACAGAGTGAAACTCTGTCTCAAAAAAAAAAAAAAAAAGAGGGAAATAACTAACTTCCATCAATAGAACAGCATCAAAAATGTGTTTATGAAGCACTTATTTAGCACTATGTCCAATATCTCACTTGTCTCTAAAGAAATAAAATGTTTCGTTTAAACTGGGAACCACTGAGTTAGCATTTTACAGAAATCTCTAATATTCAGTTTCAAAAATCAGTATCTATTGAACACCAGTAGTAGTAACAGATTGTACCTAATTTTCACGCATATGTGAGATATCAGCCTCAGAGAAGTTTAATGATTTATCCAGGGTCTCACAACCAGAAAATGATGAAGCCCAATTTTGAATCTTGATATGACTTCAGGTTCAGTATTCTGAACTAATTTACAATTAATTCTGATGCATAAGATCAGACACACAGGCCAGACTCTGATATAGATACACTGCTTGGTGCTCCTTTCCATGGCTCCTACCACAGCTGTACTGTGCTTTTGAACAACACCTTTGCAAGGAAAAGAAAGATTGTCTGCAACTTTTATGTAGTATAGGTATAAGCTGGGTAAGGACATGTACTCTCTAGCCAGACATTACAGATCAAAATTCCAGATCTGTCTGTGCCAAGCTGTGTGCCCCTGAAAAAGTTGTTACTCTGTCCCTTCATGCCCTGTTTCATTTGTAATGCAGGGATACTATTAGCACCTGCTCACAGGGTATGCTGTGAAATTTTTCAAAAATGAAACATGAAAAGCATTAGACAGAACCTGGCATACAGAAAACAATAAATGTTGTTGCTGGTAACCACAGTAGTTGTATTACTAAAAATGACCCAGTAAAACCCCCACTGGAAAACTTAAATAATTGTAATGCAAAGCTGAAGCTCTGCCACTTCAGATTCCAATTTTGTTTCAATTATTTGGAAAGAAAACATTTCTTTAAAAAGTATGAGATGTTCCTAGCCCTATAAACTAATTAGAAAATGTAGTTTAGGCCAGGCAGTGGCTCACACCTATAATCCCAGCACTTTGGTAGGCCGAGGGAGGAGGATCACTTGAGCCCAGGGGTTCAAGACCAGTCTGGACAACATAGTAAGATCTTGCCTTTACAAACAATAAAAAAATTAGCCAGGCGTGGTAGTGTGCGCCTGTGGTCCCAGCTATTCAGGAGGCTTAGGTCGGAAAATTGCTTGAGCCCACAAGGTCAGGGCTGCAGTGAGCCATGATTGCACCACTGCACCCCAGCCTGGGACACAAGAGCAAGACCCGATCTCAAAAAAAAAAAAAAAAAAAAAAATGCAGTGTAAATTTTTCTTGGACTCCAGATTATTTTCTTAGAGACAACTAGGATTTCTTTCTTAGAGATTTGGGATGAAGCTTTTGCAGGGCTATCCACATCCAGCAGAGTACATCTGGGGAAGTCGTGACCATTCCGATTATGTTTCCTCCTATATAAAATGAAAATGTACCAGTCCTATCTCCCTGCAGCATTGAAAGACTGAAATGAGATAATATGTAGAAAATTAGTAAGAGTTCTGAAAGGCCATGTGGTATCATCATCATCATCATTCTGGGTTCCAATAAAATAATATTCCATACGGAATATTCAACTTCCATACGGAATATTCCAGCTTCCACATGGAATATTCCAACTTCCATACTGAAATGGAAGACTGATCATCCCTTTGCTAAATGTCTCAGGCAGGCAAAATATTTGCATTTTTCCCTCTTTACAGAATTTTTGTTCTGGTTTACTAGTAGCAAGCACTTTCCACTACTGTGAACATACTCCTTGCCCTTCTCAAATGTGTTTTTTAAAAACTACTACTAAAATGTGCTGAGACTATCATGTCTCCTAGGCTCAGAACACATTAGAAGTAAATAACTGGCTGGGCACAGGCGGTGGCTCACGCCTGTAATTCTAGCACTTTGGGAGGCCAAGGCAGGTGGATTGACTGAGCTCAGGAGTTCGAGACCAGCCTGGGCAACACGTCAAAACTCCATCTCTACTAAAAATATTTTTAAAAAGCCAGGCGTGGTGGCACATGCCTGTAGTCCCACCTACTTGGGAGGCTGAGGCACAAGAACCACTTGAGCCCAGGAGGCAGATGTTGCAGTGAGCCTAGATCACACCACTGAACTCCAGTCTGGGCAAGAGAGTAAGACTCTGTCTCAAAAAAATAAATAAATAAATAAAAGAAGTAAATAACTAACTTCAATAGAACAGTATTGAAAACGTGTTTAAGTATTTATTGAGCACTACACCCAATATCCTTTCAAGAAAAAAATTTAACCAACACTGTCTCTTCTACCTATGTATACACACACATTCTTACACACACGCCTCAGGAGCAAAGTACCAATTTCGCTTCTATTTACAGATCAGATTTTCAGTGATTATATGTAAGACTATAAGCGTATCTAGAACATATTCCTATCTCCCTGCCAAACCATGTTCCTTCTCTAATTCTTAGTCTTTTCTATCCAAACCCATCTGACTCTATTAATGCTAGAAGTCTTTGATATATGTGCAATATGAGAAATACGGAGTACCTACTACATACTTGAACTGCATGCTGGGAATACAATGTAAGGCAGTCTCCTGTTCTAGTGACACTATTTCTAGTCAACTACAGATTCTAGTGGGTTGGATAAACTACCATCTTTATTTCTTAAACCCTCCTGATTGGACCATAAGCTCCTTTTCCACACCACAATGCCTCCAAATAAACTAAGGATACAATGGGTGAAATTTCATCCTGTTAGTAAGTTCCCAATCCAAAACTTTATCAAGAACACATTATATATAAATATATAAAATTTTTTTTTTTTTTTAAGACACAGTCTCGCTCTGTCACCCAGGCTGGAGTGCAGTGGTGCGATCTCAGCTCACCGCAACCTCCACCTCCCGGGTTCAAGCGATTCTGCTGCCTCAGCCTCTTGAGTAGCTGGGACTACAGATGTGCACCACCATGCCCAGCTAATTTTATATTTTTTGTAGAGATGGGGTTTTGCTATGTTGGCCAGGTTGGTTTCAAACTCCTGACCTCAAGTGATCCGCCCACCTTAGCCTCCCAAAGTGCTGGGATTACAAGCATGAGCCACTGAGCCCAGCCTTAAATAATTTTTAAAACTGACATTTACATGTATATAGCTGTAACATGAAACACACTGACGAAGCTTATGAGCCAAGGCATGTAAATTAATAGCCTGTCTGAAATTACTATTTTTAGTACCAATTACAAGTGTCTAAAGAGAAAAGATACAAAGAAGGAAGTACCGAAAGCCACACAAAGCCATGCAAATTACCCCCAAAATGTCACCTGGAAAATATTTGCTCCTAATACTGTATCTTGTTAATAAAAATAACATTAAAAGATCCAACATAACCAAAATGATAAGCAAAATAGAAAAAGTAAATATTTGCCATGGAGGGAAGGTGGCAGAGAACAATGAGAAGGCAAGACACACTAAGATCCCGACTGTAAAAAGTAGATAAGTAACAATCTCAACAGGGAAATACAAATGGCTAATAACATCTATAACCTCTCTAGGAAACAGACAAATTGAAGCCTATAAGCTCTGTAATTCTATTTTAAGGAAATGACTAGAGAAACTGAAGCAGAAGGACTCCTTGAGCCCAGGAGTTCAAGCTACAGTGAACTAGAATTGCATCACTGCACTCCAGTCTTGACAACAGAGAAAGACTCTGCCTCTTAAAAAGAGAAAAGAAAAAAAAGACAAAAAAAGGCAATTTATGTAATAAAATATCTGCAAACCAAACATCCAATAAAGGGTTAATATCCAGAACATATATATTAAAAAGTCCTATAACTCAACAACTAATCTTATCAAAAACAGGCAAAACAGCCTTACACAGTAGCTCAACACCTGTAAGTCCAGCACTTTGGGAGTCTGAGGCAGGAGGATCACTTGAGCCCAGGAGTTCAAGGTTATGGTAAGCTATGATTGAGCCACTGCACTCCATCCTGGGTGACAGAATGAGACTGTGTCTCAAAACACAACAAAACAAAATAAAACAAAAAAAGGGAAATAACAAGTGTTGGCAAAGATGGAGAGAAACTGGAATCCTTGTGCACTGTTAGTGCA
This sequence comes from Colobus angolensis palliatus, assembly GCF_000951035.1. Classification (NCBI taxonomy): domain Eukaryota; kingdom Metazoa; phylum Chordata; class Mammalia; order Primates; family Cercopithecidae; genus Colobus; species Colobus angolensis. The sequence goes on along the minus strand of NW_012114710.1, from coordinate 17,110,309 downwards.
CATGCAAATTGGTAAAGCCATGATGGAAAACAGTATGGAGGTTCTGAAAAAATTACAACAGAATTACCATATGATCCAGCAATCCCATCTCTGGGTATATATCTAAAAGAAGTGAACACAGGCTCTCAAAGAGATATTTGTACACTCATGTTCCTTACAGCATTATTCACAATAGCCAAGATATGGAAGCAACCTTACTTTCCATTGACAGATACATAATAAGGAAAATGTAATACATATATACAATGGAATATTATTCAGCCTTAAGAAGGAAATTGGGTCACATGCTACATATGCATGAGCACCGATATCATGCTAAGTAAAATAAGCATGATTCCACTTATATGAGGTATCTAAAGTGGTCAAATTCATAAAATCATAGCTTCTATGATTGTTACCAGGGGTAGGGGATGGAGGAATGGGGAAGTTGGGAAGCTGTTGTTCAATGAGTACAGTTTCCATTTTGAAAAATGAAAAAGTTTCAGAGATCTGTTGCACAAAGAGGTACACACAGTTAACACTATTGTACTGTACATTTAAAAATGATTAAAATGGTAAATTTTGTTATGTATTTTTTTACCATGAGAAAAAAAGGGCAATGATAGTTATGTTTTCCAGAATGAGATTCAGTAACAGGCATCAAAAGGCTTAAATATATTCACATCCTTTGACCTGTCTATGGAAATTTATCTTAAAACAATTTATCTTAAAGCAGTATCATAGCTAAAATGGAATGTAACCCTACTCCAGGAGAGAAAGAGTTAAATAAACATTTGAATAGTGGAAGAATGCAATCATCAAAAATTATAGTTTGGGGAAACTTTTTTTTAATGATGTGGTAAAATTCTTTTTTTTTTTTTTTTTGAGACGGAGTCTTGCTCTGTCGCCCAGACTGAAGTGCAGTGGCGCGATCTCGGCTCACCGCAAGCTCCGCCTCCCGGGTTTACGCCGTTCTCCTGCCTCAGCCTCCTGAGTAGCTGGGACTACAGGCGCCCGCCATCTCGCCCGGCTAGTTTTTTGTATTTTTTAGTAGAGATGGAGTTTCACCGTGTAGGCCAGGATGGTCTCGATCTCCTGACCTCGTGATCCACCCGTCTCGGCCTCCCAAAGTGCTGGGATTACAGGCTTGAGCCACTGCGCCCGGCCGATGTGGTAAAATTCTTATTATCAAATAATATCCAAAACAAAACTGTATGTGTAGTATATACAGTATAACCCTAATGAACATATATTGGGGTATTGAATAAAGAAACAGACCAAATTCTAACTAAGAGAGAGAAAGAGAGACAGACAGACAGAGAGAAAGGGGAAAGTGGAGAGGAGAGAAAAGGAGAAAAAGATCTGCCAGCATGATTTTTGTTGAATTTTCACCTGCATAAGTTGATTCTAATGTTCATTTGGAAATAAAGTCTGGCAAGAATACCTAGAAAAAAAAACTGACAGAAAAAAAATAGAGTAATCAAAACAAACTAGCCCTTCCAGACATTTTTACATTTTATGATAACAAACTAGGTTTAGCTGCTGGCAATGAACATACAGATAAAAAGAAAAGAAAAGAATGTAAGCATTTAGTACATGACAACAGTGGTATTTCAAATCAATAGAGGAAGAAGCCATTAGTCAATGAATGGCGTTAGGCATTTGGGTGGCCAATTGGAGGTGGAAGTGTTAAGATTTATACCTCACATCTTATTATCAAAACAAACTCCAGATTGAGGAAAGATTTAAATGTAAAAAATAAAACCATAACAACATAAACTCAAAGTGAGGAAGGCAATTCTAAAAATGATTCAAGCCGGGCGCGGTGGCTCAAGCCTGTAATCCCAGCATTTTGGGAGGCCGAGACGGGCGGATCACAAGGTCAGGAGATGGAGACCATCCTGGCTAACATGGTGAAACCCCGTCTCTACTAAAAAAAATACAAAAAACTAGCTGGGCGAGGTGGCGGGCGCCTGTAGTCCCAGCCACTTGGGAGACTGAGGCAGGAGAATGGTATAAACCCAGGAGGTGGAGCTTGCAGTGAGCTGAGATCCGGCCACTGCACTCCAGCCTGGGCGAAAGAGCAAGACTCCGTCTCAAAAAAATAAAAAATAAAAATGATTCAAAAGCTAGAATCCATAAATGGAAAGAGCCATTAGTTAGACTGGGCATGGTGGCCCGCTCCTGCAATCCCAGCAATTTGGAAGGCTAAGGCAGGTGGATCACTTGAGGCCAGGAGTTCAACACCAGCCTGGCCAACATGGCAAAACCCCATCTCTACTAAAAAATACAAAAATTAGCCAGGCATGCTGGCACGCACCTGTAATCCCAGCAACTTGGGAGGCTGAATGAGGAGAATTCAGCCTGGGAGGCAGAGGTTGCAATGAGCAGAGATCATGCCACGGCACTCCAGCACTCAGCAATCCAGCCTGGGTGGCAGAGGGAAACACTGTCTCAAAAAAAGAAAAAAAAAAAAAAAGAGCTATAAGTATTTCTTCTTGGTTAAAAAAAAAATCACTATAAAGTCAAAAAAGGAATAGAAAACTACAAAAAAAAATTATCTCATAAACAGGGGCTACATTCTATAAAACACAATAGAAAAACTGGCAGAAGATATGACCAGATATTTCACAGAAAATGCAATGTAGATTATAAACAGATTAAAAGACGTAAACATATACCGAGAAACCATTTGTCCACTATAAGACAAGCAACAATGGAAAAGTGTGGCAACATCCTGGCCACAAGGCATGGGAAAGAAAACGCTTACACATGCTGGTGGAAGTATAACTGGCACCACTTCTATGGAGCAGGAATTTGACACTATCAAAATTGAACAGCCACATTCTTCTAAGAATTCTTCCTACACACACACTGGCATTTTTGTGGAATGACTTGCATACACATACATTTGCTGCAGCTTTGTTTTAACAGCAAAATATAAGAGTGAAGGAGTTCAAGACACAACATCCCAAAACATTCCACTTTAGCATGCTGATTATTTTGGGCTAAAGGCACCTGAAAAACAGCAGGTGTAAGAAGGCCACGCAAACCTCTTCTCTTTTTCCTGAAAGCAGAAGATGAAACTCCTGTACGAAAGATGTCCTCCCTCTACAAGGAGGAAAGAAACATTCTTATCACAGGAAATCCAAGCCCAAAGAAATCTGCATGAAGAAACCTTGCTAAACTAAACCTTACCTTCCTAGTTACTTTTCCACAATTGCCACTCTTTTTTTGACCTAGTATGTAATCAATCAGGCCAAGCCACTTCCTTGAGTCTTCATTCCTCTTGTGAGGGTAAAAGGTATGTAATATGTAAAAAGCACTAAATAAAATTTGCATGCTTTTCTCCTGTTAATCTATCTCATGTTGGTTTAATTCCTAGGCCTCGCTAGAAATCCTAAAAGGGTAGGGAGAAATTTTTCCTCCCCTACAAGGCAAAATGTAAATGTCCATCCACAGGGAAAAAGTTAATTATCTGTAACAGTATATAAAATGTTACATCTATACATACATACATACAAATGGCCATTAAAAATGGAGCTGCTCTAGGCCAGGTGCAATAGCTCACATCTGCAATCCAGGCACTTTGGGAGGCTGTGGCAGGTGGATTACTTGAGGCCAGGAGTTCAAGACCGGCCTGGACAACATGACAAAACCCCACCTCTACAAAAATAGAAAAATTATGGTGTGGGGGTGCACGCCTGTAGTCACAGTTATTCAGGTGGCTGAGGCAGGAGAATCACTTGAACTCAGGAGGTTGTGGCTGCAGTGAGCCAAATTGGTGCCATTGCACTCCAGCCTGGACAACAGAGAGACTCCATTTAAAAAAAAAAAAAAATTGGAGCTGCACTATATAACCTTATGTTGAATGATCTCTAAAATCTATACAATATTTAAGTGAAGAAAGGTGCTAAACAATTTATGTGCTAGTTTCTATCACACACAAACACCTATCAATACTTTACACATATGCTTTATACATGTGTATGTATACATACATACACAGAATCTCTGAATGGATAGAGAAGAAAACGGTAGAAAATGGTTGTTACCCAAGAGAAATGTCCTGGGAGACAGAAATGGGAGGGAGATTTATTAATAATTTACAAACTTTTAGTCCTTTTGAATTTTGTATTATGTGTATTAATTACCTGATTAGACAAAATGATGTTAAAGTTTTTTTTTTTTTTTGAGACGGAGTTTCGCTCTTGTTGCCCAGGTTGCAGTGCAATGGCATAATCTTGGCTCACTGCAATCTCCGCCTCCTGGGTTCAAGCGATTCT
>NW_012114710.1:17100535-17105264 GCF_000951035.1 Colobus angolensis palliatus | reverse complement strand
AAAAAAAAAAAAAAAATTGTGATTTGTTTAAAGCATAGATACATGAGCAGGTATAAATTAATATGCTAACTATGATTTCTCGTTCTCAGCACAGGATTATGGGTAATTTTCTTTTTTCTCCATCAATATTTCTGATTTTTCTAAAATAGACAACTATTCTTAGGTTCCAAAAGGCATTTTGACATTCTAACTTTTTTAAAACTTCCACTAAATATTAAAATTCCTTAATCTGTTGGAAACATTTTTCTAATAAAAATACATGGCTACAGTTATGGTTTCAGTACAGCTGGTACCCACTAGTTTAAATAAAATTTGGCAATGTCTCAGAAGAGAGATTTCACAACAGTCAATAATTAAAGCAGAAATAATTAACCCCAAAAGGAAAATAATCTTAGCCTACAACAAAAGACTCAGTAGCACAGAATTTCCAGGGATTTGGGTGTTCTTTTTGGCTTTGCACTGTGAGTGAGTGTATTTGTTTTTATTATATGCATACATTATTCTGTTTTGAAATCTTGCTAAAAGATCACAACCCCTCCTACCACTCAGCTTTTCCCCTAGGGACTAGGCAGGCTGCCACATAAAAATAAATGCAGGAAGTGAAGAAGAGCTAACAAAGACATCAGCACCATATGGAAATCGAGAAACTGTTGACCAAATAAATTAACAGCCTGGGTGGGTCACGCCCAGAGACTTGCGAGTAGACCCTCAAAATTGTTATCCATTATTCTCTACATTTGCTTTACTTTTAAATAAATGATACCCCACTTTTCTGTTATTTATTTCTAAGGCACAATTACAATGTTAAAATGATAGTGACATATTATTGTGTTATTCTCTTTTTTGAAGCCTTTCCTCTCTCCCTAGGTTTTTGGCCCCAGGAACCATTCCTCTTCCCCTTAAAATCATAAAGTTGTATTTTTTTTTTTTAATTCAAACTAGTATAATGTGTAGTGGGCTAGATGACTGTCACTTCTATATAATAGTGCTAAACTAAAGGTTATGACTAACATGAGAGCACTCAAGTATGCATATTTATTCAGCTCTATAAAAAGTAGTCAGGAGGGTTTTCTACACAATGTATGCTCTAGTTAGCAGCACTGCTCTATCAAAGTAGGAAACACTACACAGTAAATGTGCTGTGCTGAGCTTAATGCTTGGAAACTCTTGAGAGGCATTATGAAATTTAACGTATTTTAAATCATTTGATGTTCACTGAACTCTCACTATAAGCAGAGTATTGTATTCAAGTCCTAGGTATGAGAGAAAGTGGAAAAACAGCAGAATCTGGGCCTGATACTATAGAGCATTAGAATACTCATGGTCAGCCCGGCGCGGTGGCTCACGCCTGTAATCCCAGCACTTAGGGAGGCCGAGACTGGCGGATCACAAGGTCAGGAGATCGAGACCATCCTGGCTAACACGGTGAAACCCCGTCTCTACTAAAAAATACAAAAAAACTAGCCAGGCGCGGTGGCGGGCGCCTGTAGTCCCAGCTACTCAGGAGGCTGAGGCAGGAGAATGGCGTGAACCCGGGAGGCGGAGCTTGCATTGAGTGGAGATGGCGCCACTGCACTCCAGCCTGGGCAACAGAGGGAGACTCCATCTCAGAAAAAAAAAAAAAGAATACTAATGGTTGAAAACATAAGGAAAATTCTGTGTTTATTTTAAAACTTTACAGCTTTGTTAAGTACAATCAGTAGCAAGAACAGATTTTTTGATAACTTCACATAAGAAGGAGGCAATTTCAAGAGATAAATGCATGTAAGACAAGAGGGAGGGCATTTAATTTTGCATCTAGAGTTTCATTAGGGATTTTTCGAGGGACAAATGTAAGAAAACTCCATGTACATTACAAACTATTAAAAGTTCAACAAATCCTAAAATTTTCTGCTTTAGTTTTAAATATGTTGCCAAAAATCACAATTCAGGAGATAATCACAGAGTATGATAAATCTTATTTCAGCCAACACAGTTTGCTAGTGAACATCAGGTTTAAAATCCCAGGTTCTGCCTTTTCCAGTTTAAGGCAGGAGTCTTGCTCCAGATTCATTTAAGGCTGAGTCCACCCTACTAGTTCAAATATCTTCCATGTAAACTTACCCTCCAAGGCCAGCACCGCCTTATCAGCAACTTTCTCTGGCTAAGTTCTGCTTCTTGAGAATATAGAGGGAAAACAGAACAAGAGAAAGCAGGAAACAAGAGACGGATATGGAGGGACACAGAGGTTACCATGGCTGGGGCCTGCTCGCTCATCTTAGGTAGTCAACACACATTTCTGAGCACCTACTGTGTGCACTGGTAACATAAAGATGAAAAGGCAGGTAGGCAGATGGAAGCAAGAGTAAGGAATGGCTAGGTGGGTTTGTTTTTTGTTTGTTTGTTTTTTGAGATAGACTCTTGCTCTGTCGCCCAGGCTGGAGTGCAGTGGTTTGATCTAGGCCCACTGCAACCTCCGCCTCCTGGGTTCAAGTGATTCTCCTGCCTCAGCCTCCTGAGTAGCTGAGACTACAGGCCAGTGCCACCACGCCCAGTTAATTTTTGTATTTTTAGTAGAGACAGGGTTCCACCTTTTTGGCCAGGCTGGTGTCAAACTCCTGGCCTCAAGTGATCTGCCTGCCTCGGTTTCCCAAAGTGCTGGGATTACAGGCATAAGCCACCCCACCCAGCCTTGGCCACGTAGTTCTAACACAGCAAAGCTTCGGAGTAAATGAACTGACCCTCCCAAAGCAGTGCCTCTTCTTTCATTCTGAGCAGAGTCCTCCACCCCAACCAAAGAAAATATGGGGAAAATATAGACAGGAAAAGACTATTTACAAGCTAAAGATATGAAAAAAATATGTCTTAGAATGAGACACTTAAACTAGTCCTATAAAAACTACACAAAATGTATTACCAAGTTGGAATACTGCAGTGCTACCAATGACTGTCATTCTTACCACCCAAGCTAGAACACAAACACCATTAAAACTAGTTACTCCACTCACGTAAGTAAAACACAGCCATTTAATTTACTTTGACAAGTACCAAACAGTTATTCTAAAAACATCATTATGTTAAACGACAGTGTAAAACAGATTAGTAAGAGATTAGTATAAAAACACGAGTGGACACGTTTGTCGTCATGTCTCCCCCGTCCTACATCGCCCCCATTGAAAGCCAGACAGACATAATGCTGACTTACATGGTGGCCTCTAAGCCGGCTAACAATATATACAAGACATGTGACAAGCTTTCTGACTCAAACATTTGCATGTCTGCTATGTGCAAGTCATTATGTTACCCAACTAAGGACAAAGATGAAATATGTTTCTAACCTCAAGAAGCTTAAAATTTAGATAATAATGTGTATGTATATATATATTATACATTACCTGTATAAAGCATATTGTATATAATGTCTATAAGCACTTGTGTTAAGTGTGAAATTAATCTGAAGGGGAGCGAGGAAAGAGTTGAAAGACTCCGAAGATTCTATCTTACAAGTAATCGAAAGTACAGGCTTGGCCCAGTGGCTCACACCTGTAATCCCAGCACTTTGGGAGGGCGAGGCGGGTGGATCGCCTGAGGTCAGGACTTCGAAACCAGCCTGGCCAACATGGAGAAACCTCTGTCTCTACTAAAAATATAAAATTAGCCGGGCTGTGGTGGCGCATGTCTGCAATCCCAGCTACTTGGGAGGTTGAGGCAGGAGAATCGCTTGAACCCGGGAGGCGGAGGTTGCAGTGAGCCGAGATCGCGCCACTGCACTCCAGCGTGGGCCACAGGGGGACACTCAAAAAAAAAAATAGAGTCTCAAAAAAATAAAGTACAAGATAGAATATTTGGAATATGGTTTGATTTACATAAAAGTGCACACATGACGGCACATACTGGAGGAAAATAAGCAATACATGAAAACTTGTGTCAGGGCTCAAAACAGGAGTGATTCCTGTCCTCACTTCCCAAGATTACCTACCTTGTTTTCTTTCTTCAGCATTTATGTATCTTTTTAAAATCGTGCCACACACATCTGCATACAGTCAGTGGCTTATGATCAGCAGAGATCTCTAGGATGAAACAATATTTAAATCTGAAAACCATGCTCTATTACTGCTCTATTTGGGGGCAATTTCACTTGAGTTGTTTTCAGAAACAAGTGCACCCAACGCTATGGTAAATTAGACTGAAGGTTTTGTGTTGTGGGATTTCACCCTTCCTACGAAAAGCTCTCTTCCCTCAAACCCACGGACACCACTCCACAATTTGGGGTTCCTAGTATGATAAATATCTGCCTTCCAAACCCTCCATGGACTCAAACGCCACCAAAAATCCTAACCACCTGAACTTAGAAGAACGCATAAAGTCTTAATTTATGAGGGAGAGAGGGGTTTCCCACCTGGAGGGACGAGAACGACCCACTGTCCTCTGTTCCTGGTTCCAGTCACTTACAAGAGCTGGCTGTGCCGTGCTCCCTTCACGCGGCTTTCCACCCAAAGCGCATCACAGCCGCCAGCCCCTGACGCTAGCCCCTTCGCCACCTCCCAGAACCTTCCCTCCCTCTCCCCCACACACGCTCACTCACAATCAGCACATGCACACTCACACTCACACTCACTCACACACGCAGCCCCATCTGCCCCCGCCAGAGCCGCTCCTTCCAGGGCCCCAGGATGCCAGATCCAGATCCGGGAGATGCAACTTGCGGCGCCGGCCCAGGAGGCTCGGCACCTGCTCCGGCGCTGGGCCG
>NW_012114710.1:17099034-17100180 GCF_000951035.1 Colobus angolensis palliatus | reverse complement strand
GGCGCAGCGCGAGGAGGGTCGGGCGCGCCCCTACTCCTGCACCGGCTGAAAGTCGGCCGGGAGGAGGGAAGAGGACGGCGAGGAGATGGACTCGGCCATGGAGGCTGCGTGGAGCCTGCTTGGGAATCGGGATGGCGTTTGCCTTCCACCATCAAGTTATTTATAAAATCAAAAGTTTCCTCCGAGGCCTTGGAGCTGCCCTTTCTCCGCATCTGCGAACACCTACTTTCCTATACTTTCAGTAGAAAACACAGGAACGTTATTTAGAAATGCCAGTGGCTGTTTTTTTCTCTGTATTTTATTACCTGAATAATGCCGTATGATGTCTTCTCTAACTAGGTCATAAACAAGCATAGGTGAAAATTGCAAAGAATCTCTTGAAAAATTATATAGTCCTTTCCATAGAATGCGGATTTTTTAGGTGACAAGCTAGGAAGCTTTCCATATAATAAAAACCTGTTTTGAGTGCAGGGCTGAGGACAACACTCAAATGAATTAAATCAAATGAAATTAATTAAATTAACCGAAGGTCAGAATTATCAGCGGAGATCTTTGGAAAATGCGTGTTGAGGCGTCGTGTCCGTTGATCAGTTTGAAGTTCCTGTAATAATCCAGTTCTTTTCATTATTAGCCTTAACAATCTGTTTTCACAGGGTTCTGCAGTTACTCCTCTTCCATGAAGTCACTTTGATTGTATGGGTCGTGGTCTTCAGGTGGTGTCTCAATTTCATAAGTCATCTGAGGCTGCAAATGAACTGGGCTTCTTTTCTGTATTGCTTGACGTTGAGCCCGAAGCATTGTGTAGCACTCCACAGACAACAAAGCAGCAGCTATTCAGATGTTTTTAAATTACTTATAGTTACCTGAAGTGACTCCATGCTATTAATATCTCTATACTGTCGCGCTGTATATAAAGTGTAGCTCTCTCTAGCCTGCATCTTCCAGTGTCTTCTGGTGACTTTTACTGTTTCACTCAACCAGATGTAACCTCTTCTCTTTGAGTCCTTCTACTCTCACTGCACTTGGCTCCTCTCCTGTGGCACTCACCCCAGCGCTGGTGCCAGGATGCTACCAGTGTATGTTTCACAGTCCTATTAGGTTAAAAGCTCCAGGTGGTAAAGTCCTTAAAATGGCCTAATAAAAAAA
>NW_012114710.1:17094103-17097744 GCF_000951035.1 Colobus angolensis palliatus | reverse complement strand
AAAAAAAAAAAAAAAGAATTTTTGACTAGCTGATACTGAGATCTATTGTATAGAGATAAACATCTGGAGAGACAATCTCTCAATGTACTAATTTGTGGACAAATAAATAGACTTGAACATGAGTGTCCATTAAAATATTTATTCTGTTTGTATCTGTTTAACTTACTATATAGTGATGAACTTGTTATGTATGCTGAAAGGAAAAAAAGTCTTGTCTTTTGAAGAGTTTACAGAGTAGTTCACATGCAGCAGAGATGGCTAATAGCCTACCTGATAAACAGCTTTCCTGTTTTCCTTCCTAAGAGAACCTAAATATTGTTTGGAGTGGCAATGTGCCCAGCTGAAACACTGGGCACTTGAAACTGCCTTGCAGCTAGGGGTGGGTCTCTCTCATTAATATCCAATGAGATGTGAACTAACTGTACTAGTTGGAATCTCCAAGAAAGCATTTAAAAAGAAGACAGACTTGGCAGCATTACTTGGCCCTTCACCCTTCCCATTCCTGCCTAGAGGGGCAATAGCCATTTTGCAAACACGAGGAAGAAATTCACAAGCCAAAGATGGTGGAAAGAACCCAAGAATCCATGGCATCAGAGACCTGCTTCTTACAGGAAAAAAAATAAATGCCTGACTCTGTAAGGCCAGTATAGTTGGCTTTCTGTTAGATGGAGCCAAATGCAATCCCAAATGATAGAATGTGCTGTATAAAAAATGCACTCTGGCATGCACCCACGTAGATGGATACATGCAATCCTGAGCCTTAGAGATAGATTAACTTAATTTTCTCTTTGAAGTTAAATGAGCACTGTTCATACTATAAATATCCTAGTACATGATATTTCCACAAAAGCCTGCTTTTCTCTTGCGTCTTCCTACTACATGATATTTCTACAAAAGCCTGCTTTTCTCTTGTGTCTTTCTACTACTTCATTTGTTTTCTTCTGACAGAATCTGCGCTTACAATTTATGCTGTGTTACTTCTGAAATGAACAGGTCTTATGTTTTAGCACTCTGAGAAATCTCTGGAGAATGACTAGCACTTAAACAGAGCACCTGGGTGCATTGAGCTGAACCACATTTAAAAGGCTCAGTACAGGAAAGAAACACTAGATTTACTTTGTGGTGTTATTATTGTTGATGGGAACATGGATTTTTTTTTTTTTAAGTTTCTTTTTTCAAAATACTCATTTGTTGGTGAAATTTCTACAAGAAATTGTAAACTCCCCCCAAAAAAACAAATGCATTGAAGCAAATGAAGGTATTGAAAAGGATAGATAGAAACCGAGTTATGTAAGTGGAAAAACTCTATACTCTGCCTTCATCGTATGTACCTTCCTTGACCGATAGCCAGCAGAAATCACACAGAATGTGTGGCAAGTGGAATGCTTTCTGTAGTCCTACCCCTCACATTTGTGGGGACTGGGGCGAGAATACAAATGGGGGCCCTGGCTTTCTCTTCTGGCTTTGTCCTTTCACTTTGACTCTGTCCCGCACTGGGCCAGCCCACTCCCTTGTGCTTGGATGCTTTAGGACCTATCCCATCTCTATCCACCCTTTCCCATCAGCCGAGCCTTGGCCATACCTCCATTCTAGGGTTGCACTAAAAAGGACTGTCCTGGGAGAAAAGCCGAAGGCCTTGACAACAGATGTTGGCCAGTTTAAGCAAGAGATTTTGTAGTTATAGCTACCAGATGCACAGTCGATAAAGAGGGGGTAGATATTTGACGCTAGGGACTGCTCATCAAGGAGAACAAAAGTGGGAAATCTCGATGGGGCCCAGGGCGCCCAGTGGAGGGGCTTCAGTTAGCCTGGGTCTAGGGTTGCCAGATAAGATAAAAGGACACCCAGTTCAATTTGAATTTCAGATAAATGACAAGTAATATTTTAGTGTAAGTATATCCCTGGCCAGGAGTGGGTGGCTCACGTTTGTAATCCCAGCACTTTAGGAGGCCAAAGTGGGTGGATCACTTGAGGTCAGTAGTTCAAGACCAGCCTGGCCAATGTGATGAAACTCTGTCTCTACTAAAAATACAAAAAATTAGTTGGGTATGGTGGCACATGCCTATAATCGCAGCTATTCAGGAGGCTGAGGCAGGTGAATCACTTGAACTCGAGAAGTGGAGGTTGCAGTGAGCCAAGATTGCACCACTGCACTCCAGCCTGAGTGACAGAGCAAGACTTCATCTCAAAAAAGAAAACCAAAAAAGTATACCTTACAATATTTGCAACATACTTAAATGTATATTTAAATAAAATATAATGTATTAATTATCTTAAATTCTTAGCAAGGTGTCTTATATTTCTGTTTGCTAAATCTGACTACCCTACCTATGTCAAAAGGTAGTTCTGGCTCTCTGATTGTTCAAACAAATGAAGGCATATGATACCACAATTCTGAAAATTGTATCATCATCCAGGAGAAAGACAGACTCTTCCTGCTTGAATCATGGTAGTAAACAAAGGGATGAAGGTTAGGAGGCCCAAGAAATCAAGAACAAGTTTTGGAGAAAAATTGATTTAATGTCAGGTAATGAACATTTTTTTGCTTAAGATAATTGAATAACCATCTTATTGTATCCCCTTAGCCATGTAAGAGACTGACTGTGAATATGAAATAAACAACTTTTAAAAATGTGTAGAAACAGGTACTGGCAGGAAAGAGTACTTAACACTAATGGAGGTTGGACACATAAATACCTAAACATTAACAGGAAACGATCTCATGCTATTGATTTTGGCTATGTTAAGAAAAGCCAAAGACTACTTAATCTTTCTTGTATGTTTTTAAGTCACTCTGGATTCTGCGTATTTATCAAATTACCTATGGGAACTGGGTAGGGAAAGGAGTACTGGGAGAGCCATTGTCCCTTTTCTCTTGGAGTCTCCACCATCACCGTTCTAATCTTTTCATCTCTCTCTAAGATTACCATAGGGTATAAAATGCATAAGAGATATGTATATTTAACAATTAAATGATTAACAATATTTCTAAATTTTTACACCAGTGTTCAACTCAGCGTCCTGCAAACCATTTCACCCCTGCAAAGATAGCTAGTTTTCCAGAATGCCAATGGTTCTCTGGCAGAAATGGTGTAGGCTAGAATGGCAAGTGCCCAGGGTCTTTGACTGAAGAGCCAAATTCTGTGCCACTGTCACCAAAATGTAACTCTGCAAGGCCAGAAACAACTAAAAACTCTGGGGTAGATTTATCTAAACCATCACTTAAAACTATCTGGCCAGGTGCAGTGTCTCACATCTATAATCCCAGCACTTTGGGAGGCCAAGGAGGGAGGATCATTGGGGGTCAGGAGTTCAAGACCAGGCTGGCCAACATGGCGACTAAAATACAAAAATTAGCCAGGAGTGGTGGTGGCACATGCCTGTAATCCTAGCTACTTGGGAAGCTGAGGCACAAGAACAGCTTGAACTCAGGAGGCAGAGGTTGCAGTGAGCAGAAATGGCACCACTGCACTCCAGCCGGGGCGACAGAGTGAGACTCTGTCTCAAAAACAAAAACAAAACAAAAACATCACTAGCTGAGTGTGGTGGCTCAGGCCTGTAATCCCAGCACTTTGGGAGGCTGAGGTGGGAGGATTGCCTGAGTCCAGGAGTTTGAGACCAGCCTGAGCAACATAATAAGA
>NW_012114710.1:17091982-17093778 GCF_000951035.1 Colobus angolensis palliatus | reverse complement strand
GGAGGCTGAGGCAGGAGAATGGCGTAAACCCAGGAGGCAGAGCTTGCAGTGAGCTGAGATCCGGCCACTGCACTCCAGCCTGGGCGATAGAGCGAGACTCCGTCTCAAAAAACAAAAAAATAAAATAAAATAAAATATAGAGTCATACTTTAGGGGACAAAGATGGCACATCAGACACATTTTTATTGATTGATTGATTGATTGAGACATTGTCTCACCTCTTGCTCAGGCTGAAATACAGTGGCAGGATCATAGCTCACTGCAGCCCCAACCTCCTGGGCTTATGTAATCCTCCCATTTCAACCTCCTGAGTAGCTGGGACTACAGGCATGAACCACAGCACCCAGCCTTATTTATTTTTAAAATGTTTTTTATTGAGATATAACTCGTGTACCATAAAGCTCACCCTTCTGAAGTAAAAATTTAAGAGGTTCTTGTAAATTCACAACATAGATTCATTCTTACTCCCTCCCTATGCTGCTAAAATTACAGTAAAGAGATAAACTCACAAGGACAAAGAGAAAGTAAGTGTCTATGTAATGATAATTGGTCTTGTGAATCTGAGAAGGCCAAATGCTAGACTGGCAGTGGGGAAAGCCAAGAAGAACCTAATTTTCATTGCAGCACTTCCAAAAAACTCAGGACTTGCATCAGGTATCTGTGGATGTAGAACGAAAGTGAGGCTCAAAACAAGAGGATTGGTTGAAAGTCTACTTAAGAAGAAGTTGGGTGCCATCCCCTCCCCTATTCTGCAAAGAAGACTAAAGTGGCTTCTCAGGAGAAGGAAATTTGACAATCTCTTCACTAGAAGACTAAGTGCATTTGAGGATGAGGATTTCCTAATACAGGCAGAAAAATTCATTAGCAGTTCACATCGTGAATGCTGTTTCTCCAGCCTTGCTCTGCTTGGTTCTCAGGATGCAAACAGCCAGGCATACACTCTGAAAGCAGGAGACCAAAAGATCCATCTCTCAGGAATTTGACCAACCTAAGAGTAAAGAACTAAAAATGTTGACGTCGGATATCACCTTACCCTCAAACCTATGGTCCCAAGTCTTGCCCATGTACCTGAAAAACCAGTCAGCTGCTTCATGCTCATGGCAGGCAGCCTTGATCCAGAGAAAAACCCTAATATGGTTTGGCTCTGACCCCACCCAAATCTCACCTTGAATTGTAATAATCCCTGTATGTCAAAGTCAGAGGCAGATGGAGATAATTGAACCATGGGGGCAGTTTCCCCCCTATTGTTCTCGTGGTAGTGAATAAGTCTCACGAAATGTGATGGTTTTATAAATGGGAGTTACCCTGCACATGTTCTCTCTCCTGCCTGCTGCCATGCAAGACATGACTTTGCTCCCCTTTTGTCTTCCACCATGATGGTGAGGCCTCCCTAGCCATGTGCAACTGTGTATCAATTAAACCTCTTTACTTTATAAATTACCCACTCTCCAGTATGTCTTAATTAGCAGCATGAGACCAAACTAATACAAGTCCCTTGATGGAAGATAAAGACCAAAATAAACACCATAAAAAAGGCAACTTACGGGAAACAAACTATACAAGGAGAAGGAAACAAACATCTTTAAAGCTATTGTTACTATATTCAGAGAGATAAGTGAAAATATCCTAAACATGAGACAAAAATAGTTTGCTCTATAAAAAGTGGAGCATTCAGAGAAAAGCCAGTTGTTAGAAATTAAGTATATTGGCCGGGCGCGGTGGCTCAAGCCTGTAATCCCAGCACTTTGGGAGGCCGAGACGGGCGGATCACGAGGTCAGGAGATCGAGACCATCCT
>NW_012114710.1:17062208-17091932 GCF_000951035.1 Colobus angolensis palliatus | reverse complement strand
CAAAAAAGATTTATCCAATACTTGCCCTGTATTCACTTCCAATTAATTATTATAAATAACAGTTAACCATTCGAGAGGGTCAGAAAAAATGTCAAACAAGTTTAAAGAAGATGTGACCAGCCTGGGTAACATAGACCCCTTGCTTTCAAAAGATTTTTTGAAAATAGCCAGGTGTGGTGGCATGTACCTGTAGTCCCAGCTACCCGGGAGGCTGAGGCAGGAGAATGGCGTGAACCCGGGAGGTGGAGCTTGCAGTGAGCTGAGATCTGGCCACGGCACTCCAGCCTGGGCGACAGAGCGAGACTCCGTCTCAAAAAAAAAAAAAAAGAAATTAAGTATATTATAGCAGACATTAAAACTCCTCTACTAGGTATCATCTGGGATAAAGATCCCCAAGGATGTCTATGTCCTAATCCCCAGAACCTTTGGCAAAAAGGGACTTTACAGCCATGATAAAGGTTAGAGATCTTGAGAGAGGGAGATTATCCTGGGTTATCAGATGGACCCGCTCTAATAACATGTGCTCTTTTGTTTTTGTTTTTGTTTTTGTTTTTTGAGACAGGGTCTCACGCTGTCACCCAGGCTGGAATGTAGTGGCATGATCTCGGCTAACTGCAGCCTCGACTTCCAGGGCTCAAAAAAATCCTGCCACCTCAGCCTCCCAGGTAGCTGGGACTACAGACAGGCACCACCACACCCACCTAATTTTCATATTTTTTTGTAGAGACAGATTTTGTCACGTTGCCCAGGCTGATCTTAAACTCCTGAGTTTAAGTGATCTGCCCACCTTGGCCTCCCGAAGTGCTGGGATTACAGGTGTGTGCCCCTGCACTCCACCTACATGTACTCTTAAGAGCTGAGAATCTTGTGGCTGAGCAATGCCACAACAGAAAAAGAGGCAGGAGAGATTCGAAAGCATGAAAGGACTTGACCCACTCTTGCTGGCTTTCAAGATGGAGAAAAGGGGACCATGGGCCAAGGAGTATGGGTGACCTCTACAAGCTGAATGAGCCCTTAGCTGACCACCATCAAGAAAACAGGACCTTAGCCCTACAATCATGTGACACTGAATTGCAACAACCTGAATATGCAAGAAACAAATTTTTCTCAAGAGCCTCTAGAAAGAATGTAGCCCTCTAGATACCTTGACGTTAGTCCTGTGAGGCTCACGTTAGACTCCTGATCCTCAGAACCATAAGTTAATACCTCTGTGCTATTTTAAGCCACTCCATGGTTGGTTTGGAGTATAAAGTAAATTTTCTAGAAAGAAAACCAAAAAACAAAGGTATGAAAAATAAAGGAGAACATACAAGAAAATCAGAAGACTGATCCCAGAGGTCTAACATCCAAAAAAGAGGCCAACAGAATGACATGGAAGAAACAGAAAAAAAGAAGTCATCGGTGAAATAATGCAGGGAATTTCCCCAAACTGAAGGATTTCAAGATTGAAAGGGCTCACTGAGAACATAGCATAAATTTATAAAGTTCAGAACACTGAAGATAAAGACCCCACAAGTTCTAGAGATGAAAAAAAATTGTTACATTCAAAGTAAAAGGAATAACAATGGCTTTGGAGTCGTGAACAACAAAACTAGAAGACAACGGAGGATTAGCCTTAATTTACTGAAGTTTCTACCTTATTTTCTTCTTAGATTGAAAAGACAGAATGGGAGCATGTAAGAAAGTTAGGGATGAGTAATAAGTGAGGGGTGAATAGAAACAATGAATCCTCATCATTCATAGTGGAAAACTGGTGGATAATGCTGAAAACTGGAATTATCAATATATGCAACTTAAAAAAAAAAAAAAAAAACTGAGCCAGATGTGGTGGCTCATGCCTGTAATCCCAGCACTTTGGGAGGCCAAGGCGGGCAGATCACTTGAGGTCAGGAATTCAAGACCAGCCTGGCCAATATAATGAAACCCAATTCCTATTAAAAATACAAAAATTAGCCAGGTGTGGTGGCGGGTGCCTGTAATCCCAGCTACTCAGAAGGCTGAGGCAGGAAAATGGCTTGAACCAGGGAGGCAGAGGTTGCAGTGAGCCGAGATCGCGCCACCACATTCCAACCTGGGCAACAGAGCCTAGACTCTGTCAAAAACAAACAAACAAACAAACAAACACCTAAATGAATTTTATTTGAAAGTGGTTGCCTTCAGGGAGGAAAATGCAAAGGGTAAGAGGGTGAACTGCTGGGTTTTTCTGTTTTGTTTTTTTGCAAAAATCCTTGTTTGTCTCTTCAAAATACGTACATGTATAACTATAAAAAACTAAAAACTGGAAAGTGAAAATAAAAAGACAAAGATAAATTAGTGAGACAATAAGTTTAAAAAAAAAAATTAGGTTGCATGAATATACTAGGTAGCACAAACTTTTTTTAGGGAGAAGCTACTTGCTATTTCCCTGAATCCTTGAAGTAGCCATGAAATCTCTGTGTTTGTTCTGTGAAGAGAGCTCTCAAGCCCCACACATTTCCAGTGAAATATAAGGACCCCTACTGACACTATTCCCAATTTTCCTTTCAGCTCTGAAAATCTATGGTGCGTAGGAAGATGGACAAAACATTTTTTGTGATGAGAAAGCAAAGCAGATTGTGATCACATTTTTGGAAAAAATATATTTGCATATTCGATCTTATGCACAGAAAGATATCTGGCAAGACATTGACAAATGTTAATAATAGTTACTTCTTAATGGTAGGCTCAGATTATTTTTATTATCCTCTTTAGTTTGTTCTTGATATATTTTTTAACACTGAGCTTATCATATTAACAGTAATCTGCATTGTTTAATAAGTACTGGCTGGACACGGTGGCTCATGCCCATAATCCCAACACTTTGGGAGGCCAAGGCGAGTGGATCGCTTGAACCCAGGAGTCTGAGACCAGTCTGGGCAACATGGTGAAACCCTATGTCTACAAAAAATACAAAAAGTAGCTGGGTGTGGTGGCACATGCCTGCAGTCCCAGGTACCTGTGGGATTGAGGTGAGAGGATTGCTTGAGCCCCAGCAGGTCAAGGCTGCAGTGAACCGTGATTGCACCACTGCACACCAGCCTGGGCAACACAGTAAGACCCTGTCTCAAAAAAAAAAAAAAAAGGACAGAAAGAAAAGAAAAGAAATAGGTACAGAGTTTCAGTTGGGTTGATGAAAGAGTTCTGGAGTTCTGTGAATGTACTAAATGCCACTGGGCTATACAGTTTAAATGGTTAAAGTGGTAAATATTATCTTGTATATATGTTACCAACACAACAAAAAAGATTTATCCAATACTTGCCCTGTATTCACTTCCAATTAATTATTATAAATAACAGTTAACCATTCGAGAGGGTCAGAAAAAATGTCAAACAAGTTTAAAGAAGATGTGACCAGCCTGGGTAACATAGACCCCGTCTCTATATTTTAAAAATAATTTATATAATTTTTTTAAGTTTGAAAAAGACACCGAATACTGTAAAATTGCCTAACAATTGATATTTTCTGAAGGCAGCTCTCTTGGTGGGATGTAACTCCTACGTTTCTCTCAAAAGTTTTTGTTGTTGTTGTTCCATAAGGAAAATGAATTTAAGAGAAGTTTGGGCCAGGCACAGTGGTGCACACCTGTGATGCCAGCTGCTCAGGAGGCTGAGGAGGGCAGATCACTTGAGCCCAGGAGATTGAGGCTGCAGTGAACCCTGATTGTACCACTGCACTCCAGCCTGGGTGACAGATGGAGACCCTGTCTTAAAAAATAAAAATAAAAATGAGAAGTTTGATTCTCAGTAGGGGCATGAGAAAGGTAGAGTAATATGGTTCTCCCATGCAAAATGTTCTTTTTTTAAATGTATTTATGTATTTATTTTTTAATTTTGAGGTGCAGTCAAAATTTAAAAAAAGATCACGCCAGGCTGGAGTGCAATCACCTCAAGTGATCCGTCTACCTCAGCCTCCCAAAGTGCTAGGATTACAGGCATGAGCCACCACGCCTGGCTAAAATGTTTTGACCATTGTTGCAGTCAGGGTCCCTGTCACATAGCTTGTGAGATGGAGATTTGAGTGCTAGGAGTGGATTGGTGAGCACCCTGGGATCCAACCTGTTGGGAAGAGAAACCGGAAGGATTCAATGAAGGAAGAACGGACTGTGTGCGATGCAGTCACAACAGAGGCCTCATCCCATTACTTCAGAAGCTCTGGAGCCAGTGTCTCTTCAGAGTTGTTCCAAATTGAAGCAAACAGCCCTGCCTTTATATCCCCATGCTGATCCACCCTAGGAAGTGGGCTGCCCTCAGGAAATGATCTTGGGCAAGGTGGCTTTTCAATATTGAGGGCAGTTCTCACCAAGGAACTTCCCTGAGGGTCATCAGCTGCCAACATTCCCAGTCCTGAAGGGAAGATGTGGATGGCACCACTCAGTGTCCTCACCAATCATATATTCTAGAACCTTCTTGGGCTTTTCGACCTGTATCATAAATCATCCATATGAATCAGAATAGAACCGAGGAGTGTCAACCAGGAAGGTAAAGACTGAACCTACCTTCCAATGAAATTGGAGTTTAAGAATAAGGAGAAAAATGTTCCACTCCCCGGATATTAGGACGTTGACCCCAGAGCCTTCTCAGAGAGCCAAAAACGTACTCCAAATGACCCTGTAATGATATACTATGGCACTGTCACCAAAATCTTTTCAAAGCAGCTCCAAAGGAAGCTTTGTTCATGGTGTAACTTAAGCCCAACT
Source organism: Colobus angolensis palliatus (assembly GCF_000951035.1). Taxonomy (NCBI): domain Eukaryota; kingdom Metazoa; phylum Chordata; class Mammalia; order Primates; family Cercopithecidae; genus Colobus; species Colobus angolensis. Next base: position 17,087,217 of record NW_012114710.1, on the reverse strand, counting down.
CTTTTTCTCCAGCCCTAAAAAAGAAAAGAAAAATACTGAAGTCATTTCATGGGCTTATTCCTAAAGCCCAAGATGTACAATAGTATAAGTGCTTTTTCTTTACGAAAACATCAAAACAAAAATGGTGCATCATTAAAGAGAATCTCTCTTTCCCTCAATTATGTTCTGTCTTGCTTCCCCTCAAGGGAAACCGCCAAAGAAGGAGGAGGTTTATGAAGTAAATGACTAGATGCAGATGTGAAATGACCTACCAGAGAGCTACTCCTGCTGACACAGGATAGAAATATTCTCCCTCCAGTCTCTACCAATAAACCAGCTGAGCTCTCCCCATTAGTCAGGAGACTTAGGAAATCCCACTTGCTGGCCTACGGATGAACTGCCTTAAAAATATTTCCTCAGGTTCTCTACATTTTCTTTAAGGTTTTAAATTCTGCACTAGAAAAAAGTTGAATTATTTTCTCCAATTCACACTTCATTACATTCAATACTGGAATTTTAATGAAGCCAAAGATCAATGTGAGGATACCTACTAACATTCTGACTCTCTTCACAACCTTGGGGCGACAGAATGACATCTTGCAAATGAGGACACTGCAACACAAAGAATATAAGGAAACCTACTGAAAATCAAATACCTCTTAAATGTCAGAACTGTAACTCACCAGAGATCTCCCTTCAAGTTTAGAGTTCTTCTCACTACACCACAAAATGGCTCTGAGGGTGAATTAATGCATTGTCACAGCTTAAGTCAGGAGAAAGAAACAAGCACATGTGAGCACTTCCTATATAACCCAGCAGCCTGGTGCCCATCCCAAGGGACAGACCTAGAATCAAAAAATTATGGAACAGTCATGTGACTTGGGGCTAGAAACTCCTGCAAGTGAACATCTGGTTTGGTTCTTTGCCTTCAAGGAAATAGCTTTATTGTTATGTCCGTTTTCTTGGAATAGGAGTTGAGTCCAAAGAGGATCAGTAAGTGCCCAGGGCTTACAGTTACTGATGAAGAGACAACCAAATTTGAATCCTCAGAATTACTTTGTGGTATAGGAAACAGCCAGACTATTTTGAACTGACTTTGGTCATGTTTCAGGCAGCCCGGGAAGGGACATTTTCTCAATAGGTGGAGTGGACTTCTGTGTAGACAATGAGGTGTTAAATTTTAATTTAATTTATTTATTTTGAGAGAGGGTTTCACTCTATCACCCAGGTTGGAGTGCAGTGGCGCAATCATAGTTCACTGTAGCCTCGAACTCCCAGATTTGAGTGATCCTCCTGCCTCTGCCTCCCAAGTAGCTAGAACTACAGGCATGTGCCACCACATCTGGCTAAATTTTAAATTTTCTGTAGAGACAAGGTCTTGCTATGTCGCCTAGGCCTTGAACTCCTGACCTCCCTCCTCAGTCTCCCGAAGTGCTGGGATTACAGGCATGAGCCACAACGCCTGGCCCAGTGGAGTTTAAGGGGCGTCAGATTACTATTAATAAACTGAGGCTGGGCACAGTGGCTTATGCCTGTAATCCCAGCACTTTGGGAGGCCAAGGTGGGTGGATCACCTGAAGTCAGGAGTTTGAGACTAACCTGGCCAACACGGTGAAACCCCATCTCTACTAAAAATACAAAAATTAGCTGGGCATAGTGGTGGATGCCTGTAATCCTAGCTACTCAGGAGGCTGAGGCAAGAGAATCACTTGAACCCAGGAGGCAGAGGTTGCAGTGAGCCAAGATGGCACCACTGCACTCTAGCCTAGGCAACAGAGCATGATTCCATCTCAAAAAAGAAAAAGAAAAAGAAACTGAATATACAAATGGACATTGGAGGCCGGGTGCGATGGCTCACACCTATAATTCCAGCATTTTGGGAGGCTGAAGCAGGAATTCCAGACAATGGCCAGACTATATATTACCGTAGAACCCTGTCCCACAACCTGTGTCAACCAGTCCAGAAAGCCAAACCACAGCCTATGCAGCAATCAGCCCAGAATAGTTAGGACTTTGCCCATAACTGTCAGGATTCCTATTTTTTGCCTACTTCCAACTCAGGACCAACCAGAGGAAGCCAAATATGCTCCCCAAACTAATCATAGGAGATGCCCACTGCTAATTGGCCTGCCCCCGGCTTCCCCATGCCAACAACCCCTAATCAAATCATACTGGAAGCCTTTGGTGGTTTTTTGTTTTGTTTTTTCATTATAAATCTTCCCCTTCTCCTGGCTGCCTTTGAGTCTCTGCCAAACACAAATGATGGTGGCTGACTCCCTGGATAGAGCAGGCTCTGAATAAAGAGCCTCTGATTGTTCTCATTTGGGCATCTTTGTTTATTTCTACATTTTTCCTGGAGGTTCACAAGACACGGGCTGCACTGCCTGCTGCTGCAGACCCCCGCCTTCAGTCAGGTGTGGCTTCAGGAAGACCCCTTGTGTCTTGCTGCTTGTGGCCTTTGAGTCAATGATGACATGGTAAATCAGCACCAGGCTTACATTCTGCTCTTTTACATTGAGTTCTTTGGCCATTTATTCTGTTTGGTACCCAAGTTATTAATTTATCCTCATTTGTTTGGCATCCTTTGTGGAATCAGTTCCTTTTTTTTTTTTTTTCTTTTTTTCAAGATGGAGTCTTGCTCTGTCGCCCAGGTTGGAATGCAATGGCACGATCTCAGCTCACTGCAACCTCCCATGTTCAAGTGATTCTCCTGCCTCAGCCTCCCAAGTAGCTGGGATTATAGGTGCACACCACCACGCCTGGCTAATTTTTGTATTTTTGGTAGAGACGGTGGTTTCACCATGTTGGCCAGGCTGGTCTTGAACTCCTGACCCCGTGATCCACCCGCCTCAGCCTCCCAAAGTGCTGGGATTACAGGTGTGAGCCACTGTGCCTGGCCCCTAATCAGTTCCATTTATTTTCATCCTTTTTGCTCTTGCTTGTGCTTTCAATTTGCATTACGCTGTCTAAAAGCATTGTTTGACACCAAAGGAGAATCAAAAGGTATAGCCCAGGCATAGGCCCTATTAGCCAATTTTTTTGAATCATCCTCACAGACTGGGGAATTTGTGGTTCTCACCAAAATGGTAGCTATTCAGACAAATTTTGTTGTAGATTACCAATAAAACTGAATAAGTCACTTCTGTCTTTGTCTTGATTTTTTCTCCCAGGAGCTTGGCTTTGCTCCAGAGAGAATGCTGTTTTTCTGTCTGTTTTTCTGCATACTAGGGGGCACAGATTGTGGGGTCTCCATTCAGAGGTGGCCCATTGTCAAGTTGGGGCCTGAGACACAAAGTGCAAAACCATTACTTTTAGGTAATTGTTGCCCCCTCTCCAGGGGTTGTGTAAGTCTAGGTCTTCTCCTCTTCCAGGAAAAACTTCTTACTGGAACTCTCATTATAACCCTAATTCTTGTGACTTCTTTCTAAATGCACGATTTCACCAAGGTCCTTCAATGGCCACTCTGGGGAAACATTTGACTTCAGCAATATTGTTCATTTGAGAGGGACCTTAGAAAAGAAAGGAAATAAGCTTTCTCATGTCCAGTGGGCACTACTTTTTTATTGGTATGTGGAGGCCTCTGAATGAAATTTGGATTCAATAATTGGTTCACTAAAAAACTATTTGGTCAAAGCTAATGAGGAATTTGACAAACTTAAGCAAGAACAAACTAGACTCATTTCCCTAGTAAAGCCTCCCCACTGCTTGTTCTCAGCTACTTCCCTATATCCAGCGCTTCCTCTTCTGCCTTATCCTTCTGATCTCTTTCCTTCTGCCCGTCCATAGGCTCCTCCCTCTGCTTTCCCCGCATCCAGACTCCCCAACCTTCGCTAACAACTTTCCTAAGACCTGAAAATGAGTTGCCTCTAAACATCAATCCTGCCCTTGAACCAGCATGCAACTGTAAAATTTAAATCTTAGACCCTCTGAACTTTGTGACCATTTTCAGTACAACCATGTGAAACATCAATCCCGATGATACATCATCAATGGAAACCATAATAATACTACATTGAACTGGGCCAAAGGATCTCACCCAGAAGATCCCATTAGCTGCTTCTCCCCACCTTGAACCATGGCCAAATCGTGTTAGATTCATCTAGACCCACTTATGCCTGAATGCTAGTTCACTTCTGTTCTTCCCAGTTAGGTGAACCGGTAATTCCCTTTTTAACTTAAGCTACCTTAAGTTGACTGTCTATCACTTGTAATCAAAATAATACTGATGGCTGAGCCTGGTGGCTCACACCCATAATCCCAACAGTTTGGGAGACTGGGGTGGGAGGATCACTTGAGCCCAAGAATTTGAGACCAGCTTGGGAAACATAGGGAGACCCCACCTCTACAAAAAATTTAAAAATTAGTGTGGTGGTACGTGCCTGTGATCCCTACTTGGGAGGCTGAAGTGGAAGGATCACTTGAGCCCAGGAGGTTGAGGCTATAGTGAGCTGTGATTGTGCCACTGAACTCCAGCCTGGGTAACAGAGCAGGACCCTGTCTCAAAAAAAAAAAAAAAGAAAAAAAATGCTGATGAATATAGTAGAAACTTACAAGATGTACTAAGAAGTATGATTTAAACCTTGAAAGTTGTGTGTAGTCACAGGTGAAGGGTTTTAATCACACGAGTGATATGGTCAGTCTATTTGACTTTATCCGATTGGTCTTGAATTAGACGTGAGGACAAAAAAAAAAAAGAGAAGCTGGCAGTCATTGACCCAGTCCTGACAGTTCCATGCTTTTTGCTGCAGAGCTTGTGATTTAGCTTCCTGAACTGGTTGTGGGCCAGAGTTCTTCATCATAGATATCTGATCATTATCTATTTCTTTCTTTTTTTTTTTTTTTTAGACAGAGTCTCACTCTGTTGCCCAGGCTAGAGTGCAGTGGTGCATTCTTAACTCACTGCAACCTCCACCTCCCTGGTTCAAGTGATTCTCATGCCTCAGCCTCATGAGTAGCTGGTTTACAGACTCGCGCCACTACGCCTGGCTAATTTTTTGTACTTTTAGTAGAGATAAGGTTTCACCATATTGGCCAGGCTGGTCTCGAACTCCTGGCCTCAAGTGATCTACCCACCTTGGCCTCCCAAACTGCTGGGATTACAGGCGTGAGCCACTGTGCCCGGCCAGATCATTGTATATTTCTTTATTCAGTCTCTCAGTCCCGTTTTGGTGTCTCACTTTTGAGAAGTTTCCCAGCTCACAAAATGTTGGAGATCCAGATCTTTACTTCTTGGACACTGTCCAGTTGTCTCCATAGCTAATTGAGAGATCTTGACTTCTTGTATCATCATTGTGATCGTCCAGCAAGAAAGTGACTGAACGGATACCTTTAAGACTCTGACGACAATACAGTAGATCAGTATGATGACCACTATGACAAAAACAAGAGCAATTAATATTACCTGTAAAATGCTTCAAAACGAGGAACCCCAATTGCTCAACTCAGAATAAGAGAACACGATTGTGGGTGGTAGGAGGAGTATAGTTTTTGAGTAAGAGGCAATGCCCTACGAGGTTCTTATACAATGCTTCCTGTAAAACGTGTGTCTCAGTCACTTGATGTAAAATTTGGTTTACCTCAGGTTAAACTCAAGTGGGCTTTTTTTTTCCTTAGCAACAATAAGAGCTGTAACTCTTTAGAATAGAACTTCTTCAACCCATCCTGAAAATAGACTCAAAATAACTAAAATATATTAAAATTCCATGGAGAGAATGAAATAGATGCAGGAAGACACTCAAAGGGCCCTTGAAGTTTTGATTCCTGGCTATGCCCTACCCTTACAATTTTTCTAAAATTATGTTGTTGACAGGTGACATATGACCTGCAAATAACCTCAGCCATCTTTAAAAATTTTCCCCATCAATGTTGATTTGAGATAGTAACCAATCTTTCTGTACCAAAAGGAGTAGTTTCATGGAGAAATGTAGCTAATGTTCATTTGAAATCATCTGAGGCCACCAGCCTGGTTGGAAGGATTAGAGATTATGTGTGTGAAGGGTGTAACCAGATGTTTTTCTATTCTTCCTCTCTAAAACAAGAAACTACAAATTGGTATTTTGTAATGGCCTCTTTGAATCTCTCCAGAGATTTATCTTTTGAGGGTTTACTTGGGATCATAACCTTGATTAAGGCTTCTTATTAGGAAATGCTGCTGGAGCATTTCTTTAGCTTACAAAGTCTCTTTCTGCATGGGCCTCAACCTTTACAGTAGCTCCCTTTCCAGATAGTAGGGGTGCACCTAAAGTTCCTTAATTTGTTCTTCATTTTTGATGGGGGTTCCATCTGAGATGTTTTGTTTCCAAAGCATGCTCAAACCTAGTTGGTCAATTAGGTACTTCCGGTACCTAGTTGACCAGCTCTACCAAGTGCAAAAGTTGTCTGCTGAGTTTTATTTCATTTTTTATTATTATTTTTAAATTCACAAGTAAAACTTAAATATATTTATGATGTACAATGTGAAGTTTTGATATATGTAAGATATTTAACATATGCATTATTTCACACACTTATTTCTTTAGTGAGAACACTTCGTTGTCTGGATGAAATTGTTATATGTTCTCAGTAGTAATGTCTGTATTGCAGGAGAAAACACGAGGTCAAATAGGGAGCCTAGAACTAGTTCGGGAGAAGTATTGACAAGTTTTGCAGTGACAGCTATTGCACTAAAATAAGTGAGATAAACTTCTGTGACCAGGTCCAGGATGAGGCTGCAGTAAGCAATGGGTTTTGAAGGTTCCCATGGAGTTAAAATCCCAAGGGTATGTCTAGATTGCTCATGCCCCTGTTACATTTGCACATTCTCTTGCTCTCAAATGTTATTGAAAAATGTTTTTTACATTATCCCAAATATACATATTCTCTGCATGTTTGAGTTATGGTCCAATTAATTTTTTTTTTTTTTTGGAGATGAGGTCTCCCTTTGTCACCTAGCCTGGAGGGCAGTGGCATGATCTAGGCTCACTTCAGCCTCCACCTCCTGGGCTCAAGCAAACCTTCCACCTTAGCCTCCTGAGTAGCTGGGACTACAGTCATGCACAATCATACCTGACTAGTTTTTGTATTTTTTCTAGTGACGAGGACTCACTATATTGCCCACCTGGGCTCAATCCACCTATATCAGCCTCCCTCTCAAAGCGCTGGGATTACAGGTGTGAGCCACTGCGCCGGGCCATCCAATCAATTCTTATGGGAAGTATTTCAGGCAAGGCTATTAGGAGACTTTGCCCAACTTTCGGGGCCATTTTTTGACCTTCTGGTTTATTGTGAAAGAAGAATCCTCGGTACCTTGCTGGATAAGTTCAATTGGTTTTTTCTGTCCAGGATTTAGCATCTGAGTTTCTGATCAACATTTGTATAATTTGATACAGCTCAGGTAACCCTGAGGTCGTATGTGCCCAGGTCAACATCAACTCAAAGACTAATAAGGTGAGAAAAGCCCAATGAGCTTAGTTGCTCAAATGGAAAAAGTTCAATCAAGAATGGTTCATTCAGGCTGGGCATGGTGGCTCATGCCTGTAATCCCAGTACTTTTGGGAGGCCAGAGCAGGCAGATCACTTGAGGCCAGGAGTTCAAGAACAGCCTGGCCAACACGGTGAAACCCCGTGTCTGATAAAAATACAAAAATTAGCCGTGCATGGTGGTGCACGCCTGTAAGCTACTTAAGAGGCTGAGGTGGGAAGATCACTTGAGTCCAGGTGGTAGAGGTTGCAGTGAGCCAAGATCGTACCACTGCACTCCAGCCTGGGTGACAGAGCAAGACTCTGTCTCAGAAAAAAAAAAAAGAAAAAAGAATGGTTCCTTTGCGAATTCAGCCGGGGCCAGGTACAGTGGCACCTGCCTATAATCTGAGCACTTTGGGAGGCCAAGGCAGGAGGATCACTTGAGGCCAGAAGTTTGAGACCAGTCTAGGCAACATGGCAAAACCTTATCTCAACAAATAATTTAAAAATGAGCTGGACATAGTGGTGTGTACCTGTGATCTCAGCTACTCAGGAGGCTGAGGTGGGAAGATCACTTGAGTCCAGGTGGTGGAGGCTGCAGTGAGCCATGATTGCACCACTGCACTCCAGCATGGGCAACAGAGTGAGACCCCATTTCAAAAATTAAAAACAAAAAAAGATTCAGGTGCCCTGAACTCGGGGTTCCTCTCCTGTTACCGTTTTATATGCAGGCCCTGTTTGTATCACCTGGTAGGAATTGAGATTCAGGCTACTGAAAAAAATCAATACTAGGGCTACCACTTTTTCTATGAGTAAGAGTCCTTTGGTTCTGGAATGTTGTGACAATATCCATAAAATAGGCAGTCTAATTTGTTAGCTTGCAAGTAGAATAAAATCTCACACCCTTCACAGCTCTTAGGCATCGTATTATTACAACTGTAGATTTCCTTTTCCTGCATTCAATTATGATTCTCAGGGAGAATTTCGGTAGTAAGAAAGGTACTATTTATTCATTGAATTGGAGGAACAAGTAGGGCATCCCAGTGGAGATGACCAATAGAGAGTCGGATATTGCCATGTCTGGCATATAAGTGGCACTAAAGACAGGAATTTGTGAGAGATAACCCAGGAAAAACACATAACATATATGATATGCTGGAGTCAGCTCATATCTGCTTAACGTCAGTGAACTGCATGCATATCTTCCCAATGCTATGTTCAGTGACTTCATCTTGGTATCTTGAGACTGGCCATAATGAGAGTATTTACACCATGGAAATTAACAAATGCTACAAATCAGGGCTTCCTCCACCCCCATGAGAGCTAGTAATTATCAGCATGCTACAAGAGGATGGTGTAGCTGATAAATGATCACAGCAACTTCCATCATCTATTTTCTTCTTCTGTGAAATGTAAAGAATAATTGTGTCTATGTCATGGGATTTTTTAGAGGATTAAATGAGTTTGTAGAACATGTACAATAGTAGTCTTGGTACATATTGTATCTAATCAAATCTGAGATGCTACCAAATTGAAAATTTGGCATTCTTTTAGGCCATACTGCCAAGAAAGAAGAAGAAGCAGTTAATTAAATCATGTGTTCTTGCCACACTGATTTTAAGACACATATCAATTTCAGAGATGGCAAAATGTGAAAAAAAAAAGTCTGTCTGGAATGAATATTGTAAGTAGCATACTTTTAACATGCTTCACTAATGGTGTATTATCACTGTGAGTACCTAAAATGTGTGTATGCATAGTAAAAAAAAAACATTTGTTTCGGGTTCTACAATTTTAATCACTAATATAATCAAAGTTTCTATCCATAAAATGCTCAGAAATCAGATGGTTTGCATTAATGAAAGCTCAGCATATAAATAGGTGGGAAAGAAAAAATTAGAAATATTACTATTTTTTTCAAAATAAAACCAGACACAAAATTCAGTGAGTTATGAATTTCAAATAGTTAAAAACAACAATAACAACAACAACAATGGAGATCTAAACATACAAGAAGCATTGATGGGGCACAACAGTAACACCTGTAATCATACACAAGTGAATGCAAAACCAGTTCTCTAAACAGTTTATCCACATCTTAGAAAACGTGAACTTACATGAAAAGCGAGGGAAATACTGAGTGTGCTTATTTGACTAATTAAAAGATAGGGGACTGGTAAATAAGGTCCCTAGAAGAAAGATAGGGGACTGGTAAATAATGACAAAGGAAGGGAATTGGCTACAGTGTAATTAGCTCAAGGCTGTGGGAATACATTTATATTGTATAAAGAAAAATTCCTGGAAACAAATGAGTCCAAGCTACCAAACTTGGAGAGAGGAGAAACTACTATGTTTGCACAAAAGAACTTCAAAGGGAAACAGGGCTTATTTTCTTTTACACCATTGCAACTAAAAAATAATAGAAGAGTCTACTATAATTAAGTGAAGACTTTACAGCTATTACAGAGAACACAGAGTTTTAAGCAGGCTATAAAACACAATGACTTTTCTGGGAAGAGGGAGGTATGGGAAATAATGAAAAACAAAACCAAACTCATAATGACTTTCAGAAAAACTTAACTCTCAACCCCTTGGAAGCAATCTCCAGTTCCCTCTGGGGAAGAAGCCTAATGTTTAGCATGAGAAGATACAGCTTTGACTCCAGGACTCAGCCCACTGCAGCTGGGTTCGTTTGCCTAAATGTGTACTTGCCAACTGACCACAGCTGGGGCGCTCTGCTGGAAATAGTTTGCAAATCAGTCTCCATACCATAAGGAGTAGACATTCCCCAAGACCAATGTAATGGATGTAGTATAAAATTTTGAAGCCGGGAATGTGTTTCTGGCATGTCATTTGGATATGAGCCTTGGGCAAGGTCGTCTGTGAACCTCAGAGTGTTTTTGTTTGTTTGTTTGTTTCTTGAGATAGGGTTTTGCTCCATCACCCACACTAGAGTGCAGCGGCATGAACACAGTTCACGGCAGTCTGGACCTCCTGGGCTTAAAAGTGATCCTACTACCTAATTCTCCTGAGTAGCTGGGACTACGGGTGCAAACCACCATGGCTGGCTAATTTTTTTTTATTTTTTAAGGAGATAGTGTCTCATCATGTTGTCCTGGCTGGTCTCAAATTCCCAGGTTTGAGTGAGCCTCCCATCTCAGCCTCCGCAAGTGCTGGGATTATAGGTGTGAGCCACAGTGCTGGGCCAAACTTCAGAGTTCTTATCAGCAGTAAAGAATAGTGAGACTTGCCTGCCAAGAGTCATAAGACTCCTGAAAAGATCAAGATATGTGTTTTAAAAATTATTTTAAAACTGTAAAAATGTTTTATAGTAAGAAATGAATTACTATTACTACTACCGCTGCTACTCTTATTCGCCCTGCAAATAGCGTATCAGTCACCATATCACTGTATGATGAACTTGGGACACAATTCTGCACAAAATGATAGTAAACGGACATTAAGACTGCTTTGGGAGGCTGAGGCAGGAGGATCGCTTGAGCTCCAACAGTTTGAGATCAGCCTGGCCAACATAGTGAGACCCTGTCTCTGCAAAGAAAATAATTTTTTTTTTTAATTAGCTGGTGCAGTGGCATGGGCCTATGGCCCCAGCTGCTTGGGAGACTGAGGTGGGAAGTTTGCTTGAGACCAGGAGTTTGAGGATGTAGTGAGCTATGATCAAGCCACCACACTCCAGACTGAGCAACAGAGCAAGACCCTGACTCTTTAAAAAACATTTTTTTAAAGATATATTAACATGTGTTAAAAAAAAAAAAACAAAAAAAAACGGGTGTTTCAAGATAGAAGTTATGCTTCATTTTCTATTATAAAATCTAAAGGAATTCCAGAAAAATCATGAGCTTTTAATTCAGGCAGACAGGAATTTGAATGTGGACTTTACATTTTACTAGCTATGTGATGGTGGGCAGGTTACTTAAGCTCTCTGAGTTTAGGGAATCCTACCTCACAGGCTTGTTGCAGGCATTCCATTGTGTAAAGTGTGTAGCTCAGTGAATTCCAGGTCCGTGCTCTGCTCTCAGATACTTTATCTTTTTTCCTCACATTTTTGTACAGAGCTTTGGAAGAGCTCTGTGGGGTTATGGGTGATGGTTTATGTAACCCTGTCCCTCTTTTTTTTTTTTTCTTTTTGAGATGGAGTTTCACTATTTGTTGCCCAGGCTGGAGTGCAGTGGCTTGATCTCGGCTCACCGCAACCTCCGCCTCCTGGGTTGAAAGGATTCTCCTGTCTCAACCTCCCAAGTAGCTGGGATTACAGGCTCCCATCACCATGCCCGGCTAAATTTTGTATTTTTAGTAGAGATAGGGTTTCACCATGTTGGCCAGGCTGGTCTCAAACTCCTGACTTCAGGTGATCCACCTGCCCAGCCTCCCAAAGTGCTGGGATTACAGGCGTGAGCCATCGTGCCTGCTCTCATTTTGTTTTTGACACAGCTTTATGGTGATAAAGCAGTCAAGAGAAACAGTTGCTTTTCTGCTATTTGAGATTACCACATATAAATAAGAGATGAGACAGAAAATCTGCAGTTATGTTTTATGTCAATAGAGCCAAAAGCTTCATTAACTGATAATGGCATTTATTCCACACTTTCTGTGTGTTAGGCACTGTGTTTTGTTTTGTTGTTGTTGTTTTTCATGAGACAGGGACTATATTACCCATAGTGGTCTTGAACACCTTGGCTCCAGCAATCCTCCTGCCCCAGCCTCCTGAATAGCTGGGATTATAGGCACTCACCAGCTCAGTATGAAGTCTTTTTTTTTGAGATGGAGTCTTGCTCTGTCGTCCAGGCTGGGGTACAGTGGCACAGTCTCAGCTCACTGCAACCTCCACCTCCCAGGGTCAAGCGATTCTCCTGCCTCAGCCTCCCAAGTTGCTAGGATTACAGGTGTGTGCCACCACACCCAGCTATTTTTTGTGTTTTTAGTAGAGACAGGGTTTCACCATGTTGGCCAGGCAGGTCTCAAACTCCCGACCTCAGGTGATCCACTGGCCTTGGCCTCCCAGAGTGCTGGGATTACAGACATGAGCCACTACGCCCAACCCAGTATGAAGTCTTAAATGGCTGTTTTCATTTAATCCATACATAACCCTGCAAGGAATTATTAATGACCTGTATTCATTAATACAAATTGCTGCTGTAACAAATCACCACACAGTTAGTGACTGAAAGCACCGCAAATATATTCTTTTGAAGGTCTGGAGATCAGAAGGCTAAAATGGGTCTGCAGGGTATGGTATGGCCCTCCTGGAGGCTGTAGGAGAGACTGTTTCCTTGCCTGATCTAGCTTCTAGAGAATGCTCACCTCCCTTGGCTTATGGGCCCTGTATCACTCTGACCTGTGCTTCCATCATTGCATTTCCTGTCACTTTCCTCCCTCTCTGTTTGCTGTATTATAAGAACCCTTGTGATTACACTAAACCCTCTCAGATAATCCAGGATAAGCCCCCCATCTTAAAATCTTTAATTCTTAATAATGTCTAAAGTCCTTAATTAAAACTGCAAAATATCTTGCCATGCGAAGTAACTATGTACAGTCTTTGGGAATCCTGTATGTTAAATAGGCACGTGTGCCAGACAGAATGATGACCTGCCTCCACTTCCCTGCTAAGACGTCCATGGCTTTGGGAAGAGGGTGCATGTCATCATTCTGTCTAGCACACATGCCTATTTAACATATGAGGGAACTGAGGCTTGCACATGGTGCATGAACACTCAAGTTGTGCACTTCGTAAATGAGAACCCAAGTTCTGGGTCTTGAGCCCAGATGGCAGCCTCTATCCTCTACTACATGAGCCTTGGGCCCAGAAGCACACACTGCCAATTTGTATGAACAGATGTGCTTTGTTTTGGGTATGGTTAGTACACTGATGGGGGTGACCACATTTGATAAATACGGATCAGACATAGATTTATTTTGTACATTGTCTCAAGCTCCAGCAGCCATACTTATTATCTATTGTCAGACCGATCACCTTCAAGACAAATTTTGTACCTACTTGGCATTACACCAGTTGTTACAGATAATTAAACAAAGACCCAATTCTTAATCCCTGAGGGAATTTCTAAGACAAACCAGCATAAAAATGCAAAACTTTATGTGTCGGAATAAAGACCAGATGGGACTGCTGCCCCAACTGGGAAGGACAGTTAACACATTTATTAATTTTGAACTGTTTTGTGTGTCTTTTGCAATGGGGTTAATAACTTACTTCGGTTACTATATCTTATTTACTATTATTACTTCAGTGAAAATACTGGTGGAGATTGATTTCTTGCTTTAAATATTTAAAGCATGGAGTTTAAGCCTCCTTATAGGAATGTAAGAAACAATGACAAATTCTGCTCAAGCAAATACCTCTAATTTTTCTCACTAGAAATTGGTGAAAACATTTCACCAGCACTGGAGTAGAGAGGGACATGTGAACAAAGTTCAAGCTGTACTTGCAGTTGAAAGTGGATGAAATATATGCAGACATGGAAGAAAATATGCCCTTTGGCCTGGAACTCTAAAAGCACATGTCACCGGGCGCGGTGGCTCACACCTGTAATCCCAGCACTTTGGGAGGTCGAGGTGGATGGATCACTTGAGGCCAGGAGGTCGAGATCAGCCTGGCCAACATGATGAAACCCCGTCTCTACTAAAAATACAAAAATCAGCCAGGGTGGTGGTGGGTGCCTGTAATCCCACTTACTTGGGAGGCTGAAGCAGGAGAATCTCTTGAACCTGGGAGGTGGAGGTTGTGGTGAGCCGAGATCGTGCCAACACACTCCAGCCTGGGTGACAGAGCGAGACTCTCTCTCAAAAAAAAAAAAAAAAAAAAAAAAAAAAAGGCACACATCACTCAGGGAAACAGCCAACAATAGAACCTTATGTCAGGGAGAGAAAGTAAGCCCCTTAGAAACCCTGCAGGTCCCTGTCAATGTCAGTTGGCTGCCCTGTTTTTGCTGGTAGTGCCAAGTTAGGAAGATTCCTTCCTGGAAAAATACCATATCTCAGAGGAGGAAGGGGTCAGGGAAGGCCATGTGTGAAAAAGAAAGTCCTCCATCTGTTGTGTAGTTCAAATACTGAGGCCATTATTTGTTCATCTGGTTGATTCGAAGCTTCAGTCTCTCTCTGTGGCTTTCCTTCTCGAGCCCCTTCATGTTTATGGCTTGAAAAATAATTAATGTCCTGCTTTTAATGCCAACATGATGTTCCTGTTTATATACATCCCACACTGCAATTCTGTATTCATAATTCAATTAAGGAATTTATGCCTGGTACAATTTTTGCTTAGCTCTTCATATATTTCAATAGATATATTATCTACAGAAAAATAGAGAAGTGATGTAACAAATAGCTTTACTTTGGATGATTATCTTGCATATCTTGCCAGATCTTAAATGTCCATCTTTCAATCCTTCCTCTATATGACTAGGATAAAGTGTTGCAAGAGTATTGGCTAATGGCCCGCTGGCTTCACTTAATTTCCTTTGAGAAGATTTATCTTTATTTGTGTCTGCACCAGCGACTGGGTAGAGCACACACTGGTTTGTGAAACACTCTTCTCTTATGCACCATCGACATGATGAGTAGTGCACAAAATGTTATTTTTCCTAAATGCTTCACTGCTGAAAATAAAATGTCTGTTAGACATTTCCTGAAGATTGCTTTTACTGTCAAAAATGATTAAGTGATGGAAATTTGCTAATCAATACAAATCATATAGGAGAAATTTTATAAAACATTTTTGCTATTCTGTTTGTGGACATTTGGTCAGGAATGACAGCTTTAAAATCTAAATATTGACCTAGTCCACTGAGCTGATTAAACAATGCCTTGGCCATTCAGGAGGAATCCACTGAGAGCTGATGCGGGGTGTGAGGGATTTGCCTGCTTTACAACAGAGGAAAAACCTTCAGTGTGACACTTTTTTTTTTTTTTAAATCAGGTCTCTGTCACCCAGGCTGGAGTACAGTGGCATAATCCTGGCTAACTGCAACCTCTGCCTCTGAGATCAAGCAATTCTCCTACCTCAGCCTTCTGGGTAGCTGGGACTACACGCATGCACCACCACACCCAGCTAATTTTTATATTTTGTAGAGACAGGGTTTTGCCGTGTTGCCCAAGCTTGTCTGGGACTCTTGAGCTCAAGCAGTCCTCTTGCTTCAGCTGCCGAAAGTACTAGAATTACAGACATGAGCCACTATGCTTGTCCTAATGTCTTTATTTTCCTTATTAATGTCCTTCTATGTAAATGCATACATTTTATATAGCTTCACAGGCAATATAACCTATATAGTTTTCTTATCTATAAAACAAGGAAAATAATACTACCTACTTAGAAAATTGTTGTAGGTATGAATTTTTAAATTTCTTTTTTTTTTTTGAGACAGTCTTACCCTGTCACCCAGGCTGGAGTGCAGTGGTGTGATCTCAGCTCACTGCAACCTCCACTTCCCAGGTTCAAATAAGTCTCATGCCTCAGCCTCCCAAGTAGCTGGGATTATAGGCATGTGCCACCACACCTGGCTAGTTTTTTTGTATTTTTAATTGAGACAGGGTTTCACCACGTTGGCCAGGCTTGAATTTTACATTTTCAAGCAAAGAATACAGCTTGTTGCCTGGCATACAGTAAGAACTCAATAAATGTTACACTTTTTATCACCTACTGCCATAACTTTTATATTGGCGAGGTATGTATTATATCAAGTAAAGTGTTAAATGAGAACAGCATCAAAACATTCTTTTTTTTTTTGAGACGGAATCTCGCTCTGTCGCCAGGCTGGAGTGCAGTGGCACAATCTCAGCTCACAGCAACCTCCACCTCCCAGGTTCAAGCCATTCTCCTGCCTCAGCCCCCCAAGTGGCTGTCATTACAGGTGCATGCCACCACGCCCAGCTAATTTCTGTATTTTTAGTAAAGACAGGGTTTCACCATGTTGGCGAGGATGGTCTGGATCTCTTGACCTCGTGATCCGCCCGCCTTGGCTTCTCAAAGTACTGGGATTGCAGGCATGAGCTACCACGCCTGGCCTCTTTTGTTTCTTGTAAGTCTTGCTCTGTTGCCTAAACTGGAGTGCTGTGGGATTATCCTAGCTCACTATAACCTAGAACTCCTGGGCTCAAGGGATCCGCCTACCTCAGCCTGCTGAGTAGCTAGGACTACAGGTGCATGCCACCATGCCCAGCTAATTAAAAAAAAAATTTTTTTCATAGAGCAGGAGTTTTGCTACGTTATTTAGGCTGGTTTCAAACTCCTGGCCTTAAGCAATCCTTCTGTCTTGGCCTCCCAAAGTTCTGAGATTACAGGCAAGAGCCACCATACCCTGCATCAAAACACTCTTTGAACTCACGCCTTTTTACTATACCACTTATTTTTTTATCATTGAAAAAAAAAGGAAAAAAAAACAGAACTAAAATACTTAATGTTTGGACGAACGGAGGCAAGATGGTGCACTTCCGGGTTCTTCTTCACCACCAGCTCTTCCCGCGCGCGCGAAAATGCAGCCGGCGCCCAGGAAGGTGCAGATCAACTGGGCATGCGCCAGGTGACGTCAATCCAAAGAGACCAAGATTTACCTGGTCGCACCTGTGGAACGCCCCGACACGCCCTGCCCCGCCTATTGCCCTCCCACTCCTAGAAAAGCCGCTCTCCGCCAGTGAGCCACACGGCCTTCTCACAGCCCCACTCCTGTCGGGATGTCCGGACTGTGGGAACTCCGTCCGAGAGCCCCACCTGGGGACTCTGCCGGCCTCCTTTGCCGGAGGCTGACAGACTTCTCCCTACCCACCTTCTTTCCCTGAAGCTAGGTGACCAAAATAAACTTGCAGTTTTGCTCCTACACTTGCCTACCCGCTGGTTCTGTTGTGCCTGCTCGGCTGGTCTTAGAAAAACAAATCACTTAACATGCCTGATGGGAAATGTTAGAGTAAAAATTAAATTGAAAGGATCCTCAAATGAATGCTACAGTCTTCCATTAATTTGTCTGGGTAGTCAGTCATGAACTGTTGATTGAACGTCCACTAAGCACAAGCTAGAACCAGTGGAATTGGAGCAGGCAAAGTGTGTAACCTGAACACAGCAAGAAGCAGGGGAGGTGCAGCATGGTCATGATATAGTCTAGTTTACTTTGGTGGGATTAAGAAATCCTGCTTAAATGATAAATCTTCTCACTAATCAGTAATATGCCTTTCAACACTAGCCATAGAGTTATTTTCCACAGGTTTTAACAAGGAACAAAGATGTCTCTGATGTGCTTTTCATGACTACAGTTTCCATGCCTCAAGGCTTAATACAGTCGAGGAAAATCCTTCCTTCTTTTCATTCTCTCTCAAGGCTTCAAGCCTTCAAGGCTTTGAAATAAATCAATACTGAATTCATTGACTTAGGCATTCCAACAAAACAAAGAAACTTAACAGACTAGGAAAAGCATTGAAAACATTTGGAATACTTCCACCCTCCCCGTCCCCGCCTCCACTTTTTTCTTACAGGAATTGCAAGAGTATTTTCACTGTAGAATTGCCATTATGGCCGGGCGCGGGGGCTCACGCCTGTAATCCCAGCATTTTGGGAGGCCGAGGCAGGCGGATCGCAAGGTCAGGAGCTCGAGACCATCCTCGCTAACACGGTGAAACCCCGTCTCTACTAAAACTACAAAACACTTAGCCGGGCGTGGCAGCATGAGCCTGGAGTAACTACAGCTCTCCTGACTCAGGAGGCTGAGTCAGGAGAATGGCGTGAGCCTGGGAGGCGGAGCTTGAAGTGAGCTGAGATCGCGCCACTGCACTCTAGCGTGAGCGACAGAGTGAGACTCTGTCTCAAAAAAAAAAAAAAGAGGCCGGGCGCGGTGGCTCAAGCCTGTAATCCCAGCACTTTGGGAGGCCGAGACGGGTGGATCACGAGGTCAGGAGATCGAGACCATCCTGGCTAACACAGTGAAACCCCGTCTCTACTAAAAACTACAAAAAAATTAGCCGGGCATGGTGGTGGGTGCCTGTAGTCCCAGCTACTCTGGAGACGGAGGTAGGAGAATCGCTTGAACCCAGGAGACAGATTGCAGTGAGCTGAGATGGCACCACTGCCCTCAAGCCTGAGCAACAGAGTGGGACCTGGTCTCAAGAAAAAGAAGGAAGGAAAGAGGAGGGGGAAGGAGGGAGGGGAGAAAGAGGGGAGGGGAAGGGGAAGGGAGACCATTGCTAAAGTTTGAATGGGTGCCCTCCAAAATTTAGGTGTTGCCAATGTGGTAATATTAAGAAGTGGGACCTCTAGGAGGTGATTAGGCCATAAGAGCTGCTCCATCTTTAATGGATTTAAGGCCGTTTAAAAAGAGGCTTCATGCGGCATGTGGCTAGCTTGCCCTTCTGCCCTCTGTGTGAGGATATAGCAAGAAGGCCCCCACCAGACCAAACGCCTTGATTTTGGACTTTCCAGCCTCCAGAACTGTAAGAATAAATGTCTGTTCTTTATAAATTATCCTGTTATAGCAGCACAAAATAGACTGTGACAACTGTCAACCATCCCCTTCCCAAATTCATTTTATAAATAACAAGTTAGCATTTCACCAATAGATACTAGTTTTTTAAAAAGAAGGTGATAAAATGGTCATAAAATGACCATACTGAAGCTCCACTTCTTCTTCCTGTGTTTGGATTGCACACTTTGCCTGCTCTAATTCCACTGGTTCTAGCTTGCACTTAGTGGACATTCAATAAATAGTTCATGACTGCCTAGATTGACAAATTAATGGGAGACTATAAAATGCATTTAAAGATATTTCAACATAATTTTATATATCCTGCTTTCACTCTAAGTTATGAACTGTTTTCATGCAACACATATACTCAAGTATATTACAAGTTAAATAATATCTGAGTAACTAAAACTATTGAATGAGTTTTCCTGAATATGCAAAACAAACACTTTCACCTTTGCTATAAGCTTTTAAGCTGAAAAGCTTATAGCATTTCAGAAAGAAAAATCAGGATAAAATAAGCCTATATCTATGGTATTACGTACTCTGTGGCATCTGGTTGCTGAATATTTTCTTTTGTCTTCTTGATCAATAAACAGCAGGAAGCTCTGGCTGTCTATTAGAATGCTTTCAGTAGCAAGACAGAAAGCCCAATCAAACTATTTAATTATAACTAGAACTGGAAAGTTTAAAGGTAGAGCAGCCTTCAGAATTATTTGATTTAGTAGCTCTGTGATAGCAAAGAACCTAGTTAGAGAGACAATCAAAATGTCACACTCTATCCTCTGGTCATACTGTTATAATATATACAACCATATAATGGTACATCCTGTCTAGAACTAAGCCTACCAATAGATGGTATTATTTCCAACAAACCCTTAGACCCTCTTAGCCTCAAAAATCTCTATTCTATCAACTGTTCTCCAGAATAATATTACCTTCACAATATCTTGTTCAGAGAAATTATTCATGGTAATGGGAACAAATAATTTAGTATCTGAATATTACTGCTACTTCCACTGCATGGTTATAAGACATAGGGCAAACCATTGACCTCAATAATTTTCAGTTTCCCAAACTGTAAAATGAAGCTTACAAATTATATGCTCCTTGATTGTATAAACAATATCTAACAAAATCCTACAACAAACATTTTAGTGAATTAGAACACCTTAGGAGTGGTCATTGTATGTCAGGAGCAAGCCCATTTGTTTACCTGTTTTCTGTCATTGCTTTTGCACTACAATGGCAGAGTAGAGAAGATGCAACAGAGACTACACAGCTCTCAAAGCCCAAACCATTTACTGTCTGGCAACCTTACAGAGAAAGTTTGCCAACCCTTGCCCTGAAAAAGGAAGGCTTTCATACCAGAGTTGCAGCTTCACAAGAAGTCTTGTTTTTTTTTTAATCATTGGCCACCACATATCTTGGGAAACAGGGAAAGCACCTTTGGAGCATTCATGTTTTTACCCAGAGGGTGTCTGCATCCCAATAGAAACAGATGGCCATTTTAACTCAGATCATTTGAGGAGGGTTTATTTACAAAGGTTTGAATTCAGGAGAATCATGGAGACTACTACCTGAGGTGGGGTTTGGGGAGCAGTTACCAGGGACAGGGAGAAGAGAACATTGCAGAGTTAGAGGTCCTGAGAAAAATGAGGGCTTCCAGTTGAGGGACACAGCCAATTCAAAGATACCTGGTGGGGAAGGAGGCAAGGT
Organism: Colobus angolensis palliatus; assembly: GCF_000951035.1. Lineage (NCBI taxonomy): Eukaryota > Metazoa > Chordata > Mammalia > Primates > Cercopithecidae > Colobus > Colobus angolensis. Next base: position 17,066,605 of record NW_012114710.1, on the reverse strand, counting down.
GATAAATACCCCGACTTTCCTCTCTCCTTTCTTCTTTTTTTGTTACTGAGACTCTGCACTGGCTGAATCCAATCAGAATGACAGTGGACTTGGCAACTGATCATTACGGTCCATACTATTCAGGTTCCTGGGCAGAGAGCAACACAGAGAAGGCTGGAAACTGGATATGGTGGGGCAAATAGAAGCTATCTGGCATAGAGAGCAATCTTGGAGGTGTCACTGAGCAAAATGAAGAAATGTAACAGTAAAACCAATTGTCACTCAGGGTCCTCTTAAAGAGGACCTAGATGGAATGACACACTGGTAGTAGTGAACACACCTATCATCCAGATCTTGGTTTCTAAATACCATTGTCACATAAAAAGAACCAGTGTTCCTTGGAAAAATGGCTGTCTCTATGGCTGTGACAGGGACCACACGAGATGAGCTGGGCATATCTTGTTTTGCCAGAAAGTAAGGAAGAGCTCAAAGACTGAAGGGTGCCAGGTGTGGTGGTGTGTGCCCGTAGTTCCAACTACTCAGGAGACTAAGGCAGGAGGATGACTGAGTCCAGAAGTTCTGAGTTGTAGTGCACTACGCCATTCAGGTGACTGTGCTAAGTTTGACATTAATATGGTGATCTCTTGGGAGCAGATGACCACCAGGTTACATAAGAAGGGGTGGACTGGCTCAGACTAGAAATAGACCAGATCAAAATTTCCTTGCTGATTAGTAGTGGCATGGTATCTGTGAATAACCACTGCATTCCAGCCTCGGCAACATAGCAAGACCCTGTGTCTAAAAGGAAAACAAAAAAGTTTAAGGGCACATGTCAAAAAGACATAGGAGTCAATTTGAAGAAACTTCCACTGGCCAAATCTGTGACAATTTGGACAATATTTAACTATTTGTAATAATAGTTACAGATTGAGGCCGGGCACGGTGGCTTACGCCTGTAATCCCAGCACTGTGAGATGCTGAGGTGGGCAGATCACAAGATCAGGAGTTCGAGACCAGCCTGGCCAACATAGTGAAACCCCGTCTCTACTAAAAATACAAAAGATTAGCTGGGCATGGTGGTATGCACCTGTAATCCCAGCTACTTGGGAGGCTGAGGCAGGAGAATTGCTTGAACCCAGGAGGTGGAGGTTGCAGTGAGTCAAGATTGTGCCATTGCACTCCAGCCTAGGTGATGGTGCGAGACACCATCTCAAAAAAAAAAAAAAAGTGTTACAGATTGAACCTCAGAGTAAAATAAGTGTATGTGACCACACAGTGATATAAATTTTAAAATGAGTGAATAAATGGGGAGAATGTTCTACCTTATAGTAAAAGTATTGAGGCATGTTACTACAAAGTACTAATTAACTATTAATCAGTGAACACAATGTACTCATTAATTAATTTTATAGTGGAGAAACTTGGTAAACACATTAACCAAGTGATGAATATTATCATTGGGGCTAGATATGGTGGCTCATGCCTGTAATCCTAGCACTTTTGGAGGCCAAGGCAGGCAGATTGCTTGAGACCAGGAGTTTGAGGCCAGTCTGGGCAACATGGAGAAATCTCATCTCTGCAAAAAATACAAAAATTATCCAGGTGTGGTGGTGTGCGCCTATAGTCCCAGCTACTTGGGAGGCTGACATGGGAGGGTCAGGTGAGCCCAGGGAGGTTGAGGCTGCAGTGAGACATGATTGTACCACTGTACTCCAGCCTGGGCAACAGAGTAAGACCCTGTCTCAAAAAAAAAAAAAAAGTTGTCATCCATAATGAAGCACAAGTCCTGTGCCCCTGATGTAATGTAATGAGAAAACCACATCATTACTTCTATGGTATTCCTTGCAATAAAAAAGCATACATCTTGAAGAAACATCAGACCTACCCAAACTAAGGGACAATTAAATGGTTAGTAGCCTGTACTCTTTAAAAATGACAAGTATTTGTGTTTGTTTTTTTCTGTTTTTTGTTTTTTGAGACGGAGTCTTGCTCTGTCACCCAGGCTAGAGTGCATTGGCACGATCTCAGCTCACTGCAACCTCCGCCTCCCGGTTCAAGCGATTATCCTGTCTCAGCCTCCCAAGTAGCACCACCATACCTGGCTAATTTTTGTGTTTTTAGTAGAGATGGGGTTTTACCATGTTGGCCAGGCTGCTGTCGAACTCGTGACCTCAGGTGATACATCTGCCTCGGCCTCCCAAAGTGCTGGGATTACAGGCATGAGCCACCGTGCCTGGCATAAAAATGGCAGGTTAATAAGAAACAAAGAAAGTCTGAGAAACAGAAACTGATTGAAGGAAACTAAATGGGGCCGGGCGCGGTGGCTCAAGCCTGTAATCCCAGCACTTTGGGAGGCCGAGACGGGCGGATCACGAGGTCAGGAGTTCGAGACCATCCTGGCTAACACGGTGAAACCCCGTCTCTACTAAAAAAATACAAAAAAACTAGCCGGGCGAGATGGCAGGCGCCTGTGGTCCCAGCTACACGGGAGGCTGAGGCAGGAGAATGGCGTAAACCCGGGAGGCAGAGCTTGCAGTGAGCTGAGATCCGGCCACTGCACTCCAGTCCGGGCAACAGAGCGAGACTCCGCCTCAAAAAAAAAAAGGAAACTAAATGGATATCATAACAGTCCCTGGGACTGTTCAGGGACTGTAATGGCCTGGATTTGACACTGGTCAGGAAGCAGGTGGCGCTGAACCTTCTCAGAGGCTCTGAAGGGAGGGGAAACAGTAGAAGTTTAGCACCTGAGTTCTTGGCACCACTTCTAAACCAGAACAGCCTGGGCAACATAGTAAGACTTCCATCTCTACAAAAAACAAAACAAAACAAACGAACAAACAAACAAAACTCTGTATTTTTTTGTAGAGATGGGGGTTTCGTCATGTTGCCTAGGCTGATCTCAAAACTCCTGGACTCAAGTGATCCTCCTGCCTCAGCCACCATGCCTGGCTGTACATTCATCTTATTAATAATATACCTCTGTGTCTCTTACATGGGTATATATTAATAAATTCTAAGAAGTATATTTCTTGATCAAAATGTATGAGTGTTCTAAATTTTATTAGACATTGGAAACTTGCCTTCCAACATATCTCATTTTGTAATTCTTAAAGTTGAATTGAGACATATTGACTCTAGCCATCCTAATCTGTTATCTTTTTAGGCTCCTATGGGTCCCATTTTAGATATTTTTGGTTGTATTGATTTTATCTCTTTTTGCTTCATTATATTGCTTCATTTCCCCTTTGTTTTTAATTTATCCCTCTTTGATGACTCATCTTTTTGCTATTCAGACAGAATCAGGTCTGGAGGAGTGTGAAACATGGAGGGTTTACATTATAAACAAGAAATCGCCTCTCAGCTGCTCATGCACCTGCTCCCTTGGCCTCCTGTGAAAACAGATGTCCCAGGGCAGTTACAAGGCTCTTTCAGAAGAATTTACTCTAAGGAGATTTTGCAACTCAAGGGTAAAGCCTCTTCAGGACCATAAGTTCCATGGCGAGGACAGCATACTTCATCTGCTTGAAAACTATTGGTTATTGACATGCTATACTATCTAGTATTTATATTAAAATTTTGCTTGTCAGAAAGTCCAAGGACTCTGGTTGGATTTTAGGCAAAAATGTCAATATCAGGCCACAAGACAGAGGGTGGCGATAGCAGGGAGGAGGGTCTGTTCAGGGACTGTGATGGCCCGGATTTGACACTGGTCAGGAAGCAGGTGGCATTGAACCTTCTCAGAGGCTCTGAAAGGACGGGGAGCAGGAAAAGTTTAGCACCCAAGTTCTTCTTGGCACCACTTCTAAACCAGTTATTTCTAGCTTTTTGTGAATGATTCTCCTCCTTGACTTGCAGAACCACAGGATTCTCTTAGATGCTAATACTTCCAGCTCTCTTTCCTTACCTTGGAGGCTTGGGAGAAGCTGGCTACAGTGAAGGTCATCCCTTAAAGGATATTTGATGGGCCCATTGTTCTCATGCTGGGTGGTTCTTTCCATCTGACAGACTCTCCATCTAACTACTGAGAATGGTCTAGAAAGGCAGGTTTCAGGGAGGAGAGGCCCCCTCTCACTTTCTAACCTTCAGCCATGGCTCCACTCTGGAAAGTTCTTGAGATACAGGGACATGGCTAAGACTGATCTGTAAAAATTGTTTACTCATCTTTTTTAAAAAAATTACCTCCAAGGTAAATAGAGTTTCCAAAAAAAAAATGTAAAACAAATTTTAGAATCTATGCTTTCCTGAAAATGTCGTTGATTTTTTTATATTTGTCTCCCCACAAAGAATTTGCTGGGTTCATTAAGCACAGCTTTCTAACTGATGTGCCCACATGGGTTGCCCTGCTCTCAATATTGAATCCCTAAGCCCTCGGGTAATCAAATGGAGCTTGAACCAGCCTGAGCTCCCAAGATGGCTAT
>NW_012114710.1:17058789-17062158 GCF_000951035.1 Colobus angolensis palliatus | reverse complement strand
GAAAACTATTGGTTATTGACATGCTATACTATCTAGTATTTATATTAAAATTTTGCTTGTCAGAAAGTCCAAGGACTCTGGTTGGATTTTAGGCAAAAATGTCAATATCAGGCCACAAGACAGAGGGTGGCGATAGCAGGGAGGAGGGTCTGTTCAGGGACTGTGATGGCCCGGATTTGACACTGGTCAGGAAGCAGGTGGCATTGAACCTTCTCAGAGGCTCTGAAAGGACGGGGAGCAGGAAAAGTTTAGCACCCAAGTTCTTCTTGGCACCACTTCTAAACCAGTTATTTCTAGCTTTTTGTGAATGATTCTCCTCCTTGACTTGCAGAACCACAGGATTCTCTTAGATGCTAATACTTCCAGCTCTCTTTCCTTACCTTGGAGGCTTGGGAGAAGCTGGCTACAGTGAAGGTCATCCCTTAAAGGATATTTGATGGGCCCATTGTTCTCATGCTGGGTGGTTCTTTCCATCTGACAGACTCTCCATCTAACTACTGAGAATGGTCTAGAAAGGCAGGTTTCAGGGAGGAGAGGCCCCCTCTCACTTTCTAACCTTCAGCCATGGCTCCACTCTGGAAAGTTCTTGAGATACAGGGACATGGCTAAGACTGATCTGTAAAAATTGTTTACTCATCTTTTTTAAAAAAATTACCTCCAAGGTAAATAGAGTTTCCAAAAAAAAAATGTAAAACAAATTTTAGAATCTATGCTTTCCTGAAAATGTCGTTTATTTTTTTATATTTGTCTCCCCACAAAGAATTTGCTGGGTTCATTAAGCACAGCTTTCTAACTGATGTGCCCACATGGGTTGCCCTGCTCTCAATATTGAATCCCTAAGCCCTCGGGTAATCAAATGGAGCTTGAACCAGCCTGAGCTCCCAAGATGGCTATCTCTGGCTATAAGCAGAATCTTCAGTTTATCTAAATGTGCTATTTAATATGTGCCAAGATGTTTAAAAGTTTGTGAAGTTCCGCCTTTGAGAATCATCCTTCAGCACATTGTTTCTCCCTGACACATATGGAAATAAGTTGTAAAGTCCTTCTAATGTGTCCCAACAATGTCCTGGAAGTAGCTTGCCTTCTCAGTGGGGCTGGAACTCAGGCAAGTACCCCTGAACAGGGCTATATCACAACAGCTGCCCCAGCAGCTCATTGCTCTGGAATCACTGTGCTATTGTTGTTACTATTAATATTTAAGCAGGAGGCTTGGTGTAGCTGCCTGCTGAAACCCTGGCAGCCTCAAGCCATGTGGCTCATACCCCTGTCCTACTGTCAGTGTGGCTAATGCTGTTTATGCCAGCTCCTCTGCAGGCCACAGTGGTCCTTCTCCATGTCACAGTCTGCTAAAAATGCTCTTCATTGAAAGGCCAGGCACGGTGGCTCACACCTGTAATCCCAGGACTTTAGAAGGCTGAGGCTGGTAGATGATTTGAGGTCAGGAGTTAGAGACCAGTCTGGCCAAAATGATGAAACCCCGTCTCTACTAAACTTACAAAATATTAGCTGAGTGTGGTGGCGCGTGCCTGTAATCCTCAGCTACTCAGGAGGCTGAGGCAGGAGAATCGCTTGAACCTGGGAGGCAGAGGCTGCAGTGAACCAAGATCACGCCATTGCACTCCAGCCTGGGCAACAGAGTGAAACTCTGTCTCAAAAACCAAAAAAAGATTCTCATCGAATTGGCTTTCAGATACACTTGAAAAATCTTTTCCCTGCACTCAAGCTTGCCAGTCAAATGTATTTGTTCCAAGAGGCCCCTCTCTAAGACCTTGAACCAACAATCTGTTTTCCCCTCTATGTGGAAGTTCAGAAGCCAGTCCACTAGCCCTGTGTCCTATCCTCATGGTGAGTCACTCCTCCAGGATCTTGTTGTACTTTCCAGCTCTTTGCCCAGCCCAGTCCAGACTTGTCTTCAAAACATTGCCCCTTAGAAAGAAAGTGAGTGTGTGTGTGTGCGTGTGTGTTTACAAGGAAGGGAGGAAGCAGCAGGACTTTCTCAAATGTGTTTCTTCCATCACAGGCATTGTTATACCCTTTGCTATCACAGGGAGAACACAGTTTATTGGAATTTTTGAGGTTTGCATTTTCTTGGCCTGGGCTTTTGACTTTGGGTTTGGGAATCTGTTTAGGTTACACTGCATGTGCTCAAGTGGGAGCACCATTCCTTGAGGTTTGTACAGAACCTGAACAGCACTATTATTATGAGATTTGGGATCAAAGGGGTGAACTCTTTGAGGAGATCCTAAAGGTTTCCAGCAAGTTATAGAAGAAATGTGTTTTCTTCCCCCTTTCCTTTCTCCTCATTTATTTTTTAAACCAGCTATGTGTTGGTTGATATGAGTTTGAGTGATGTATGCTTATCTTCTAAAAAGATCAGAAGGGTAGGTGTTCTTTCATTACAAATACTTTCTCCAAATGGCAGTGGCCCAGAGAGATAACTGGCCTGCTGGGTAATTATTGCCAGAAAGAAGCATTAGAGCTCAATTGTTCTTCCTTTCACTTTTCTCCATGTTTATTGCTTTTGATAAACAATTGGCTGACTTTTTACTGGTGTATAAATAACTGTTTCAAGGCCGGGCTCAGTGAATCACGCCTGTAATTCCAGCACTTTAGGAGGCTGAGGCAGGCGGATCACTTGAGTCCAGGAGTTTGAGATTAGCCTGGGCAATATGGCGAAGCCCCATCTCTACAAAAAAATTAACAGGACATAAATAAATAAATAACCATTTTATGTAATAGTTTTCCTCATTTATCTACCTTGGAGTTTACTTTGCAGAAATTTTATGTTGAAAGAAAATGGCAGGAAGTAGAGCTATTCAATGTGGGTTATTTTATGAATGATTTACTAAAAACCATTTGTTGTTCACAAGGAAGTTTGGATACAGCTGCTTTAAAAATTGTCCAGGGGCCAGGAGTAGTGGCTCACGTGTGCAATCCCAGCACTTTGGAAGGCCGAGGTGGGCAGATCACCTGAGGCCGGGAGCTTGAGACCAACCTGGCCAACACAGTGAAACCCTGTCTCTACTAAAAATACAAAAATTAGCCAGGCATGGTGGCAGGCACCTGTAATCCTATCTACTGGGGAGGCTAAGAAGAAACACTTGAACCTGGGAGGTGGTGGTTGCAGTCAGCCGAGATCACACCATTGCACTACAGCTTGAGTGACAAGAGCAAAACTCTGTCTTAAAAAAAAAAAAAAGGCCAGGCGCGGTGGCTCATACCTGTAATCCCAAGGCTGAGGCGGGTGGATCACCTGAGGTCAGGAGTTTAAGACCAGCCTGACCAACATGGAGAAACCCTGTCTCTACTAAAAATACAAAATTAGCTGGGTGTGGTGGCGCATGCCTGTAATCCCAGCTACTCGGGAGG
>NW_012114710.1:17054229-17058739 GCF_000951035.1 Colobus angolensis palliatus | reverse complement strand
GAGGCTGAGGCAGGAGAATCGCTTGAACCTGGGAGGCAGAGGTTGCAGTGAGCCAAGATCACGCCATTGCACTCCAGCCTGGGCAACAAGAGCAAAACTCTGTCTCAAAAAAAAAAAAAAAAAAAAATTGTCTGGGCTAGGCCAGGTGTGGTAGCTCACACCTATAATCCCAGCACTTTGGGAGGCTGAGGCAGGTGGATCACTTGAGGTCAGGACTTTGAGACCAGCCTGGCCAACATGGTGAAACCCCATCTCTATTAAAAAAAAAAAAAAAAAAATTAGCCTGCTGTGGTGGTGTGTGCCTGTAATCTCACTGTAATCCCAGATACTCAGGAGACTGAGGCACGAGAATTGCTTGAGCCCTGGAGGTGGAGGTTGTGGTGAGTCGAGATCACACCACTGCACTCCAGCCTGGGCAAGAGTGTGATTCTGTCTCAAAAAAAAAAAAAGAAGAAGAAGAAAAAGAAGAAGAGGAAGAAGGAGGAGGAGGAGGAGGAGGAGAAGAAGATTGTCCAGGTTTGCCTTCTATGTCACAGGCTATGGAAAAAAAAAAAAAAAAAAAATCCCAGGCTGAAAATACGGAGAACTTCATATGGGAGCTCTGGAGATTGGTTGGGATCCATTGCTCCCTCCAGTGGACATGGGTCGGATTCTCGTGAGATCTGATTCCCTGTTCATTTCCTCAGCCGTCACAAAAGTACGTAACTCTGTCTTCAGACTAATCATCTCTTGGCAAACTAGAATCACTGTGGAGCACATAACTGGCCAGTTGCTAGATAGCAGCTTTGTATCACCCAACACATAAGAGAATCCATAGCCCTCCAGGGCTATTTGAAGAACATGTAACTGAAAAGCAGGTTAGTTACTTGCCACATATAGAGTTCAATTAACACGAGTGAAGTCTGTTCCAAAAAGTGATTTTATTCCCAAACTAGCTTGGGGAAAGGGACATAAAGTGTCCTGCCTTTAAATGCGCCACTTCACCTTTAGAGCAGAGAGTGGATGTTTTTATAAGGGAGGGGAGGAAATGAGCAAGAGCGGGATGCCCCTGCTTCCAGGCAGTTATCTACTAGGCAGTTGAGTTGGCGCCTTCCTGGCAGAAGCAAGTTGTAAAAGTGGCCAAGTGGACTGGGTGTGACTTCCAAGGTGACCCCCTGGAGATGAGAGTTCCCTAGGGGCATGCTTTACTTTGCAAATTGATTGTCAGCTCTCCAGGAGAGATCCCTCTTAGAGCGCACAGTTAGATGACCTTGCCCTGTAGGGAATGTCTGGTGAGAGGAGGCGAAAGGTTATATTTGCATTTCTAACAGGCTACGTAGGATACAGGGAACAGGGGGAAAAGGAAGAGAAGAGAAAATAATAAAATAATTAAATTATCTCGTAGAAAAATGGGGATACTCGGTTACAGAAACACAGTCCATTCACTCTTTCTGAGAGTCTAAAATCTACCCCTAGACCAAACCAGACCACAAGAAAGCTGGACCCCATCAAATTGATTGACACAAGGCATACAAGGATACTACACAAAAGGGGGTCCCTAACCCAGATCAGAAAGGTCAGGGAAGCTTTCCAGAGGAAGTGATATCTAAGGCAGCACCTGAAACACAAGTAGGCATGATAGTAGGCAAAGAAAAATGCAGTAAAAGAGAACTAAGAGGTGAGAGAGCGAGCGTGGATTGTTAGAGGAACTGAGGACAGTTCAGCATGGCTGGAGCACCATGTAAGGTAGAGAGTAGCAAGAGATCAAGCAGGCAGGCAGACGCCAGATTATGCAGAAACAACTATGTTCAGGGTCTAAACTTTGTCCTGATGGCAATAGGAAGCAATTGGAGAGTTTTATGTAAAGGGGATGACAGTCTGAGATGTGCCTTTTTGAAAAACTATTGTGGTTGCACTGCAGTGATGGAGGGGACGATCGGAAAAGACAAGACTGAAAGTTGGAAGACTGCTTGGGAAGCTGTCCTAGTAGCCTAGGTGGGAGACGACAGTAGACGGAGAGAAACTGTTCTATTGTCAGGAACACCATCTGGGTTGCCTTGGAGTGCCTACAGTCATAACCTCTCACTTGGTTTTCATGTTCCCGGTTTGCACCGGCATTTGTGTATTTATAAGGATCACTCAAAGTGGTTTAAAAAAAAAAAAAGCACAATAGCTAAAGACCACACAAGTTACAGGCATAATTTTGTTGTTTCCTGGGAGATTTTTGGAAAATAGATAAGATTCCACTTTCCCATTTTAATTTTGTTAATCTGGGGCTTACATTTATTCAAAAGCTACAACATGCTCAACGTTTCATATTATGACAAATTAGGAGCCAGCTTCCATTCCTCTCTCCCTTCCCTCTCACCTCTAGGGAATAATCAAGTCCTGTAAACTCTCCCTAGGAGGTGTCTCACAGTCTTTCCACTCCTCTCTATGCTCCTGCCACCATCACAGTTCAAGTTGCATCATCTTTTCCTTCAAAAGACCCCTAATTGTGTCCCTTCCTTCAGGATTCCACCTTTCTAGCCATTTTCCACTCTACAGCCAGAGCAAGCCTTCTAAATGTAAAATGATTATGTCTCCCCATCATTCTTTAAATGTTGAAAATGAGTCTTCATCATCCTTGCGATAAAAAGCAGGTCTCTTGACTGGGCGCAGTGGATCACGCCTGTCATCCCAGCACTTTGGGAGGCTGAGGCAGGTGGATCACGAGGTCAGGAGTTCGAGACCAGCCTGACCAACATGGTGAAACCCCGCATCTACTAAAAATACAAATATTAGCCGGACATGGTGGCACACGCCTCTAATCCCAGCTACTCAGAGGCTGAGGCAGGAAAATTGCTTGACTCCTGGAGGTGGAGGTTGCAGTGAGCTGAGATGGCACCACTGCGCTCCAGCCTGGGCAACAGAGCAAGACTCTGTCTCCAAAAAAAAAAAAGCAGGTCTCTGCTTCTCCTTCTTCAGACTGAACTTTTACCACTCTTGTCTTGCATTCTCTGCTAAAGCTTTTCTGAACCCTGTTCTCCCTTGTTACAGCCATACCTCACCTCCACGATTCAAGAAAGCTATTCCCCCTACTTGGAATGTGGTGTGTGGTGTATTCTCCTCTTCTTTTGGTTATATTATTATTTTGGTTATATTATTCCTTCTTCCAGCTCTCAGCATTTTGTTATTGTTGTTTGTTTGTTTTTGAGATGGAGTGACACGATCTCAGCTCACTGCAACCTCTGCCTCTCCAATTCAAATGATTCTCCTGCTTCCACCTCCCAAGTAGCTGGGATTACAGGTATCACCACGCCTAGCTAATTTTTGTATTGTTAGTAGAGACAGGGTTTCACCGTATTGGCCAGGATGGTCTCAAATTCTTGACCTCAAGTGATCTGCCCACCTCAGCCTCCCCGAGTGCTGGGATTACAGTCATGAGTCACTGTGCCCAGCAGCTCTCAGTCTTGTCTCTTCAGTCATAGTTTTACAATTCCCAGATTTGGCTAAATCCCCTTGTGATGTTGTTATAAACATCGATATTTCCCCTATCAGAATCTCCACCACCTTGTTAATTTTTTTAAGTGCATCTCCTTCCTGACTGACCATTCTTGTCTTGTTCCCTTCATATATTTCCTTGTATAAAGAAGGTTAAAAAAATGCTTTGAATTAAAAATAATGAAACAATCTTGAAAAAGAAGAACCAAGTTGGAAGGCCCACACTTCAATTTTAAAACCTACTACAAAGCAACAATAATCAAGACAGTGTGGTACTGACATATGGATGATATTGTGGTGAACCCTTATTAACCTCAGTTGGGAAGGCACCAGGTTCAAAAGGCCAAAGGGAGTCCCAGAGCCAGCAAATGAGACATGGTGTTTTATTAGAGGGATTACATACGGGGGAGAGAATCCAGTGGCAGTGGGTTGGGCAGGAAAACCACAACCACTTGCAAAAAGCACTTTGTAATTTATACAGCATTTGCACCCAATACCCTACCCTTAACAATCACCACTTGGCAACCTTCATTTAACCCATAACTCAGGGCCTCAAGCCCCTGTATGGCCCGTGTTCCACGGGACTGGCTGGAGACGCAGATGTTACTCACAGAGAAGGAACAAACCTCCAGGTTGGCTATTCCTGAATTCCTTAGCTCAGAACACACATTCAGGTGCATCTGCTATACAGGCTCATTGAAAGGTTGTGCTTGTTATTACTATCAGGTGCATTTATCCTATGGCTGGACATATAGTTCAATGGAATACAGTTGACACTCTGGAAATAAACCCATGAATCTGTGCTCAACTGACTTTTTAACAACAGTGCAAAGACTATACAATGGGGGAAAGAATTTTTTTTAATAAATGGGTTTGGAACAACTAGATATCCAGATGCAAAAGAATGAAGTTGTACTCCCATGTCATATGGTATATAAAAATTAACTTAAAACGGATCAAAGACCTAAATGTAAAAGCTAAAATTGGCTGGGCACAGTGGCTCACACCTGCAATCAATCCCAGCAGTATGGAAGGCTGAGGCAGGAGG
>NW_012114710.1:17052912-17053429 GCF_000951035.1 Colobus angolensis palliatus | reverse complement strand
GGAGGTTGCAGTGAGCCAAGATCATGCCATTGCCCTCCAGCCTGGGCGACAGAGCAAGATTCTGTCTCAAAAAAAACAAAAAAAAGTTAACCTGGCATGGTGGCAACGCATGTAGCCCCAGCTACTCGGGACGCTGAGGCACGAGAATCACTTGAACTGGGGAGATGGAGGTTGCAGCGAGCCAAGACTGCACCACTGCACTCCAACTTGGTCGACAGAGCGAGACTCCATCTCAAAAAAAAAGAAAAAAGAAAAAGAACAGATCATGTCTTTTGCAAGAACATGGATGGAGCTGGAGGCTGTTATCCTTAGCAAACTAACACAGGAACTAAAAAGCAATTAACTCATGTTCTCACTTATTAGTGGGAGCTAAATGATGAGAACCCATAAACACAAAGAAGGAAATAATAGACACTGGGGTCTACTTGAGGGTAGAGGGTGGGAGGAGAGAGAGGAGCAGAAAAGATAACCATTGAGTCCTGGGCTTAACACCTGGGTGATGAAATAATCTGCACAA
>NW_012114710.1:17041161-17042827 GCF_000951035.1 Colobus angolensis palliatus | reverse complement strand
AAGCGATTCTCCTGCCTCACCTTCCTTGGTAGCTAGGAATACAGGTGCCCACCACCATGCCTGGCTAATTTTTGTATTTTTAGTAGAGATGGGGTTTTACCATACTGGCCACTCTAGTCTTGAACTTCTGGCCTCAAGTGATCCACCGCCTCGGCCTCCCAAAGTGCTGGGATTACAGGCATGGGCCGCTGTGCCCGGCTGCCATGTTTCATTTTGGATGGTTTCTGTTGTTGTGCATTCAGCTCATGCAAAAAAATTTTTTCTCTGCTGTGTCTACTCATTTCATCCAGTATACTGTTATTATTACGTAGTGTATTTTCATGTCTACAAATTCTATTTTAAAATATCTTCGATTTCTGTCATCATTTTGTTAATTTTTTTTTACGTTCTTGAACATGTAATAATAGCTGTTTTAAAGGTAATTCCATCTTCATTATCATTTCTGGGTCTCTTTCCATTGATTTATCTACTGGTTATGTGTTACATATTCTGCTTTCCATGAATAATAATTTTTTATTGGTTCCTAGATATTCTCAATTTGCATTGTTATATGCTGGGTTTTGTTATGCTCCTTTAAAAAAATGAACTTTGTTTTAGCATTCAATTAAATTGCTTGTGAATTAATTGGCATAAGTGGGACTTCTGGGATATTAGATATTGTTTTCTCCTTTTTTAAATCTGGGTGCTGGTTATGTGGGTATACTTATTTTGTAAAATTAATCAAACTTATTTATGATTTGTGTATTTTTCTGCTTATATGGTACATTAACATATATTCAATTTCAATATCTTTACTTTTAGAAATGTAAAGGGGGCTGGGTACAGTGGCTCACACCTCTAATCTCAGCACTTTGGGAGGCCAAGTTGGGAGGATTGCTTGAGGCCAGGAGTTCAAAACTAGCCTGGGGTCGGGCACAGTGGCTTACGCCTGTAATCCCAGCTCTTTGGGAGGCAGGTGAGTTACTTGAGGTCAGGAGTTCGAGACCAACCTAGCCAATGTGGTGAAACCCTGTCTCTACTAAAAATACAAAACTTAGCCAGGTGTTGTGGTAGTGGCCTGTAGTCCCAGCTACTTGGGAGGCTGAGGCAGGAGAATCACTTGAACCTGGGAAGCAGAGGTTGCGGTGAGTAAGATTGTGCCACTGCACTCCAGCCTGGAAGACAGAGCAAGACTCTGTCTCAAAAACAAACAAACAAACAGCAACAACAACAACAAAAACAGCCTGGGCAATATAGCGAGACTCCATCTCTACCAAAAAAAAAAAGTAATTGGGAGAGAGCATTCCCCTTTTTTTTCCTCTACTTTGATTCTCCCCAGAAGATGATGGGGGGCTCAAAGCATATCAATGCACTCGAAGGGGTGATTCTGGGTAAGTGAGTATGCAGATTCTCCCGTAGGTAAATCATCCCACAATCTACACTTGGAGTAGACCAGATTATGGCCCAATATGCAAGCTATTATCTTCAATTCAGTTTTGCAAATCACAGGATAGATGATTTGTCTCTGTCTGACAGACTTTGCTGTCTTCTTTATTGATTTGAAACTTAGGAGGCAGAAAGAAAAGTATTTTCTTTTCTTTTCTTTTTTCTTTTTCTTTTTTTTTTTTTTTGAGACAGAGTTTCGCTCTTGTTGCCCAGACTGGAGTGCAATGGCATGATCTCGGCT
>NW_012114710.1:17039407-17041111 GCF_000951035.1 Colobus angolensis palliatus | reverse complement strand
GAGTCTTGCTCTGTCACCCAGGCTGGAGTGCAGTGGTGCGATCTCAGCTCACTGCAAGCTCTGCCTCCAAGGTTCAAGTGATTCTCATGCCTCAGCCTCCCAAGTAGCTAGGATTACTGGCATGTGCCACTGCACTCGGCTAATTTTTTTGTGTTTTCAGTAGAGACAGTGTTTCACCATGTTGGCCAGGCTGTTCTCAAACTCCTGACTTCAAGTGATCTTCCCACCTCGGCCTCCCAAAGTGCTGGGTTTACAGGTGTGAGCCACCACAACCAGCAGAACTTTTTTTTTTAATTCATATAGTAATAATAAAAAGACAACACAGTTTACAAACGGGTTGGATAATTTACAAATGCAAAAGATCTTAATAAACATTTTTCCAAAGAAGATGCCAAAATAGCCAATAAACACATGAAAAATGTTTGATGTCATTTGACATTAGGGAATGCAAATCAAAACCACAATGAAATACAATTACACACACACCAGGGAGGCTATAATAAAAAAGATTAATAATAACAAGTGTTGGTGAGGATATGGAGGAATCAGAACCCTCATATATTCCTGGTGAGAATGTAAAGTGGTGACACCACTTTGGAAAATAATCTAGTAGTTCCTCAAAAATTTTAACATAGGCCAGGCGTAGTGGCTCATGCCTGTAATCCCAGCACTTTGGGAGGCTGAGGTGGGCGGATCACCTGAGGTCAGAAGTTCGAGACTAGCCTGGTCAACATGGTGAAACCCTGTCTCTACTAAAGATACAAAAATTAGTCAGATGTGGTGGCACATGCCTGTAATCCCACCTACTTGGGAGGCTGAGGCAGGAGAATCGCTTGAACTTGGGAGGTGGAGTTTGCAGTGAGCCGAGATCATGCCATTGCACTCCAGCCTGGGCAACAGAGCAAGACAAAGTCTCAAAAAAAAAAACAAAAAAACTTGAACATAGAGTTACCATATGATCCACAAATTCCACTCCTAGAGAAATGAAAACATGTGTCCACCCAAAAACTTGTACATGAATGTTCATAGCAGCAATATTCATAATAGCCAAAGGGTGGAAACAACCCAAATTGTTCAACTAATACATGGATAAACAACTTTGGGTATGTTCATACAATGGAATATTGTTTGGACATTGTCTTAGTTTGCTTTGTGTTGCTAAACAGAATACCACAGATTGGGCAATTTACAAAGAAAATAAATTCATTTCTCACAGTTCTGAAGATTGGGAAATCCAGTATTAAGGGGCTCACATCTGGCAAGGGCCTTTGTGCTGCGTCATCCCCTGGCAAAAGGCAGAAGGGCGAGAGAGCATGAGAGGGCAAGAGATAGCACTTGCAGGCATAAGCCCTTTTGTAATTATCATTAATCAATTCATGAGGATGGAGCCCTTTGCTACATTCAAACGGTAGCAGCCATAAAAAGAAATGAAGCACTTATACATGCTACAGTATGAATGATCCTTGAAAATATTCTGCTAAATGCTGAGAGGCTAGTCACAAAAGACTGCATATATGATTTCATTTATGTGAAATGTTCGCTACAGGAAAATCTGTAGAGGAGGAAAGTAATAATTTACCTCTAATCACTGCATTAGCTTTATGTCACAAATTTTGATACGTTGTATTTTCATTTTCATTCAGGTTAAAATATTTCCCAATTTCCCTTATGATTTCTTCTTGGGTGTTTTTTTTTTTTTTTTTT
>NW_012114710.1:17030672-17032075 GCF_000951035.1 Colobus angolensis palliatus | reverse complement strand
ACCGGGTTAGCCAGGATGGTCTCAATCTCCTGACCTCGTGATCCGCCCGTCTCGGCCTCCCAAAGTGCTGGGATTACAGGCCTGAGCCACCGGGCCCGGCCGAGAGTCTCCATTTCTAACAAGCTCCTGGGGCTGCTGACTCCGCTGCTCCACAGACCACACCTCTGTATCAAGGTTGTAAGGCACGTAAAACAGTGCCTGGCACACAGTGTGCGCTGAATAAATTTAACTATGATTATATTTTCACACAGTTGAGTTGGCAAGGAAATTAGATTAAAAAGCCAATAAGTTTCCCTCCTTCTCTATCAGATGTTTCCTGATGATACTGTATCCTTGAATAGAATTCTACTGCATTCTGAGTTCAAGTGATGAATGTGCATACGGATAACAAGTTTTCATTTATAAAAGCTCTCAATAGCAGCTTGAAGCACTATTCTTGAATGTATGGTTTTAAGCCGTATCAAAGTACATAATACCGTGTGCATAGTAGGCATTTATTTAATACTTGGATCAAAGAATGTCCAGGCTATCTAAATAAATCATCCTTCTAGGAATAAACAGTGCTGCTGGAGTTCGGTTTTATTTAATGCGGTGGCATGCATGCCAAACTACGACTTCAAGAATATGGCAATTGTGTTCTAAAATCCAAGGTATGTTACACTAATCTAATTGCGTTAGAATCTCATGCAAGGCTGACTGTAACCCAACTACTTCCTTCTTCCTGTGCGGCTCAACCCAGACATTACAGGCTAACAGTGCCCTCTACTGTTCAACAACCAGTGGGTGCTACTAAATCCAATCCATAAAGCTGCAAAATCAGAATTCAGACAACTGGGTTTACTTACCACACAAACGTAACTTGCATCTGCCTTTAGAGGACAGAGGGCCGCCGTCAAGGAGCGGTCTATGCTAGGAGGGACTGAGACTGATTTCTGGGCCACCATTGTGAAGCTGACCAGGATCACCAGAGAGGAGAGAAAAGCTCGTTGTTGTTTTCCCCTGAAGCACTAACAACCTACAACCTCCCTTTTTCCACACTGACCTGGTCTTCACCCTTTGTCCTCCCCCTCCTTAAGGTTAGTTGCATCGTCAGCCTTTTCTATCTGACCCTCATTCCACCTGCCAAACCGTAATTCTCCTTTGAAGAAATCTGGAAACACAAAAGTCCTCAGGATACAGCCTCTTGCCACTAAGCATGGGCAACTGTTCTGTGACTGTGATTAGATCCTCTAGTTTGTAGCACCTCAACTTTTGTTTTCAAAGTTTTTGAGTATATTCAGAGAGGTGCACAACCATCACTGTAATCTAATTTTAGAGCATTTTCATCACCCCAAAAAGAAATTCTGAGCCGGGCACAGTGGCTCATGCCTGTCATCCAAGCACTTTGGGAGGCTGAAGTGGGA
>NW_012114710.1:17023409-17024957 GCF_000951035.1 Colobus angolensis palliatus | reverse complement strand
GGCTGGAGTTCAATGGTGCTATCTTAGCTCACTGCAACCTCCGCCTCCCAGGTTCAAGCAATTGTCATGCCTCCTGAGTAGCTGGAATTACAGGCACCTGCTGCCACCAGGCCCAGTTAATTTTTGTATTTTTAGTCGAGACAGGGTTTCACCATGTTGACCAGGCTGGTCTTGAACTCCTGACCTCAGATTATCCACCTAGCTTGGCCTCCCAACGTGTGGGGATTACAGGTGTGAGCCACTGTGCCCGGCCAACTTGTGGAATCTCTAGTTCATGGGATAACTTGTAAACATTTTTGCATGGCATTCAAGGCTCTCGCAAACTGGCCTTAATCTACCTTTCCAACCATTTCTCCCATGAGCCCTCCATACCTAACAACCTGTCAGCTCATTGTCTTCAGAACATTCTGGGTACCCTCCCTAAAATGTGTACCCTCCCCAAAACGAGCCCTCAGTCACTATTTATTCACTGGTTGATTCTCATCCCTACACTTTCTCTCACATAACTCACAGCAACTATTCAAATCCCTTCAAGTCCTCATCAAGTCCCCTGTCCTGGAGAGGCCTTCTCTGTCCCCTCCAGCCCACAGGAGTTCTTTCTTTCTCTGCATGCTCATGTCTTTTAGTATTGATTCAACATCTTTGACTTGTGACAATACATAGCCTCATAGTTATTAAATTTCCAAGGGTATAACTGTGGCATGCCCAGCCAGAACCTAGACCAGCTCCTTCTGAGCATATATCGTGTCTCTAGCTGGGTGTCCATAGCACCTTCAGGAAGACTGCAATCTGCTTTTCATCTATTACCTGTTTCTTAAGTACTTAGGTATTTACGTGCTTTCTCAAAATCTTTAAACAAAACCAAAACACCGTCTTGACAGAATAGCATAAATGGAAACTATCCTGGACTGAACCAGGGTGTAAAGGTGACTGTATTAACCCACAGAGGGCTGGGGCAGAGTACAAATTAACAGGCCCCTCTGTCTGCTTTGCAGTGGCAGAAGAAGAAGGAGAGGGAGGGAGAGAGAGAGGAGGAACAGGGAGAAAAAGGAAAAGAGGGAGAGTAGGGGGAGGAAGAAGAGGAGAGACAGAGTTTCACCATGTTGCCCAAGTTGGTCCCGAACTCCTGGGCTCAAGCAATCTGCCTGCCTTGGCCTCCTGAAGTACTGGGATTACAGGTGAGAGCCATGGTGCCCAGTCTAGCAATTTGTTTTTCTACTTACTCATTCCAAAATCTGCCCAGAATGTACCTGTGATCCTGACACCTGGAACCACAGACTGGCCACCCCAATCCTAACGACACCTGTGGTCTACAGCTTCTCTTTTCTAGAAACATGGCCAAAAGGTGTTAGATCAAAAAGGAAATTATGGGCTTTTGAAAATAGAGAAAAAAAAACTGGCCGGGCGCGGTGGCTCAAGCCTGTAATCCTAGCACTTTGGGAGGCTGAGACGGGTGGCTCACGAGGTCAGGAGATCGAGACCATCCTGGCTAACACGGTGAAACCCCGTCTCTACTAAAAATACAAAAAACTAGCCGGGCGAGGTGGC
>NW_012114710.1:17021636-17023059 GCF_000951035.1 Colobus angolensis palliatus | reverse complement strand
CCAGACTCTGTCTCAATAAATAAATAAATAGCTGAGTGCGTTGGCTCATGCCTGTAATCCCAACACTTGGGGAGGCTGAGGTGGGTGGATTACCCGAGGTCAGGAGCTCGAGACCAGCCTGGGCAACATGGTAAAATTCTGTCTCTACTAAAAATACAAAAATTATCTGGGCGTGGTGGTGGGCATCAGTAATCCCAGCTTCTTGGGAGGCTGAGGTGGGAGAATCGCTTGAACACAGGAGGCAGAGGCTGCAGTGAGCTGAGATGGTGCCCCTGCACTCCAGCCTAGACGACAGAGTGAGACTCCGTCTCAAAATAAATAAATAAATAGAACACAGAGAATCAAGACGGGAAATGATGTTCATTTGTGAATGTTCCAGTGCTTACTGTGGGCCATGCATTGTGGCAAAACCGTGACCAATGTGAAGAGGAGCCCTCAGCCAGCTCACAGCGCAGGGGAGTGGGGAGGTGAAAACAACAAGAAGACATTTTAGCTGGGGAAGAATAGCACCAAAACCGAGACCCCTCACCTTTGTACTTTAAACTTGGTACGCTTCATTGGATGGGGGAAATGAGCCTGGCAGAAGTTGGAGATGAGACTAGTACAGTGGCCTCTGCACCCAGGGCTTGGAGTTAGAAGAGGGATGGGGGTTCTGAATCCACAGCAGTTGATGGAACTTGTGCCCTCCCCTGCCCATCCGCCAGCTGCGTTGGAAATGCCACCACACTGGGATCCCTGGCTAACACAGCTGAGTGAGACCCTGAGGGAAGTAGCAGCCCACCCTCCCATCTCAAGGAAATGTTGCTTTATGGTGCACAAGTGGTGGCGGCTGCGATGGAGCGGGAAGCTTAGCCTGAGCATCATCCCATTTTGCCAGATTTCAGTAGCTGCATCAGAGCTCTGGTTTCAGTAACCATGGTGTCAGCTGTGGGACTCTGGAGGAATCCAGCACATGGGGTGTAGACTCTTCCAGCCTCAGTTCCGGCCTCTGTAAGTGAGGTAAGCGTATCTGGGGCTACCCCTTCGGATATACGTGTGCATTTCTGGCACTCACATTCATAGCAGGGAAGTGGCCTCTGTCAAGGGTGAAGAAGCCCATCAAGGAAGATGGGACACCATGTGGAATGACATCATTTATACTCCAGGCAAAGGAAGCAGGATGTGTGGATAACATATATGTAAATATAAAATATTACATTACAATATAACATAATCAGTGTAATAACAAATATTATAGGACACTGTGGGTGGACCTAATCAAGGCCCTGTGTAAAACTAACCAAGCTGACACTGCACATCTGCAAGCCACAGAATTGTGCAGTGTCTAAGGTGGCCCTGTACCTAACCAGGTATGTGTTATCAGCCCCATGTCAAAAGGCAGTGGCTTATTGTAGTGGACACTATGCACATTTAAAAAAAAAAA
>NW_012114710.1:17019124-17021036 GCF_000951035.1 Colobus angolensis palliatus | reverse complement strand
AAGGAAGCAGGATGTGTGGATAACATATATGTAAATATAAAATATTACATCACAATATAACATAATCAGTGTAATAACAAATATTATAGGACACTGTGGGTGGACCTAATCAAGGCCCTGTGTACAACTAACCAAGCTGACACTGCACATCTGCAAGCCACAGAATTGTGCAGTGTCTAAGGTGGCCCTGTACCTAACCAGGTATGTGTTATCAGCCCCGTGTCAAAAGGCAGTGGCTTATTGTAGTGGACACTATGCACATTTAAAAAAAAAAAGAGGAGTAAATCTTGGCCTTTAGTTCTGACTTAGAAAAGTAAGTATCTGCTGTGTGATCTTGGGCAAATTCTAGTTGACATTCTTTAAAATGAGAATATTACCTATTTTAATGTATTGTCACATTGTGATAATACATGTAATGGCTTACCCAGCGCTATTTCAGATACAAAGTAAATGATTTTTAAAATGTTAGCAAATGTATTTAAGCACAGGGAAACAAACCCAGAAAGAAGAATGATTTGACCACATCAAAACCAATGACAAAAGTGAAACCTGAGCCTGAATCTTCCGATTTTCAATCCACCAGTGGGTTTTCTCGCAAGGAAGCAATTCCCATGCCAAGAATTGTTTGAGAAAACTGTAACTGGATTTGCCTACACATGCAGTAGCAAACTTCAGTGAGCACCTGTCCCTATTTTCAGAAGCAGTGGAAGGGCACACTTACTTCACACAGGTAAGAAGTGGTTTTCCTCCTCTGTAGCTCTCCTTTCCCCAGCCTTCCATTGGAGATCAGAAGGTCTCAGGAAAATGAGAGAGTATGGGTCACTATTTTATATTTTCAAGTTTTCAGATCTTAATCTGCAAATTTAGGTGATCCCAGCTCTGGAAAGAGCATCGCACTTTTACCTTTTTTTTTTTGAGACAGAGCCTCACTCTGTCGCCCAGGCTGGAGTGCAATGGCACGATCTCAGCTCACTGCAACCTCCACCTCCAGGGTTCACGAGATTCTCCTCCCCAGCCTCCTGAGTAGCAGGGACTACAAGCGGCGCCACCACGCCTGGCTAATTTTTGTATTTTTAGTAGAGACGGGGTTTCGCCATGTTGGCCAGGCTGGTCTCCTGACCTCAGGTGACCTGCCCACCTGGGTCTCCCAAAGTTCTGAGATTACAGCATGAGCCACCGCGCCGGCCACTTTAGACTTTTTTGACCAGCAAGCTTCCATCCGGAGCCTAGGCTCTCTTCTTTAGGTGCCCACAGCCCCAGGGGTGCACAGGCTGCTGAGCAGCTGCGAGCCCACCAGGGCTGCGTGTCCTGTGTGGGGCACAGTCGCGGTCATCCGAGGAGGCAGCTCTGAGTTCACACCTTCTCGTTCCTCTTTGTCAGAGCTCAGTTAGTAGGTGGGACACTGAAATGGCACTGCAAACATAATGAGAAAATGAAAACTGTATTTACCAGAACTGCTTTTAGAGAAAGAGCTGGAGGCGTTGGAGGGAATTCTTTGATAAGCTGCTTTGAGATGTCGTGGTGGGGGTGATACTCAAATGGGGCAAACCTAATCTGTAACAGCAAAGGATCACCAAGCTGCCTTCCAAAAATGTCCCTGGATTGCAAGGCTGTATTTTCCCAAGAGAATGGAAATTTGCCCTGAAAGGAGAGTTTGGTCACTGTCCCCAGGAGGCTTCTTCGCAGTCTTTCAACATCCGGCATCAAATCTATCCGTGTCCGGGTGGCTACCTGTTAACCTGCCCTGATTATTAACTGTGCCCAGGTCGAGACAGTATCAGGGTTGTGGTTCTATCAGGCTTTCTCTTTGCAGTCCTTGCCTTCTGTCAAAGTTGAACACAGTCCACCTCCCTTTTGGCTCCAGCCACAGAGGCGTGCTCCGCAGCGCCGCCCTCCAGCACTCCGCGCTCCC
>NW_012114710.1:17017402-17019013 GCF_000951035.1 Colobus angolensis palliatus | reverse complement strand
CCCGGGGTGCTGCCAGGCTCCCAGGCGCCGCCCTGCGGCCCCGCGCATCCGCTTCTTCCTTCAGCCAGCCCCTGTGCTTCACAGGGCTGTGTTCTGGGCTCCGTCCTCCGCCCAGGATTGAGAGTCAGGGAATATAGAGAGTCTCTAGCCACTGTTCGTTGGAGAGACCGACAAGGAGATGTCTCACTTGCCTTCGGGTTCTCTTCCCTTTTTTCTTCCACCACGGTTGCAGGCTGAGAGAGAGTCTCAATGACAAGAATATTGTGATTCAAGGGAAGTTTCAGTCAAATGTAGGGAGGAAAAGCAGCAGAACACTGGAGAGAAAAAGAAATAATTTGTTAAAAATTAAGCTGCCTTTTGTTTGTTTGCTTGTTTTGAGACAGGGTCTCGCTCTTGTTGCCCAGGCTGGAATGCAGTGGCACGATCATGGCCCACTGCAGCCTCAACCTCCCAGGCTCAAACGATCCTCCCATCACAGCCTTCTGAGCAGCTGGGACCACAGATGTGCACCACCAGGCCTCGCTAGTTTTTAAAAATATTTGTGGAGATGGGGTCTCACTATGTTGCCCAGGCTGGTCTCTAACTCCCAGCCTCAAGCAATCCTACCACCTCACCGTCCCAAAGTGCTGGTATTACAGCCATGAGTGACTGTGCCTGATCAAAAGTCAACATTAAACAGGTGGATCACCTGAGGTCCAGAGTTCAAGACCAGCCTGGCCAACATGGTGAAACCTTGTTTTTATTAAAAATACAAAAATTAGCGGGTGTGGTGGTACACGCCTGTAATCCCAGTTACTGGGGTGGCTAAGGCAGGAGGGTAATCCCAGCATTTTGGCAGGCTGAAGTGGGCAGATCACTTGAGGTCAGGAGTTGGAGACCAGTCTAGCCAACATGGTGAAACCCCGCCTCTACTAAAAATACAAAAATTCACTGGGTGTGGTGGCACATGCCTGTAATCCCAGCTGAGGCACTAGAATCGCTTGAACCTGGGAGGCAGAGGTTGCAGTGAACCAAGATCACACCACTTTGATCCAGCCTCGGCAACAGTGAGACTCCGTCTTAAAAAAAAAAAAGAAAAGAAAATCTCTACAAGATTGCAGGATCCTTTCCAAGGATCACACTTACTGTGAGGGTAGTGGGCATAGGGACTTGGCTGGAAAGAAAGAAAAACAGAGACTGTAACCCATTCTTGGTGAATAAGGTTGTCTTATTCCTGTATATTCTTTCCAACAACCTGAAAACACTTGATAGGACTTAGATTTGATT
Source organism: Colobus angolensis palliatus (assembly GCF_000951035.1). NCBI lineage: Eukaryota > Metazoa > Chordata > Mammalia > Primates > Cercopithecidae > Colobus > Colobus angolensis. The sequence continues at coordinate 17,017,747 of NW_012114710.1, read as the reverse complement.
TCTGAAAATCATTCTTTTTTTTTTTTCTTGAGACAGGGTCGCCCAGGCTGGAGTGCAGTGGCGCCATCTCTGCTCACTGCAACCTCTGCCTCCCAGGCTCAAGCGATTCCCCTGCCTCAGCCTCCCGAGTAGCTGGGATTATAAGTGCCTGCCACGGCACCTGGCCAATTTTGTATTTTTAGTAGAAACAGGATTTTGTCATGTTGGTCAGGCTGGTCTCGAACTCCTGACCTCAGGTGATCTGCCCACCTTGGCCTCCCAAAGTGCTGGGATTATAGGCGTGAGCCACCAAGCTGGGCCCTGAAAATGGTTAAGTTTGAATATGTGTATATAAAAATTACTCTT
>NW_012114710.1:17015545-17016631 GCF_000951035.1 Colobus angolensis palliatus | reverse complement strand
TTTCACCATGTTGGCCAGGCTGGTTTTGAACTCCTGACCTCGTGATCCACCCGCCTTAGCCTCCCAAAGTGCTGGGATTATAGGCGTGAGCCACCAAGCTGGGCCCTGAAAATGGTTAAGTTTGAATATGTGTATATAAAAATTACTCTTTTGATTTTAATGATTAGAAATTTTCCCCAAAATTTCTCTGCTTTTTCAATTACAGATTTTTTTTTTTCATTTTCTATTTTCTTGTGCCTGTTGTAATTTTCTATTTTCTTCTTAGAAAACATATCTTTCTGGACAGGCATGGTGGCAGGTAACTGTAGCCCCACCTACTCGGGAGGCTGAGGTGGGAGGATCCCTAGAATTCAGAAGTTCAGGGTCAGCCTGGGCAACAGAGCAAGATCCCATCTCTAAAATAAATATAAATATGTATGTGTGTATATATATAATATACACATGTATATTATGTAGCCCTTTCTTTTGGAACTTGGAATTCTTCAAATTATATTTTGATTTTTTTTCATGTACTGGCACTATACATATTTGGATTTGGTACCTGCTATCTTTATTTATAATTCAGGACCCCAAACTCTTTGTCAGCTTTGCTTGCCTGTGAATTTCCACCAAAATACTAGTCATTAGGAGACAGAGATACTATGACTGATGATAAAGTAACGTGCTCTCTCTCCAAATCTGCATAGAAAGCATCTTCTTTTAGCTCCCTGGCTATCTTTTTTCTGGACTGTAAAACATTATAACCTTTAGCTGTGCCTGTAAGAATCACTCATTTTCATCTAGTTTTCTGCCTACTTCCAACCAGACTTTATGATCTAAATTATTTTCATTGAAGTTTTGTGCTGCATTCCTTACTCCTACAGCCTTGAAATCAAGATTCCCAACTTATTTTCTATTCCATTTAAAAACGATTTGGTTCTTTCCCTGGCTATCTTGGGTCACACTGATCTGATTTCACCTGTCTGTGTCACCTCGTAATTTATAAGAAAGAAACTAGTAGAAGTGTCTCCATTTTTAACAGGCTGGGGACAACTATTTGCCTGAGCTGAAATTAACATCACTTTAGTAGAAATACAGTTTTAAAAT
>NW_012114710.1:17008585-17014760 GCF_000951035.1 Colobus angolensis palliatus | reverse complement strand
ACAGAGGGAGACTCCGTCTCAATAAAAAAAAAAAAAAGAAAAGAAATTCAGATGGTAATGTATTGACAGATGGAGAGCCAAGGGCATCAGTTCGAGGAGAATTATTTAAAAAACCACCACTGTGCAAGGGGCTGGCACATAAACTCAGCTTTTCACACTGGGAATTTGAACAATGAACAACTTTTGCAAACTATTTTATTTTGGTGTCTCTAACACCAAATTAAATGCCAATTTCATTGCACATCTAATTTTTCAAAAATTTATCAGAATTTCCCCAAATCCATATAACTGCTTATACTGAATATAAGCATCAACTCAGATATATACATACATATTCCTATGCTCTAGATATTTTACTACTTAAGATGGAAAGAGATTTTTTTTTTTGAGATAGAGTCTCACTGTCTCCAAGGCTGGCAGTGGCACAATCTTGGCTTACCGCAACCTCTACCTCCTGGGTTCAAGTGATTCTCCTGCCTTAGCCACCCCATTGACTGGGATTACAGGCGTGCACCACCACACCCACTAATTTTTGTATTTTTAATAGAAACAAGGTTTCACCATGTTGGCCAGGCTGGTTTTGAACTCCGGACCTCAGGTGATCCACCTGCCTTGGCCTCCCAAAGTGCTGGGGATTACAGGCGTGAGCCACCGCGCCTGCCCAGAAAGATGATTTTAAAAAGAATCTTCTAAACCACAGTGTGTAAGTGAAGATATACATAGTTTATGAATACATGAATACATAAAGTCTGCAGAAAAGGTACCAGATATAAATATCAGTTTTCCCATGTGCCATAATCCCATTTCTACTGATAACAGGGCATATTATGTTTTAATAAAAGTAAAAAGAGGTGTGTATGTGTGTGGTCTAAAATTCCGGGGTAAGTGAGCAACCTAATAGAACTTTTGATTAGTAATAAAAGGGAGGGGGACTTGCGTCTGGTGGCTGACACCTGTAATCCCAACACTTTGGAAGCCCAAAGTGGGAGAATTGTTTGAGCACAGGAATTTTAGACCAGCCTGGGCAACAGGGTGACACCCTGTCTCTATAAAAAATTTTAAAAATTTGGTCAGGCATGGTGGCTCACGCCTGTAATCCCAGCACTTTGGGAGGGTAAGGCGAGCAGATGACTTGAGGCCAGAAGTTTGAGACCAGCCTGCCCAACATGGTGAAACCCTGCCTCTACCAAAAAATACAAAAATTAGCCGGGCATGGTGGCAGGCACCTGTAGTCCCAGCTACTTGTGGGGCTGAGGCAGGAGAATCACTGGAACCTGGGAGGCAGAGGTTGCAGTGAGTCATGTTAGAACCACTGCACTCCACCCTGGGCAACACAGCGAGACCCTGTCTCAAAAATAAATAGCTAAAATAAAAGGCACAGCGGCATTCTGCTGTCCTATTGATGTACTATGTCTCAGGTCTTCCAGATCACTTCCCACCATTCCACCAATGTACCTTTCACTCCTGCAACACCAAATTACACTGCTTGCATTTCTTCTAAATTGACATGCCTCCAATACCTTCCTCAAATGGTTCCCTCTGCTTGAAATGCAAAACAGTGCTTGCCTTCCTCCTGACCTGGCATGCCTCCAAGGCTTTCCTCAGATGGTGCCTTCCCCAGTGCTATTCACCTGGTCTACTTACCGCATGTGTTTGAACTACTACTGGCTTAGTACTGCCTGCCACCAAGAAGAAAGCTCTCCACAAAATGCTGGCTAATAAATGAAATGTCTCAGGGAAAGCTTATCATCACTGCCATAATCAATATATTAATGTTAAGGGCAGGACGAGGTGGTTCGCGCCTGTAATACCAGCACTTTGGGAGGCCAATGCAGCCAGATTGCTTGAGTCCAAGAGTTTGAGACCTGACTGGGCAACATGGCAAAACCCCTTCTCTACAAAAAATACAAAAATTAACCCTCATAGTGGGGTGGTCCCAGCTACCCCAGAGGCTGAGGTGGGAGGATCACTTGAGTCTGGAAGGCTCAAGCCGATTGTGACACTGCACCCCAGCCTGGGCAACAGAGTGAGACCCTGTCTAAAAAAAAAAAAAAAAAAAAACTGTTGAAATAAACAGGTCCCAAGTTATTAAGAGATCCACATTTAAAGAACAATGCTCGTGTGGTGGTTCACACCTGTAACCCTAGCACTTTGGGAGGCTGAAGTGGGCAGATCACCTGAAGTCAGGAGTTTGAGACCAGCCTGGCTAACATGGAGATACCCTGTCTCTACTAAAAATACAAAAATTAGCCAGGTGCGGTGGTACACGCCTGTAGTCCCAGCTACTCTGTAGGCTGAGGCAGGAGAATCACTTGAACCCAGGAGGCGGAGGTTGCAGTGAGCCTAGACTGCACCACTGCACTCCAGCCTGGGTGACAGAACAAGACTCCATCTCAAGAAAAAGAACAATGCTAACAAAATGAGGCAGAAGAAAGGCTATAGTTATTTGGAAACATTACGAGTGTCAGGACAGTTGGAGAACCTTGTAAGAAAATGTTCATGCCGGGCTTGATGGCTCACACCTGTAATCCCAGCACTTTGGGAGGCTGAGGCAGGTGGATCACTAAAGTTCAGGAGTTCAAGACCAGCCTGGTCAACATGGTGAAACCCCATCTCTACTAAAAATGCAAAAATTAGCAGGGTGTGGTGGCAGATACCCATAATCCCAGCTGCTCGGGAGGGTGAGGCAGGAGAATTGCCTGAACCTGGGAGGCAGAGGTTGCAGTGAGCTGAGATCGCACAACTGCACTCCAACCTGGGCAACAGAGTGAGACTCCAGATTTAAAAAAAAAAATAAAAAAGTGTGCATGGACATTACAAGACTGCTTACTGTATCTGATGCAAAACCCCATGATAAAGAAAGTAGACAGGTTATGTAAAAACAAGAGGGAACACTCGGTTCTGGGGTTGAAGATTTATATGGTCAGAGAAGGGGAAATTGTGCAAAAGCACAATCCACTGAGCTTTGCACAGGAAAGATCTTATCAGGGGAGCCCCGTGTTTAGTCAGGCTCTAACTCAACTTTGCCTTAGTAATATTTTATGGATCTGTTTCCTCAAGGATAACAGCATGACTCAAATAGATAACATAACCCTGCATGATCCAGGGAAGGCTAGCAGAGTGAGGTATTGGCATTATCAGTCGGTCATGCCTTTTAAAAAGCACTTTAGAATCTGCTTTGGTTGTTTTATATTTTCTGACAGGTTATTTCTTCAAAATGCCTGTCACCATTTTCAAATTCAATAAAAGCATATTAAAGAGTGTCTTGCTTTTCAGAAGGAACGTAGCTGGCAGAAGTAACAAATGGGAGGTGGGAATTCAGAGGCATTGGTTGGGTCTGTACTGGTCACTCTGCTGTTCATAATGCAACAATGCACTCAAGGCCTGTGTGTTACCAATGTATTTCCTACTTGTTAACTCTGAGTCTTGAGAAGAGCCAGCTTTTTAACTCAGCTGGCAGCTGGGCTTGTCAAACTGAGCAATCCCCTTCTGATTTAAACCCAATTGTAGGATGCATAGTCATCTTTGGTAGTTGAGAACTACTGTAAAGTTTTCAAGACTTAATTGGAATTGAAGTGGTTCCAGCCACTCTGCTCACTAGCAGCCTAAAAACCTGTGCCTGTCCCTGGAGGAGGAAAGCAGTAGGAGGTAAGGAAACACATGTCCCTTCCGGCTTCCTAGGGGAGTAAGTAAGCAACAGGCTGTCCAAGGGCTGTCCGAGGGGCTCTGACAATGTGAAGACCCTGCCTTAGCCATTCAGAGATGGCCACATCCTCCCGACCTCAAACACAAAGGGTAGCCTCTTCCTCTATAGTGGTAATCCAATATTCCCCATCCTGCAGATGACTTGGCAGGAACCACACACGAAGGATTCTCCAAAGCTCCTCTTCCCATCTCCGTAGAAATGACAGTTTACTGCGAAAGCACAAGGAAGTCCACATATTCTCTAACATGATGAGATCTGGCCAACAAAATAACTTTTTAAATGTCTCAAATTTATAAGAACAGTAGAAGACTGCCAAAAATACTCCTGCACATGGCAGGAGCTGAAGGGTCTTTGTTTGTTTTTTCCCTGTTAAGGGTACTCTTAAAGATCAAGGACCATCAGATTCTGCAAATCCGTGTAAATACCTACACAGGTATCTTTTCATCAATATGCCCTGCTAGAGGGATTTGGGTATTGTCAATAATCTCACAACAAAATAGAGATGATCATTGACATGGCATGCCATTCAAGACATCCTGCAATGATTATCCATATTACTCTTCCTGGGCAGCCTTATATGGTGGCGAGAGACGGGTTTTGGGTTCCAAAAGGCAGATAATTAAATCCTTGCTATCTGGATTATTCACTCACTTGGGCACAGTTCACTTCAACTGACTTTGGGCTAAATACCTCTCAGAGCCTGTAAAATGGGAATAATAATATTTTTATTTTTATTTCATTTATTTTATTATTTATTTATTTATTTATTTTTGAGATGATGTCTCACTCTGTCACCCTGGCTAGAGTACGGTGGTGAGATCCTGGCTCACAGCAACCTCTACTTCCTGGGTTCAACTGATTCTTCTGCCTCAGCCTCCCAAGTAGCTGGGACCATGAGCATGCCTTACCACACCCGGCTAATTTTTGGATTTTTCAGTAGAGATGGGATTTTGCCATGTTGACCAGGCTGGTCTTGAACTCCTGACCTCAAATGATCCGCCCACCTTAGCCTCCCAAAGTGCTGGGATTACAGGCGTGAGCCACTGCACCCGGCCCAGGAATAATATTAGCTCTTGAAAACAATAGGTTTAAGTTCTGTGACTACTTTTATCCCATTTTCCAGTTTTCTTTTCTTTTTCCCTTTTCCTTTTTTTTTTTTTTTTGAGATGGAGTCTCCCTCTGTTGCCCAGGCTGGAGTGCAGGGGCACCATCTCGGCTCACTGCAACCTCCGCTTCCCAGGTTCAAGTAATTTTCCTGCCTCAGCCTCCTGAGTAGCTGGGATTACAGGTGCGTGCCACCACACTCAGCTAATTTTTGGATTTTTAGTAGAGATGGGGTGTCACCATGTTGGCCAGGCTGGTCTCGAACTCCTGACTTCATGATCCACCCACCTCGGCCTCCCAAAGTGCTGGGATTACAGGCGTGAGTCACTGCGCCCAGCCTCCAGTTTTTTTTTTTTTTTTTCATGGCATTTATTACTGTCTGAAATGACCTAAGTGCTTCTTTGTTTTCTGTCGCTTACTCCTCCTTCCCCAACGTAAGCTCCTTGACAGCAGGAACCTGGACTGCTGCCTTTGTTCGGTGTTGTTCCCCCATTAAGTGGGACAGTGGTTGTACATTGTAACTGCTCAGTAAATATTTATGAAATGAATAAAGGTGAAGTGAATGCATTTGTCAAGCACATAATAGGGGCTCAGGGATTGTTGGGTTTTTCCCCCCTGAAAGGTTTCGGTTTACCTCTGCTTTGGTTGTAGCAGTGTAGTATGGAAATGACCTGGACTGCAACATGGCACAGGTAATGGAATTCAACAGCATCCTCTTTGTTCAGGCCAGGAAGACCTTTTCTAGATTATTCAACATCTTACAAAGAAGGCTTTCTGAGCTATTATCATCTGAATGGTCTGGATAAGAATTCAGCTTTAGGCTCAAGGTCATTGGGTTTCTCATGGTGGGTCCATTTCTGAAGCGGTTTTGCCCTCTTGTGTCATCCTGGGTGTCCTGGATAAAATTCTCCAGTTGTGGTGATGGTCATTCAATAGGTGGCAGTCTCTCCCAGAACACTGTCATTCTTCACAGCCCAGATGTCATACCTGATAACTCATTAGACTGTAGTTAGGTGAATAGCAGAGCAACAGCTACAACATTGTCATGCTGATTATTTTGTAACATTTCTTTACCTCCCATACACCAGATCCCACTCCCTACTCTCACTTTCTTACCTCTTTTAGAATTTGACCAATGTTCCACTACCTTGAACTTACAGAAGACATGTTGACCCTTTTCCTAAGATGAATGAGGAACAGAAGGGAGACATTCAAATTTCTGTGCTTGAAGTCAATTTTGATGATTTCCTTCATTCATCTACTTATTCATTTATTTGCTAAACTTTTCCTGTGGCCAGCATGTATCTTTTTGTCATTTAGTTTTCCTTTGTTTTTGTTTATGTTTTTCTTTTTGAGACAGAATCT
>NW_012114710.1:17006941-17008025 GCF_000951035.1 Colobus angolensis palliatus | reverse complement strand
TTGTGTTCTGGAAAAGGCTGGGCTTAAACTGAGAACTGGATGGACTTTTGGAAAGGGTCTTCTCAAGCTCTGGGTTGAGGGTCACAAGTAGAGGGGCTGGGCCTGGTACCCCACAAGGCAGGCCAAAGTCACTGCCACGATAAGGTCTCTGAACAAACAGCATTCTCAGGTTGCACACGGTCATCAGCTTACAGTGAGAGCCGTATGGAATGTCATATGTCAGTATTTGTGCGTGTATGTATACGTGTGTGTGTATGTGTTTCTGTCTTGTTTTTGCTTTGAGACAGGGTCTTGATCTGTCACCCAGGCTGGAGTGCAGTGACATGATCACTGCCCACTGCAACCTCAAACTCCTGGGCTCAAGTGATCCTCCCACCTCAGCCTCCTGAGTATCTGGGACTACAGGTGTGCACCACCACGCCTGGCTAATTTTTTTGTATTCTTAGTAGAGAGGGGGTTTCACCATGCTAGCTAGGCTGGTGTCAAACTCCTGACCTTGTGATCCACCCGCCTCGGCCTCCCAAAGTGCTGGGACTACAGGCGTGAGCCACCGCGCCTGGCCTGTTTACTGATATAATAGTTACATATATTCTGGAGGTACGTGTGATATTTTAATGTATATAATGCACATGCATATAATATGTGAAGATCAAATTAGAGTAATTGGGATACCCATCACCTCAGATATTTCTCTTTTCTTCCAATACCTCTCTTAGTGGTAAGAACAGACTTGTTTTGGGGAAGGGTAGACTTAGAAACGGGAACCAAGGTTTGAAGCTTGGATCTGCTACTCATTGACTTTGACAAATTTCTTAACCTCTCAGAGCCACAATTCCTCATCTGTAGAAAGGGGATAATAATATTAATAGTGCTTATTGCTGACTCTACAGGAATAAATAAATAAATAAATAATAAAACAAACATAACAGTACTTATAGGATTGTTTCAAGGATTAAATGAATTATTATTTATAAGAGTAATATTAAATTAGGATTTATTAAATACTAGCTATCTAATACTTTGATAATGACTTGCTTAATTTTTCAAATGGACATAGCAGTATTTTTTATATTGGATATAAATA
>NW_012114710.1:16991619-17006636 GCF_000951035.1 Colobus angolensis palliatus | reverse complement strand
TTAAGCCACCATGCCCGGCCCTGTGTGTATGTTTTTATGTTTTCAACTTAGGTTCTTTCTTCTGTGTAATCTATCCAGCTTAGACCCATTCCCCTGAAGTTCCACTGAAATCCCTCTTCACTAGGCAACTGTACTTGAAGATGCTCCAAGTGCTAACAAGACTCTTTGAGACACTCAGATGGTCCATATTCTTTGGGCTTCAGTACTCCCAAGATGCCCCCACGTTTGTTGGGGATACTTCTAACACCCTCCTTCTGTTCAGTGAAGCACCCCCTCCTAGTCTACTCCATTTATCTTGAAACATTCTCCCAGCCTTTGGCCCACCCAGAATCTGTTAATCACCCCTCGCCATCCTTTAATTATTTATTCATTGAGTGCTCCTTGTGTTCCTCTGTATATCCTGGGCAGACAAAGATGAATAAGACCAGTCCCTGTCCTGGGAACGCAATCATATTCTCCTTCCAGTTCCCAAGAGACCTCCACACATGTTGTCTGATCTAAGCCTTTAACTAGCCATTGAGATGGGCATCTCGCCTCATGTTTTACAGATGAAGAAACTGAGTGGAAGAAGGCTAAATGACTTTCTGCAGGGAAATGGCAAAGCCAGGTTACTGTTGGGTTGGCTACGTGGTGACTACCCTCAGGAGCCTGCCCTCCAGCTGCTCAGACTCCGCAGCTCACCTACTCTCAGCCTCAGAAGCTTCACTTAAACATCAAGTGAAGAGTTGATGTCCTGTGGCAGCCTTGAGGAATCTGTGAGATGCTCACCTGCATTTACCAGAGAAGCACTCACCAGCAGGGTTGTGGCCTTGCTTCATTTCCCCCCATTGCTGTTTTTTGTTTTTGTTTTTGTTTTTTGCCTTAGCTGTGGGCAGTTGGGGTTGGGAGAGCCAGTCCGTCAGTAAATACCTGCTGAGCAGCAGGCACTGTGCTAAGCTCTGGGAAGTCACCTTGAACTCACCTTCCCTATAGGTGGGAGGATATTAACACCAAAAATTCTTTGAACAAGAAATTCTAATAGAGACCCTTTGGAACACGCTTATGTTTTTAACAAAGAGACACAGTGGGCAGTAGTGTTTATGTTTGTTTTTCTATTTTTAATTGTTCTATTTTTACAGTTAGGCTTCTGTCCAAGCCCAAGGTCTCTGTGGAAGCCCCTTTGGAGCTAGGGCCCGAGGCCACAGCTGAAGGGCCCTGAAGGTGCAGGGCCCCAGGGGTGGAAGGGGGTTGGAACCTCAGACAAACACCCTGGCCACACTGTGGTGCTCTCCTCACCCCCAGGTGACTGCTGAGTCACTGGCCTCCCCACCCTTCCTCCAAGGGGCAAGGGGAGCTGCTTTTTAAAGTAGCTATTGTCTGCACTGGCAAAAACTGCTAGTGCTGAAAGCTCCAGAGAGGTTTGGTTCTTACAGAGTTGATTTTAAGCAGAAAAACAGGGGTTCTGATCAGAAAATATATTATCCTTACTTACTTTTCAAATCTTTAGAGGAAGGAAGGTGCAGATCAGGAGACACCATACATCTTACTTTCGGGGTGGCGTTACCCATTTTTCAGATTGGAATGAGTGGGTGTCATTGACTTCATAGAACTCCCTGCCCCAGAAGGAGTGGGTTCTCCACTCTCCCTTCTTCTTCCTTACTATTTGTGTCCTGCTGTTTATGTCTAGTAATCACTAGGCAAGTAATCTTGGGAAAGTGTTTTAACTACATGGCCTTGCTTTCCCCATCCATAAATCGTAGAGAATAACACTGCCCAACTCAAACGGCTGTACTGAGCGTGGAATCAAGTAATTCACCTCTTTGTAAATTGCGAGACTCTAAACAAAAGTTAATTGTCTTCACTCCACTTATTTATTCTTTTATGGTGTCGTTTGCTTCCACACTCTCCCCAAGCATTGTGTTTGGGTAGCAGAGTGCCTGGCCCCATGGAGGGCTTCATGCATGAAGACCGTGACTCCTAGTGGGGTCAAAGCATTAAACTAACACCTTGGAGATGCAGGGATTTATCCTCATCTCCAGTGAAGAAACAGTGGATGCTAGAGGAGGAAAGGAAGTGTCCTCCATAGAGGGGAAGAATGAGGGTGGGGGAGAAGTTCCCCTTTCAAATGCTTTTCCTTCTCCACCCCACCCCACCCCATACTGTTCCCTCATTCTCAACCTCCCCCACGCTCATCCCCACCCTACCCTGACTCCCTATTCTCCGATCACAAACCCTCAACTCTCAAGATAACATAGTGTTGAGATGAAAATGGTTGATATGGCTGGGAGCTGTAAAATGAGAGCACTAGATTCAACTCTGCAGAGAACACGCAGTGTGACACTTTCATTTTACAGAGAGGCAGCAGGGCCTGATGCATGACTTCTGCCAGTGTTTTACATTTTTAAAAGACAAGGAAGAATTCGATGTGGAGGTGTAATTAGAGTTTGGGATTTGGGCGTTCTAGGCTGGACAGAGTGGCTGGGGTGTGGGGTCCCAGGCCCTCCCTTCTCCCCACCTCTCCACCGAGCTAAGATCTTATCTATCCAGGAGACTCTTTGGAAATGGAATTCTTCAGGGCTTTTATCTCTGTCCTTCTACCTCCCTTTAAAACATACAGCATTGCTTTCATGTTTGAACAATAAGATAATTCAGTTAAAATAGAGCTACAATTCTTCTCTGACTCAACTGCCCCCATAAAAAGCAACTAAAATATCCAAGACTTTGCTCAAACAGAATCTGTCTTTGGAGCCTTTCCCCCCTATTTCCTGACAGACAATGGTCATAGCTTCTGTATCTGCTTCCACACTTGCCTGTGGCATCTCCCCTTCTAGACTTGGGCCCAAAGCCTTTGGCATAAGAGGCTCATTTCATGTACCTGGCACATCCTGAACTCTCAATACTGTAGGATGAATCAATCAAAGAAGTGGATCAGTAACATTAGCAATCCTGAGTTTAATCTTAAGATGCTACATGTGGAAAGCTCTTTTCTTGAGACAGAGTCTCAAAATGTGGAGATGATGTTTTTCTTCCATATCAGGGTGAGGAAACATTTATGTTGCCTATTTTAGTTTCTAAAGAGTTTTCCAAGCTGAGTGCGGTGGCTCATGCCTGTAAACCCAGCACTTTTGGAGGTTGGTGTGGGCCCAGGATGGAGTACAGTGGTGTGATCTCGGCTCACTGCAACCTCTGCCTCCCGGGTACAAGTGATTCCCCTGCCTCAACCTCCCAGCTGGCTGGGACTACAGGTGTGTGCCACCAAGCCCAGCTAATTTTTGCATTTTTAATAGAGACGGGTTTTCACCACGTTGGCCAGGCTGTCTCGAACTTCTGACCTCAAATGATTCTCCTGCCTCCCCCTCCCAAAATGCTGGGATTACAGGTGTGAGCCACCACGCCCAGCCTGGAAAGCTCTTTAGAAACTAAAGTAGGCAGACCAGGCGCAGTGGTTCACGCCTGCAATCCCAGCACTTCGAACGGCCAAGGCGGGCAGATCACGAGGTCAGGAGATCCAGACCATCCTAGCTAACATGGTGAAACCCAGTCTCTACTAAAAATACAGAAAATTAGCCGGGTGCAGTGGCGCATGCCTGTAGTCTCATCTGCCCAGGAGACTGAGGCAGGAGAATCACTTGAACCCGGGAGGTGGAGGCTGCAGTGAGCCAAGATTGCACCACTGCATTCCAGCCTGGGTGACAGAGCGAGACTTCATCACAAAAAAAAAAAAGGAAAAAGAGAAACTAAAAGTAGGCAACATAAATGTTTCTTCACCCTGATATGGAAGGAAAGCACCTATCTCCAACCACCAGAAGCATAAAGATTTCCCTCCCAAACATCCAGCTAGTTCACTCAACATGTATTTCAGGCTGCCTGTGAGGTACAGGAATAAGTCGCCCCTATGAGGCACAGGAATAAGTCATCCCTGAGAAAGCTGCCTTCTTCAGCTGGATGTGGTGGCTCACGCCTGTAATCCCAGCATTTTCAGACGCCGAGGTGGGTGGATCACTTTAGTTCAGGAGTTCAAGTCCAGCCTGGCCAACATGGTGAAACCCCACCTCTACTAAAAATACAAAAAATTAGCCGGGCGTGGTGGTGCATGCCTGTAGTCCCAGCTACTCGGGAGGCTGAGGCAGGAGAATCGCTTGAACCTGGGAGGTAGAGGTTGCATTGGGCCAAGATTGCGCCACTGCACTCCAGCCTAAGCAACAGAGTGAAATTCTGTCTAAAAAAAAAAGAAAGAAAGAAAAGAAAAAAGAAAGCTGCCTTCTTCAAGGCCTTCTCTTCCCTCGTTCTTGGTCACCCTCAGGACATCTTCTTTTCCAGTTCTCCTGTACCTGAGTGATGAATACAATGTCTCATTTATTAGCTTAGAGACCAATAGAAAACAATTTTCTCTACCTTTTCAGAAAGACTGGGGAAACTAGTCTTTTTTTGCCCCGCTCGGAGACCTGGCATCTGAGGTTTGCCTACTGTTTGGGAGAGGAACACAGGGACACTGAGGAGGCAGAGGAGAGAATGGCTAAGCCCCTGGGCTCCGCCCCGCAGTGGCCTCTGGCCCCAGGTTCTGCTGGCCCTACCACCCCTTCACCAAGTCACTCAACTCTTGACCCTGTACCCTCCCCCAGCAGTCTGCAAAGCAATTTAGTTAAGAGTGCCCCAAGTGGAAAGAAAGCAGCCAAATGCCAAAATCGTCCCTTTTCCCAGCATTATTTGGTTCGGGTGAGGTCAGGTGTAGCAAGTAGTCAGTTGTGAGGCAAGATTTAGGGAGCACAGGAAGGCTCAGGCTCAAAAATAAATTCCACGTGAATGCCTGAACTGTTGGTGACTAATTCATCCCTTTATTCACTAAACAAATATTTATCCAGAACTCCTCACAGACAACCCCTCCCCCCAACTAAATAGAAATGGTGTCTATCCTCAAGTTGATCACAATGCAGCAGAAAATTCTAATTTAAGTGTAAATCTGTAAATCACCCAATGCCAGGTGGCGCTCCTGGAATCATAGGAAGAGCTCTGTTTTGGAGCCTGGGTTGTTGACCTTAAAGTCCAGCCTTCCAAATCCAGCCGATGACCTGAGACAAGTTACTTAACATGTTACAACCTGTTTTCTCATATGTCTAAAAGCTGTGATGATAGTAATAGCTTACCGGTTGTTGTAAGAGTTCTACAAACACATGTGACTCAGGAGAGGTACTGAGAGCTTCTAGTAAGAAGTCAACAAAGTATTATGGGAGTACAAAGGTAGTAACAATTTACCTCTCCCTCCAGGCGCTGAGAAGGTGGCATCTGAAATGGATCTTGAAGGACACGTAGGAATTGGCCAGGTGGAAAAGACAGGAGATAAATATCAGGCAAAGGGAAGAGTATATGCGAACTACTGAAGCAAGAAACAGCATAATTTTTTTTTTTTTTAAGACAGGGTCTCACTCTGTTGTCCAGGCTGGAGTACAGTGGCACAATCACAGCCCACTGCAGCCTTGACCTCCCTGGGCTCAGGTAATCTTCCCACCTCAGCCTCCCAAGTAGCTGGGACTACAGGCACACACCACCATAATCAGGTAAATTTTGTATTTCTTGTAGAGACAGGTTTCACATAATGTATTCTTAGAACTTGAGAGATTCAGTCTTGAAATGACAAGAAATGTTGAAGGGTGAGGGGAATTCATCGCCTTGTCCCTGTTCCCTATGTAGCCTCGAAGTTCACTCCTCCACTCCTTCACTTGCAAATTCTGTTCTGTCTTCCCTCCCTCCCTCCCTCCCTCTCCCTCCCTTCCTTCCTTCCTCCCTCCCTTCCTCCCTCCCTCCCTTTCTCTCTCTCTTTCTTTTTTTCCCAAAGTACTTACTGTATAATATCAATGTAACAGAAATGTACTTATTTTGTTGACAGTCCTCAGCACCCTCATCCTCCTTCCCCCACCCCCATACATAGATGGGAAACAGTTCCCAGAGGAGAGGAATTTGTGTCTGTTTTCTTGACTGACATATTCCCAATGACTCACACACTGCCTGGCACAGAACAAAACAAGTCATTTAATTCATTTAACACATATTTGGTGCCTACCAAGCACTGGCTTGCCACTGGGGCTCTGATGTTGAACAAGATGGGGTCTTGAAGTGTTAGGACCTCCTGAGGGGTCTCCCGGCCATTCTGTGAAGACTTTATTTAGAAAGACCCCTCCTGCAGGAGCTTTGGCTGTTTCTTTAGTCTTTCTTTGCGCACTCCCTAAATACTTGCAAAATGTAAATCCTTAAAAAGAAAAAAAAAAAAGGTAACTCGTTACTGGGTTGAGCCTATTTCCAGTAAGTCTCTTCCCTTTGTGGGTTTATTATGTGTCTGGTGCTGGGGGAGGTGACTTTGGGAGTCCCATGAGACTGCCAGGTGCCTGGGGGAGAAGATGTTGAAAGGACAGGGTAGGGGTTCAGGAATGGAGGCGCCCAGAGACAAGTAGCCTCTTTCACAACCAGGCCTGGGGCTGTTCCTGTGATTGGGTGTCTCAGCCAAGAATGTCCCCAGAATTCCAAGTCATTTTTAGATGCAGCTTTCTTCTCCTGTGTTCAATAGCCTTCACTAAAGAAGGTTTAAGAGAAGGGGGTTTTTGTGGGTAGCTGTGCTCTGGGGCCTGAGATAAGGGGAAAGAGGATCAAACCTTTCTTCAGCGTTTTTTCTTTTTGTTTTATGAAATACCACAAAATATATAAAAGAATAATTAACAGCAGAACAACTCATTTGCCAGTTAAATATCCATTTACTTAGTTTTGGAAAACAAATGCTGGCTGAGTGTGGTGGCTCACGCCTATAATTCCAGCACTTTGGGAGGCTGAGGTGAGCAGATCACATGAGTTTAGGAGTTTGAGACTGGCCTGGGCAACACAGTGAAACCCCGTCTCTACAAAAATACAAAAATTAGCTAGGTGCAGTGGTGCATGCCAGTAGTCCCGGCTACTTGGGAGGCTATGGCAAGAGACAGAGGTTGCAGTGAGCCAAAGTCATGCCACTGTACTCTAGCCTGGGTGACAAGATGGAAACCCTGTCTCAAAGAAAACAAGAAGAAGAAGAAGAAGAAGAAAAGAAAGAAAGAAAAGAGGCTGGGCACGGTGGCTTATGCCTATAATCCCAGCACTTTGGGAGGTCAAGATGGACAGATCACTTGAGGTCAGGAGTTCGAGACCAGCCTGGCCAACATGGTGAAACCCTGTCTCTACTGAAAATACAAAAGCATTAGACGGATGTGGTGGCATGCAACTATAATCCCAACTACTCGGGATGCTAATGCAGGAGAATCACTTGAACCCGGGGGGTGGAAGTTGCAGTGATCCAAGATCGCACCACTACACTCCAGCGTGTGTTACAGAGCAAGACTCTGTCTCAAAAAAAAAAAAAAGAAAGAAAGAAAAGAAATTCTAACATTGTACTTTACTTGCCTTTTTAAAGCTTTTAAAGCAATAAACAATTATACAACTTAGCAAGAAATAACACCAAGAAAAATATTAGAAGACAAGTCACAAACTATAGAGAGATATTTGCATGCTTATGACAGATAAAAGAGTTATCATCCAGAATACATAAATAACTCTATGAGTTGATGCAGGATTTTTGTCGATCCCCTCATCAGACTTTCAATAGGGGCGTGGCCACCTTGGGTGCCTGCAGGAACAGGCTCTGTGCAGCCCCCTTGGTGTTGCCCAGGTGGGGGTGCCTGTGACCCCCAAAGCTCCAGAGGGCATGTTACGATGCCCTCTTAGCTTCACCATCTGTGGACAGCAGTGAGTTATCAGCTCAGTGAGCCCCTTGCCTCACCAAGTCCGTGTGGGATGGCTGCCCTCTGCCAGCAGGGGCAGAAGGCCCAGGTGACAGCCTTTTTATGGTACCTGCTCTTGGTGGGCCCCAAACTCTTGTCCGCATCCAGAAAGAATAAGGTCACATGGGCACTTGAAGGATGGTGGAGGTGGAGAATTTTATTTAGTGATGGAAACAGCTTTCAGTGGAGAGGGGAGCTGGAGAGGGGGTGGGATAGGCAGTAATCCTCCCCTGAAGTCCAGCCATCTCCAGCCAGCTCTTCCCTGAAGTCAAGTCACCTCTCTCTAGTCACTTCTCCTCCTCTACAACTGAGTCTGGGGTCTTTATGGGCACAGGATGGGGGGTGGGGTGGGCTATAGGTAGTTTTGGAAAAGGCAACATTTGATTGGTAAAAGGACATTATTCAGAAAGAACCAATTGGAAGAGAGTGGGCAAACAGAGATGGAAGTTCTCACTTTGGGCTTCAGGTTTCAGGCTTTTTGGCTCAAAGGTGGGGTTTTGCTGGGGACCTGCCCCATCTGCCTAGAATTTCTCTGCCTCCTGTCTTTATCAAGATCAATAAGAAAGAGACAAACTATTCTGGTTGCTTTGTAGCAACCACAAATTTGGAGGACTCTCTGAGCCTTCCCCTTCCCTCTCCTCTCCTCTCCTCTCCTCTCACTCCCTCTCTGCTGCTCCCAACAGAAATTCACAGTTAGGCAGATGTGAGGAACATGCTCAGGGAAGAGGAGTCTTGAAGAGAAACTCTCCCAGGTTCTTCTCCTTGACCTGCTCCCAATCCTCCTCTAACAAAACTCAAACAAGATGAGAAAAGGTACCTTGGATATCTTAAACACCTCCTCTTTTTTCTCTTTTCCCATTTGTTTTCTAACAGGAAAAAACATGCTCGGTTTATCTTTCTTTTTTGGAGATAGAGTCTCGCTCTGTCACCCAGGCTGGAGTGAAGTGGCACGATCTTGGCTCACTGAAACCTCCACCTCCTGGGTTCAAGTGATTCTCCTGCCTCAGCCTTTCAAGTAGCTGGGATTACAGGCACACACCGCCACACTCAGCTAATTTTTGTATTTTTAGCAGAGATGGGGTTTCACCATGTTGACCAAGCTGGTCTCAAACTCCTGGTCTCAAGTGATCTGTGTGCCTCAGCCTCCCAAAGTGCTGGGATTACAGGGATGAGCCACCACACCTGACCTTGGTTTTTCTTTTATGTGACCATGTGAAGGAGAAGGGGCCTTCATATTTATTGCAAATATTTTCTTTAACTTCTCAAACTTCACGAGGGAGGCATCAGTATTTCCACTGTACTAGTGAAAAATCTAAGGCCAGAAGGATTAAATAACTTTTGAAGGTCACACAGGTAGCAAGCAGAGAAATAACATTTGAACCCACAACTGTAAGATTTCAAAGCTCAAGCTTTTCCCCCTAAACCACAAATCCAAGCTCATGATTGCACCTCACCTTCCAGAAGTGAGTGTGAGACTTGGAGCAGTGGCTCATGCCTGTAATCACAGCACTTTAGGAGGCCAAGGTGGGAGGATTGCTTATGTCCGGGAGTTTAAGACCAGCCTGAGCAACATAGTGAGACTTCATCTCTACAAAAAATAAAAAATTAGCCGGGTGTGGTGGCATGCACTTGGTAGTACCAGCTACTCAGGAGGCTGAGGTGGGAGGATCACCTGAGCTCGGAGGTCGAGACTGCAGTGAGCTGTGATCACGCCACTGCCCTCCAGCCTGGGTGACAGAGTGAGACATCTTCAAACAAACAAACAAGAGAAACCTGATGAAGTTACTGGATGCTGAGAAGCCATCAGTTCTAATTGAAGTGCAGAGAAATCTGTTCTTTTCTTTTCCGGTGTTGTACTGTAGCCCTCCTAGCTAGTGGTCATGTGAGACAGTGTTTAAGCACAGGCTTAGGAGTTTTGCAGAGTCCAAATTCAAATTCCCATTTTGCTTCCTAGCAGCTGTGCAATCTTAAACAGTTTGCTTAGCCTTTCTAAGCCTCCTATTTGCAAAGTGGGTCTGATAACTAGGTTATGGGACTGTTGAAAGTTTATTTTTTATTTCTGCTTTTTATTATTTTTATTGTTTGAGTCTCACTTTGTTGCCCAGGGCTGGAGTGCAGTAGTGCAATCCTGGCTCACTGCAACCTCCGCCTTCCATGTTCAAGCAATTCTTCTGCCTCAGCCTCCCGAACAGCTGGGATTACAGGCGCCTGCCACCATACCTGGCTAATTTTTTTTTTTTTTCCTAGGATAGACAGGCTTCCACCATGTTGACCAGGCTGGTCTCAAACTCCTGACCTCAAGTAATCCACCCACCTCAGTCTCCCAAATTGCAAGTTTAAATAAGATAATGTATGTAGTGCTCAGCCCAGGGACTGGCGTGTAGTAAACCCTGGTAGCTCTTCTTATCTTATAGGATTATTATTTGGCAGATAGGAATTATTCGATGGCAGAAGTTCACTGATTTATTCAACAACTAGTTATTGAACACCATCTATGTCAACAGGCATCATTTTTGGGCCCTTAGTGCGCATCAGTGAATAGAGTGACCCAGATCTCTGCTCTCCTGGAGCTGAATTCTGGAGCAAGGAGACAGACAATAGGCACATTAAATAAGTCAATTACGTGGTGTATTGAAATGTGGTATGTGTCCTGGGGAAAAAAAATTAAAAGAAGTTTAGGGGACTATCCAAGTCACATATTTCATTATGAACCCTAATCTAATCTGAAATCGTATCAGTGAATGCTGACCCTAGTAGTAGATTTGGTTGGAAACTGATGCTGGTCTTGAAGCCTGACTTTTTTTTTTTTAATGGAATCTAGCTCCCCAAGTGCTGGGATTACAGGCTTGAGCCACCACACATGACCTATGTGTTGTATTTTAACTTTTGAGATCTCCTTGAGATTGGTCCATGTTATTAGTTATAAATCTAGTTTATTAGTACTCTTCTCTAAAAGCGACCAGTTGATTTCTGTCCCCTAGGATACATCTGGAAGGCTAGCAAGATACATTATTCCACACTGTGTTTCTCTGATGGATTCTTCAGCTCATTTGTCAAACTGTCAACTCTCTTGAGATCAAAATGCCAGTAAATTAGGTAAAATTTGCTGAGAGGGGAACAAGAGCTACTTGAAGAAACTGAATAACAAACAAAGCTATTTAAGAACTAGGTAAGAGAAGTAGGGAACAGTTTACTTCTTCATAGAATTTTTTTCTCTTTTGAAAACATTTTCTTCTTCCCTTAAATAAACCTATAAAATATTTGTATAATTTTTTGTTTATTTTTATCCCACCTCAGGCATGCACCACCACACAAGGCTGATTTTTAAATTTTAATTGTTATAGAGATGGGGTCTGCCTATGTTACCCAGGCTGGTCTGGAACTCCTGGGCTCTAGTGATTCATCCACCTCAGCCTCTCAAAGTGCTAGGATTACAGGTACTTGCCACTATGCCCAACTATCTTCGTGGAATTTTTTACCTCAATCTCCTGGACTTTTTTCTCTCCTTCCCATCACCTTTTTTTCTCCTTCCCATCACTGCAGAAGCAAACAGTATTTCAAATATTTCCACCATCAGTTTGTCAAGTTCTAGAACTTCACAAAAATAGACTCGCATGGCATGTGCTTTTTGGTGTTATGCTTCTTTCACTCAGCATGATATTTTCTGAGATTTCTTTGTATTGTTGCATGTGTCAGAGTTTACTTCTTTTATTGCTGCATAATATTTAGTTTTGTAAATAGAGCACAGTTTGTTTCTATACCTTCCTCTTAATGAACATGTGGATTGTTTCTAGTTTTTAACTATTATGAATATCACTGTATGAACGTTTATGTGGATATATATTTTCATTTCACTTGGAAAATTACCTAGGAGAAGGATTACTGGGCCATATGCTAAATGTATGTTTAACTATAAGGTACTCCAACTGTTGTACAACTGGCTGTCCCCTTTTGCATTCCCACTAGCAATGAATAAGAGTTCTAGTGGCTCCACATCTTTGTCAACACTTGGTATTGTCAGTCTTTTTAATTTATATCCATTCTTGTTGATATATAGTGGTATCTCACTGACTTTTTTTTTTTTTTTTTTTTTGACATGGAATCTTATTCTCTTGCCCAGGCTGGAGTACAGTGGTGCAGCTTTGATCTCCTGGTCCACTTCAGCCTTCAAGTAGTTGAGACCACAGGCATGCACACCACCATGCTCAGCTATATTACTGACTTTTTCCCCACTAAAACCTTTTTATTAGTTAAAACGAATTTTAGGCTGGGCATGGTGGCTCATGCCTGTAATCTCAACACTCTGGGGAGCCAACGCAGGAGGATTGAGTTCATGAGTTCGAGACCAGCCTGGAGACTTAGTAAAACCCATCTCCACAAAAAAAATGTAAAAAGTAGCT
This sequence comes from Colobus angolensis palliatus, assembly GCF_000951035.1. Taxonomy (NCBI): domain Eukaryota; kingdom Metazoa; phylum Chordata; class Mammalia; order Primates; family Cercopithecidae; genus Colobus; species Colobus angolensis. Next base: position 16,994,461 of record NW_012114710.1, on the reverse strand, counting down.
GTGTGTGGTGGTGCCTGCCTGTGGTCCCAGCGACTCAGGAGGCTTAAGTTAGAGGATCTCTTGAGCTCAGGAGGTCGAGGCTGCAGTAAGCTGTGCTCATACCACTTATAAAACTTTTAAACCTAATCTCAAAAAAAAACTTAAACATTAAAACATTTTAAAAACTAGGTTTGAAAGTTTTATAATGGCTGGGCATGGTGGCTCACACTTGTAATCCCAATACTTTCAGAGGCTAGGATGGATCACTTGAGCCCAGGGGTTAGAGGCTTTGAGCCCAGCCATATCTTTCTCTTTCTTTCTTTGTTTTTTTTGGAATTTAATATTCTTTATTGGGCTCAGACCAGGAGTCCATGAGTCTTGCGGACTTCTGCGTATTTGTCAGTTTTCTTCTCCACGTTCTTCTCGGCCTGTTTCCGTAGCCTCATGAGTTGTTTCTTCTTCCGGTAGTGGATCTAGGCCTTTTCCTTCCTCTTCTCCAAGGTAGCTGTCACTGCCTGGTACTTCCAGCCAATCTCATGTGCCAGGCGCCCCAGATAGGGAAACTTTCTTGTAGGCTTCAGACGCACGACCTTGACAGCAGCAGGAACCACCATCCACTTTTTCTTGTCGTAGGGCGGTGGGATGCTGTCAAACACCTGGAGGCGGTCCCACATGGTCAAACACCTGGAGGCGGTCCAGAGAGGCCTGGCCTCTCTGGTCTTGTGGGGCAGCATGCCTCGCACGGTCCGCCAGAAGATGTAGCTTGGGGCCCAGAGGTGGTAGGTGCCTTGCGAAGGGTTGGTGTTCATCCGCTTGCGGAGGAAAGCCAAGTATTTCAACTTATTTCTGTAGACATTGCCAGAAATGTTGATTCCCTCACAGCGTACGACCACCACCTTCCAGCCCAGCATTACCTCCTTAGCCACGATGGCTACCAGGCGGCCCAGGAGATGGTCTCGACCATCGAGGACCAGGACCTGCACCTCTGCCATCTTCGGCAACCGCCTGGGAAAGCACATCTTTTTATTTTTCTAGTCATTAGTAGATAAGGAAAGTGTCACAGTCACAGGCATTGGTACTAGTAACAATATTTAATACTTCTATGACATGTGTTGTCACTTAACAATAATATTAAGGGCCGGGCCCGGTGGCTCATGCCTGTAATCCCAGCACTTTGGGAGGCCGAGGTAGGTGGATCACCTGAGGTCAGGATTTCGAGACCAGTCTGGCCGACATGGTAAAATCTCTTCTCTACTAACAATATAAAATTAGGCCAGGTGTGGTGGCTCACGCCTGTAATCCCAGCACTTTGGGAGGCTGAGGTGGGAGGATCGCCTGAGGTCAGGAGTTTGAGACCAGCCTGGCCAACATGGTGAAACCCCGTCTCTACTAAAAATACAAAAACTAGCCGGGCATGGTGGCAGGCGCCTGCAAAAAAAAAAAAGAAAAAAAAACCGAGTCGGGCATGGTGGCGCATGCCTGTAATCCCAGCTACTTGGGAGGCTGAGGGAGGAGAATCGCTTGAATCCGGGAGGCAGAGGTTGCAGTGAGCCGAGATCATGCCATTGCACTTCAGCCTGGGCAACAAGAGCGAAACTCCGTCTCAAAAATAAATAAATAAATAAAATAATACACACACACACACACACACACACGTTGTTCAGGCTGGTCTCAAAGTCCTGGACTCAAGTGAACCTCCTTCTTAATCTCCCAAGTAGCTGGGATGGAGGCATGCCCAGCTATGTAAGAGATCTTAGAAAGCATGGGAGCAGAGCCAGGGCTCTAACCTTGGAGGCTCGAGTGTTTGCCATTCGCCCATTCTGTCTCCCTGCATTTGGGTGCTTCCTCAGTTTGGACACTGCCACCCTTTGGCATCTCCAGATAATAGGGGAGTTCCCAGGATGATTCCCACAGGTAGCAGTTGTGCTTCCAGGGAATTGCATCCCATTCTTTTGGCTCTCTGCATCACTCACCAAATCATATCCCTAACATTTTTTTAAAAATTTCTTTTTTAGAGACAGGATCTAGCTCTGTTGCCCAGGCTGGAGTGCAGTGGGGTGATCACAGCCCCACTGCAGTCTTGAACTCTTCTGCTCAAGCAATACCCCAGCCTCAGCCTCCAGAATAGCTAGGACTACAGGTGTGTACCACCATGCCCAGCTAATTAAAACTTTTTTTTTTTTTTGTAGGTACAGGATCTCATTAGGTTGCTCTGACTGGCCTCAACATCCTGGCCTCAAGTGATCCTCCTGCCTCGGTTTCCCAAAAGGCTGGGATTACAGCCATGGGCCACCATGCCCAGCCCTCATCATGCCTTTACTAACACACCCAATTCTCAACTACCTGTCGTGGCAGGAACATAATCTGATAAATTCAGCTAATGATCTCCTCCTGGTACACCCAAATTTACTGAACCCTGCTGTGGAAACCATATGTTAGACTCCATAAGAACATACACAATCTATATAATAGCTGCTATCAAAAAGTACTATCATCAACTAATATTTACTGAATCTCTAAAAAGTTTCAGTGTAGACCAAATTTTACACATATGATTGACCCCAATCACTCTTTGCCTTTCCTTCTGGGAACTTTTTTTTCTTTAGTATTATTATTATTTTAATTTATTTGGAGAGACAGGGTCTCACTATGTTGCCCAGGCTGGCCTTGAACTCCTGTGCTCAAGTGATCCTCCCACCTCAGCCTGCCAAATTGCTGGGATTACAGGTGTGAGCTACTGAATCCAGCCTTCTTTTTTTTTAAATGTCTTTTTTTTTCTTAAAAGAATGCTATCTTTTGGGCCGGGCACGGTGGCTCAAGCCTGTAATCCCAGCACTTTGGGAGGCCGAGATGGGCGGATCAC
>NW_012114710.1:16984591-16990284 GCF_000951035.1 Colobus angolensis palliatus | reverse complement strand
AAAAAATTAGCCAGGCGTGGTAGCACTCACTTGTAGTCCCAACTACTCAAGAGACTGAGGTAGGAGGCTGACTTGAGTGTGGGAGGCCGAGGCTGCATGAGCCAAGATCACACTACTGCACTCTAGCCTGGCAACAGAGTGAGACCCTGTAAGAAAGGGGCCGGGCGAGCTGGCTTATGCCTGTAATCCCAACACTTTGAAAGGCTGAGCCAGGAGGATTGCTTGAGCCTAGGAAGGAGTTCAAGATCATCCTGGGCAACATAGTGAGACCACGTCTCAAAAAAAAAAAAAAGTTAGCTGGGCTCAGTGGCTCACGCCTGTAATCCTAGCATTTTGGGAGGCTGAGGTGGCAAATCACCTGAGATTGGGAGTTTGAGACCAGCCTGACCAACATGGAGAAACCCCCGTCTCTACTAAAAATACAAAAGTAGCCTGGTGTAGTGGTGCATGCCTATAATCCCAGCTACTTGGAGGCTGAGGCAGAAGAATCTCTTGAACCTGAGAGGCAGAGATTGCGGTGAGCCGAGATTGTGCCACTGCACTCCAGCTTGGGCGACAGAGTAAGACCCGGTCTCAAGAAAAAAAAAAAAATTAAATAAATAAATAAGACAGAGAGAGGGAAAAAAACGAACTTGAACTTCAGAGTCAAAAGGTCTTGATTTCTGGCTTCACTGAGCATGTGACAGAGTCAGCAATGACAAAGCCACATGGAGGAGCTGGAGGTTGGGGAGCATAACATGGCTAAGAGGGCCCGGATCCTGACCCCAGGCCTGGCCCTGTGTTCATTCACATTCTTTCTTCAGCAAAATCACAAGTTAATACAAGTCATGGCCCTCCTTGAATAATCAAACCAAAATTGTCAAACCTTCGGATTTCAGAGATTTACACAGGGGAGGCCTTGACTGGCAGAAAGAGAGCATTCTTGAAGACAGATATGATAATTCAGTTGTCTCATTCATTCATCCTTCAGCCAGCTTTCACTGAGTGCAGTTTGGCTGCTAGGCATTGTTTCCCATGCTGGGGATATAAAAACAAGAGTGTTAATGGTGCTTCTAAAAATGTTTCCTGGTGGGGAGGAGATTTGAGGTTAGGGACATGGTGGCTGGCAAATCCTGGCTGAGGGGGTGGAGGAATCTTGTCTTGGGGAGCGCTGATAGAGATCAGGAACAAGGAAAGGAGAGGCCCTCAAGCATCCCTCAAAAAAGACCCAATTTCCATCATTAAGAGTGTGTTATCTAGTGGGGGAGACGGAAATAGAAATCAAGAATGACAATAAGAATGTGATAGTTGTGGCCAGCATGGTGGCTCACGCCTGTAATCCCAGCACTTTGGGAGGCTGAGGCGGGCAGATGACCTGAGGTTGGGAGTTCAAGACCAGCCTGACCAACATGGAGAAACCCCGTCTCTACCAAAATTACAAAATTGACCAGGAGTGGTGGCACATGCCTGTAATCCCAGCTACTCGGGAGGCTGAGGCAGGAGAATCGCTTGAGCCTGGGAGGTGGAGGTTGCGGTGAGATGAGATTGCGTCGTTGCACTCTAGCCTGGGCAACAAGAGCGAAACTCCATCTCAGAAAAAAAAAAGTGTGATAGTTGTATGAAGGAGATAGACACATGGTGATCTGAAAACACACACGGAACATCAAATTGGAAGAGACACCAAGATAGGGAAGAGCATTGCAGCCTAAGGGGAAACACGGAAATGCATGATTTGTTAGAAGTTAGTCTATGCATTCAGTATTCCTCTTTCTTGCTTTGAACAACACCTCACTTTGCTCAACACCCACAGTTAACAGATACTTTCACAGTCTGTGTTTCATTTGATTTAATTAAAATACAAATGAACGATGATAATTCCCATGTTACAGATGAGGAAATAGGCACAGAGAAGTGACCAAAGTCACATGTCTTATAAACAGCAGTTTGGAAATTACAGCATAGTTTTTCTGACTCAGTCAAAAGCACTTTTCTAGCATGACTAAGTGACTTAATGATCAATCTTATAAGAACATTCTGATTTTAACCTTCAATAATCTAGTTTCACCTTTTTTTTGGTATTTTTTAACCCTCTGTTGCCCATTTTTTTGTTCTAGAACATAATAAGTATCCAGAGTCTGTGCCACTGTGATTTGAACAAGCAAGAACATGAAGTTACTTCTGTGACCCGAAGGCCTCATATTTTCAAAGATGCTATAATTATAGTCCAGCTGTGTTCCACCCTCAGGAAAGAGTCTTGCAGATTCCACAACTGTCAAATGAGGGGCTTGGGCTACAGTCACTCAGTGTTAAGATTCTATGATTCATTTTTATAACCATCAGTGTGATTTAAAAGTGGACATTAAGCAGATAGACACATACGGAAAAAAATATGAACAATTATAAATAAAAAATGTTAGTAATTGGTATCTTTGGGTAATTGGGTCGTATTTATCTTTTTTCTTCTTTTTGCTTAAGTATATACCTTTTCTTTTTTCCTCTTTCTTTCTCATCTTTATTTTTGACAACATGAATAGCTTACATAATTTAGGTAACAAATATATAGTTCTATTTAGTTCTGAAACTGTGTCAAAAATGTCAGTGCTTGGCAAAATCTAGCATAATTATAGCTAGATAGTTTCCTTCTTTTTTTAAAAAAAATGTTTAGTTCATGTATTTATTTAGAGATGGGGTCTCAGTATGTTACCCAGGCTGGAGTGCAGTGGTACAATCACCAGTAACTGCAGCCTCCACCTCCAGGGTTCAGGCGATCCTTCCACCACAGCCTCCTGATTAGTGGGCACTCAAGGCTCGTGCCATCATGCCCAACTAATTTTTGTATTTTCTGTAGAGACAGTTCTTGCCATGTTGCACAAGTTGGTATCAAATTCCTGGGCTCAAGTGATCTTCCCGCCTCAGCCTCCCGAAGTGTTAAGATTTCAGGCATGAGCCAGTGCACCTGGCTGAATTTTTGACACTATGTGTTAATTCAGTCAGTTTTTATATATGCTATAAGCCAAAAAAATTACTTGGCTGATTATCATCAGAATACACTCTGATTTCTAAGTTATTCCCCATCTTTATGACATGACTATGCCCAGGTGCATAAAACCCAGATTTTTCCTCAAAGGGCTTAGAGTTTAGTGTTTAGTTTTATGAGGTTGGTAGTGATTAGGTTTTGAAGGTAAAAATTGTGTCAAGTCACAATGATCCCTGAAAATACTTAAATCACCTCCAAATATAGTATATATGGGCATACCATATGATTGCATTTATGATCAAAGAAGAGGCTACTAACTCTATATTGGATTTCTAGGGTCCTCAATTTTTTTAATTCCTTGGAGGTGCTATGCACTTGTCTGGCTCTATGACCTGTAAATTCACTTGTCGTCATTCAGATCATAACATGGAGTGATTTGTTTGCCTCATTGCTTGGGAGCATCATTGTCATTCATTACCTTGAGTAATGAGTAACAAAATTTTTCCTTTATTCTTTCTCTCCCTCTTCTTATTTACTCCTGATAATCCACATAAGTTCACGCTGCACATATGTAATGTCATCTATTTTTTGAGGTGGAGTCTCACTCTGTTGCCCAGGTTAGAGTGCAATGGCACAATCTCAGCTCACTGCAACCTCCGCCTCTGGATTCAAGTGGTTCTCCTGCCTCAGCCTCCCCAGTAGGTGGGATTACAGGTGCGCACCACAATGCCCAGCTAATTTTTGTAGTTTTAGTACAGAGGGGGTTTTACCTTGTTGGTCAGGCTGGTCTCGAACTGCTGACCTTAAGTGATCCGCCTGCCTTGGCCTCCCAAAGTGCTGGGATTACAGGTGTGAGCCACTGCGCCTGGCCTCAATATCATTTTAAGAGGGTACTATTTATTCTTTTCTTTTTTTTTTTTGAGACGGAGCCTTGCTCTGTGGCCCAGGCTGGAGTGCAGTGGCCAGACCTCAGCTCACTGCAAGCTCCGCCTCCCGGGTTCACGCCGTTCTCCTGTCTCAGCCTCCCAAGTAGCTGGGACTACAGGCGCCCGCCACGTCGCCCAGCTAGTTTTTGGTATTTTTTAGTAGAGACGGGGTTTCACTGTGTTAGCCAGGATGGTCTTGATCTCCTGACCTCGTGATCCGCCCGTCTCGGCCTCCCAAAGTGCTGGGATTACAGGCATGAGCCACCGCACCCGGCCTATTTATTCACAAAAAACCACAAAATAAGACAAGAGTTGTGTAAAAAAAAAAAAAAAAAAAAAGACTAGCAGCTGAGGTAGATTGGGAAAAAAGGAAATGATTAGGAAAGAGCTGATATGTCACCTGGGCTTGTATTCGCTGAAATGTATTTATTTGTTGTTTGTTTTTGAAACAGGGTCTCACTGTCTCCCAGGCTAGAGTGCAGAGGCACGATCACGGCTCACTGCAGCCTCAGCCTCCTGGACCTAGGCAATCCTCCAGCCTCAGCCTCCCAAGTTGCTGAGACTACAAGTGCATGCCACCACGCTTGGCTAATTTTTTGTATTTTTTGTAGAGGTGGGGTCTCACCACGCTGCCCCAGCTGGTCTCTAACTTCTGGGCTCAAGCAGTCCTTCCACCTTGGCCCCACAAAGTGCAGAGATCACAGACGTGAGCCACTGCACCTGGCCTAATCCTTACAACACATCTGAGAGGTTGGTACTATCATCTATAGTTTTTAAACAAATAATTGAAGCTCAGAGAGATTAAGTAATTTGTACCAACCTAGAAACCTAGGAGGGTTCAGAAAAAAGACCATCAGTGCCTGACATCAGAGTTTGGGTTTTCGTTGGACAGTGGAGGAACTGCTGAAGCCTTCTGAATAGAGGCATGGTGTGATCAAAGTTGTGCTTTTTTTTTTTTTCTTCTGGAGACAGGATCTCTGTCACCCAGGCCAGAATGCAGTAGTATGGTCTCAGCTCACTGCAACTTCCACCTCCCGGGTTCAAGCCATTCTCATGCCTCAGCCTCCCGAGTAACTAGGACTACAGGTGTGCGCCATCATGCCCAGCTAATTTTCGTATTTTTAATGGAGATGAGGTTTCACCATGTTGACCAGATTGGTCTCGAACTCCTGACCTCAGGTGATCTGCCCACCTCGGCCCAAAGTGCTGGGATTACAGGTGTGAGCAACTGCGCCCAACCTAAAGTTGTGCTTTATCTGAGGTGGAAAAGAAAAGATGAAGTTAAATCAGTTTGGAAGGTATTGCATTAGTGTACAGCAGAGGTGATGACACTGTGCATAACTCATTAGCACAGGTGCTGTGGGAATGGGGAAGGATAACTCCATGCACAGTTAACAACTGACTGGCATGGGGGTAGGTAGAGAGGGGATATTATCAATTTTTTTATTTTTTAAAATTCCGAGTGCATAGAATAATATAACAAATGAACTTGTATCTACTCTGAGAAGACTTGATTTATACTGAGAAACTTTGTAGCTTATAAATTCAAAATACTTAATATTCCTGTATCACAAGCCAAACATAGATGAAAGCAAACATTCACCTAGGCATAGTGGCTCACACCTGTAATCCCAGTACTTTGGGAGGGCCAAGGCGGGTGGATCCCCAGAGGTCAGGAGTTCGAGGCCAGCCTGGCCAACATGGTGAAACCCTGTCTCTACTAAAAATACAAAAATTAGCTGGGCCTGGTGGTGCACCCCTGTAACCCCAGCTACTCAGGAAGCTGAGACAGGAAAAATGCTTGAACCCAG
>NW_012114710.1:16975812-16983976 GCF_000951035.1 Colobus angolensis palliatus | reverse complement strand
GAAGGAAGGAAGGAAGGAAGGAAGGAAGGAAGGAAGGAAGAAAAGCAGACAACTGGGCAGGATGTGCATTTTAAACAAGACCCCCAGGTTATTCCTGTGCATATTAAAGTTTGAGAAGCACCGGGCTAGCACGTGGATTGGGGATTCGCTCCTCCTTCAGAGAAAGCCCAGGTTCTACAGGAGAACCATGAATACTGATTAATTACTCTGGAGTTCCTCAGGATTTCAAAGGGGATATCAGGCCCTGAAGTTACCTTTGTAAAAGGCCTAGAGTAGGACAAAGAAAGGTTTCTAGTCTTATGTGCATTTAACTGAGGGTATTGAAAACAAAACAAAACACAGCTCGTGGAGCACGTACCCTGGGCCCCCAGCAAGTTGCTTCAAAACTTTGCCTCTCAAAAAAAACTGTTGAAAGATTGTGTGAATGAATTTAAAGATTTCTTTGGCTTTTGGACAATACACATTTTGAGGAGTTGAAAAACTCTCATTGGTGAAAAAAAAAAAAAAGGGCAGGGGATGGGGGGTGGAGACTAGTTGTTTTTTTTTTCTTCTTTTTTTTTTTTTAATTTTGAGACGGGGTCTCACTCTGTCACCCAGGCGAGGGTACAGTGGCACGACTGTGGCTCATTGCAGCTTCCACCTCCCGGGCTCAAGTAATCCTCCCCACTCCTGGGCTCAAGCAATCCTCCCTCCTCAGCCTCCTGAGTAGTTCCCAAATACAAGTGTGCTCCACCACACCCAGCTAATTTTTATTTATTTATTTATTTGAGACAAAGTTTCGCTCTTGTCGCCCAGGATGGAGTGCGATGGCACGATCTCGGCTCACTGCAACCTCCACTTCCCGGGTTCAAGTGATTCTCCTGCCTCCGCCTACCGAGGAGCTGGAATTACAGGCGCCCACCACCACGTCCGGCTAATTTTTTGTATTTTCAGTAGAGACAGGTTTCAGCACATTGGCCAGGCTGGTCTCGAACTCCTGACCTCAGGTGAGCCACTCTCTTTGGCTGGGATTACAGGCGTGAGCCACCACATCCAGCCTAATTTTTAAAATTCTTGATGGAGATGGGATCTCCTTATCTTGCCCAGGCTGTTCTTTTCTATTTAAACACAGCACTCAATATCTGCTTCTTTGACCTTTTCCATAGACCTGGAATATTCTGACACCGGATGCCGCATTTCACATCCTGACACTATCCCCAGAACCACCTTGGACAAGCTACACCGTCAGTGTAGACCTGGATTCCTCGTCCCACAAATACACAAGAATGCCTGCCTCCAGGTTGCAGTGAGCCGAGATCGCACCTGGGCAACAAGAGTGAAACGCCGTCTCAAAAAAAAAAAAAAAGAATGACTGCCTCACAGGGTTGCTCAGGGTCATATGCTTGAACATGTACAAAGTACTTAGACCAGGGCCTGGTACATTCATTTGTTTATAAAACAATTCCATGCCTCTTGTCACCACAAGGCTCAGCATGGACTGGCCCCTCCTGTCTGCTGCCTCGTCCCCTGCAGGGTTGCTCCCCGTGGGATCAAATGCTCCCCGCTCACTGACCTTCGTCTGTCCCTTAAGCATCCAAGTTCATTTCCATCTTCAGGCCTTGCCCCGGCCTGGTTTTTCAGCCTGACACCTTCTTCCTAGACCTTTGCACTGGAGTCTTTTCTGGCATTCCAAGGCTTTCCGAGGAAAGTATCCACTGTGACCTCCGGGCACTCTAGCTATGGCTCTTTTTATTATTATTATCTCTTACTATGATCTGAAATTATTTTATGTTTACTTGTGTGCATATTTACTCTCTGACTCCCCTCCATGAGGATGTCAGCAGGGCAGGATCTTGTTCACCACTATTTCGCCACTGCCTCCAACAGGGTCTTGACATGCGGCCAGGGCTCAGAGAACATTTGCCAAATGAAAGTGTGGACGAGTGAGTGGAACAAGGAATGTCCCAGGAAAAAACACATGAGGAGGGAAGCCTGAAGGGAAAGTCAGTGTTTGCTGTCTTTCTCTTAGGTAGGGGACAAGTGACAAATGCAAGAGCCTGGGCAAGTGGACCTTGGAAGCCCGTCCCTGGATGCCTTCATCCCCTGCACCAAGTAGCCATGGCGCCACTAACTTTGCACTGAAGATGTCTATATATGACTTGTTTGTCTTCCCCAAGGGACTTCCTGCTCCTTGAGAAAGAAGCCTCGTCTTATTTGACTTTTATCAGTACCTAACACCAATCAGGCAGGCATATAATAGATGCTCAATAAAAGAGTTTAGTGAATTAACAAATATAAACATATATATATATGTTATTATATTTCAAGTTAATACTAATAAAGTAACTAATGCTTGTCTTTGGAAAATATTGGACCTTTAGTAAATTAAGGTTTGCTTCAGCTTTATTTTGGGTGTCTCTAAAGTCAGGTGTGGAAATGTTGTGGCAGGCATACTTTGGTTCTTGGTGGCCAAGAACAGGGAGAAACTGGGGCCGGGTGGGGATAGGGGGAGACCAGGGAACAAAGTCAGAGGCGGCCAAGGCTGTGCTTCCTTATTTCTAGAGAAGGGGATCCAGAAAGGCAGGTATGTGATGAGGGACACCTGGGATTTCCCCGAAGGGGCTGGGAGCGTCACCCCACCCCGCCCTGCCTTTGTGCTCAGCGTATCAGTAACAGGCCCAGCGGGGACTCATCTGGGTGCCCCGGGTGAGGTCAGGAGGGGTGGGGACTGAAGGAGGGCTGGGGAGTCAGCAAACACTCTTGCAGGACCTTTACATAGATAAATGAGGGTGGGGAGAGGGGAGAAAACCCCCCCAGGGAGAACAGAGGGAGGCTCCGCAAAACTGCACTCAGGTGACCCCTGAGAGTGCAAAAGCCTTTCATCAAGCCCCACCTGAAGGCCAATTGTTCTGCAATCCACAGGGTGGTTTTGGCTCTAGGCTTATCTAAATCCAGTCTTGGGGGGGTGGGAGGGAATGGGGTTTCTTTCTTTAAAGGGAGAGGACAAACAAAACTGCTCACATAACAAAAGCTTTCTCTCTTGCTGATACTTAAATTCGTCAAAAATTTGTGTGCCTCCAAAAGTAAGGGAGAAATTTGATTTTGCTTTGAAAACCACTTCTTCCCCCGGCCCCATCCAACATAGTACCCACACACCTCCCTTTTAAAACTGCTGTTATATTCCTGACTTCTGTTGGAAATAACAATTCTTTGTGTGTGTGTGTGTGTGTGCTTCCCGGAATAGCAATTCTAATGAAAACGCGCCTGGAATCTTTTTTTCCAAGCAAGCACCCACTACATGCCAGAGACAGACACAGAGATACGGGCAGTTTAATAGGATTAGGGAGTTTTACGTTATACCTAAACTAAGACTTAAAAAAAAGACCAACAGCTGAACCTAAGGAATATGCTGTTCTACATTGAGGAGTGTCTTAGGATAAGTTACAACCTCTTTAAGCCTCAGTTTCCTCATTTGAAAAGTGGTGATGGTAATAATACCTGCCTCATTGGCTTGTGAGGATTGAGATCATGTGTGGGAAGGCTTTGGGAGAATATTTGGCCCATAATTTCTTTTCTTCCTTTTTTTTTTTTTTAATTGAAATGGTGTCTGTGTTGCCAGGGCTGGTCTCAAACTCCCAGACTCAAGGGATCCTTCCACCTTGGCCTCCCAACATGCTGGTATTACAGGCATGAGTCACCGTGCCCAGCCTGGCCCATTATTAATGCACGTTAGAACTTGGATCTCATGAGAGATGTATTATTGAAAAGCACTCAAATTCATTTCCATTCCACAGATATCACATTAGACTGTAGGATATAAGGAGCCTTCTGGGAACTCGGCCTGGAGGTGAAGACAGACCAATAGACAGAGAAGTGTGATGTAGTGAACAAAGTGTGGCACCCCGGGGGCTGTGGGAAGTGGCGGGGGAGCACGAGCTGGGTTTCTTTGTGTTCTTATCTTAATGTGGCAAATGGAAGGGACCATCTTCTTCCTTTTTTTTTTTTTTTTGGAGACGGAGTTTCACTCTTGTTGCCCAGGTTGGAATGCAATGGTGCGATCTCAGTTCACTGCAACCTCTGCCTCCCGAGTTCAAGCGCTTCTCCTGCCTCAGCCTCCCAAGTAGCTGGGACTGCAGGTATGTGCCACCATGCCCAGCCAATTTTGTATTTTTAGTAGAGACGGAGTTTCTCCATGTTGGTCAGGCTGGTCTTGAACTCCCGACCTCAGGTGATCTGCCCGCCTGAGCCTCCCAGAGTGTTGGGATTACAGGTGTGAGCCACCATGCCTGGCCAGGGGCCATCTTTTAAGGTAGTCTATGCAATCTATATATATCATATATATACATTTATACTTATATATCATATATACATATATTATGCATATATATCTATACATATATAATATATTATACACATATATCTATAGATATATATGTTATAAAATAAAAATAAGTTTAAAAAATATATATCATATACATATATTATACATATATCATATATTACACATATCATATATTATACATATAAGACATCATATACATATATGATATATATGCCCTTTTAAAACTTACGTTTATTTATTTATTTAATTTATTTAATTTTCATTTATTTGTTTATTTATTTATTTTTTGAGGCCAAGTCTAGTTCTGTTGCCCAGGCTGGAGTACAGTGGCATTATCTCAACTCACTGCAACCTCTGCTTCTTGGGTTCAAGCAATTCTCATGCCTCAGCCTGGGCATGAGCTGGGACAACAGGTGCGCGCTATCACACCTGGATAATTTTTGTATTTTTAGTAGAGACAGGGTTTCGCCATGTTGACCAGGCTGGTCTCAAACTCCTGGGCTCAAGCAATCCACCTGCCTTGGTCTCCCAAAGTGCTGAGGTTACAGACGTGAGTCACCGTGCCTAGCCCATATATATTTTAAAATTTACGCTGCCTCTTTTTCTGGGATATACTACAAATTTGTTTCAGTACCTAGCACCATGCCTACTATACAGAAGGAGTTGAATAAATACTTGTTGAATGAGTGAATGGAACTAATTTAACCTTTTCTCTGTCAGTTTCAAGAAAAAAACAAAGCCAGGCACGGTGGCTCATGCCTGTAATCTCAGCATTCTGGGAGGCCGAGGCGGGCAAATCACTTGAGGTCAGGAGTTTGAGACCAGCCTGGCCAACATGGTGAAACCCCCTCTCTACTAAAAATCCAAAAAATTAGCTGGGTGTGGTGGTGCACACCTGTAATTCCAGCTACTCAGGAGGCTGAGGCAGGAGAATCGTTTGAACCCGGGAGGTGAAAGTTGCAGTGAGCTGAGATTATGCCACTGCACTCCAGCCTAGGCGACACAGCGAGACTCCATCTCAAAACCAAACCAAACCAAAACAAAACACCCAGAGTCACAATATTATATGACAATGTAAAATTGAATAGAGGGGGGAAAATTCAAGGTAAGTTAGAAAGAGCAGGCCCAACCTGATGGCCTGTATTCAGCATTATCTATGTGGTATTGCAGGGGCTGGTGCCACCTTGACCTAGATACTGGGCAAGGCAGTGGGTGGATGAGGAAGGAAAGTGACTCCTGCACTCAGAAACCTAGAGGAGAAACTGAAAAAGGGAAGGCCACATCACAAGGTGCGGGCAGGCAGAAGCTGACAGCAGAAGACAGGGTAGCAAAACTGCGGGGCCACCACTACCATGTGTCAGGGAGAGTGTGGAGCAGTCCTGGAGGGGCAGGCAAGAGCCACGTGGAGGATCTAGGTTTGCACATTTGTGACGATCCCACTGTGTGAGGGGAGATGGTGGTACTTCTCAGCAGAATCATCTCAAAGCTTCAGTGAAGTTTGGTTTCATTTTATTTTCTCCCAAACCTCAGTGGACATGCCTTTCTGTTCCCTCCCCAGGCTAGGGATGCACATCTGGAGCCAGGGTGTCCATCCGTTCACAACTTTGTGTCTTTTGATAGGTTACCTGACATCCTCGTTCCTCAGTTTCTGAAACTGTGTAATGTATGATTATTGCGGGAATTGAGTCAGTTCATGCAAAGGGCTGAGGGCAGAGCCTGGCCACACTTGTCACTGCAGACCCCTCTCCTGGACGTGTGTCCTTGCCATGAAAGCGAGCCATGGGTAATGAGGAGAGTGACTTGACCCAAAACATGCTCACTAGCTACAAGAGGCCTTGCCATGTTTAAAGCTGAGGCCTTATGTGGTTGCGTTTGCATTTTATTATTATTATTATTTTTACAATATTTTTTCCTTTATTAACTTTAAAATTTTTTTATTTTGTTGTCTTCTGTGAACAATCAACTGAGATAAGCTGTTGTGTGTTTGCAGTTTGGGGAGAGGTAGATTTAAAGGAGAGAAACAAGCCTGGAGGAGGCCAGGAGCCAGAGAGGAGGAGGTTGTAGCAGCCAATTACCAGTTCAAAATCTGTCAACATATCTCTATAACTATCAGATAAATAGGATTCTAATAGTTCTTACCTCATAGGATTCTTGTAACAGTTAGTTAATGCAGATTGAAAACTTAAAACATACCAAGTGAACATAGTAATCGCCATGTGCGTGTTTGCTATTATACTTATGATTGTATAAATAATACCTTTCTTTTTTCATTTTTCAGTTTTTATTTTTAATATGACTTTCAAAGCCTGCTATCATCTACCTTCTGCCCACATCCTAGACTCACCCATCGTCATTCCTCTCACTTGCACTAAACCTTCAGTTCCCTTAACACATGGCCTTCTCTCACCTCCAGGCTTGAAAACATCTACCTTCCCCCTGTTTTCTGTTTAACCTTCTTCCTCATTCATATCTCAGCTAAGATGTCACTACTCTAGGAAGCTTTCCTTTACCCCCCAAGCCTGGGGGTGGGTGAGGAGCCCCTCCTGTGTACCATATCCCATAGAACTTTCTGGTATGTGTCTGTAAAGCTCTGTGTTGGAGCTCCTGGAGGACAGGCCCCTGATCTTGGGGAGTGTTGTCTTCTCAGCACAGTGTCTGCACGTAGAAGGGCTGTCTACACATTCTGTTTAGATTGATGAGTGACTGAGTTAAATTTGGAGGAAAGATCTGGATGACAGATACAGACTAGGAAGCCATCTACATCTGGATGGTGTTTAAATCAGGAGAGAGATGAGATCAAGGAGGCTTCACACACAACCTTTCATCTTTTTCCCCCTCTTTCGAGGAGTTTTGTTTTTTTTTTTTTTAAGACAGAGTCTTGCTGTGTCGCCCAGGCTGGAGTGCAGTGGCATGATCTCTACTCACTGCAACCTCTACCTCCCAGGTTCAAGCAATTCTCTTGCCTTAGCCTCCCGAGTAGCTGGGATTACAGGCGCCTGCCACCGTGCCTGGCTAATTTTTGTATTTTTGGTAGAGACGGAGTTTCGGCATGTTGATCAGGCTGGTCTCGAACTCCTGACCGCAAGTGATCTGCCCACGTTGGCCTCCTGAAGTGCTGGGATTACAGGCATGAGCCACCACGCCCGGCCAAGATTATTTTATAGGCCTTAACAGTGAGCAGCAGAGGCAGGGCTATCCTGGTCCCATTTGGCATTACTGGGAGATAACCATTTACAGACATTTTATCATGAAGATCTTTACACTCCCTATCTTAAGATGACAGGTTTTCACATAACTTTTTTCAAAGCCCACAGCTAGCACCTTTAATTAATTTTAGGGCTTCATCCATTTGAAGCTTCAGCCTGCAGCTCTACTTCTCACTGTCTGTGCAGATGTCAGAAGGAGGCCATCACCAAAGGCCGGGGCTGCTCTCAGGGCTGGCACCAAGGGGAGCCACCCCTTTCACTTTTTTAGACTTACGATTTTTGGAAACTGCAGTCCAGTCGATTCTCCTTATCTGAGCATTCTGCATCCAGGAATTTAACCAATCCTGGAACAAAAGTATTAAGAAACAAAAAATTAAAAAATACCAGTACAACAATAAAAATTACACAAATTTAAAAACCAATCTAGTGTAACTACTTACGTAGCATTTACATTTCATTAGGTATGATAAGTAATCTAGTGAAGATTTAAAGTATACAAGAGACTATGGGCCAGTTATATATAAATACTACATCATTTTAAAAATTATTTTTTAGGCCGGGCGCGGTGGCTCAAGCCTGTAATCCCAGCACTTTGGGAGGCCGAGATGGGCGGATCACGAGGTCAGGAGATCGAGAC
>NW_012114710.1:16948971-16975602 GCF_000951035.1 Colobus angolensis palliatus | reverse complement strand
TTTTTTATTCTTTCTTGAGACAGAGTCTCCCTCTGTTGCCTGGGCTGGAGTGCAGTGGTGCAATCATAACTCTCTGCAGCCTCGACCTCCTGGACTCAAGCTATCCTCTCACCTCAGCCTCCCTAGTAGCTGGGACTACAGGCATATGCCACCATGCCCAGCTAATTTTTTTGCTTTTTAGTAGAGTCAAGGTCTTGCTATGTTGCACAAGCTGGTCTCAAACTCCTAGGCTCAAGTGACACCCCCGCCTCAGCCTCCCAAAGTGCTGGGATTACAGGCGTGAGCCACTGTGCCTGTCCCTAACACCATTTGAGCATCTGTGGATGTTGCTATCTGCAGGGGTCCTGGAACCAACTGTCACAGATATGAAAGGATGACTGCATCTCCATGATTCCAAGTGTACCATCCTCTTTTACCTCTTCTGCTACTTTGGTGATAGACGCTTTTTGATCTCTTTCACTGATTTCTTTTACCCTAGCCACCCCTTGGACAATTATTTTTCCCCGATAATTTCAACTCTTATTGACTGTTATCTCCACATGCAGCTTCAGCTTTGCTCCTGACCTCCTGGTCTGTATCCTCAACTGCTCGCAAACACTCCAGCTGGATATTTCACAGTTCTCCTAGTAGAACAGGTCATTATTTCTATTGCCCTCATTCCCATACTTCAAACTGAGCTCTCCTCTCCTGTTTGCTAACATGGCTAATAAGATCCCCACATACACAACCACCCAAACTAAGTCTTGTAAATTTCCATTCCCTCCACCTCTCCTCCTGTGTCCTTTCTCTTAGATATCTTGTAATCTCTCCCTCTGAAAGTCTTGAATTTAATCCCTTACTTCATTGTCAGTGTCACAATCCTAGCTCCGACCTTCATTATCCATGTCTTGGACTATTATAATTGCTTCTTAATTGACTTACCTGTCCGCGGGTAATTTTCTAAAACACAAACCTTGTCCTGTCACTCACTCAAAGTCCTATGTTTTTTGTTTGTTTCTTTGTTTTGAGAAGGAGTTGTTGCTGAGGCTGGACTGCAGTGGCGCGATCTCAGTTCACCACAACCTCCGCCTCCTGGGTGCAAGCGATTCTCCTGCCTCAGCCCCTCAAGTAGCTGGGATTACAGGCATACACTACCATGCCTGGCTAATTTTTGTTGTTGTTGTTGACTGGGTTTCTCCATGTTCGTCAGGCTGGTCTCGAACTCCTGACCTCAGGTGATCCGACTGCCTAGGCCTCCCAAAGTTCTGGGATTATAGGCGTGAGCCACTGCACCTGGCCTTGGTTTTGTTTTTTGTTTTGTTTTTTTGAGATGGAGTCTGGCTCTGCTGGCCAGGCTAGACTGCAGTGGCACAATCTTGCCTGCACCTGCGTGGGTGCCATGGCTCATGCCTGCAATCTCAGCACTTTGGGAGGCTGAGGTGGGAGGATTGCTTGGGGCCAAGAGTTCAAGACCAGCCTGGGCAACATAGCAAGACCTGTCTCTATTTAAAAAAAAAAAGTCTGTGATGCACACTCACTTTACCCAAGCACATAAACCTACACTCACTGTATATGTATGTTTACACTGTATATGGTAAAATAACTGAATTAGGATACACTTCTTTTTTTGAGATGGAGTCTCACTCTGCTGGCCAGGCTGGACTGTAGTGGCATGATCTTGGCTCACTGCAACCTCAGCCTCCTGGGCTCAAACAATTCTCCTGCCTCAGCCTCCCGAGTAGTTGGGATTATAGGTACATACCACCAGCCTGGTTAATTTTTGCATTTTTAGTAGAGATGGGGTTTCACCATGTTGGCCAGGCTGGTCTTCAACTCCTGACCTCAAGTGATCCACCCGCCTTGGCCTTCCAAAGTGCTGGGATTACAGGCGTGAGCCATTGCACTTCTCCTGGAGCTGTGTTTTGAATTGTGTAGATGTAATGAAGGAAGGATAAGTTAAAATTATCCTGATGTTTAATTTAATTAACATGACTTTCTTCTAGTGTTAGCTCCATCATTAGACAATAGGGAATAGAGGATAATTTCTTGCCTCTCATGTAATAAGGTCATTATTAGAAATATGAAAGAGAAACTGAATATCAAAAGACCTTCAGTTGAGCATTTCATTCTTTGGGGTTTTGCTTGCTTATAAAACAAGGTATACAGAGGCTGGGTATGGTGGCTCACACCTGTAATCCCAGCACTTTGGGAGGCCGAGGCAGGCGGATCATGAGGTCAAGAGGTCAAGACCATCCTGGCCAACATGGTGAAACGCCATCTCCACTAAAAATACAAAAGTTAGCCGAGTGTGGCAGCGCACACCTATTGTCCCAGCTACTTGGGAGGCTGAGACAGAATAATTGCTTGAACCTGGGAGACGGAGGCTGCAGTGAGCCGAGATTGCACCACTGCACTCCAGCCTGGGCGACAGAGCAAGACTCCATCTCAAACAAAACAACAAGACAAAGATGTACTATTATTTCTTAAAATGGATCTACATCATGTTCAGGCACATTGTGAAAAGTGTGGATTTCTGGGCTGCATGTCACATTTTCTGAATCTGAATTTCTGGATCTGCATTTTTAGCATTATTATCTGGAAATTCTTTTTTTTTTTTTTTGAGATGGAGTCTCGCCCTGTCACCCAGGCTGGAGTGCAATGGCGCAATCTCATTTCACTGCAACCTCTGCCTCCTGGGCTCAAGCGATTCTCCTGCCTCAGCCACCTGAGTAGTTGGGATTACAGGTGCGTGCCACCACGCTGGTGTCTGGGTAATTTTTTGTATCTTTAGTAGAGACAGTTTCACCATGTTGGTCAGGCTGGTCTCGAACTGCCGACCTCATGTCCGCCTGCCTCAGCTTCCCAAAGTGCTGGGATTAGAGATGTGAGCCACTGCTCCTGGCTTTGGAAATTCTTTATTACTTCTACTAATTTGGTGATAGATCCCTTCTATTCTCTATTGTTTATGGGCTTCTTTTTCCTTAATCATTTTGGAGAGGTACCATAATTTCAGCTATCACATATAGGCTGTTATTCCCACTACTCTACTGAACTGCTTGTTTGTTTGTTTGTTTATTATTTTTTTTTTGAGACAGAGTCTCGCTCTGTCGCCCAGGCTGGAGTGCAGTGGCGATCTCTGCTCACTGCAAGCTCTGCCTCCCGGGTTCACGCCATTCTCCTGCCTCAGCCTCCTGAGTAGCTGGGACTGCAGGAGCCCGCCACCATGCATGGCTAATTTTTTGTATTTTTAGTAGAGATGGGGTTTCACCATGTTAGCCAAGCTGGTCTCGATCTCCTGACCTCGTGATCTGCCTGCCTTGGCCTCCCAAAGTGCTGGGATTACAGGCGTGAGCCACCACGCCCGGCCAACTGATTTATTTTTTTTTCAGCTCCATACCCCTGAACTTCTCAAATATTTCCAATGCTCATCATTGGGTCTTCGGCATGGTGAAAACGGTTGTAGGTGATTCTTCTGTGAGAGCAGCTTAATCCACAGTTCCTTTTTGGTCTCACTTCTCCCCTTCGTTCTGGTCAAATCTTGATGGTTTCAAAAGGAAAACTGAGTGAGTACAGGAAAAAGGACACATATATCTATATATGTCATCTACTGCAGTCAATTTTGTGGTAGGTGTTACTTCAATGGCTGCAAGTCAATGACCATGAGGCCCATTTATTAAAAATATGAAACAAAGCAAGCTTTGGTGGCTCACACTTGTGATCCCAGCATTTGGGAAGCCGAGGCAGGAAGACTGCTTGAGGATAGGAGTTTAAGATAAGCCTGGGCTACATAGTGAGGCCCCATCTCTATAAAAAAAAAAAATTTTTTTGGCCAGGCGAGGTGGCTCACATTTGTAATCCTAACACTTTGGGATGCCGAGGCAGACGGATCACTTGATCTCAGGAGTTCGAGGGCAGCCTGAGCAACATGGCAAACCCTGTCTCTACTACAAATACAAAAATTAGCCAGGCATGGTGGCACATGCCTGCGGTCTTAGCTACTCAGGAGACTAAGGTCGGAGAATCTCTTGAGCCTGGGAGGCAGGGGTTGCAGTGAGCCAAGATCACGCCCACTGCACTCCAGTCTGGGTGACAGAGTGAGACCCCATCTCAAAAAAAAAAAAAAAAAAAAACAGGTGTGGTGGTGTGCAGCTGTAGTCTCAGCTACTTGGGAGGCTGAAGTGAAAGGGTCTCTTGAGCCCTCCTCCTCACTTGATCCCAGGGTACTGGGATTATAGATGTGAGCCACTGCTCTTGGCCACAAGTGCCTTATGAAGGGCATATCTTTAGTGTATATTATTCAATGAATTTAAATAATTTAATTCCCTCTAAAGGCTAATGCTAATAGTATTGCCATTTTACAGATGAGAAAACCAGGCTCAGAGAGGTTAAGTCGTTTCCTCAAGGTAACTCAGCAAGTAAGTAGCAGAGTGAGGATTCAAACCTGCCGGCACTAAAACACACATTTCACGATATGTTATTGCCTGTAATGTCAAAAGAGGAAGAAAACATGTTGATTGCCCTTCTTGAGGTTTCAGTCTCTGTAGGGAGAAAAGGTACAACTTTAAAGATAGAAAATTATGCTATTGCCTAAGGGAGTTTTAAGCCCATTGCGCATTGCTAAAAGAACAAAGGAGAGGTTAGAATATAGTTCCTGCTCAAGAAAGACTCCTCTGGAATGCTTCCTGGGGGAGGGTATTCAAAGCAGGTAAATGCTGGCAGATATACGTGGTTGACAGAGTAGGAGAGGCAGAGTCAGGATGTAGAAATGCACAGGGGCTTGCTTGGGAAATGGAATGTGGTCTACCTTGATTGTACTATAAAGATACTGTGGATTAATGTAAGGTAACCCTAGAACATAACAGGTTGTGTCCATCGCCCTTCTGAAGAAGATCTTGGATGTCAGGGGTTTACCCTGTTTACCAAGTGGCAAAAGAACTTCCATGAAGATTTTAATGCAAGGAGTGAAATGGTCTGAGCAGTGCAGTGAAAGTGACCCCATCTTGCAGCGTGTCCAGTGGATGGAAGTGAAGCCAAATGACTGCTTAAGAAGCAACTGCCAGAAATAGGGCAGTGGCAGAGAGGAAGAAACAAAGAGCAGGGATGAGAGATGTGTCAGAGATGGGACCCACAGGACTCTAGTTGATGTGGGGCGGTGGCATGGAGGAGAGGAAGAATGTGATCACTACCATTGTCTCAAATTTGTAAAGAATCCAAAACAAAGGGATGTGTGTGTTTACCTTGCGCAGGAAGAACTGAGGACCTGGGGTATGGGTGTGTGGAGTTCAAGGTGATCCGAAGAGATGACGAGGTTCATCAAGCAGATGAAAACTCAGAAGTTTTGAGATGAGACCGGAGGTCCTGGTGGTGGGCTCTGATTTCGCAGCCCTCTGCCTGGGAGTGATGGTTGGAGTCGCTGGCTCCTGTGCAGGTGTTCTGCGTGAGTGGCTTCCCATTAAAGGTTAACTGCATAAACACCATTGACTTAAAAAAAAAAAAAAAGGTTATCTGAAAACACTGGTAAAAGGAGTTTTGGACTCACATCCAGTTAAATAAAGAACAAAGATTGCTAGCTGGTTAAACTAAAAAGTTACTTAAAAGATTACTAAAAAGTTACTTAAAAGTTAATGAAGTCAATTTTGAAACACTGAGATTTTCCTATAGATTGGAAGGATTGTAATTGAAGTTAATTGTAGTCATGCTAGATTTCCTCTCTGATGTTTTTTTTTTCTTCTGGTTATATTTCAGACAATTAATAGCGCCTAATGACTCAGGGTTTCAAGTAATTACCACCAACACTTATAATCTCTCTTATTGGAAAGTTCTTTTCACGCAGGGGCTCTGAAACTGAAGGAAATTTATGATTGTTCATGAAAGTCCTTCTATAGACTGTTAAAAAAAATCAGACTAAAATAAATGTATTCTTCATTTATGTTTCTATTTGTAGCTAGAAAAAATGATAAAAATAATCAAATACCATTTAAGTACTCTTTAAAAAGTTCCAATAATTCCCTCTCACACAGCTTTTCTTCCCTGCAATATTGGAATGTTTGAGAGAAATGACAATTAAAATAGAAGATGATTTTTTGAAAATTCCATGAAACGCTTTGCTTATATACAGGTCTTTCCCCCAGGTGTGAAAGTATTTTAGTGGAAGTTTCATCACAACTTTGTAAATAATTGATCCTCTGTTTCCTCCAAAAGTCTGACAACGTAAGAGTAACAATAACAGGCCATAAAACACTCCCCCTAATTGAGCAAGGGCTCATTCTTCCCTAACAGGGTTCGGGTTGACTGGAATGTGCTGAAGTCACATTCCAACACCTTCCACTGGCCTGGGCAGCTACACAGGACTCCAAAGGGAACTAATGAGAATCTTTATCTCTATTTCTGCTCTTAGGAAGAAGGTCCAGGAAGAAACGAAGAGTCCAGGAGGCAGACTAGAAAAGGTGGTGGGCCTGGAAAACAAAGGACAAAGTAAACCATGGGGAGAGAGCTGGTCTGTGTGTGGAAGGATGAGGCAGAGGCAGGAATGGAGAAACTCAAACCAAGAGGGAAGCTGACCCAAATACACTGGGGAGGACGATAGAAAAAGCAGATCAGACATCAAGCCAAAAGCCCCCAAACGTCTTTTCTTTTTCTTTCCTTTCTTTTTTCTCTTGTTTCTTTTCTTATTTTGAGACAGGGTCACTCTGTCACCCAGGCTGGAGTACAGTGGTGCAAACACAGCTCACTGCAGCCTCAGCTTCCTCGGCTCAAGTGATCCTCCCTCCTCAACCTCCCAAGTAGCTGGGACTACAGGTTCTAGCCACCACACCTGGCTAATTTTTGTAGAAACGGGGTTTCGCCATGCTGCCCAGGCTGGTTTTGAACTCCTGGGCTCACACTGTCCCCCCACCTCAGCCTCCCAAAGTGCTGGGATTACAGGCATGAGCCATTGTGCCCAGCCTCCTTTTTTCTTAATGACTTTAGTGAGGTACAATAATATACTGTAACTTTCACCAGTTTTAAATACACAATTCAATAAATTACCCAGTTGTACAATAATCACCATAATCCAGTTTTAAATTTTATTTTTAATTTTTGGCTTAAACAACTGAAATTTATTTCTTCACATTCTGGAGGCCAGAAAGTCTGAGATCAAGGTGTCAGAATGGTCGGTTTTTTCTGAGGCCTCTCTCCTTGGCTTGTAGCTGGCTGTTTTCTCCCTGTATCTTCACTGGTCTTCCCTCTGTGTCCATAATCCAGTTTTAGAACTTTGCCTTCACCCCCAGAAGATCTCTCTTAATCATTTGCAGTTAATCCTCGTTCCTATTCCAAATCCCAGGAGACCACTGACTTCCTTTCTGTCTCCATAATTTTGACTATTCTGGGCATTTCATATAAATGAACTCACATCATTATGTGGTCTTTTGTGACTGGCTTCTTTCAATTATAAATGGTTTTGAGGTTAATTTATATTGTTGCAAGTATCACTATTGCATTCTTTTATTGTGAAACAGTATTTCGATGTGTGAATATATGCTTTTTGTTTATTTATCAGCTGATGGGATTGTTCCCACTTTTTCAGTTCTTATGAATAATGCCGCTGTGAACATTAGTGTTCATTCAAGTCTTTGTGTGATCATATGTTTCCATTCTCCTTCATTAGATACCTGGGAATGGAATTGCCAGATAATACAGTAAACTTATGTTTAACATTTTAAGAAAATGCCATATTTTCCAAAGTGGCTGCATCATTTTATCTTACCACTTAAAATGTATGAAGGCACAACAATGTATGTGTCTTTCTCCATATTCTTGTCAATTTATGTTACTGTATGACTTTGAAATTATAGCCATTCTAGTGGTTGTGAATAGTATCTTACATGGTTTTCATGTGAATTTCCCTAAAGATTAATAATGTTAAGCATCTTTTTAATGTGCTTATTAGCTATTTATGTAATTCAGCAAAATGTATATGCAAATCTTTTGCCTATTTTTTTTTTTAGGCTAGTCAAATGAAACAGTGGGAGTGCAGAAGGATTTTGTCCGTTTTAATTGGATGTTTCTCTTATTGAACTGCAAGAATTCTATATATACCATGGATACAGGTTCTTGATCATATATATGATTTGAAAATGTTTTCTCACAGCCTATGGCTTGTCTTTTTACCTTCTAAAAAGTTTATCTTTATCATTTTGATTTTTTTTTAGAGACAGGGTCTCACCATGTTGTCCAGGCTGGTTTAAACTCCTAAACTCAACTGATTCTTCTGCCTTAGCCTCCCAAAGTGCTGGGATTACAGGTGTGAGCCACTGTACTTGGTCTCTTTTCCCTTTCTTAATGATGTCTTTTATAGCACAAGTTTGAAATTTTGATGAAGTCCAATTTATCAGTTTTTTTTTTTTTTTCTTTAAGGGTTATGCTTTTGGTGTTGTATCTCAAAAATTTCTGCCCAACACAAGTTCACAAACATTTTTCTCCTATATTTTCTTCTAAAAGTTGTATATTTTTAGCTTTTACATTTAGGCCTCTGATTTATTTTGAGTTAACTTTTTGGTTATGGTGTGAGGTAAGGGTCTGAATCAGTCTTTTTGCATTCAATAACTTATTTAAAGGATTTTTTTTTTTTTTTTTGAGACAGAGTTTCACTCTTGTTGCCCAGGCTGGAGTGCAATGGTGTGATCTTGGCTCACTGCAACCTCTGCCTCCCGGGTTCAAGTGGTGGGTCATGCCTGTAATCCCAGTACTTTGGGAGGCCGAGGCTGGTGGATCACCTGAGGTCAGAAGTGCCAGACCAGCCTGATCAACACAGTGAAACCCCATCTCTACTAAAAATACAAAAACTGGCCAAGTGTGGTGGTGAGCACCTGTAATCCCAGCTACTTGGGAAGTTGAGGCAGGAGAATCACTTGAACCTGGGAGGCGGAGGTTGCAGTAAGCCAAGACTGCACCACTGCACTCCAGCCTGGGCAAGAGAGTGAGACTTTGCCTCCAAAAAAAAAAAAATTACTTTTTTTCATAAAAATAATTGGTATTTGTGGCACCATTTTTTTTTGTTCTTTTTTTTGTTTTGTTTTAAAGTACTAATACCAGCATCTGGGGCTTGCTACAGCCCCTTACCAATGCCCTACAAGACATCTATTTTAAATAGTTGTTTTTTTTGTTTGTTTTTTGTTTTTGTTTTTTGAGATGGAACTTCACTCTTGTTGCCCAGGCTATAGTGCAATGGTGCATTCTCAGCTCACTGCAAACTCCACCTCTTGGGTTCAAGCGATTCTCCTGCCTCAACCTCCTGAGTAGCTGGAATTA
Source organism: Colobus angolensis palliatus (assembly GCF_000951035.1). Lineage (NCBI taxonomy): Eukaryota > Metazoa > Chordata > Mammalia > Primates > Cercopithecidae > Colobus > Colobus angolensis. The sequence goes on along the minus strand of NW_012114710.1, from coordinate 16,966,332 downwards.
TAGGGACCTGCCACCACGCCTAATTTTTTTGTAGTTTTTTTAGTAGAGATGGAGTTTCACCATGTTGGCTAGGCTGGTCTTGAGCTCCTGACCACAGGTGATCCGCCTGCCTTGGCATCCCAAGGTGCTGGGATTACAGGCGTGGGCCACTGCACCCAGCCTAGTTTTTTTAAAGTACTAATACAACCTGATGATTTTCTTATTTATTTATTTATTTATTTATTTATTTATTTATTTATTGTCTTTCCCATTTGGACAAAAACTAGAGGAAAAATGTTAAAAAAATGTAACCTTGTCTATGTTTACCATTGCAGTACCCTCAATGTCAGGTACCTAGGAGATGCTCATTGTATATCTGATGAATGAACAAAGTGCTAGGGTAGTAAGTCAGTTGGTAGAACAAAGTCACTCCTGTAGGTGAGTGGGCAGTATGAAGCCGAGGTTTTAGAGTAGAAACCAATAGGTGAGGCTTACCTCGGGTTTTGGGTCTTTTTTCATGACACTGAGATTCAGGACCTCTTGCTGAGAAAGTGCTTTTTGGCTGCCCGAAGTATAACTTAATATTTTCTCTTTCTTTTTTTTCATTTTTTAAAATTTTTAATTTTTTTTTTCTTTTTCTTTTTCTTTTTTTTTTTTTGGAGACAGAGTCTAGCTCTGTCGCCCAGGCTGGAGTGCAGTGGCGCGATCTCGGCTCACTGCAAGCTCCGCCTCCCGGGTTTACGCCATTCTCCTGCCTCAGCCTCCCGAGTAGCTGGGACTACAGGCGCCCGCTATCTCGCCCGGCTAGTTTTTTGTATTTTTTTTAGTAGAGACGGGGTTTCACCGTGTAGCTCAGGATGGTCTCGATCTCCTGACCTCGTGATCCACCCGTCTCGGCCTCCCAAAGTGCTGGGATTACAGGCTTGAGCCACCGCGCCCGGCCAATTTTTTTTCTTTTCTTTTTGTTTTTTGTTTTGAGACGAAGTCTCACTCTTGTCCCCCAGGCTGAAGTGTGATGGCACCATCTCGGCTCACTGCAACCTCCGCCTCCTGGGTTCAAGTGATTCTCCTGTCTCGGCTCCCCAGGTAGCTGGGATTACAGGCACCTGCCACCACACCTGGCTAGTGTCTGTATTTTTAGTAGAGATGGGGTTTTACCGTGTTAGGAGGCTTGTCTCGAACTCCTGACCTCAGGTGATCCACCTGCCACGGCCTCCCAAAGTGCTGGGATTACAGGCATGAGCAATCGCACCCAGCCTAACTTTTTTTTTTTTTTTTGAGATGGGGTATCATTCGTTGCCCAGGCTGGAGTGCGCTGATGCAATGATAGCTCACTGCAGCCTTGAAATCCTGGGCTTAAGTGATTCTCCTGCCTCAGCCTCCTGAGTAGCAGGGACTACAGTTACGTGCCACCGCACCAGCCCAAGTACAGTTTTTGAATTTAATATAGTAGTTAGGGACATATATATACGTTTAATAATATACTTATTATTCATTTATTCAACAAATATGTTTGTGTCCCTTGCCAAGTATCAGAGGTTTTGCTAAGACTTGGAGATTTAGTGGTAGAGGAGGTCAATGTGTTCTCTGCCCTTATGAAGTGCTCAGTTCCCAAACCCCTCACTAACTAGCTGTGTGACCTTGTGAATGGTATGTGACTTCCTCTAAGCCTGTTTTCTGATGTGTAAGATGAAGATTGTAAAGTAGCTACCTTATTTGATTTTGACAAGTATTAAATAAAGTACACAAAGCAAGGGCAACTACTATTTTGTGTAATAAATATTCAGAATGGTATTATTACAAGTTGTTTAACCTACAAGGTAAGATGGAATTATACAGCATTATTCAGCCTTACCTCCCTCTTAGTACCTTATTAATGATTCTGAGTAAATCACTGAAAGACAGGGAATTAATATTTCTTTTTAAAATCTTTAGACTTGTTTATTATAAAGGCACTACATGCGATAGAGTAAAAAATAAACAGTACAGAAGCATATACAATAAAAAGTACAAATTCCCCCACCCACAGCACACACCCAACTCATTCTTCAGGGGCAATCACTGTAAACAATTCTGTTTCTCCTCCTAGAAAAGTCTTATGCATATAAAAGTGTGTGTGTATATATATATATATATATGCATATCCTTAGAAAACAAACAGCACTTTCATGTCCTTTGCAAGCACATGGATGAAGCTGGAAACCATCATTCTCAGCAAACTAACACAGGAACCAAAAGCCAAACACCGCATGTTCTCACTCATAAGTGGGAATTGAACAATGAGAACCCGTGGACACAGGGAGGGGAACATCATACACCGGGGCCTGTCGAGGGGTTGGGAGAAAGGGGAGGGAGAGCATTAGGACAAATACCTAATGCATGCGGAGCTTAAAACCTAGATGACAGGTTGATGGGTACAGCAAACCACCATGACACATGTATACCTATGTAACAAACCTGCACATTCTGCACATGTATCCCAGAACTTAAAAAAAAAAAGAAAAAAGAAAACAAACAGCACAAAGAATTAGACACTGCCAATCGTTATCACAGAGCATTTTCACTTCATAATGTATATTGGAAAGCAGTCCAAGAGGAACATATCTTGTTCTTACTCAGAATGAGTATTTTTACATTTTCTCAACACACAATTAAACACCACCACCACCACCACCACCACCAAAATACTCTCAAACTCTTGGAGAAGGTTTATGGGCTACACCCTCCTTCCCTTGCAGCCCCCGCACTCCGCACCCTGGCCTCCCGCGGCTTCCAGCAGCCAGGGCCTGGCACCTGCCCACACACATTTTCTTGGCCTGCAACCAGCTGTGGTCAAACCAGCAGCAGAAAGTGAGGGTGGGGGAGGAAAGAAGGAAGAGAAAGCACATCTTCCAAGAGTAGTTGAGAAAGAGCTGCACGAGTCAAGCCCCAACATATAAGGCATAGCACTGAAAGTGTTTTATTACAGGCATTTACACAAAGGGTATCAGGAAGAATGTTTTAGAAGGCAGTGGGTGTGGGAACATCAGGCTTTTGAACTAGTAGTGACATCTGCATCTGAGATCATGATTGGTGGATGTGGGCAGTGAGAAAGGGCTTGGGGTCGCAAGGGACAAACCTGCTTCCTAGAAATGCAGTGAGCTAGGGTTGCAGGGGAGGGTCGAGGGGAAAAGAGAGAGATTTCCTCAGAGAAGTGAAATAGCAAGATTGGGCCCAGTACCAGGTGAAGGCCAAAGGAACACTCTGCCCTTCCTCACTGAAAACTAAACCCCACTTCCTCCATTTCCCACCTGCTTGTTTCTCCTCCCACCTCACCACTCTCAGCCCGATTGCTGGACTTCACTTTTGTGAGGGGCTCTAGCTAGAGCTCAGTCCTCAGCTAAGGCTCCAGATGACTGACGTCTCTCCCCACACACAGGCTTCTTAGTGGTTGGACGCTAAGGCAAGTAAAACCTGGAGTAGAGATTCTCACGACCTTGGGAGATGGAGAAACAGATCTTTGATCTTTGCCTCTTTCCTTTGGTTATTCATTTAATCTTGGTTCTTTGGGTTGTGTATACCTCCATCTGGGCCAGAAAATATTATAGAATGGTTTAGAGCTTCTAAATTAGGCTGTTAGCAGGGCCAGCACCTCAGCCTGCAGGCCTGGCCTAGAGCCTACACCCCAGAAAGCAAAAACACTCCTTGGGTGGGGCTTTCCTAGACATAAAGCTTTACCATGCCTCTAAGCAGGGGAGCTCCAGCCAAGATTATATTGGGCAGGTAATAAAATTAAGGGCAATAAAACCAGATAAACCACCTCGTTAGCAGCAGTTTACTGGTAAGGCCATTTCAACAAGAAGGGAGGAAGAGGAGGAAAGATGGAAGACTCAAATTCTTTGTCAAGTTCTTTCCAATGGCCTCCTCTGAAAAGAAACATTCTTTTCAGGACTGCTGGCTTGGAAGAGAGGGCATATGTACATTTATCCAACACCTGCTGAGACCAAGGTGCTGGTTCAGAGGAGAACCTCTGGAGTTTGGACCTGTCACTTGATTGCTACTGAGAGATCACCAACCGAACTGCTTGACTTTCTCAGAACATTTTTATCAGTCATGTAAACAAGAGAGTGAAGATCCTGTACCAGTCTACATAGGATCAACTGATCACTGAGTGTAGATTTGCCCATTAAAAGTCACACTTATATTCATAGTTTCAAAAAAAAAAGACAATACTTATTTTGTAAAGATAGAACCATTTTCTTTTTTTTTTTTTTTTGAGACAGAGTTTCTTGTTGCCCAGGCTGGAGTACAGTGGCACAATCTCAGCTCACTGCAATCTCTGCCTCCCAGGTTCAAGTGATTCTCTTGCCTCAGCCTCCCAAGTAGCTGGGATTACAGGCATGCACCACCACGCCTGGCTAATTTTTGTATATTTAGTAGAGACTGCATTTCACCATGTTGGTCAGGCTGGTTTCAAACTTCCGACCTCAGGTGATCCGCCCGCCTCAGTCTCCCAAAGTGCTGGGATTGCAGGCATGAGCCGCCGCACTGGGTCAGAACCATTTTCTTAACTGTATACATCATAGTGATATTATGTTGCTTTTAAGGGATTAAGAAGGAAAAACATGGAAAAAGCAATTAGATTCTCAAAATTGCCTGCACCTGCCTAGGTGCCATGGCTCATGCCGGTAATCTCAGCACTTTGGGAGGCTGAGGTGGGAGGATTGCTTGGGGTCAGGAGTTCAAGACCAGCCTGGGCAACATAGCAAGACCCTGTTCCATTAAAAAAAATTTAAAAAGTCTGTGATGCACACACACTTTACCCAAGAACATAAACCTACACTCACTGTATATGTATATTTACACTGTGTATGGTAAAATAACTGAACTAAACTTTTTTTTTTGAGACAGAGTCCTGCCCTGTCATCCAGGCTGGAATGCAGTGGTATGATCTCGGCTCACTGCAACCTCAGCCTCCTGGGTTCAAGCAGTTCTCTGCCTCAGCCTCCCAAGTAGCTGGGATTACAGATATCTGCCACCACACCCAGCTAATTTTTGTATTTTTTTAGTAGAGACGGGGTTTCACTGTCTTGGCCAGGCTGGTCTTGAACTCCTGACCTCGTGATCCATCTGCCTCGGCCTCCCAAAATGCTGGGATTACAGGCGTGAGCCACCGTACCCAGCCAGGATGCACTTCTAAGCAGCTTTTATTTATTTATTTACTTATTTTTTCATTTTTTGAGTTAGAGTCTCCGTCGCCCAGGCTGGAGTGCAGTGGCGCGATCTGGTCTCACTGCAAGCTCCACCTCCAGGGTTCACGCCATTCTCCTGCCTCAGCCTCCTGAGTAGCTGGGAATACAGGTGCCCGCCACAACACCCAGCTAATTTTTTGTATTTTTAGTAGAGACAGGGTTTCACCATGTTAGCCAGGATGGTCTCGATCTCCTGACCTCGTGATCCGCCTCGGCCTCCGAAAGTGCTGGGATTACAGGTGTGAGTCACTGTGCCCAGCCAGTAGCTTTTATTTTTTTAAGCATTGGCAAAATATTTCTATAAATAAATACTTGCCCCTGTCAATTTTATTTCTATAAAACTTCTCCAAATATCATGTGGTAATTGAGCTTCTAAATAAGATGCCCTCCTAACAATTGTAAGCTGTATTTGCTCACTAATAAGAGGCATGAAGTGTTCCATGACTGTATTATTCTTGGGGATTCAGGCTGTGGTGATGTGAGCAGCCACCCCTTTGGGACACATCATGCTGGTAAACCACTGATTCATGACACACTGCCAGGAATGGCTGTCATCCAAGTCCCGGGGCAAGTTCAGACAGCGCCAGAAATCACCCAAGAAGGGCTAGTCAGATGTTTAAATTTCTGCCTTTGTCAGAATCCTCAGAATTATTTTCGATACCTCCTTTTCCCCTCACATCTTTATCCAATCAATTACCAACATCTCTCAACTGGTTTCACTTCCTAAATGTCCCTCCAATCTGTCCACTCCTCTTTTACTCTACCACCACCCAGACCAAACTGCCTGGATTATTACAAAATCTTTCCAACTGGGCTACCCCCATCCACTTTTGTCTCCCTCCAATCAAGTCCCCACACAGTGACCAGGTTGATTTAAAAGCGAGCACAGATCTGAGTGGTCTTTCCTCTCCCTCCCAGTCTCCAGTGGCTTCCCCCCTTGCTCTCAGATGAAGATCAATATCTGCACCTGCCCAGGGGCCATGAATGAACTGGCCTCTCTCCAACTGGTCAGTCTCAACCTGTACTTCACATCACTATTCTCCCACTTTCTCCACGTCATTGATCTGCTCACGGCTCCTCATATCTCACGAAATTAGGGAAGACCCACATACCTGAATTTTCCCAAAAGTTCCTTAGGTGGTTCTGAACCACTGCTATGATTGAAAGTATTAATAGCTAGACAGGCTCTTCCTGTCTGTGCCAGGGTGACATGTGGTGCATGCCGAGCCACAGAGATACTCAGGCTGTGCCCTCAGAATGACCGAGTGGAAGACAGCAGCACCAGTGGTAGCAGAGAGCCCTGGCATCAAGCTCTTTGGGAAGTGGCGCTCCGATGATGCGCAGATCTATGACACTTCCTTGCAGGATTATACTGCAGTGAAGGAGAAGTATGCCAAGTACCTGCCTCACAGTGCAGAGCAGTATGCCACCAAACTTGCTTCCGCAAAGCTCAGTGCCCCATCGTAGAGCGCCTCGCTTACTCCATGATGATGCACGGCCGCAACAAACGCAAGAAGCCTTCGAGATCATCCAGCTGCTCACAGGCAACAACACTCTGCAGGTCCTGGTGAACGCCATCATCAACTGTGGTCCCCGGGAGGACTGCACATGCATTGGGCGAGCCAGGACCATGAGACGACAGGCTGTGGACGTGTCCCCATTACGCTGTGTGAATCAGGCCATCTGGCCGCGGTGCACAGGCGCTCTTGAGGCTGCCTTCCGGAACATCAAGACCATTGCCGAGTGCCTGGCAGATGAGCTCATCAGTGCTGCCAAGGGCTCCTCCAACTCCTATGCCATCAAGAAGAAGGATGAGCTGGAGTGTGTGGCCAAGTCCAACCGCTGGTTTTCCCGGTTGCTGCCCAATAAACCTGTCTGCCTTCTGCCTTTTGGGATGGCCTCACAAAAAAAAAAAAAAAAAAAAAAAAGGTAGCTAGACTGAAGATGGAGCCAAGTTGAAATTTGCATCCCAGGCTCTTATGATAGCATCAGAGTTTGACTTAGGTTTAAAAAGCAGGCCAGGAAAAATTTCAAACTGGCAAGTCACGAAGTCACGGGGCTTTGCAGAGCAGTTCACTGCTGTTCCTTCTGCTATCCCAAAAGGGCTTGAAGAGTGAATTACAGATCAACCACTGGGTAAATATCTTGTTACTTTCTAGAAAATATAAACGTAGCTAAAACAAGCAACCATGAGGCTAGGGATGCATTCACAAAAGCTCTGGAATATTACAGATGAAGCAGATAGTTCCTTCATAACTAAAAAATCAGCTGAAAATGTCTTTCTCTGGAGGAATAGAAGTTCATGTTTGTAGATTCTGTGTAATGATGTTGCAACAGAGTTTGTTAAATGGACTCAGATGAGCTATGGGTTGAATCCTTTTCTAGAAACTGACAACTAGGAAAGGCTAAGCCTGATCAAATGGTATTTATTGCTCTTCTCTTCCAATTCCATTATAGAAAGATTCCAACATACTGTCAAATTTCCTTTTCTGCAAATATCTCATGAATTGCATTTTAAAAATGGGATTGATTGACCAGAGCAGTGGCTCACGCCTGTAATCCCAACAGTTTGGGAGGCCGAGGCAGGTGGATCATGAAGTCAGGAGTTCAAGACCAGCCTGGCCAAGATAGTGAAACCCCGTCTCTACTAAAAAAAATTTAAAAATTAGCCAGGCACGGTGGCAGGTGCCTGCAATTCCAGCTACTCAGGAGGCTGAGGCAGAGAATTGCTTGAACCCGGGAGCAGGAGGTTGCAATGAGCTGAGATTGTGCCACTGCCCTCCAGCCTGGGCGACAGAGTGAAATTCCATCTAAGAAAAAATAAAAGAAGGATTGATTTTATTTGTCACTGTTGCTTATAGCAAATACTGAGTCCTCACCCAGCTGTGGGAGGGTATGGCTAGTTTAGATTCCCTCCAAGTTGTGTGTGACAGTATCTGGCATATTTTCAATAACTGTAGTCATAATTCCCAACACTACTTGGAGAGCAAAGCACAGGAGGAAATAAATCAACTTTTAATGTCAGGATGTCCCACCCTTTCTATCGCTTTTTTTGGACATCAGTGAGGCAGTAATTGTATAATTAACCTTGAACTTATCACTTTATAGTCAGATGATTGCTTTATCAAGAAGCTCTATCTGTAACACACAAGTTTATTTATTTTTTTAAAAAACAGCTTTCCAAACTAGAAAAAATCTTAAAAATATGACTAGAAAAAAATCTTAAAATAATGATTATCATCTGTGCATGGTGGCTCATACCTGTAATCTCAGCACTTTGGGAGGCCAAGGCAAGAGGATCACTTGAGCCCAGGAGTTCAGGGCTAGCCTGGGTAACATATCAAAACCTTGTCTCTACAAAAAAAAAAAAAAAAAAGATTTTGTATAAGTAATGTATGTGAAAAGTCCCAAACATAAGACGTTCAAGAGAATATATAATGAAAAATACGCCTAACTCCTACCCTCATGACCTCAGTCATCCAATTCTCTTCCCTGGAGGCAAACACAGTGACCAATTTTTTGTTTATCTGTCCAGAGACATTCTATGTATTTACATATAAACACACATTCTTTTTCAAAACCCACCTGGTAGCATATCTTACATAATGTTGGCTTTTGTGTGTGTATTTTAAATAAGATATGCTGCTGTTCCACATTAGTGCATAGAGAGAGGTCTAATTTAATTGTTAATAGCTGTATTTCATGAAATCATTTCTTTCTTTCTTCTGCTGTAGAGAAAGAGTTTGATGTAAGGCTAGCTCATGCGGGAGAACTGGAGTAATCATTTATATCAGTCTCCCTGAAGGCTCAGAGGTTAGGGTTTTTATGGACAACTTGGTGAGTAGGGGGCTAAGGAATAGGTGCTGCTAATTGGTTGAGGATAAAATCACAGGGATGTGGAAACCTATCCTCACGCACTGAGTCTACCTTTGGGAGGGGCCACAGGACCAGTTGAGTCATGAGTCATGAGTCCAGGTGGGGTCATTCTGAAAAACATCTCAAAAAAAAAAACCGATCTTAGGTTCTACAATAGTGATGTTATCTATAGGAACAATTGGGAAAGTCACAAATCTTGTGACCTCTGGCCACATGACCCCTGAGCAGTAAGGAATTATAGAAATCATGCCTTGGCTGGGTTTGGGCCTCATAGTTGTAATCCCAGCTCTTTGGGAGGCCAAGGCAGGAGGATTGCTTGAGCCCAGTAGTTTGAGACCAGTCTGGGCAATATAGTGAGAACTCATCTTTATTTAAAAAAAAAAAGAAGAAAAGAAGAAAAAAGGAAACTATGCCCACATCTTAGCAGAAATCAGGCTCCTCCCATAACCCTATCCTTATGACCTTTCATTAGTCTTAGAAAGGCAGTCTTCAGTCCCTGAACAAAGAAAGAGTGGGTTAGTTTTAGGGAGGGACTATTATTATCCTTGCTTTCAAGTAAACTATAAACTAAATTCCTCCCAAAGTTAGCTTGGCCTTTGCCCAGGAATGACCAAAGACAGTGTGGAGGTCAGAAGCAAGATAGAGACAACTATGTCAGATTTCTATTACTGACGTAATTTTGCAAAGGCGATTTCAAATCACCCATTGGGCTACGGCACACCTCAGTCCTGAGGTGTGAGCTGCAGAGATGGGAAAATGCTGATGACTGCTCTAATTTCTTCCTGCATGACAGTGTGTGGTGGGTTTAGTTGGGGTAGGAGTTGCCCCAGGGTAGGAGGCGTGAAACCATCTTGCAGTTGTCTGTATGTATTCATGGGTACCTGGTTTGGGTCCCAAGGTACGCATAACAAAAACATTAGTGCTGTTATCCACAGCTTTAGTGACTGTAAGACAAATAATGAGCCCTAACATAAGGAGTGACAGTCCTAGCTTCAGGAGTCCCTGTAGAACTGGCTAGAAGTCTTCTTCTTCTTCTTTTTTTTTTTTTTTGAGATAGGGCTCACTCTGTTGCTCAAGTGGGAATGCACTGGCACAATCATGGCTCACTGCAGCCTTGACTTCCTGGGCTCAAGGGATCTTCAGCCTCTTGAATAGCTGGGACTACAGATGCATGCCAAGCCTGGCTAAATCTTCAATTTTTTTGTAGAGACAGGGGTCTCACTATGTTGCCTAGGCTTGTCTTGAACTCCTAGGCCCAAGCAATCCTCCTGCCTTGGCTTCCCAAAGTGCTGAGACTACAGGAGTGAGCCACTGTGCCCAGCTTGACCTGAAGTCTTAAGGGATCCAGGTGAATGATCCTGATAACTAATTAGACGTGGAGTCATCAGCAGACACTCAAAATCAATGAACAAGGCTGAAATCTAGTAACAAACCGTAGTTTTTCCTAAAACATATTTTTTCTCTCCTAGTTCTCCATGTTTAATTAAAGACAAATCATAATAGGACCAATTTACTTGCAAAACAAATTTCAGTCTTACTATACTTGGCCTAATTATTTGTATAAAGTACAAAAGGAATAATTATTTGCCATATAGGCACTTTTTAAAAAAATTGGCTTTGCGGGAACTCTTTCATAAGAAATCTCAAATTATACCTTTTAAAAACCTCTTGAGCCAGCTAAGGATTTATTTCTGCCTGCAGATACCTGTATGAATTGAGTGTATTCCTCTCCTCAAGGTCTCAGAATAGCTTGGGCTTCCTGGGCCTGTCAGAAAGTGACATTTTTTTTATTTACCACAGGTCAGAAATCCAGTACAAAACATAGTACAAGGCCAGTTTTCCAAAAAGGCTTTTACCATCTCTATAGGTCAATTTCAGTTCCCCAAAATAGTCTGAAAACATGTTTTTCTAGTCAAAACCTTGGTGAAATAGCCATAGTCTCCAACTGTGTCCTGTTACAAAAGAAAACTGATTCTTTTTTTCCCCTCATGGGACTCTGCTCAATGAGGAAAACTGATTCTTATTGAACTTATGCAAATAACTGTGTTGCTATAAGTTAAGAATACTCAGAGTTTCCAAATTCTGGAGAGATTCCATAGAGAGAAATACACTCTAAATTTTGCTCACAGGAGTAAATTTTACTCAATAGTTAAAAGCTGGCCAGGCACGGTGCCTCATGCCTGTAATCCCAGTACTTTGGGAGGCTGAGCTGGGTGGATCACCTGAGGTCAGGAGTTTGAAACCAGCCTGGCCAACATGGTGAAACCCTGTCTTTACTAAAAATACAAGAATTAGCTGGTGCGGTGGTGGGCACCTGTAGTCCAGGCTATTTGGGAGGCCGAGGCAAGGCAATCACTTGAACCCGGGAGGTGGAGGTTGCAGTGAACTGAGATTGCACCACTGCACTCCAGCCTGAGCATCAAAGTGAAAGGAAAAAAAAAATTATGAAAAGCTGTAAATAGCACAAAATGAAAGTTTTTGTGACTTTGAAAAATGAAACAAAAATAATCGGTGGGTTGGGTATCTAATAACAGGTATTAACTAACTGGGTATCGAAGAACAGGTATAAAAGTAGGTTATTACCAGGCAAGGTGGCTCACGCTTATAATCCTAGCACTTTGGGAGGCCGAGACAGGCGGATCACCAAGTCAAGAGTTCAAGACCAGCTTGTCCAACACAGTGAAACCCTGTCTCTACTAAAAATACAAAAATTGGCCAGGCGCAGTGGCTCAAGCCTGTAATCCCAGCACTTTGGGAGGCCGAGATTGGTGGATCACAAGGTCAGCAGATCGAGACCATCCTGGCTAACAGGGTGAAACTCCGTCTCTACTAAAAAAAATACAAAAAACTAGCTGGGCGAGGTGGCGGGTGCCTGTAGTCCCAGCTACTTGGGAGGCTGAGGCAGGAGAATGGCTTAAACCTGGGAGGCGGAGCTTGCAGTGAGCTGAGATCCGGCCACTGCACTCCAGCCTGGGCGACAGAGCAAGACTCTGTCTCAAAAAACAACAACAACAACAAAATACAAAAATTAGCTGGGCCTGGTGGCAGGCGCCTGTAATCTCAGCTACTCAGGAGGCTGAAGCAGGAGAATTGTTTGAACCTGGGAGATGGAGGTTCCAGTGAGCCGAGATTGCACCACTGCACTCCAGCCTGGGTGACAGAGCTAGACTTTGTCTCCAAAAAAAAAAAAAAAACTATTATTTCAGTCTCCTATTAGTTCGGTTCATGCAATTAACTTCTGTTCTGCTTGATACTCATGAACACATCAACTTTCCATGATATTCCTGGAAATTTTGTTTTTGTTTTTGTTTTTCTATTCCAATAACACAATTTCCAAAGTTATCAAGAACCTGTGTCTGGGCACAATGGCACATGCCTGCAATCCCAGTAGTCTGGGAGGCTGAGACTGGAGGATTACTTGAGCTCAGGAGTTTAAGACCAGCCTGGGCAGCAGGGCAAAATCCTGTCTCTACAAAAAAAAAAAAAAAAACCCACAAAAAATAGCCAGGCATGGTGGCATGTGCCTGTAGTTCCAGTTACTCAGGAGACTGTGGTGGGAGGATTGCTCGAGCCTGGGGGGTTGAGGCTGCAGCGAGTCAAGATCGCACCACTACACTCCATGCTGGGCGACAGAGTGAGACCCTGTCTCAAACAAAAACAAAAACAAGGCCAAAAATCTGCATTCAAAAGCGCCTGTCAAAGTCCTATAGCTGATTATAAAACCACTTTTTCAAAAAGTATCAGGCTGGGCACGGTGGCTCATTCCTGTAGTCCCAGCACTTTGGGAGGCCAAGGCAGGTGGATCACCTGAGGTCAGGAGTTCGAGACTAGCCTGGCCAACATGGTGAAACCTCGTCTCTACTAAAAGTACAAAAATTTGCTGGGCATGGTGGCACACAACTGTAATCCCAACTACTCGGGGGGCTGAGGCACAAGAATCACTCGAACCCGGGAAGTTGAGGTTTCAGTGAGCTGAAATCGTGCTCACTGTATCAAAGTAAAATAATTGGTGATAACATAAGTCTCAGAATGGCCATGGTTAAGAACACAATTGACAAGGAAGTTTGATTATTTTTGTGACATATGGCATTTACCATTACAATTATAATGATTACTGATGACATACACTAAGTCATATCGGAATTAGAGGAGTTTTGCCCAATTCTGGAACACACACCAATAACGTGTTCATACAAATACAGCCTAAAGAAAACCAAACAGGCTGGACACAGTGGCTCAGGCCTGTAATCCCAGCATTTTGGGAGGCCAAGGTGGGAGGATCACCTGAGCTCAGGAGTTCAAGACCAGCCTGTGGTCAACAAGGTGAAACCCTGTCGCTACTAAAAATACAAAAATTAGCTGGGCTTGGTGGTGGGTGCCTGTCATCCCAGCTACTTGGGTGGTTGAGGCAGAATTGCTTGAACCTGAGAGGTGGAGGTTTCAGTGAGAAGAGATCGCGCCTCTTCATTCCAGCCTGGGCAACAGACAGAGTGAGTCTTGGTCTAAAAAAAAAAGAAAGTCAAACACCATTTCCTACTTGACAGTGCTTTGTATATAATTTTTTTGATGGTTGTATGGTTTTTTAAATATAGACATCTCTTGATAATTTGTACCAATGAACTAGGGGTAATGAACTGTGTGATGCTCAATAGTCTTTTATACTTGGTTTGACCTTCCTTATCGAATTTGTAACAAAAAGCAAAATACTAAAGCCATACTGGAAGGTGTAGTTTGGGAAGAAAGGGGAAGCTGCTCACCTGCTGCATTCCTGTACTCTCCTTTGTGCTGAGAATGAACATCGTCATCTTGCCATAGAGCTGTCTTCTTTGCAAACACCTTATAATCGCTCAGCTGGTCTGGGGTTCCAGTAAGGAAAGCCTCTGTGTAGAAGTGAAGTTTCAGCAGTGGTTTGCCAAGTCCTGAGATCAGAATTTCTTCCTTGGCAGTGGTTCGCCAAGTCCTGAGATCAGAATTTTGTTTTTGAGATGAATATAAAAGCACCTAAAGGTCAAGGAAAATGTTCTTCCTGCGATTAAGGAACTTAAGACCTTTGCTTTATAAGTGTAGGTGATCACTCCCCTCTGAAAGGGAGGGAGAAAGAATGTTGCTTTAATTCCTTTCCCCTGGCTCATCTCTTTTTTTCTTCTCTGGGCATGGTCCAACAGATGCACGAGGCCTCTCGGGGGGCTGGCCTGCCTCCAGCCTAGAGGCTGGTTTACAGCGGCATGCCTCACTCTGCCATCTTCGATCCTTCTTTTATATAATTTTAACACACCAAATAAGCCAAATGTCTCTTTGGACTTCAGGGGACTTAGTATCTAAAAGCTTAATGAGTACAATAGGGCTGAATTTAGAATTTGAAATTTTGATTTTTGGAAAGTTTGTCAAATATCAAAGATTTCACACACTTTTCCCAAAATGGGATCACAGGTCATTCATTTAGCCAAAGTGATAACTCAAAACATTTCAAAAGGGGAAAACCTTTACTCTGACAGAGAGGGGACTCAGCTTTTCAAACAAAACCCAAGAAAGACAACATGAGGCCAGCTGAATCTGTCTCTTCTTTCTCCCCGCTTTTTCCTTTTTTCTTTCCATTTACTCAATAGGCAAACAAAAATCTTTCACTATCTCTCAATATTGCATGAAAGTCTTGTTCAAAATAGAAAACAAAAAATTTTCCTTTGTATTAGTGTACTTTTAATGTTAAACTCAATTTTTAATAAAACCTTATAAGCAAATAGTTTAATTTAATTTATTTATCTATTTAAGACAGAGTCTTGCTTTGTCACCCAGGCTGGAGTGCAGTGGTGCGATCTTGGCTCACTGCAGCCTTTGCCTCTGGGTTCAAATGATTCTCCTGCCTCAGCCTCCCGAGTAGCTGAAACTACAGGCAGCGCTGCCATGCCTGACTAATTTTTGTATTTTTAGTAGAGACGGGGTTTCTCCATGTTGGTCAGGCTGGTCTCAAACTCCTGACCTCGGGTGATCTGCCCACTTCAGCCTCCCAAAGTCCTGGGATTACAGGCATGAACAGGAGTCATCACACCCGGCCTTATTTAATCTTAATCAATTGTGTACTTGCAGTACCATAAAGACCTTCTGTAGCTTCTCAGTGCTCAGGTATGATGCAGAAAGGTCTCCACAACCATGTCCCACACCTGCTACTATTCTTTAACCTGAATTCTCCACTCCAATTAACTCACCTACTGGGGCTCTCGAACAGAGTTTTTTTTTTTTTGAGACGGAGTCTCGCTCTGTCGCCCAGGCTGGAGTGCAGTGGCCGGATCTCAGCTCACTGCAAGCTCCGCCTCCCGGGTTTACGCCATTCTCCCGCCTCAGCCTCCCAAGTAGCTGGGACTACAGGCGCCCGCCACCTCGCCCGGCTAGTTTTTTGTATTTTTTAGTAGAGACGGGGTTTCACCGTGTTAGCCAGGATGGTCTCGATCTGCTGACCTCGTGATCCGCCCGTCTCGGCCTCCCAAAGTTCTGAGATTACAGGCTTGAGCCACCGCGCCCGGCCTCTTGAACAGAGTTCTAATCCCTGCTGTGTCATTAACTCACTGTCTGACAAATGATCTCTTCCTTCTGGCTCTTGGTCTGCTCACCCGCAAATTAGGAGTGGTACTGGGAAGGGATGGGATAGATCCCTCCCCTAGGTCCTTTTCAGATCTAACATTCTGTCAATCTGTGACTAGATGAAATCAAAGGGCCTTACTTTCCAACTCTACGCTTGGATCAGCAATTTACATTTTCATGGGTTTGGTCTTGTTTCTCCAATTGTCCTTGAGTTTACTAAACACAAGACTATCTCTTTATATCCCCCCAAGAATATCCTGCTAGAATAGTTGCTCCAGAAATGTATGTTGATTTTCTGGATTGTCATTTAAAGTGCTATACATTAATAATTGCTCCCTTCCTATTATTTGAAATAGGTCGATTAAGCCAGTTTCTTTTAGAACAAGGACTACAAATTGAAATGCTTGTGCTGAATTAGAACAATTGGGAACATTTGGGAGGCTGAGGCAGGCAGATTACTTGAGTCTAGGAGTTCAAGACCAGCCTGGGCAACATGGCAAAATCCCATGTCTACAAAATAATACAAAAAAATTAGCTGGGCATAGTGGTGAACACTGAAGGTCCCGCTACTTGGGAGGCTGAATTGGGAGGGTCACCTAAACCTGGGAAGTTAAGGCTGCAGTGAGCTATGATTATGCCACTGCACTCCAGCCTGGGTGATGGAATGAGACCCTGCCTCAAAAGAAAAAAAAGAACAATTGGAAACAATTCTGGATTTTAGCATTAGGTCCTTAATATATCTAATTTATACAATCTATATATCACTGACATACATATAAATATTATTAGCATCTTGAAGAATAAAAGTATCTGTTTTTAGAAATGAAGAGGACATTAGGGATGACAAAGTTCAAACTTTTTATTTTATAGATTTCCTTTTTTTTCTTTTTTCTTTTTGGACAGGGTCTTGCTGTGTCACCCAGGCTGGAGTGCAGTGGCGCAATCTTGGCTCACTGCTGCCTCGACCTCCCGGGTTCAAGTGATTCTCGTGCCTCAGCCTCCCAAGTAGCTGGATTACAGGTGTGAGCCACTGCACCTGGTCTTTACTTTATAGATTTAGAAAATCAATTTCTAGAGTTTAAGATTTGTCTGAGAGCAAATAGATAAAATTTAAAAATTGATAACATTTTAAATAGATAAAAATTAACAAGTGAAATTAAAGAAATGATCTTTTGGGTCATTTTAAAATGTATTGACCAAGTTATGAGACTGGCTAGTTTTTGTATTTTTGGTAGAGGCATGGGTTTTGCCATGTTGCCCAGGCGGGTCTTGAACTTCTGGGCTCAAGCAATCCTCCCATCTCAGTCTCCCAAAGTTCTGGGATTACAGGTGTGAGCCACTGTTCCCAGCCACTGAAAGTTTATTTCGTATAGTAACGTATTTCCTCCCCCTTCCTCTTTTTTTTTTTTAGGGAGGGAGGGAGTGAGTTGGATTTAAATATCAAATTTTGTTAAAGGAAGACTTAGCCTAGCTAATGTCACAGCCATCCATTGCCTTGTTCTTTATCTTAAAAATGGGACAATTACCCCTGGTTTTTGCCCATCTTTCAGTGAATATGAAGATTTGATTATGAAGGGTATGAAAATGTCATTCATACATATCTAAATTCATGAATTTTGCCAAATCTACGTATCATCTCTATTATTATTTACTTATTACTTTTATAGCCACATGACACATAATGATGTTTTCATCAATG
>NW_012114710.1:16936291-16947915 GCF_000951035.1 Colobus angolensis palliatus | reverse complement strand
GCGCCCGGCCTTATAATTTTTTTTTTATTTTTAAGAGACATGGTCTTGTCCCGTTACTCAGGCTGGAGTGCAGTGTCACAAGCATGCTCACTGCAACCTTGAACTCACTGCTTAAAGTTTCAAGCAAGCTTCCCACCTCAGCCTCCCAAGCAGCTGGGACTATAGCTAATTAAAAAAAATTTTTTTGTAGAGATGGGGTCCTGTTATGTTGCTCAGACTGATCTCGAAGTCCTGGTCTCAAGCAGTCCTGCCACCTTGGCCTCCTAAATTGCTGGGATTACAGTCATGAGCCACCATGCCTGGCCTATACTTTTAATAATTATTTTAGAGGTAGTTCTCCTACATATATCTTTAGAAAGTTAATTGTAAAAGGGCCTCAGGCAGGTCTTCAGAGGTATTCCTGAATAAGGCATTGTTATCCTAGGAGATGACAGTTCCATGCATGTTATTGTCCCTGAAAATTTTCCAGTGGGACAGGATGTGGAGGTGGAAGACAGTGATATTGATGATCCTGACCCTGTGTAGCCCTAGGCCAGTAGGTATGTTTGTGCGTTCATTTTTAACAAAAAAATTTACAAAGTAAAAACACTTTAAAAATAGAAAGAAGCTTATAGAATAAGAATATAAAGAAAATATTTTTGTGTAGCTGTACAATGTGTTTGAAGCTAAGTGTTGTTATAAAAGAATTAAAAAGTTAAAAAATTAAAAAGCTTATAAAGTAAAAAGTTTCAGTAAGCTAAGTTTAACTTTTTACTGAAGAAAGAAAATATATTTTTATAAATTTAGTGTAGCCTGAATGTACAATGTTTATAATGTCCACAAGAATGTATAGTAATGTCCTAGTCACTCACCATTCACTCACTGACTCACCCAGAGAAACTTCCAGTCCCTCAAGCTCCATTCATAGTAAGTGCCCTATAGAAGTCTACCATTTTTTATCTTTTATACTGTGTTTTTTGTTTGTTTTTGTTTTTTGAGATGGAATCTTGCTCTGTCACTCAGGCTGGAGTACAGTGGCACGATCTCGGCTCACTGCAACTTTCACCTCCCGGGTTCAAGCAGTTCTTCTGCCTCAGCCTCCTGAGTGGCTGGGATCACAGGCATGCACCACCAGGCCCTGCTGATTTTTGTATTTTTAGTAGAGATGACCTGACCATGTTGGCCAGGTCAGTCTTGAACTCCTGACCTCAGGTGATCCACCTGCCTCAGCTTCCCAAAGTGCTGAGATTACAGGTGTGAGCCACTGCGCCCAGCCTATACTGTATTTTTATTGTACCTTTTTCATGTTTAGATAAGTTTAGATACACAAGTACTTACCATCATGTGACAATTGCCTACAGTCAGTACAGTAACATGCTATATAGGTTTGTAGTTTAGAAGCTATAGGCTATATCAGCAGACCTAACATTTTTGGCACCAGGGACCAGTTTCACGGGAGACAATTTTTCCACAGATGGGGTGGGGTAAGGGGATGGTTTTGGGATGAAACTGTTCCTCCTCAGATCATCAGGCTCGTAAGGAGTGCACAACCTAGATCCCTCGCATGCACAGTTCACAAGAGGGTTTGCACACCTATGAGAATCCAATGCTGCTGCTGATCTGACAGGAGCTGGAGCTCAGGAGGTAATGCAAGCAATGGGGAGAGGCCGCAAAGACAGATGAAGCCTCGCTTGCTCACTCGCTGCTCGCTCCCTGCTGTGTGGCCCAGTTCCTAACAGGCCATGGACCAGTACCTGTCCGCGATACAGGGGTTGGGGACCCCTGTGCTATACCATACAGCCGATGTGTGTAATAGCCTATACTATCTAGGTTTGTGTAAGTACATTCTATGATGCTCACACAATGGCAAAATTGCCTAAAGGCACATTTCTCAGAACATATCCCCATAATTACGGGATATATGACTGTAGTTAAACCGATCACCGCTGGGCGCGGTGGCTCAAGCCTGTAATCCCAGCACTTTGGGAGGCTGAGACGGGTGGATCACGAGGTCAGGAGATTGAGACCATCCTGGCTAAGACGGTGAAACCCCGTCTCTACTAAAAAATACAAAAAACTAGCCGGGCGAGGTGGCGGGCGCCTGTAGTCCCAGCTACTCGGGAGGCTGAGGCAGGAGAATGGCATAAACCCGGGAGGCAGAGCTTGCAGTGAGCTGAGATCCAGCCACTGCACTCCAGCCTGGGCAACAGAGCGAGACTCCATCTAAAAAAAAAAAAAAAAAAAAAAAAAAAAAAAAAAAAAAAACTGATCACCATATTATTTAAATGATTTATGTAAAGTTACACTAAAATCTGTAACAATTTAAATAAAATATATTTCTTCATAGGCCACCTAGGAAACACTGGGATAGTGGAAATAAATGCATTTGAGTTGAAGAATCAGAAGATTTGGATTTAAATCATAGCTTTTTTTTTTTTAACTTTTATTTTAAGGTCAGGGGTACAAGTGCAGGCTTGTTGCATAGGTAAACTGGTGTCATGGGGGTTTGTTGCACAGATTATTTCATCACCCAGGTGTTAAACCTAGTATCCATTAGTTATTTTTCCTGAGCCTCTCCCTCCTTTCCCACTTCACCCTCCAAAAGGCCCCCGTGTGTGTTGTTCCCCTCTATGTGTCCACATGTTCTCATCATTTAGCTCCCACTTATAAGTGAGAACACACAGCATTTGGTTCTCTGTTCCTGTGTTAGTTTGCTAGGGATAACGGCCTTCAGCTCCATCCATGTCCCTACAAAGGACATGATCTTGTTCTTTTTTATGGTTTCAAGCTTTGCTTTTTGCTAGTCAGGTGATTTTGAGGAAGTAATCTTGGTTTCTTTATGTATGAAATTATGACCATAATACATAAGTTATAGTGTTGTTATGGTGATAAATAGGATCATGTATGTGAATGCACTTTGAAAAAGTGAAGACAATGCACATTATTAGTTGTTATTGTTAAACAAAGAGAAAATTAGTGTGTTGGGAGGAGAAAGTACTATTGCTTTAATAGTAGTTTATTCAGAAGGATAGAAGGTGTAGAAAATATCTATAGTTTAAGGAATGGATTTACAAAAATGTTTATTGTATTAGGTGGATCAGAAAATGGAAGAAAAGTTAATCAAATACTGCAAAAAGACAGGGAGCAAAACCCACCTAAATTTTCTTGATAAAAAGAGCATTTTTAGTATAGGTCCAACATAAAATTGTGACAGTTTTATGTGAAGTTTAAAAAATATAATTTCAAGTATTAAAAACTTAATTATATATGAATCAAAAGTTATTGTAACAGTAATTAATGTTTTATGTATTTCATTACAATCATTAATTCTCTCCTAATACTGATATAATTTCTTAATTGATCTCCAGTGTCTAACGTAAACCACGTTAAGGCCCCTGAATATGTGTTACTTAATTGCAAAGTGTATGAATAGTAAAAACTACAGCTCCTCAGAATCGAACCATGTTTATTAATAAAAAGTCCTTTGAAACATATTCCAGGCCGTGTGCAGTGGCTCACGCCTGTAATCCCAGCACTTTGGGAGACTGAGTTGGGTGGATAGCTTGAGTCCAGGAGTTCGAGACCAGCCTGGGTAGGACAGTGAGACCCTCTCCCTACAAAAAAATACAAAAATTAGCCTGGCATGGTGGCATGTGCCTGTAGTCCCAGGTACTCAAGAGGTTGAGGTGGGAGGATGACTTGAACCTGGGAGGCAGAGGTTGCAGTGAGTCGAGATTGTGCCATTGCATTCCAGCCTGGGTGACACAATGAGAAGCTGCCTCAAAAAAAAAAAAAAAAAAGAAAGAAACATATTCCAACACTTCTCCACCCTCTTTATTCCTTGACTACCTGCTATGCCCTCTTATTCCTGCCAGGGATCTTGCCTTCAACTTCATAAACTAGTGATTGTCTGAGCCACTGTCAACTTCCAGTCCCCAAATTGCTGCACCTGAACTGCCTTCCCTTCACCCTGGACCGATGAAGGGGGCGTGTCTCCATTCTGGGTTCTGAACTTTGTGCTCACTGTTTCTTCTGCACTCTCTGTGACTCCAGTCTTGCCCTCTCTGCCAGCTTTTTGCATCAACATTAAACTCTTTCGCAACTTCCCCTGGTCACAGGTTCCCGTCTAGCACAGCCTTGACTCTTTTTATCCCTTGTGGCCAAATGTGTCCTGTCCAAAGAACTCTATTCCTAATGTCATATTTTGTCATCCTTTGCATCCTTCACTTTCCAATTCAGCCTCCATATTTCTGTTTCCTGAGAATATTATTTTCCCCCACTAAAGTATAATCCATAAATATTTTTACATACTTTTAAAGAAACTCTGGCTATGTGCAGTGGCTCATGTCTGTAATCTCAGCACTTTGGGAGGCTGAGATGGGAGGATCACTTGAGCCCAGGAGTTTGAGACTAGCCTGGGCAACATAGGGAGATGTTATCTCTACAGAAAAAAAAAAAAAAATTAGTCGGGCATGGTGGTGCACGCCTGTGGTCCTAGCTACTTGGGAGGCTGTGGTGGAAGGATCAGTTGTGCCTGTAAGATTGAGGCTGCAGTGAGCAGTCATTGTGCCACCGCACTACAGCCTGGGTAACAGTGCAAGATGCTATCTCCAAAAAAAAGACAAAAAGAGTTTCCAAATCCTCAAAATTTAAAAAGTATAAAAAAAGTATAATAAAAGAAAATAATATATAAAATCTGCCTGTAATGCCTCTATATAAATTGTTCACATGCTTCATTTCCCCTCACATGCCTTTTTCCTGTAGGTAGATTTCTTGTGGTCATAGCTCCCATACTGACTTTTTTTTTTTTTAGATGGAGTTTGCTATTGTTGCCCAGGTTAGAGTGTAATGGCATGATCTTGGCTCACCGCAACCTCTGCCTCCCAGGTTCAAGCAATTCTCTTGCCTCAGGCTCCCAAGTAGCTGGGATTACAGGCTTGCACCACCACACCCGCCCAATTTTATATTTTTAGTATAAACAGGATTTCTCCATGTTGGTCAGGCTGGTCTTGAACTCCCAAATTCAGGTGATCTGCCTGCCTCGGCCTCCCAAAGTACCACCCATACTGACTTTTAATTCCACTCCAGGAAGCAAGCATAGCCTGGTTCCCAAAACAAGTGGACTGGGATCAAGAGGCTACCTGAGAGAACTTTGCCTTAGTTATTTGAGTACTATATTTGTATTAAGATTTTAAAAGACTTCCATGCTAGTAAATCTAACGTACACTTCAATCCAGATTTAAATCTCAATGTCTTAGTAATGTTTGACACAACCGATCATCCCTTCATGACCTCTCTTCTGTCCCTGGTTTTGTGGTGGGTCCTCCTGGCGACCTGTCTACTGTGGTTTATCTCCTCAGTCTCCTCCTGTACTGTTTATTACATGCTGGGATTCCTAAGGGCTGCATCCTGAGTTCCTCTGTTCTTGTCACTCTACAAATTCTTCTCAGGTGATCCCATTTACTCTTGAGACTCCCATTACCATCTTCATGCTGGTGATTCTTAAACTGATTACTCCAGCAAAGACTTTTCTTAGAACTTCATCACTGTCTATCCAGTGGTCAACTGGACATGTCCACGTCCACATCATGTGTCATGATAGGCATTCAAAGCTCGGAATTTTCTTTTTGTTTGTTTCTTTTCTTTTTTTTTTTAACCAAAAACAATGTCTTGTCCATGCAGAAAAGATGAAAAGCGTTACTTCATTTCAATTTACAATGTCCCAATATTATTTTATCCCATGCATGTAACTGCTTGTATCATTATGAGGCTATAGCAGCAAATAAATGAGAAGCTTGATATTTTCTAAAATGGAAATTCTTACTTTCTTCAGTGACTTCCTATCCCCAAATTCTTATTTTCTTCAGTGTCCTCCACTTTATTTTGTTTTATTTATTTATTTTTTGAGACGGAGTCTTACTCTGTTGCCCAGGCCAGAGTGCAGTGGCGCAATCTTGGCTCACTGCAACCTCTGCCTCTCGGGCTCAAGTGATTCTCCTGCCTCAGACTCCCGAGTAGCTGGGATTACAAGTGCCCACCACCACGTCAGGCTAATTTTTGTATTTTTAGTAGAGCCGAGGTTTCACCATGTTGGCCAGGCTGGCCTCAAACTCCTGACCTCATGTGATCTGCCTGTCTTGGCCTCCCAAAGTGCTGGGATTATAGGCGTGAGCCACTGTGCCCAGCCTGTCCTGCATTGTAGTAAAGGGCACCACCATCCCCTCAGCTGCTCAAGCCAGAAACCTGGGAGTCATTATTGACTTTTCCTTGACTACTTGATGACTTCCTTTTCCTTAAGGTGCCCCCTCCCCATTAATTAATCACCAAGTCTTTTCTATTCTATCTTCTAAATACATCTTCAACCCATTTGCCTCCCCGTATCATCGTCACCACACCAAGTACAAGTTACCATCATCTCTCAAGCAGACTGCTGTGAAAACTTCTTACCCTCCCATTAAAGCACATTTGACTGTGTTGATTCTCTCCTTACACTCTTTTTTTTTTTTTTTTTTGAGATGGAGTTTTGCTCTTGTGGCCCAGGCTGGAGTGCAGTGGCGTGATCTCGGCTCACTGCAACCTCTACCTCCTGGGTTCAAGTGATTCTTATGCCTCAGCCTCCCAAGTAGCTGGGATTACAGTTGCTCACCACCACACCCAGCTAATTTTTGTATTTTTGGTAGAGATGGGGTTTTACCATGTTGGCCAGGCTAGTCTAGAACTCCTGACCTCAGTGGTCCACTTGTCTTGGCCTCCGGAAGTGCTGGGATTACAGGAGTGAGCCACCATCCCCAATCTCTCCTTATACTCTTGAAAGGTTTCTTGTTGCCTCTAGGATAAAAGCCCAAATCCCTAAGACTGATGAGATGCTTTGTGATCCTCCCTCTGCCTAGTTGTTGAGGTTCAACATATCTCATTCCATATCCCATTCTTTCTGTTCCAGAAATTGTCCTCTCAGTTCTTTCCAATAAGAAGCCACTCTTCTTCCATCTTGGAATTTTGCCTGGAATATATTAGCTTAACCTAACCAACTTGAACATAGATAAGTTATTCTTTTATTTTTTTGAGACAGAGTCTCATTCCGTCACTCAGGCTGGAGTGCAGTGGTACAGTCTTGGTTTACTGCAACCTCCGCCTCTTGGGTTTAAGCGAGTCTTCTGCCTCAGCTGTCTAAGTAGCTAGGACTACAAGCACACACCACCATGTCCAGCTAATTTTTTTTTTTTTTTTTTGAGACAGAGTTTCGTTCTTGTTGCCCAGGCTGGAGTGCAATCTCGGCTCACCACAACCTCCACCTCCTGGGTGCAAGCGATTCTCATGCCTCAGTCCCCCCGAGTAGTTGGGATTACAAGTGTGCACCACCATGCCCAACTAATTTTTGTATTATTAGTAGAGATGGCGTTTCATCATGCTGGCCAGGCTGGACTCCATCTCCCGGCCTTAGGTGGTCCACCCTCCTCAGCCTCCCAAAGTGTTGGGATTACAGGTGTGAGCCACCACGCCTGGCCTAATTTTTGTATTTTTAGTAGGGATGGGGTTTCACCATGTTGGCCAGGGTGGTCTTGAACTCCTGACCTCAAGTGATCCACCTGCCTCAGCCTCCCAAAGTGCTGAAATTACAGGAATGAGCCACCGTACCTGGCCAGATAAATTATTTTTTAGGTTTTATCTTAAATATCACTTAGTCAAAGAACTTCTGTGAACTCTCACCCACAGTTTGTACTCCTTCTCAGCTTTATAAGTTATATTTGTATAACTCTTCAACTTTCCAGCTGCTAATCTCTATGCCCCGTGGGGGCAATAAACTTATTATGCCTGACACACAATAGGCATCGAATAAATAATTGGTGAAGCAATAGTCAAATTTTCAGAAATGCTTTACTTCCGGCTAATAACATATTTAATATTTATTTACCACAATAGATCTGAAAAACTCTTTTCATTAACTAGGTTGCATTAATTGCGAGTGTGATGATTTTTTTTTTAATTTTCCAAATTAATTTTTTTTTTTTTTTTTTTTTTAGAGATGAGAGTTTGCTATGTTGACCAGGCTGGTCTTGAACTCCTGGCCTCCAGTGATCCTCCTGCCTCAGCCTCTCAAAGTGCTGGGATTACTGGTATGAGCCACTGCACCCTGCCTGATTTTTTTTTTCTCTCTTGACCAATACAGTAAATTATTTGAAGGTTTAAAATTTTGTATTTTTCCTGCTAGACTTTCTGTCTTTATATGGAGATGGTAAGAAAAACCTTTTACTTTGGGCACCATAATTTAATTAATAATACAGCTGTCATTTATTAGATACTTGTTATTTTCCAGGGATAGTCCTCAGTGCATAGTGTGTATTAGTTGATTTAAAACAAGTTTATGGGCTGGCTGTAGTGGCTCATGCCTGTAATCTCAGCACTTTGGGAAGCCAAGGTAGGTGGATCACCTGAGGTCAGGAGTTCAAGACTAGCCTGACCAACATGGTGAAACCCCATCTCTACTAAAAATACAAAAATTAGCCAGGCGTAGTGGCACATGCCTGTAATCCCAGCTACTCTGGAGGCTGAGGCAGGAGAATCACTTGAACCCAAGAAGTAGAGGTTGCAGTAAGCTGAAATGGCACCATCGCACTCCAGCCTGGGCGACAGAGCAAGACTCCATCTAAATAAATAAATAAAACAAGGTTATGAAGTAGTTATTATTTTCACCCTTGCACTGGAGTGTAATTTTATCACTTTGTTCATTGCTCCAAGGGCAGCATGAAGGAGGCCTCTGTCTGTTGCTGACATACCTCTTCATTGGGTCATATTTTACAGTTAGTTACACTAGATTCTGACCATCACAGGAACTTTTTCCTGGCTCGCACAGATAGCTCTCAGGCCTCACTGCCAGAGGATTGTCTTCCGTCATGTGCTGCCTCTTGTATCACAGCTTCTTCTCTGGTGGTTTTGGCTCCATCTTATTTCATGACTGCCAGAGGAATTTATCTGGTCATGCATTGCCCTTGATGTCACCGTAGCCAGTCCCTGTGATTTACGGCGGTTCTTCTAAAGGTGTTCAGAAAGGAGAATACTGCAAGGGACCTGCACTTGGCTCCTATCCTGAGTCCGCTTTGGGCATAAGGATGGGAAGCAGTGAATATGTCAGGGGAGCTGGACAAGGCCTGGAAGCTGAGGGCACAGGTTCTGGAGCCAAACAGACTTGGCTTCAAATTCAGCCTGCATCTGTTCCTGGGTGTGTCCCTGGTCATGGCAAGTGACACAGGCCAGTGCTGGGGTAATGCAGAAAGGAGGAGAAGCATGCAGGCTGGAGGGATCATGAACAGCCACACAGAGGAGGGAAGAACCTACCTATTTTTTTTGAGATGGAGTCTTGCCCTGTCGTGCAGTGGTGCGATCTCGGCTCACTGCAAGCTCCACCTCCCAGGTTCAAGCACTTTTCCTGCCTCAGCCTCCTGAGTAGCTGGGATTACAGGCACGCACTACCATGTCTAGCTAATTTTTGTATATTTAGTAGAGACGGTGTTTCACCATGTTGGTCAGGCTGGTCTCGAGCTCCTGACCTCGTAATCCGCCTGCCTCGGCTTCCCATAGTGCTGGGATTACAGGGGTGAGCCACGGCGCCCAGCCTGAACCTACCTTTTAGGATGAATAAAATTTGGACAAATAGAAGGGAGCAAAAAGGTATTCTAGGCTGGGGACAGCAGTAGGCACCAAGGCGTAGAGTTAGGAATGAGCATAGAAGAAGATAAAATAAGTCAATAGTGATTCTAAGATGCAATATTTTTGGGGGGCAGGAAATGAGAAATTGGAAGATGAGCTGACTTGAGGAATAATGGACAGTTTAATTTTGAACTCATGAATTAGCATTTCCTATGGAATGCCCAGAGCTGTTCAGAAAGTAGTCAGAGTTGGCCGGGCGCGGTGGCTCAAGCCTGTAATCCTAGCACTTTGGGAGGCCGAGACGGGCGGATCACGAGGTCAGGAGATCGAGACCATCCTGGCTAACATGGTGAAACCCCGTCTCTACTAAAAAATACAAAAAACTAGCCGGGCGAGGTGGCAGGCGCCTGTAGTCCCAGCTACTCGGGAGGCTGAGGCAGGAGAATGGCGTGAACCCGGCAGGCAGAGCTTGCAGTGAGCTGAGATCCGGCCACAGTACTCCAGCCCGGGCGACAGAGCTAGACTCTGCCTCAAAAAAAAAAAAAAAAAAAAAGAAAGTAGAGTTGCAGACAATAGTTAAATATAGGCAAGAAGGCAAGAGCTGGAAAGGTATATACAGTAGATATGAGAAAGAACTGTACCTTAATGTAAAGGCTTAGAGAAAAGAAAAGAGGAGAAAAGAGGAGGCATGTTTGTTGAAGATGTGTTCAATAAACAGAATAAATGAAGGAAGAAATGGAAGGAAGAAAGAAGGAAAGGAGGAGAGAGAGAAAAGAAAAGAAAACAGTAGGATGTGTGAATGAAGAGAGAAAAGAATAAAATTGTGGCCATGTGGATCATGGAAGCCCAGGGAGGAGAGAGTTCAAAGAAAGGAAGAGCTGTCAATAGCATCCAATAGCAATTTAAGATACATATTTCTAGTTGGAAGGCAGAGGAAGACATCCAATTAAAGACAGTCCAAAAGTAGCATTAGGACATGGAGACAGCTGTTATACAGAAATTTTGGGTGTAAGACAAAGATGCCCATTATCACTGCTATTATTTTACATTGATTTGAAACTTGTAATTCAATGCCTAAGTACAAGAGAAAGAGGTATAATTATTGAAAATAAACACAACAAATAAGCAAAACATTAACTCTTTGTAAATCATATTATCCTCTACCAACAAAGTACCCCAAAGATGTAAGTTTTTTAAAAAAACTATTAAAACAAAAAAAAGACTCAAATTAATTTAAATGTTTACTACAACTAATCAAAATCCCAATTCACTCTTGTGGTGACTTGACAGACCAATTCTAAATAACAGTAAGGTTAGAAGGCTGGATCCTATAGAGAGCAGTGGTAAGAAATTCTATTTGGTGAAGTAATAAAAATATTTTAGGAAAGAAATATTAATATTCAAGTCTCATGTATTCAATATAAAAGCCACCTCCATTTTCCCAGACATTCAGTAAGATCTGCTAAATACAGAAATGTCTTCTGTAGCAGTTTCAAGGGAGGAACACCAAGCAAAAAGAATGGTCTTCTGCCTTTGGATTGGTTGAGAAAAAAGCAACTTGCAAAGATGAGACACAGTTAAATTCAGTGGAATCAGAACCGAGGGTCAGAAATGACCAGGAGATTGTAAACCCCTTGGGATTTGAAGAAATCTTAGAGAATGAATTGCAACCCCAGTGAAATATGGGAAAGCTCAAGCCAACCTCTTCTAAATCTTAAAGTTCAGGGTAAACTATCAGTTGGCATCTCAGTTACCTATGTGGAAGTTGTAAATTTTTTAGAAATCTCTAGAAAAGGCCAGATGCGGTGGCTCACGACTGTAATCCCAGCACTTTGGGAGGCCAAGGCGGGCAGATCACAAGGTCAGGAGATCCAGACCATCCTGGCTAATATGGTGAAACCCTGTCTCTACTAAAAATACAACAACAACAAAAAAATTAGCCGGGCGTTGTGGCAGGCGCCTGTTGTCCCAGCTACTGGGGAGGAGAATGGCGTGAACCC
>NW_012114710.1:16928471-16935701 GCF_000951035.1 Colobus angolensis palliatus | reverse complement strand
TTTTTTTTTTAAAGGAGAGAAGTAGGATGAATGCTTGAATGGAAGGCAGGGTTAAATAAACGTTTTCAAGTTTCCTTGCTTGGGGATTTCTAGGAGGGCCACAGTAGATGACTCGTCGTCAGTCATAGTTATGCATCATGATTCTCACTTTATATGCTTTGCTGTCATTTTAGAACCAAGCACCCAGGGTGATCAGTGGATCTCTTCCCATTGATACCTCCCTCTTCTGATGCCACACACAAACCACACCAATTATACACTCTCTTGAAATGTTGTCTAGTTGTTTCATGTGCTTAAATATTTTAAAAAATTTCCTCATGGACTGCCCATGTGCTGAAATATTATTTTGCTAACTAGGTTATAAATGTGTGTATAAACATGTCATGGCTTGTATTTCTGTTGATTTTTCCTGTGATTCCTAATAACTAGCTAATCTATGTGGTTTTATGTTTATTTACTTATTGAGACAGGGTCTCACTCTGTTGCCCAGGCTGGAGGGCAGTGGTATGATCTGCAACCTCTGCCTCCCAGGTTCAGGCAATTCTCCTGCCTCAGCTGAGTAGCAGGGACTACAGCTACAGTCCCGAGTAGCTGGGACTACAGGTGCCCGCCACCACACTCGGCTAATTTTTGTATTTTTTAGTGGAGACAGGGGTCTCACCATGTTGACCAGGCTGGTCTCAAACTCCTGGCCTCAAGTGATCTGCCAGCCTCGGGCTCCCGAAGTGTTGGGATTACATGCGTGAGCCATGGTGCCCAGTCTGGCCATAAAAACTTATTATTATTATTTTTTTTTTGGAGACGGAGTGTTGTGCTGTTGTCCAGGCTGGAGTGCAGTTGCAAGATTTCAACTCACTGCAGCCTCTGCCTCCCAGATTCAAGCGATTCTTCTGCCTCAGCCTCTCATGTATCTGGAATTACAGACGACTGCCACCACACCTGGCTAATTTTTTGTATTTTTAATAGAGATGAGGCTTCACTATGTTGGCCAGGCTGGTCTCGAACTCCTGGCCTTAAGTGATCTGCCTGCCTCGGCCTCCCAAAGTGCTGGGATTACAGGCTTGAGCCACGGTGCCCAGCCTGGCTGTAGTAACTCTTAAAGACCATATTCACACAAACGATATTAGCATGGGCTTCCAATTTTTCATAAGATGTTCTCCATGAGGCAGCCTAGGAAGACGCCTACTGTAGTTAATCAAATTATGCTTGATGAACTGCTGGTAGGTTGATATTAGTTCCTTATTGTTGTAGAGCTATGGAATTGTATTTTACATTTTTATCTGTATTTAGAGCTCTAGAGTTGTATTTTTATCAAATTAGTGCCTTTCTGTGTAAGTTCCTTGTAAGTTCTGTGTCAGTTCCTTGCAGGCATTCACATTTGTATTCTCCTGCACCTATTGTAATGCTTACCACATAGCAATAACTCTAATAAATGTTTGGAGGCAATGACCTCATTTGGCTTCCGAACAACTCAGCAAAATAGTTAAATACAAATAATGATAAAAGTATAATAACAAGAATTAAGTACTAATTGAACACTTTTGTGTGGCAGGCATTATGCTGAGTATGTCATATGGAATATTTCATTTACTCCTTACTTATTCCAAAAGAGGTAGGGCTCTGACTATTTCACTTTATGGATGGGGAAACAGGATCTTAGAAAGATTAACTGGTTTGAGCAGTGTCTGTGTAAGAAGCTGCAGAGCTGGGAGAAGAACTGGGGTCTTCCCATGAGAAAATCAGGGCTCTTCCTATTATCTTCTGCCTTTCCTAAAACCAGGTTTTTTCTCAATATTTGAGATTCTCATTTTTCTCAACTGGGAAAAAAAACTGAGTTTCTTAGAATAAAATATAGGGAGCCTAAAATATGTAACAAAAGCACTCTGCTCAGTACAAAGGGATTAACTATTTAATACCAGTGTCAGCAACTACAAAACAAACGAAAACTTTATGCCAATAGAGTATGACTTTAATTAGGAAACTGACTTTCTGGATTATTAAATTTAGGGGAAAAAGTGTTTGATTACAGTTTGAGCCAGTTCACGGTAGAGATCATTCAGCCTACGCCCTGACTCCACATCTTTACAAAATGCTGTCAAATTTATCTTTATATTTAAAGTGTTCAGGCCATACTTAGTAAGTTGGTTAGCTATGAAGCCGACTGGGGCAACTCCAAACCACATCAACTGAATTCTGCCTTTGTTCCCCAGGCATTCTGGGCTGGTTGTTTAGATCACTTTTTATTACTTTTTGAGCAGAAATTCAGGGTGAACATGGAAACAAGTATGTATCTGTTTTTTGTTTTGTTTTGTTTTGTTTTTTTGAGACAGAGTCTCACTCCATCACCCAGGCTACAGTGCAGCGGAGTGACCTCGGCTCCAGCAATTCTCCTGCCTCAGCCTCCCGAGTTGCTGGGACTACAGGCGCCCACCACCACATCAGAATAATTTTTGTATTTTTAGTAGAGATGGGGTTTCACCATGTTGGCCAAGCTGGTCTCGAACTCATGACCTCAGGTGATCTGCCCACCTTGGCCTCCCAAAGTGCTGGGATTACAGTCGTGAGCCACCGCACCTGGCTGGAAACAAGTATGTATCTTTGTTTGTAAACCTTTGAAGGGCAGTGCTCTGTTCCTGCCTGTGCCTCCTGTGCCCACCAGCATTTTGTGTGCTGCCCCCATCTCCAAGCCTCTGGTGTGCTGGGGCCCTCAAGCTTGCTGACTCATACAAGGAACACATGCAGGGCCGGTATCACCCCATAGTCCTGCCTTCCCTTCTCTCCCCTCCTTAGAGTCCTCAAAGGTGGGCGTGGAACAAAGGCAGTTTGCTGGGCAATTAACCAGGTGTAGCTCTGCTGGCAGCTATGTGCAATGGGGGATCTCAGGCCAGAGCACCCCTTGGCGTGGGGACAGAAAAAGACAAAATCCTTTGACGTCCACACCCCAGGGTACCCGCACGAGGCAGGTTGACAATCAGAAGTGCCTGTGGTCTAAACAGGGTAGGTGAAAGGCAGTGGGCGTGAGAGAAGCAGAACTGGGGGTGGGTTTGGCAATACCTAGCTTAACTTCCTGAAGCCCTGGGGTGACAGGCAGGCAGCCTAACTCGGTTCCTTTCGTGACACACTCCCAGCCTTCCTGCTTCCTGGGATCTGGGTACCTGTGAAGATTCTTACCTGTTCAGGACCTTTTAGCTCCCAAAAAAAGCAGCAACAGAGACAATTTTAATTAAGAAATGTTATAATATATACTATTCCTCTGGGATCCTAGGCCCCGATAAACATAAGTATTAGTTTCCTATTGCTGCCATAACAAGTTACCATGAACTGAATGGCTAAAAATATGACAGATGTATTAGCTTATAGCTCTGGAGGTCAGAAGTCTGAAATAGGTCTGTTGGGCTGCGTTCCTTCTGGAGGCTCAAGGAAGAATCTGTTTTCTTGCCTTTTCTGGCTTCTAGTGGCCACCGACTTTTCTTGTCTTATGGCCCCTTTCTCAGTCTTCGAAGTCAGCAGTGTACCATGTTTTCTCCTCTCTGACCTCTGCTTCCATCCTTGCGTTTTCTCTGGAACACTACCCTTTCCTTATAAGGACCTTTGTGATTACACTGGGCACATCTGGATAATCCAGAATAATCTCCCAACCTCCAAAGCCTTAACTGAATCACACCTGCAAAATTTCCTAGGCAGTGTAAGATAACATATTCACAGATTCTGAGCATTAAGATGTGGACATCTTTTTGGGGGGCAATTTATTACTCGGCCTACTATAACATGTTAATCTAATTTTCCATTTTCACACATTTGATCATCAAACACATTTACAGAAATATATTGTATATAAAAGTAGAAGGATACCTACAGTGAGGTGGAAAGACATTTCATTAGAAAATTAAAAAAAAGGGGACCGGGCACAGTGGCTCACACCTGTATTTTCAGCAGTTTGGGAGGCCGAAGTGAGTGGATCATCTGAGGTCAGGAGTTTGAGAACAGCCTGACTAACATGGTGAAACCTCATCTCTACTAAAAGTACAAAATTAGCTGGGTGTGGTGCATGCCTGTAGTCTCAGTTACTTGGGAGGCTGGGGCAGGAGAATCGCTTGAACCCGGGAGGTGGTGATTGCAGTGAGCCAAGACTGTGCCATTGCACTCCAGCCTGAGCAACAAGAGTGAAACTCTGTCTGAAAAATAAATAAATAAATCATAATAAAAAGATGGCATGGTGGCTCATACCTGTAATCCCAGCACTTTGGGAGTATACAGCTTGAGCCCAGGAATTCAAGACCAGCATGGGAAACATAGCCTGTACAAAAACATTTAAAAATTAGCCAAGAGTGGTGGTGCATGCCTGTAGTTCCAGCTACTCAGGAGGCTGAAGTGGGAGGATCGCTTGAGCCCAGGAGGTTGAAGCTGCAATGAGCAGTGATTGTGCCACTGCACTCCAGCCTGGGCCACACAGCAAGACCCTGGCTCCAAAAAAAAAAAAAAACTGAAAGAAAGCAAATGACCTGCTTTCATCATAGAGAAGCTACTTGTGAATTTATTTATTTTTTTTTATTTTTTGTTTTTAAACTGCTTTCCCTTTCTCCTCTTTCTAAATAGAATGAGGAGTCAGGAAAACTAGAAGACCAGAGGTGACCTTGGGAAAGACAAAACTGCTCTTGGGTATTCTTTTGTTCGTTTGTTTCTTTGAGAAGGAGTCTTGCTCTGTCGCCAGGCTAGAGTGCTGTGGCGCCATCTCGGTTCACTGCAACCTCCAACTCCCTGGTTCAAGGGATTATCCTGCCTCCACCTCCTGAGTAGCTGGGATTACAGGCATGCACCACCATGTCTGGCTGATTTTGTATTTTTAGTACAGATGGGGTTTCACTATGTTGGCTGGGATGGTCTCGATCTCCTGACCTCATGATCCGCCCGCCTCGGCCTCCCTCAAGTGCTGACATTACAGACATGAGCCATCGTGCCTGGCCTGCTCTCAGGTATTCTAAGAACAGAGAGCACTTACAAACCTACTTCATGTCTTTTGCTTACGTGTGAACAGCTGGCTGTCTTAAAAGACTAGTAAGGCCAGGTGCAGTGGCACACACCTATAATCCCAGCACTTTGGGAGGCCGAGGCGGGCGGATCATGAGGTCAGGAGTTCGAGACCAGCCTGGCCAACATGGTGAAACACCATCTCTACTAAAAATACAAAAAAAAATTGGCCAGGTGTGGTGGCACGCGCCTGTAATCCCAGCTACTTGGGAGGCTGAGGCAGGAGAATTGCTTGAACCTGGGAGGTGGAGGTTGCAGTGAGCCAAGATCATACCACTGCACTCCAGCCTGGGCGACAGAGCAAGACTCTGTCTTGAGGGGGTGGAGTGGGGGAAGCAAAGTCATGGATTTTTAACTATGTTGCCTCTGAAGTTTATGGATTTTCTTGGAAGACTTTTTACTTGTGAAATTGAAAAAGTTTGTAATCAGAGTAAAACGTGAATCTTTGACCATAAAACAATTATTGTCTGACTATCAAACATTTCCTTTTCCTCCTTTAAGGAAGCTGTTGTAGGACTATTTTCTGGGCTACTTAGTCGTACTGGCTATTTATCAGAATAAAATTGCTGACTTGTTAATATTTAAAGGTAAAAATTGGCTGGTCATGGTGATGTATGCCCCTAGTCCCAGCTACTCGGGAGGCTAGGGTGGGAGGATCTTTTGAGCCCAGGAGTCGAGGCTACAGTGAGCTGTGACCATACCACTATACTCCAGCCTAAGGAACAAAGCAAGACCCCATCTCTAAAAGAAAAAAACCAACAACATAACCCTGAGCTAGCGATTATACTTAAACAAAAAAAGCAAAAATTTATGGTGAGGAAAAAGAAGTGGTTGATTTAAGCCTGGAAAAGAAACCAAGTTTAAATTAATCTGAATTCTTATTATATGAGAAATTGAGAATAGAGTTCTGTATTTGTTTAAACAATGGCCTTACTAATATTATTTAATAGTTATACCTGTTTGCTTTACTAGATAGTTAACACTAGCCAGGCATGGTGGCTCACACCTATCATCCTAACACTTTGGGAGGCTGTGGTGGGCGGGTGACTTGAGTCCAGGAGTTAGAGACCAGCCGGGGCAACATGGCTCTGATTTTCCTGTCTCTACAAAAATACAAGAAAATTAGCTGGGCGTGATGGCATGCGTCTGTAGTCCCAGCTACTTGGGAGGCTGAGTTGGGAGAGTCGCTTGAGGTTGGCAGGTTGAGGTTGCAGTGAGCCACAATGGTGCCACTGCCCTCTAACCTGGGTGATAAAGAGAGACCATGTATCAAAAAAAATTAAATTAAATATCAATAGTTACATCATTTATTGAGATTAAAAAAAAAGGTAACTGACTGAGGGAAAAAGACTAATTTCTCTGGTATAATCCTTACTATGTAATTCTTCGTTCCAGCAGGCCATCCCAAGGCATTATCTGGGGACAGTGTGGCCTGCTTCTAGGTAAAATCCACAGATAAAAGTTCCTGCAAACTGAAATTAATAAAGTGGAAGTAAATGTCAGATTTCACCCTATAGGTAGAAATGCAAAGGAATTCTAAGTCCCCTTTTGGGTTAGGTTGAATTTATTAAATTCTCAAGATAATATATTAACTTTAGGGAAAAATCTTCAAAGGGAAGTGTGCATAACGCCTTTCTGCCTTCACTGGCTCTTCCCCATACCCTGTGCTCTATTAATATAAATCATAACAATATTTGTCGTTTGTGCAGCATTTAGTCCATGTTAGACACTGCTCTCAGTATTTGGCATAAAACAATTTTCTTTATTTGGATTTCCTTATGGCTTGAGGCATATCCATGCTTTAGGTATAAATTCCCAAGTAATTTCAGGAAATTCTCCTTTCCCCCTTTTCATTTCTTAGCTCATTAAGAGCCCCACAACAGAACAGGCCAAGGCCCATGTATTAAGAAGCATCTATCCTTCCTTCCTATGGGAGATAGCTTAAAAATAAATAAATAAAAGAAGCATCTACCGGGAGGACTTGGACTCCACATCACACTATTGTTCGTTTTCTTTTGGCAATCGGAGACAGGGCCTTCATAGTGTCATGCTGGCCAATTTTGAACCATATTATCCTTTCTTCTTTCCTTCCTCCCTTCCTTCCTTCCTTCCTTCCTTCCCTCCCTTCTTTCCTTCCTTCCTTCTTTCCCTCCCTCCCTCCCTTCTTTCCTTCCTTCTTTCTTTCCTTCCTTCCTTCCTTCC
>NW_012114710.1:16927007-16928338 GCF_000951035.1 Colobus angolensis palliatus | reverse complement strand
AGTAGCTGGGATTACAGGTGCCTGCCATCATGCCTGGCTAATTTTTGTATTTTTAGTAGAGACAGGGTTTCATCATCTTGGCCAGGCTGGTCTTGAACTCCTGACCTCAGGTGAAGCACCCGCCTTTGTCTTCCAAAGTGCTGGGATTACAGGCATGAGCCACTGTGCCCAGCCATATTCCTTATTTTAAAAATAGTATTAAAAAGTCCCACTTTACTCTAATTTAGTCTCCTCTGTGAATACTGTTGGTACCTTGCCCAAATTCTTTCCATTTCTGTCACCAGCTGTCTGTCTGTCCGCCCCCAGCTCTTGCATCTTTGCTGTTACCTGTCATTGAAAGAGGATTGTCCTTTGCAATGGAACTGCCTAGCCCACAGGGACAAGAAGACCTGCCAAGAGTCAACTCCAGGATGGCTGGGTGGTGACAACTGACGGGTGTGCAGATACAAAAGCCCAGACACTTGCCTTAGGTGGACAAACTTTGAGGTATAATTTTCACTCCAGAGTTTCTCACAGGATCAGAATGAGTCTAGGACTTCTCTTGAAACTGCTCCGTTGCTTGACTTCTTCCCTTTCTCCTTTCCCTGGTCTGTTTCTCCCACTTTCTTACTAGTTTCTTCTAGGATCATTTCCTTTAAAAATGACTTTGACACAAATCCTTGGTTCAGGGTCTGCTCCTGAGAGGACCTAACTTACACATGCCCTTCAGGTTCCTTCACCAGAAATAAATCTAAAGATTTGACTCCCTGCCAAAGCTCATTGCTGCTTTCTTAAGGCATTTAAGGCTGCCCATCACTGGTGTTCGCTGGTGTTTGTCTATCTCTCCAGTCTCAAGGCTTACCAATCCCAGGTTCCCACTCTATGGTGCAGTAATGTCAAACAGCTATGGCTCCCCATTCACCTCTTTGTCATCTGCTTGGTTTCTGGTGTTCCCATTATCTGTGAAATTTTTAGCAGCCCCTCAGCCTTCACAGCTTCCCCAGATGGGGCAAGGTTCCTCTTTTGTCCTATTCTGACAACCTGTCCACTCACTTCCATTGCATTTACCACATTACTTTGCAATTCTTCTTTTGTTGTTGTTTTGTTTTGTTTTGTTGTTGTTGTTTGTTTTCTGTTTTTTGAGGTGGAGTTTCACTCTTGTTGCCCAGACTGGAGTGCAATGGTGCAATCTCGGCTCACTGCAACCTCCACCCCCCAGGTTCAAGTGATTCTCCTTCCTCAGCCTCCCAAGTGGCTGGGATTACAGGCATGTGCCACCATGCCTGACTAATTTTGTATTTTCAGTAGAGATGGGGTTTCACCATGTTGGCCAGGCTGGTCTGGAACTCCTG
>NW_012114710.1:16925181-16926957 GCF_000951035.1 Colobus angolensis palliatus | reverse complement strand
TTCCTTCCTTCCTTCCTTCCTTCCTTCTTTCCTTCCTTCCTTCCTCTCTCTTTCTTTTTAAGCTGTGATTACAGGTGCCGGCTAATTTTTGTATTTTTGTATTTTTTTTTTTGAAGCAGAGTTTCACTGTAGTTGCCCAGGCTGCAGTGCAATTGTGCAATCTCGGCTCACCGCAACCTCCACCTCCCAGGTTCAAGCGATTCTCCTGCCTCAGCCTCTCGAGTAGCTGGGATTACAGGCACGCACCACCATGCCCGGCTAATTTTGTATTTTTAGTAGAGACAGGGTTTCTCCATGGTCAGGCTGATCTTGAACTGCTGACCTCAGGTGATCCACCTCCCTCGGCCTCCCAAAGTGCTGGGATTACAGGAGTGAGCCACTGTGCCTGGCCCATATTATGTTTTTAGACAGTACAACAAACAGTGGTGAAGACACTGGATTCAAAACTAGGTTTAAAATCCTTACCTGCCACTCAGTAACTATGTGACAAGGAGTAAGTTACTTCTCACCTCTCAAAATCTTCTGTTACTTCCTTTGTAAAATGGGGTGGTGAGCGATGCTACTTCACAGGGCTCTCCTGAAGATTAAATGTAAAGTGTTGGACAGAGTAAGAACTCTAGAAGTGTGACTTATCGTTCGTAGTTTCCCCTTCTTGTTTTGTGTTATTTTTCTCCGCAAAGTTAATGAGGCCAGCAAGCTAGCAAACTTACAGATAGATTGTGTGTATGAGCTGCAAGCAATATTTCTTCATTTGATCCTCACAATAACCCTGCAAAATGGATACTATTGTTATCCTAACTTTATGGAGGAGGAAGTCACATCTAAGTAACTTTTCCGTGGTCACACAGAAAGCAAATGACAAAGTCGGCCAGGTTATGAATGTTTGACTCCAAATTCCACATCACTGACCACTACACTCATATTTTGCATCTTTTGACAGGACACAATTTTTAGATTCCAGACGGAAATTTGCTTCATAGGTATTAACAAGAAATATAAATGTCATAGAAGGACTGGTTAAGTCATCTTGGTTTCGCACTACCTAGTTGTGAGACAGAAGGCCACCCCTCCTGGGTCTGGAACAAGCACCCTCCTCTCTGTTATCTGTGAATAGCGCGTTCAGGGCAATAAATCACTCTGCGGTTTTCCTTTGCCCCACTGACCTACAGAGGCCCGTTTCACACTCAGTGAATTCAGTATATATCAGCCAGCTTGTAAGGAGTATAACTGTCACTAAAGGAACGAAGTAATTTTACACTCTCTTTCTAAAGTAAACAAATCTGGACAGCGCCATGAGCTGCCACAGTGAGCCTGGGGGCGAAGGCAGGCCCCCTCACTATGAAAGTGGACTTTGTGAAAAGGAAAGGCAGCATGTCTTTTGGAAGTTCACTGGGACATTTTAAGCTCACTTTGATCCCTTTTTCTGGCACCCTGGTTCCTGAAACCACCATCTGCTGCCCAATCAGATGATGAAACTCTCCAGGCATTTGATATGCTTGATTCAAGGTGCCAGGGATGTCCGCATGGCATGCATGACCCAGGACAGTCACACGGGGTTGGGCAACGGGTAATTCACAAGAGAGATCTTCCCTAGTTTACCTCCTGAAGTTTTCGTGTAAATAAAATCAGGCTAAATTGGATCTGCGGAGCCTTGGGGTGGCAGCATGGGGCAGAGAGGAGACCAACCACAGTTCGTGTGATAAGACTGAAGGATATTGGTCGGGCGCGGTGGCTCACGCCTGTAATCCCAGCACTTTGGGAGGCAGAGGCGGGCGG
>NW_012114710.1:16922633-16924696 GCF_000951035.1 Colobus angolensis palliatus | reverse complement strand
GACAGAGCAAGACTCTGTCTCCAAAAAAAAAAACAGTGAAGGATATTATAAGGCTGATTGTACTGATGGGGGCTTCATATCCTATTGGGCACTGGTTAAACCAGCTCTTCTCCCCATGCCTGCCTCCTTAAGACACTGCCCAGACACCTGGTTTCAGAGTTTGAGGCCTAGGAAAATTTACAGAATTCAGTACAGACGGCAAGATGCAGACCCAGCTCTCAAAAGGAGAAAAACTCTTGGGTCCAAAGACTCTCTACTCTCCCTAAGGATGGTCAACTAATCTTTCTTCTTCTTCTTCTTTTTAAATCTCTGTTGAGGAGCAGAACAATGACTTAACAGGTGACATAGAAAAAGAACAGCATTAGACACCAACAGTTCTTGGCGCTATGATTAGTAGTTGCTGCTGCTTGTCATAATACATCAGAAAAGCAGCAACCCATCTGTTCCAAATTGATACAGTAAAGGCTCAGCAAGAAGTGTTTATCCAGATTGTGAGGGGGAGTGTCTGCATTTTACGGCACATTGACATGTGTGCCCGTGCAGCTCAAAGTTGTCAGATGCCAGCTTTCTACCTAGCTGTGTATCATGTAACATCTGTCACCACAATAGCTAAGAGTTTTGACGAGTGGGCTGTTTTAGCACGAAAATGTCCAAGTGAGAGGAAGGATATCCTCTGCTGAAAGTTAAATGCCACTTCAAATCTACAACGCCACTTAGCCTAGTATATACTGAGGATATAATAGGACATGGAATCAAACCACCTCTCCAACCCACAAAACAAATTGCTGTAACACTCTGTGTTGGCGTTTCCCAGGCACTTCTCACTAGTGGTAATTAGCAGCACATAAATGCTAATGACTAATTACCTTGGCCTGTGTAGACATCCGGTAACCAAAGAAACCTATCATCCAAAAGCCTGACTTAACAGATACAGAGACAGTAAAACCCCAGGTTTTTTCTTTCAGTAACGCCAGGGTTTGCAGGGAGGAGGGGATTGGGGAGGTGGGGAGGTGGCTAGGAAGGTATGTCAATAAATTAATGGTAATTAGATTTTAGGAGGTAGATCTGGGCAATTGTCAGCCTCTGTATGCTAATAGCTCTGAAAATAAATTTAATTCAGGGAGGCATACAAAGTCTCTGTATACATTTACTTGAAGGTCTGTTTTTCCTCTAGACACTCGGTTGTCAGAAAGTGTGATACCTAAAACTTATGCAGGAACATCTGGTATCCTTAATAAAACATGCCAGATAAATGGGTGGCTTCTGGGCAGCATATGTGGATATAAGTGGAAATAAATAATTTACTTTTCTGGAAAAAAATATCAAGGTCAAAGAGATGATTCTTCATAACAAGGTGTTAATGAGGTGTTGCAAGAAATTTGAAATCCCCCTTGCTGTGTCCTTGAGGAAGAAGCAGTGCGGACTCCTGAATTTCTACAAAGTTAGGGGTTAGGGACAGCAGTGGAGTTAACTGGACTAGAAAGCTTGTCTTGCAGCTGCGTTGGCCAAGCAAGCACAGCTTTGACTTGCAGGTTTGTTTGGTTTTGGTACATGGCTTTGGTACATGGGGAAGGGGCAACTGTAAGGAACTAAAGTCCCACCAAACAACACCCTGGAGCTGCCATTGGTGGGAAGGAAACTGAATCTTTGAAAAATTTTATTCCTTATTGATCTTCACCTACCCTGTGTAATACATGTTTCTTAGAGAAACCAGAAGGAGAATTTGAATTTATACCAGTTAGCCTTATCTAAATGTAAACACCTGCATTTCAAACTCTGTTGATTTATGTTATATAACTGAAAAGCATTATCTTTTAAGATAAACTTGAATAATTAAGATAAGTTGAATAATTAAAGCTTAGCTTTGTTTCTATATTACTTTCAGTCCTTTAAAGGGGTTAAAATGGTCCCTTGGGATGTAATCTCATGTATATTATCTTTCGCAATCCCATTCAAGCACCAAAAAAAACTGAACAGCATACATTTTACTAATTCAACGTCTTCTCATTTTACTTTTTATTTTTTAATTTTTTGTTAATTAATTAATTTATTGAGATGGCGTT
>NW_012114710.1:16912961-16918718 GCF_000951035.1 Colobus angolensis palliatus | reverse complement strand
CCCACCTCAGCCTCCCAAAGTGCTGGGATTACAGGCGTGAGCCACCGAGCCTGGTGCAATTCTCTTTTTGTTTGTCTCCCCAACCCGACAGTGAGATCCTTAAAAGCAAAGACCATGTCTTCATCATTTTCAAGCTCTCACTAGCTAGCACAATGCCTAGCACATTCTGTTATCAAAGGTTTTTGAATCACTTCACATAACCATTTTTTTTTCATGCAGAGTAACCGGAGATGTGAAGGTAATTATAGCAGTATGA
Organism: Colobus angolensis palliatus; assembly: GCF_000951035.1. Classification (NCBI taxonomy): domain Eukaryota; kingdom Metazoa; phylum Chordata; class Mammalia; order Primates; family Cercopithecidae; genus Colobus; species Colobus angolensis. The sequence goes on along the minus strand of NW_012114710.1, from coordinate 16,918,462 downwards.
AACTCAATTCTATCACTTGGAAGCTAGAAACACATTCTTAAAATAATAAAAATGACAAGGACTTTCAAAATATTTATGTTCCTAGCAGTCAAGGTATAACTATAGTGATTAAACTGATAAGGCATAGGAATTGGGGCTTCATCCTAAAATATGACTCTTTGGGCTTTTTTGCTCAAACATTTTTTTCATCCAACTCAGATGATCTAACTGGCTGGCAACCCTTTATGTAACCCTTGTTGTTTTTTTAGTGGCTTTGTTTACAATTTTTTTTAACTTTGTGGTTTTTGTGGACTCCTCAGGACTGCTCCCTGACCCTCCCCCTGGATTAGGAGCACAGCTACTGGTTCCACAGCAGCTACTCACCACCATGCCTCATTCCTTAGCTGGGTTGGCATAAGTGAAAATGCCACAGGAAAAACAAGAGAGGGAGCTAAAATAAGCTCACTTGGTTTCATCCTGCCAGAAACTATCTGGGAGAATAATTCGGCATCCATCAAATGTGAAAATGTCAAAATTAGGAGAAAAAGAAACGTATTTGCTACTTGTAGGGAAAATTTACATCCCATAAACTGGAGAAGAATGTTGGCAATAGGGTTTGTGGCATGAAGATCTGGGGTCGCAATGAGGTGAGAGGTCAGAGCAAACAGTCCTCTCACATTCAGCTGTGCAAGGAAAGGTTTTTCTTTATCTACAAATGGTTCACATATGGAAGATATCGAGTCAGAGCTGCATTGGGAGCACTCAGAGAATCACAACATATGTGTCATTGGGAAGTTCGATTAGAGGTCCCTGCTCTTTTTGTTTTAGAGACAAGGTCTCACTCTGTTGCCCAAGCTGGAGTGCAGTGGTGCGATCACAGCTCACTGCAGCCTCAAACTCCTAGCTCAAGCAATCCTCCCATCTCAGACTAGCTGGGACTACAGGCATGTGACACCACACCCGGCTACTTTTTAAAAATACTTTTTGTAGAAACATGATCTCACTTAGTCACCCGGGCTTGTCTCGAACTCCTGGCCTCAAGCGATCCTCCTGCCTCAGCCTCCCAAAGGGTTGGGATTACAGGCATGAGCCACCTTACCCAAACTGAAGGTCCTTTTCTGTCTTGTTTCTCATAGGATGGTCTACCTGCTACTCACTCCTGTCCTCTCTTGCATTGCCAAAAACAGTGTTCCAGAAGTCATCCCTTCTCTCCCAGAATTGTCCATTTTTTCCTGCCACTGGATCATTGCCATCAGCATCAACCCTTTTGATTTTTTTCTGTGACTCCCAAATCCTTCCTCTGTCTCCCCTTCTCCCTATGGCTCTCATACCATTTCACCTCTCCTTTTAGAACTCCTTTTAAAAGTTTTCTATGCTGTTATCTCCAATTACTGTCCCCACATTCTCAGTGTAACCAGTCAGGCTTTTGTCCCATTGGTTGTCAAAATTGCTCTTGTCAGGGTTACCATCGACCATCAAGTTGCCAAATCCAAGGGTCAGTCCTCAGTCCTCAATTTACTTGATCCATCAACAGCATTTAGTGCAGCTCTTCACTCTCTCCTTAAAAATGTTCTCCCTGCCACCCGCCCTCCACAACATGGCTTCTCGGAAATTGCACACTCTGGTTTTCCTCCTAGCTAACTGCTCCCTTCTTCTGATTCCTTGTGCTGGTTCTTTGTCTTTCTGGCTTCTTGACATTGGAATACTAGGGCCTCAGTCCCTGGAATGCTTTTCTTTTTTCTCTCTACTCTTTTGGTGAATTCATCCAGTCTCATGGCTTTAAAAATCATTTATATCCTAATGACTTCCAAACTTCAATTTTCAGTCCAGGACTCTTCCCTCAAATGTAGATTTCTGTCTACACGACACTTCTGCTTGGATGTCTAACATACATCTCAAGCTTAGCATGTCCCCAGACGAATTTCTGATTTTATGCTCTAAACCTCTCCCTGAAGTCTACCCCCCATCTCAATGCTATCCTCCCAGTGGCACAGGCTTTACTTAATGAGCCTTGGACTCATGCTTTACTCCCCACTACCACATTTTTTTTTTTTTTTAATTTGAGATGGGGTCTTGCTATGTTGCAGTCTGACCACTATTCACTTATTTCCTCTGCCGTTATTATGGTGTGTCTAACTCACTGTCATCTCTCTTCTGGGTTATTGTAGTAACCTTTTAATTGGGCTCCTTGCTTCTACCTGTTTAAAAATGACACCAACAACTCATTCCCATGCACTCCCTATCCTTCTTCCTTGCTTTGCTTTTCTCTAAACCATTTACTACCTCTTAATACATACATAAAATATAAATTTTATCACCTTTGTTGAGGTGTAGTTTATATATAACTCAATATACCCACTTTAAGTGTGCATTTTGATGAGTTTGACAAATGTATACACATGTAACTGCTACCACAATCAAAGCATAGAACATTTCCCATTCTGTCAAAAAGTTTCCTCTTGTCCCTTTCTTTGCAGTAAATTATCTCCCCATTCCTGGCTCCAGGCAACAACTGATCTGATTTTTAACAATGGGAGTGGGAGTGAGAGAAAGGGCATGTTTTTTGTTAATGGGAATGATCTAGCAGAAAAGAAAAATAGATGATGCAGATCACAATGAAGTTTCCTTTCCTAGAATTTCATATAAATGAAATTATTACATATGTACTCTTTTGTATCTGGTGTCTCATTCAGCATAATGTTTGTGATTCATCCATGATGTTGTATTTCACTCCTTTTAACTTTCTGAGTCGTATTGCATTTTAAGGATGTATACAACTTGTTTATTAATTCACCAGTCAATGGACATTTGGGTAGTCCAAGTTGGGACTCATGAATAAAGCTGAATAAATATGAATAAAACATTTGTGTACAAATAATTGCATGGATATGGATATTTTTTCATTTGTCTTGGGTAAATACCTAGAATTGCTGGGCCACAGGGTAGCATTTCATTTCATAGGAAACTGCCAACTGTTTTCCATAGTGGTTGTACCATTTTACATTCCCTGTAGCAATGTGTGCAGTTTCTAACTGCTCTACAACTTCCATATCACTGACATTTTTAGTTTAGTTTTTTTTTTTTTTTTTTTTTTTTTTAACGGGGTGCTCTCTTGTTTCCCAGGCTGGAGTGCAGTGACACGATCTTGGCTCACTGCAACCCCCGCCTCCTGGGTTCAAGCGATTCTCCTGTCTCAGCCTCCCGAGTAGCTGGGATTACAGGTGTGTGCCACCACACTTGGTTAATTTTTTGTATTTTTAGTAGAGATGGGATTTCATCATTTTGGCCAGGCTGGTCTCGAACTCCTGACCTTAGGTGATCCACCTGACTCGGCCTCCCAAAGTTCTGGGATTACAGGTATAAGCCACCTCGTCCAGCTATACATTTATTTTTAAAGACAGAGTTTTGCTCTGTCACCCAGGCTGGAGTGCAGTGGGCGATCACAGCTTATTGGAACCTCAAACTCTTGGGCTCAGGCAATTCTCCCACCACACCTGAGTAGCTAAAACCACAGGTGTGTGCCATAAATCTAAAATCTAAAATACTATGTTCTAATTTCAATGTCTCTGCACCAAATTCATAAAATACACACATTATAATAAAGCCCCACCAAAATTAGTGTAGATTTTTTGTTTTTTTATTGAGCTACTCTGTTTATATTTTCCATAAGTTGTTTTACTATACTATGTAAACACTAGAGTGATAAGAGATTCAGAACCATATCTGGCAATTTAAACTGCCAGAAATCTGGCCAGAATTCTGGCCATGTCAACCAACTTGTCACTTCTGAGAACTTGGTTACAATAAAACTAAGGAGATAATATCCTTAGGCTCCCAAAAGTCAGAGATTATTTCAAAACCTCAGGATAGTATAGAAACATGACCTTGGACATCACTGTAGATCACGCTTGTCCAATCCACAGCCCATGGGCCGCATGTGGCCAAGGACAGCTTTGAATGCAGCTCAACACAAATTTGTAAACTTTCTTAAAACAGAATGATACATATATTTTTTTTGCATTTTTTAAGCTCATCAGCTATTGTTAGTGTTATTGTATTTTATGTGTGGCCCGAAACAATGCTTCTTCTTCTAATGTGGCCCAGGAAAGCCAAAAGATTGGACACCCCTGCTGTAGATGAATCTCATTACACACATATCACAAACACTAGGACCAAGCTGAGTTAGGATAACAGGTTAGAACCTTTGAAAGGCATACTCTGCAAATATCTACTTAACATTTGCTTTGGGGAAATATAGAGTAAGAAAATGGTAGCAAGGTGGACCACTAGAAGGTATACTGAGTCTCACCCTTATTGTTTTAGGTAGTCCGGCTATGGCCCTACGCTTGCATATCCACTAAAACATCCTGGATTCAGTGACACCCATTTTCCTTAAAACGTCCCTACCTCAAGTTGCTCAGCAGAATAGTTCTCTAACCATATCTTCTATAAAGGAGAAGTCTGTGACCCCGACACAGTGGCTCGTGTGTAGTAAATACAATTTTCTCTCTTTACACTTCCAGTGATGTTTTAATGCTCAGTAACATTTTTGTTACACCTAAATAATTGCCAGCTGGTTCACCTTTTAATTTTTTTTTTCTTTTTTTGAAACAGGGTCTCCCTCTGTGGCCCAGGCTGGAGTGCAGTGGCACGATCACGGCTCACTGCAACTTCTGCCTCCCAGGATCTTCCCACCTCAGTCTCCAGAGTAGCTGGGACTACAGGCATTCACAACCATGCTTGGCTAAGTGTTAGGTTTTTTTTTTTTTAAGAGACAGAGTCTCACTATATTGCCTAGGCTGGTCTAGAACTCCTAGACTCAAGCAGGTCTCCTGCCTCAGCCTCCCAAAGTGCTGAGATTATGAGTGTGAGCCACCACACTCGGCCCCACCTCTTCATCTTATTCCTGTCCTTATACACCTCTCCCTGGTTCTTATGGCCTTGTTCAAAATGAAGTAGTTTGCCTGCTGGGGAAGCACAAGTGTTTTAGAGGGTTTTTTATTCCCATTCCTTTTCCAATTGTAAGGTATTTGAGAATCTCAAGAGACAACACCTGGCAAATAAGGCCATCTTACCTGGTTTTTCTTCTGTCATTAAAGGCTTGATGAGATCCCTGCCTAGCTTTAGTTGTCTTACAAGTGTTTCCAATTTTCTTCCTCCTTGTCCTCGGAACTACTTGTGAGAAGACTCTGATCAGGAAGGAACTTTATAAAAAATTATACAGCAAGTAGCAATTTTACTAAGTTGCTACATAAAAGTCTCACTTGATTTGTCTAGGCAACAGAGAAGTCTCCATCTTTATTCATTTCTTAGTGCTGCTGTAACAAATTACCACAAACTTAGTGGCTTAAAACAACATACATTTATTTTCTTACAGTTGTGGAGGTCAGAGCTCCGAAATGGGGCTCAGTGAGCTAAGATAAAAATTTTGGCGGCCGGGCGCGGTGGCTCAAGCCTGTAATCCCAGCACTTTGGGAGGCCGAGACGGGCGGATCACGAGGTCAGGAGATCAAGACCATCCT
>NW_012114710.1:16905910-16907178 GCF_000951035.1 Colobus angolensis palliatus | reverse complement strand
GGTTTCACCATGTTAGCCAGGATGGTCTCGATCTCCCGACCTCCTGATCCGCCCATCTCGACCTTCCAAAGTGCCGGGATTACAGGCTTGAGCCACCGCGCCCAGCCAAGTCCCATCTATTTAGCTTTGTTTTTGTTGTGTTTGCTTTGGGTTCTTGGTCATTAAGTCTTTGCCTAAGCCAATGTCTAGAAGGGTTTTTCCCATGTTAACTCCTAGAATTTTTATGGTTTCAGGTCTTAGATTTAAGTCTTTGATCCATCTTGAGTTGATTTTTGTAGAAAGTGAGAGATGAGAATCCAGTTTCATTCTCCTACGTGTGGCTTGCCAATTATCCCAGCACCATTTGTTGAATAGGGTATCCTTTCCCCACTTTATGTTTTTGTTTGCTTCGTCCAAAATCAGTTGACTGTAAGTATTTGACTTTATTTCTGGCTTCTCTATTCTGGTCCATTGGTCTATATGCTTGTTTTTATATCAGTACCACGCTCTTTGAGTGACTATGGCCTTATAGTAGAGTTTGAAGTTGGTTAATGTAATGCCCCCAGATTTGTTCTTTCTGCTTAGTCCTGCTTTGGCTATGCAGGCTCTTTTTTGGTTCCATGTGAATTTTAGGATTGTTTTTTCTAGTTCTGTGAAGAATGATGGTAGTAGTTTGATGAGAATTGCATTGAATTTGTAGACCGCTTTTGGCAGTATGGTCATTTTCACAATATTGATTCTACCCATCCATGAGCATGGGATGTGTTTCCATTTGTTTGTGTAATCTATGATTTCTTTCAGCAGTGTTTTGTAGTTTTACTTGTAGAGGTCTTTCACCTCCTTGGCTAAGTATGTTCCTAATTTTTTGTAGCTATTGTAGCAGGGGTTAAATTATTGACTTGCTTCTCAGCTTGGTTGCTGTTGGTGTGTGGCAGGGCTACTGATTTGTGTACATTAATTTTGTATCCTAAAACTTGGCTGAATTTATTTACCAGTTCTAGGAGCTTTTTGGATGAGTCTTTAGGGTTTTTAGCTATTTTAGTGGGTGTGTAGTGGTATCTCATTGTGGTTTTAATTTATCTTTTCCAATGACGAAAGATATTAACAGCCTTTTCATGTGTTTACAAGGCATCCATATATCTTTGTTCATAAAATACCAGTTCAAATCTCTCCATTAATCTTTAACTGCATTATTGTTTTTCTGTTGAGTTGTAAGAGTTCTTTTTGTTTTTTTTTGAGACGGAGTCTCGCTGTGTCGCCCAGGCTGGATGGAGTGCAGTGGCGCGATC
>NW_012114710.1:16901403-16905152 GCF_000951035.1 Colobus angolensis palliatus | reverse complement strand
GCTCTAGTCTTTCCCCCTTCACTCACTGATTCTTCTGTCTCCCTCTTCAACATTTAAGTACCTGTGTAATCACACTTGTGATTACATTGGGCCCACCTGGATAATCCAGGCTAATCTCCCCAACACAAGATCAGCTATTTAGCAACCTAAATTCCATCTGTTACCCTGATTTCCCTTTGCCATGTAATGTAACATATTCACAGGTTCCAGGAATCAGAATGTGGACATTACTGTTAGCTCATTATTCTGCCCACCACGCCATCTTACTTATCTAAATAATATAAAGTTTGGCATATTCTCTTTTTCAGTATTTATCCTGATTGTCTACTCACTAGAGTTCTGGACCTGTTTTCCAAAGAATTCCACAGTGGGGGCCACCTTGTATTGGCAGTTGAAAAACAGGAAATGGACAGGGATCATCCAGTTCCCCTAAGTTCACCAAAACACTCCAGGGAGAAGATTGAAAATGGCAGACCAGGGCCGAGCGCAGTGGCTCACGCCTGTAATCCTAGCACTTTGGGAGGCCGAGGCAGGCTGATCACCTGAGGTCAGGAGTTCGAGACCAGCCTGGCCAACATGGCGAAATCTTGTCTCTACTAAAAATACATAAAAATAAATATATGTCGCTTGAGTACTTTGAGATGCCTGCACTATTTTCCAACTGCAACAAAACTATCAAAATCAGTGTTTTATAACCTTGTTACATTTGACATTTTGGACCAATAATTGTTTGTTGAGGCTAACACTCTGGTGCATTGTCCAACTCTTAGCAGCATCTCACATCTCTATCACTAGATACTAGTAGCACACTGTGTTCCAACCCCCCAGTTGTGACAACCCAAAGTTCTGGAAGTATTGCCAAACACCCCTAAAGGGACAAAATTGCCTGCCTCCATTGAAAACCATTGATCTAGAATCAATTTTAATTTTTATCTCTGATAATGACTTGAAACCAACAGGAAGCTAAAAGCTGAGTCAGGCATCTCTGTGGATTGACAGAGCTATAAATCCTTGCTGAAGGAGACTTGTTTCTTTAGATATTGTCTACACCATCCAAGATTTAAGGGACAGAAGCTCTGAAGACATATAATTATTATCTGTGGCAAGTCAGCCAGTCCAGAGCATCCTTATTCTGGAGATATGGACATTATCTGTAAAATAAAAGTCATAAGGTTCTATACTCCACCCAAAGGCAGAGCTTTCCCAACTGTCTTTCCCAAAGGTATGTCTAATGATCCTGTATGATAGCAGGACCTTCACACATATCTCTCCACACTTCGAGAGTTTTCACAGAATATTTTATTCTTTAGACTTAAATGATAGTACACACTATGTCCAAAATAGCCCAGGTTTACTCTCCAGGGAGAAAACTTTGGAAATATTATCGAGTCTTTTACAATTATGTTTCTAAATCTTTAAAAGGTCAAATAGTTGAAAATAAAGCCTTTTAGAATCTACTTGTGTGAGAAAGGAGCGTGGCCCAGAAAAGTAATATTTGTTTCCAGTTGCATGTACATAAAGAGCTAAGAAAACTCATTAATAGAAAATGTGGGCTGGGCGCGGTGGCTCACCTCTGTAATACCAGCACTTTAAGGAGGTCGAAGTGGGTGGATTGTCTGAGCTCAGAAGCTTGAGACCAGCCTGAACAACATGGCAAAACCCCATCTCTACAAAAAATACAAGAAATAAGCAGGTTTGGTAGCACACGCCTTAGTCCCAACTACTTGCATGGCTGAAGTGGGAGGATGGCTTGAGCCCAGGAGATGGAGGTTACAGTGACCTGAAATCATGCCACTGCCCTCCAGCCTGGGCGACAGAGCCACAAACCCTGTGTCCAAAAAAAAAAAAAAAAAGTTTGAACTGGATCTGACCACTGTACATTATATGTATCAAAACATCACTATGTACCTCATAAATATGTATAATTATTGTCAATTTAAAAAATAAATACAATTAGGAAAAATCAACAATAGTTGGCAAAAGAAAGAAGAAAAACAGGAAGGAAAGAAAAGGGAAAATGTGTAAAAAGTACAATCAGCTTAAACTTCTGCTCAGTAGAAAGTAGTCATAAATGATCTTGGATCCTGTCAAATCCTTCCTCCCTCAGAATACCACAAAAATGGCCTGTTGATAAAGCAGAATTTTACGTAAAACTATTCTAATGAAAGCAGAATGACTCTTGCTTATTGCAGTAAAACTGATCATGACCCTAACAGTGTCTTAACAGCATCTGAGAGGGTAGAGGACAAAGGTAGCATATTTATGATGTTTTGGGGGACTGGTAATGGGTGGGTTGTTCAATGTGGAGGTCTAATTGGGATTAGGCAAAAACTTATGACGTAATAGTTTAGGATTTTAAAAAATAGTTTAGGATTGGAGAACACAGCAAGGAAGGAGCTTCAAAGTGAATCTTGAAGAGTAAATAGTCATTTATAAAATATCTATCTGTTGCCCAAGAAGGGGATATTTACTGAGGGTTAGTTGAGTAGCCTGTAGTTCGGATAGATTTTGGAGTTCTTATAACAATAAAGCTATCTGCCACATTTTCATGGGCAACTTTCTTGGAATAGCCAAATTATATTAATGTAGGCAGTTGAAGAGTGAAGCCATATTAAGGTACACAGCCAATTGTGTGGATATAGATGGTTTTGAGTCTCAATCTGAAAATACCAAAATGTATGAGAATAAGATACTATGAGATCATCATCCTCTCCCTACCCCAAACTCATTCTTTTTATTATATTTTTCTGTCTCATTTAATATTTCCATCTACCCTGACACCCAGGCTAGAAACAAGAGTATCTTCCTTGACTCACCCCTAACATTTAATCAATAATCAATCCTGCCTCTTTAAGATGGTAGATATTTTTTTCTTTTTTCTTTTTCTTTTTTTTCAGACAAAGTCTCCTTCTGTCGCCCAGGCTGGAGTGCAATGGCGCGATTTCTGTGCACTGCAACTTCCACCTCCCAGGTTCAAGCAATTCTCCGGCCTTAGCCTCCCAAGTAGCTGGGATTACAGGCAGCCACCACCATACCCAGCTAATTTTTGTATTTTTAGTAGAGACAGGGTTTCATCATGTTGGCCAGGCTCATCTCCAACTCCTGACCTCAGGTGATCTGCCTGCCTCAGCCTCCCAAAGTGCTGGGATTACAGGTGTGAGCCACTGCGCCTGGCCAAGATGCTAGATCTTTCTTGAATCCTTTGCACTCTTCATTCCTACCACCTCTTTCCTAGTTCAGTTCATCAGCCTACCTCACCTAGATACTCAATATCCTCCTAACTAGTTTCCCATCTCAATCCGCGTAAGTGACATTTTTATATGTACTCTTTTACTTGGAAATATTGGTGGTGGAAATAAACTTTTCTCAGTTTTAAAGGAATCTTTTTGTAAGCTATGGTTCTACTAAAGAAAAATAAAATAATCTTTGTTTTTCATGACCAATAAATGTGTATTCTAGTTATCCTCACCTTTTTCATGATTACTACCTTGTCCTTTATTTATCGGGTGAGCCCAAAGACAGGAACTCTGTCACTGCTCACTCAGAAGGGAAATGGCAGTCAGAGAAGGGAAAAGATCTGGGGGTAGAGTAGAGGTTACAGCTGTCTGTTGCACATATTCGTTATTTTACTTATTATTTATTTATTTATTTATTTATTTATTTATTTATCGAGATGGAGTCTCCCTCTGTCTCATTTTACTGCAACCTCCACCTCCTGGGTTCAAGCGATTCTCCTACCTCAGCCTCCC
>NW_012114710.1:16888313-16894638 GCF_000951035.1 Colobus angolensis palliatus | reverse complement strand
CGAGTAGCTGGGACTACAGGCGCCCGCCACCTCGCCCGGCTAGTTTTTTGTATTTTTAGTAGAGACGGGGTTTCACCGTGTTAGCCAGGATGGTCTTGATCTCCTGACCTCCTGATCTGCCCGCCTCGGCCTCCCAAAGTGCTGGGATTAAAGGCGTGAGCCACCGTGCCCGGCCTATATATTTCATTTATATTATTTTGTCTCCCACAAAACGAAAAATGCAACAACATGCTAGGGGAAACGAATAGAATCCAACTGGTTGTGTCCACATTTTCCAACTTATAGCTTAAATAATCTATATTTTCTTCATTTGCTGATGTGTTTCTGTAGAAAGACAATATAGCTTAGTGGTAAAGACATGCAAAACAGACAGACCTGGGGCCGAAATCTGCAGCCTTTGCATAGCAGCCTGATTGGGAAAGTCCCTTAACCTCTCTGAGCCTCTTTCTTCTTAGGCAAAATGGAAACAATGATGAGTTTATGACACAAAGCCTGTGTCCCAATCCTGAGCAAATGGATAGGGTTTAATGAATTTTAGATGCCATTATTATTATTATCGTAAATTTGAAGCTGCCAGTGCCAAATTAGCCAACAGGATATGGTGAATAGTATTTATAAAATAGTCAGAAGTTAGAACTATCGCTATGATTATTATTAAATTATTACAGGAGCATCTCCCAAATAGTAATGAGCCACACATTTCACAGTTGGCAGTATGTTTTCCTAACAAAAATTTGGGGGTGTTGGTAATTTGTTACAGCCATATGTCAACAGATTTCTTCCAAACTTCTAAGAATAGAATAACCTCAAATTATTTTGACCACAAAAGACCATCGAAAAATGTTTCTTGGCTGATGCTGCTTCTGTTTCACAAAGTCAGGTCTGGAAGAGGTTTTGTAAGTTTAATGCATTTGTAGCAATTGCTTGTTTGTTTTCCTCTCATCCTTGACCATGACAGCCACTCATCGGTCATGTGTTACGTCTTAGGACAGAATTGAGATTTACCTGCCGTCTTTCTTCTCCACTTACCTTCTCTGGTAACATTTATATTAATAGAAATTTTGTAATTTCTGGCTCAGAGAGCTTTCAGGCAAGTTCGTAGGATAACTATTCCTCCCACGTTATTTGTATGTTGGTTTATAACTGAGTTAGCTTGTCATGTTTAGAATGCCGGAATCAATATGTAATAAGCAATCTGAGCTCAAACATCAGTTGCCTTTAGTATACATATGTTAAACCAGCCACTCAAAAAGGGTGGTTTTTGGTTCCTTCCGATGATTGCTAAGCTGTATGCACAAAAGTCTCATGATGTATTCTGTGGTGACTTTCCTGGAGGATGTAAACACAGTATAACCTGAGTTAGATGTAACTAGGTTGTGGTGACTTAGGGGCTTCTGCTGTTTGTATGATCTGAAACCTGCACTGCTGGGACAGCAGAGCTCATTCTCCAGTGAAACATCCTGAAAGCATGAAATGACTCACCCTTCGCACTCTCACTGATCTACTGGCTTCTATTCAAACCACACAAGATATATACAGTTTGGTTTTGATGATTTGTCATATAGTTAAGTAGAATTTAGCAAATGTTTATTTGCTTCCTTACCCCTGAATTATATGCTCTCTCTCTCCATCTTTCCTTGGGGCATACTATTCCTTCTTCAGAGATAGGAAAGCTGGTTCTTGACATAACAGAACTATTCTGCTTTATGAACACACTTCCAATTGCACAGAATGCCTATTGGTGTCAACGCGTGCTTCCTTCTGTTTCTCTGCTTCTTTTGGGATTTGCAAGAGGCTGTTCCTGGGGACACTGGACCGGGGCACAGGTGTATCTAGTGAAGCTTTCAGAGTTATGACCAGTGGGGCAGAGGAAGCTTCTTCTGGCCCAAACATGTGCTACATTTCCTAAGCATGGGCATGGAGCTGGTGGTGGATACGGGGTTCTGCTGAAGCCTGTTGCCCTTGGTGAATTAAAGCATGGTTTTATTCTATAATAAAGATGAGTGCATGCTCCTGTGAGGGTGGTCACTTTAGCTTATCAGTTCATACATATATTTTAAGACATAGTCTTACTCTATTGCCCAGGCTGGAGTGCAGTGGTGCAATCATGGCTCCCCGTAGCCTCAACCTCCTGGGCTCAAGCGGTCATCTCACCTCAGCTCCTGAATAGATGGAATTGCAGGTATGCGCCACCATGCCTGGCTAATTTTTGTATTTTTTGCAACCATGGGGTCTTGCTGTGTTACCCAGGCTGCTACTGGCCTCAAGCAATCCTCTTGTCTCAGCCTCCCAGAGTGCTAGGATTACAGGCGTGGGCCACTGTGCCCTGAGAGTTTTATATACTTTAATGTGAATAGGTTCCTGTTTCCTGTGTACTGACATTTACAAGAGAGGAGATACAGGAGGGCAGAACCAAATGGAAGAGAAGAGCACTGAGTATGTGAGGTGGGCAAGGAGGGAGTGGGGAGGGCCATGTGGAAAGGCAGGAAAGGCGGAAGGCTGCCAAATTACAAATCTTCACACTCCCTAGTTGTTTGTTTTTTAGACACGGTCTGGTTCTGTCACCCAGGCTGGAGTGCAGTGGCGCAATCTTAGCTCACTGCAACCTCCGCCTCCCGGACTCAAGCAATTCTCCCACCTCAGCCTCCCGAGTAGAGTAGCTGGGTCTACAGGCACGCGCCACCACACCAGGTAATTTTTGTATTTTTTATAGAGATGGAGTTTTGTTGGCCAGGCTGGTCTCCAACTCCTGAGCTCAAGTGATCTGCCCACTTCGGCCTCCCGAAGTGTCGGGATTACAGACATAAGCCACCGCGCCTGGCTCTCCCCAGGTTTTCTAAGTGATCGTGGAAGTGGAATGCAGAGGCCTCCGTGATTATTAGCAGACAGCCTAAAGCAGTGGTCCTCAGCCTCTACTGTACCTTAGCATCACCCAGAAGATTCTCAAACTACCGAAGCCTAGGCCCCACTGGTTATCTCCAGCCAGGCAGATTTAATTGATCTGGGGTGGAGCCCAGGGATCAGTATTTTTGTAAAATCTCCCAGTGTTTCTCAAAGGTAGTCAGGGTTGAGAACCCCCTCTTAAAAGAAGCTTTAGGAGTCCCCAGGAGTGGGGATCCCCACTTTGGTATCTTCTCTTATGGAACCTGGGGAAACCCTAAGGACTGTTCAGCAATGGAAGAAATCCCCACTTTTATTTTGTGGGAAGAGGAAGAGGATGTGGGTCAGTCATCACCCTGGAAACTCCCTGGCCCTCAGGACTCTCCCTGCTGTCTTTACTGGCTACAGAATGCCTTCCTAAAAAGGTGTGGCCTGATGTTTATGCCCATTCTTTCACTTTTTTTTCAGGACAAAATTCCATTGGAGATATTTACAATTAACCGTTTCTCAAGTTAGATTTCAGACAAGTTGGTATGGTCGTAACATGATTTTCCGGTTTGGCTTGGATTCATACCTACTTCCCCAGTAGCAAGGAAAGCCTATGGGGTTTTATGGAACATTTCTTAAACATAATCATAATGCAGTTTACAACTGCCATAGGGGTGGACAAAATATGTAATAATCCACTTTAAAATCAGATTAATGATTCCAAGCTTCTAGATTAAAACTAAAAAAAGAAAAAAGAAACTCTCTTATCTCAGGCCAGGCGCAGTGGCTCATGCCTGTAATCCCAGCACTTTGGGAGGCTGAGGCAGGCAGATCACGAGGTCAGGAGTTCGAGACCAGCCTGACCAACATGGTGAAACGCCATCTCTACTAAAAATACAAAAAATTAGCCGGGCATGGTGGCGCGTGCCTCTAATCCCAGCTACTTGGGAGGCTGAGGCAGGCAAGAGAATCGCTTGAACCCAGGAGATGGAGGTTGCAGTGAGCCGAGACCATGCCACTGCACTCCAGCCTGGGCGACAGAGCAGGGCTCTGTCTCAAAAAAACAAACAAAAAAAACCAACTCTTATCTCTTTCAAGATCTTGGTAAACATGATAAACATGGAAGAATTCAGAAATTATTCTGGCATAGTGAAACATCAGTTTCAGTTTTCTCATCTGAAAAATATGATTGCAAATATCTGCCTTTTCTGTTAAAGATTTGTTTATGAAGATTAAATTAGATGATTCAGGTGAGTGCATGTTAGAAACTGTAAATTAAGGGAAAGGAGGTATGGAGGGAAGTTGTAGCCCTCTTTGCATTTACAGAGTTGCATGCTGAGAATTTTAAAAATGAAAATGATGCAGACACTGGGCTATTATGACTGGTCTAGACTTTGCTTATAATACCCCTAACTGCTGGATTCTCCAGTTGCAGCTTTTCTTGGACAGTGACTTACTTTGATTCTTTTGAACCAGGAATGTTTCCTCCTGCTCGTTGTTCACCTGTCAGGTTCAAGAAACCGACTGGACATTCTTTCCATATGGGCCATAGCATGGCGATTTTGAATGGCATCATAGCTGCTCTTATTATAGAGTGGTGCCTCATGTAAACCCACACTGAAGAAATATTGTTGGCAAAACTTAGTCATGATTGTTTTGCAGTAACAGGAAAGAACATCATTGCCTACTCAGAAGACCAAGAAAACTGCTGTTCGTTATGTGGTTCAGATATATGTCATCTTCATCATAATCATGCAAGAGCTTCTAAAGCAGAATCTAGGCATGGGGATATCTGAGTATTAAGTTTTAAATACTTTCCTCAATGTATAGGAGGCTTACTTCATCTTTTTACTCTTGTGTGTAGTTCTTACAAGTTGTAGAAAACATTGTAATGGAAACCAAACTTGAAAACTTGAATACAGAACAATGCCTGTGCCTTTCCATGTATGTACTACATTTTTTTTGCTATGATACACTGATATTTCTTTTTTTCTTTTCTTCTTTTTTTTTTGAGGCAGAGTCTTGCTCTGTTGACAGGCTGGAGTGCGGTGGGGAGATCTTGATTCACTGCAGCATCTGTCTGCCAGATTCAAGCGATTCTCCTGCCTCGGCCTCCTGAGTAGCTGGGACCACAGGCGTGCAACACCACACTCAGCTAATTTTTGTATTTCTAGTAGAGACAGGGTTTCACCATGTTGGCCAGGATGGTCTCGATCTCTTGATCTCGTGATCCACCCGCCTCAGCCTCCCAAAGTGCTGGGATTACAGGCATGCCACCGCTCCCGGCTAATATACTGATATTTCCATTTAATTGTGAAAGGTTTCTTATTTACACATATAGGAAAGCAAATAATGTCTACTACTCTGAAATTTTATAAAAAGCTACTTTTAAATCAGAATATTTAGTTTTCAATATTCATATAATTAACAGGAAGTGCATTTATTTATTTTTCATTTATTTTGAGACAGAGTTTTGCTCTGTCGCCCAGGGCTGGAGTGCAATGGCACGATCTCGGCTCACTGCAACCTCCACCTCCCGGGTTCCAGCAATTCTCCTGCCTCAGCCTCCTGAGTAGCTGGAATTAGCAGACATGCGCCACCACACCCAGCTAATTTTTGTATTTTTAGTAGAGATGGGGTTTCACCATGTTGGTCAGGTCTCGAATTCCTGACCTTAGATGACCCAGCTGCCTCGACATCCCAAAGTACTGGGATTACAGGCGTGAGCCACCACCCCTGGCCTGTTTAGCTCCCACTTACAAGTGATAACATATGGTATTTGGTTTTCTGTTCCTGAATTAATTTGCCTTGGATTATGGCCTCCAACTGCGTCCATGTTGCTGCAGAGGATATGATTTCATTCCTTTTTATGGCTGTGTAGTATTCCATGGGGAATATGTACTACATTTTCTTTATCCATTCTACCATTAATGGGCAACTGGATTGATTCCATGTTTTTGCTATTGCATATAGCAAGGCAATGAGCATATGAATGTGTGTATCTTTTTGTCAGAATGATTTATGTCCCTTTGGGTATATAGCCAGTGATGAGACTGCTGGGTTAAATGGTAGTTCAATTTAGAATTTGCATCAAAACAAATCACTTTATTTATCTAGTTCTTAATTTCAGGAAGTCATGAAAAATGAAAATGTGTATATTAGCTCACCCACATGTCAATCAAGATTTGCTAAAAAGACCTTACTTTCTTACATATTTTTAAGTTTTTTAAAGAAAACTTTTCAGGCCAGGCATGGTGGCTCATGCCTGTAATCCCAGCAATTTGGGAGACCGAGGTGGGAGGATTGCTTGAACCCATGAGTTGGAGACCAACCTGGGCAACACAGGGAGACTCCTTCTCTACAAAAAATTTAAAAAATTATCCAGGTGTGGTGGCATTGGCCTGTGGTCCCAGCTACTAAGGAGGCTGAGATAGGAGAATTCCTTAAGCCTGGGAGG
>NW_012114710.1:16887355-16887728 GCF_000951035.1 Colobus angolensis palliatus | reverse complement strand
TGGTGGCTCATGCCTGTAATCCCAGCACTTTGGGAGGCCGAGGCAGACAGATCACTTGAGGTCAGGAGTTCGAGACCAGCCTGACCAACATGGACAAACCCCGTCTCTACTAAGAACACAAAATTAGCCAGGTGTGGTGGTGCATGCCTGTAGTCTCAGCTACTTGGGAGGTTGAGGCAGAAGAATTGCTTGAACCCAGGAGACAGAGTTTGTGGTGAGCAAAGATGGTGCCATTGCACTCCAGTCTGTGCAACAAAAGCAAAACTCTGTCTCAAAAAAAAAAAAAGAATGAGTCAAAAAAAGTAAAATAACTATAGGGGCTTGATTGTCTTGTCCAACCCCTTCATTGCAAAGTTGAGGAAATTGAGGTCTA
>NW_012114710.1:16865986-16880055 GCF_000951035.1 Colobus angolensis palliatus | reverse complement strand
AGGCAGGAGAATGGCGTGGGCCCGGGAGGCGGAGCTTGCAGTGAGCCGAGATTGCGCCACTGCACTCCAGCCTGGCGACAGAGCAAGACTCCGTCTCAAAGAAAAAAAAAAGATTCCAATGGGTAAAATAATTAAGAACTTGTTTTAAAAGGGTTGAGAATTTAAATGAGTTCTATAAAGATGTATTTAATTGTATTTATTTATTTTTTTAAGACAGGGTCTCATTGTGTCACCCAGGCTGGAGTGCAGTAGTGTGAACATGGCTCACTGCAGCCTTGTTCTTCTGGGCTCAAACGATCTTCCCACCTCAGCCTCTTGAGTATTTGAGAGTACAGGTGTGTGCCACTACAGCAGACTATTTATTTTTTATTTTTTTGTAGAGACAGGGTTTTGCCATGTTGTCCAGGCTGGTCTTGAACTCCTGGGCTCAAGAAATTAACCTGCCTCAGACTCCCAAACTGTTGGGATTACAGGCGTACACCACTGGGCCTGGACATTTTATTTTCTACTTTCCCAGTATCCTGTGACAGTGTTACTAATATTGATGATGTTAAAGGTGAGAAAGTGATGACAACGTCTAAGTGTCCAGATTGGTTAAACTCATTTTGGAGCCAGTAGTATAGAACAATGGTCTCCGTGGGGCAATGATTCTGGGCTGAAACAGACATGACAAAATATAATTATACGCAGAACACATAAGATCCAAAAGAAACATTCATATTAGGGAAAAACAAACCCAATAGTGTTTAATTCAATAATTTCCTTTAAAACTCAGTTGAAAGAGAGAGAGAAAGAGAGAGAGTGAAAATGTGTGTGTGTGTGTGTGTGTGTGTGTGTGTGTGTGTGTGTGTGTGGTTGTCTAGCCATTAGCAGTGGCAAGCAAATTAGCAAAAATTACAGTTGTAGAACTCAAGGTCACGTAGGCTAGTGTCATTCATGGATATAATAATCAACAAGAGTCATGGTGCCAGTACAAGCAACTCTGATGGGGTACCAAAGAAAGCTTCCAGGCAGTAGTTACTGTGCCAGTGTTCTGAACACTGGGGTCTTTTAGATTCCGTATCAGCTCAAAGTTACTACGTTGGTTCTGTTTTCTTTTCCCAGGTAGAAATATAGGCACGAAAGACCTTGATTGCTTAGACTCTTGGGCCAAACTCCCAGAGATCCTGATTTTTAAAATTTATTTATTTATTTTATTTTAAAAATGTAAAACGTTTTTGTGGGTACATAGTAAGGGTATATATTCATGGGATACATGAGACATTTTGATACAGGCATGCAATGTGAAATAAGTACATCTTGGAGAATAGGGTATCCATCCCCTCAAGCATTTATCCTTTGAGTTAAATAGGGTGGAGCCTAGTCAGTGGTATATTTTTACATGTTCCTCAAGTGATTCTAAGGTCTGACTAGGGTTGAGAACGGCCAACTTAGATGAAGAGAAGCTCTCCCTGACTGGAGCTCTTCTCTGGCATGAGGAATTGTCTTCCTATACTAGGAGTTACCCACATTACTACCCATGGTGCTGACAGAGGTGCCATGCTCTCTAGGAGGGTGAAGGGTCGTTTGGGATAGGGACTAAGGTGGTATCCACGTCCTCTCATGAAATTGACTCCCTGAATGAGTAGCTAGAGTTCAACAGCGGAGGCTCCTTATGTAATCAGAGCTCTTACCATTAGGGACCTGGACATCCTCTGAAGTCAGAGCAAGAAATTATTTTTAGTTGAGGTTTTAGGGTTTTTTGGTTTTTTGTTTGTTTGTTTGTTTTGAGATGGAGTTTCACTCTGTTGCCCAGGCTGGAGTGCAGTGGCAAGATCTCAGGTTGCTGCAACCTTCACCTCCCAGGTTCAAGCAATTCTCCTGCCTCAGCCTCCTGAGTAGCTGGGATTACAGGCACCCGCCACCACACTCAACTAAGTTTTTGTATTTTTAGTAGAGATGGGGATTCACCATGTTGGTCAGGCTGATCTCAAACTCCTGACCTCAGGTGATCCATCTGTCTTGGCCTCTCAAAGTGCTGGGATTACAGGCCTGAGCCCCCGTGCCTGCCTGTCTGGTTTTTGCTTTGGTTTTTTTGAGATAGGGCCTCACTCTGTCTCCCAGACTTGGAGTGCAGTGGCATGATCAAGACTCACTCCAGCCTCAACCTCCCAAGCTCAAGCCATTCTTCCACCTCAGCCTCTGGAGTAGCTGGAATTATAGGCTAGCACCACGATGCCTGGCCAACATGTTGCCCACGCTGGTCTCGAACTCCTGAGCTGAAGTGATCCACTTGCCTTGGCCTCCCAAAGTGCTGGGATTACAGGCATGCACCACCGCCTGGCATCCAACTATAGCATTATCTTTCCCCTACTTCTAAATAAAAAATGGCTCCAATTACCTCCAATTACCAATTGCAGTTGGATCAGTTGCAACCTTATCTCCCAGGCTATCATGATTCTCTATAATCTAGTAGCACTAACCATTTATTTAGCTTTGTTTTCCACGTTTTACTCTCAGATGTTTTCAGTCCCATCAGGTGGATTCACTAGTCGTTCTCAAAGTGCATCATGGCATTTTCCTTGTCCTTCCCTCGTCCCCATGTTCTCATCTTTTCTGGGATGTTCTACTTTCATCCCTCTGTCAGTTTATTGCCTCCTCCCAAGCCTGGATGTAGTCACACCTCCTTTCCAATATGAACCCAAGTTATTTCAATCCACATTGATTTATGTTTCCTCAGACCTACTACACCAGTCATAACTTGCAATTAGTTCTTTACGCCTTGTGTTAGTTTTATTATTGTTAACTATTTCTCCTCAACTAGATTCCAAGTTTGTTGAGAATGAAATCTGTAACTTGTTCTTTTCTCATTCACTATATCGGGCTGAATTTGTATAAACATATCCATAAATATCATGGGATAAAATATTGAGATTATATGCTGAAAAATTTAGTATTCAAAATCTATTACAGTAGATTTGTCCAATATTTTAAAAGAAATTATGCTTTTCTTTCTCTGTTCACTGAAATAGTTTTCCTATTTATCAATGGATATAGGTTGCGTCAATAATAAAACTTAGGAAAGATTACAGTTTATAGGTCTAACAATCAAATATTTTACCTATTTTTTCATATTCATCAATGGCATTAAAATAGATTCAGGCCAATTGTGGTGACTGAGTCCTATAATCCCAGCACTGGGAAGCCAAGGCAGGAGGATAGTTTGAGCTCATGTGTTCGAGACCAGCCTGGGCAACATGGCAAAACCCTGTCTCTACTAGAACAAAAACAAAACAAAACAGATTTAGTCAAATTTAATTTATCATAGATGTGAGTTTATCACCCTCCTAATGATGTCATGAGCTCAAGGGTAAGAAAGTCATACCCTTTTCCTAAGGCCATTTAGCCAATGCCATTTCATCTGTATTCACTTTCAATAGTCATGTTGGAATGTAATATTTAGGAAAAATGAATCTTTAAGAATCTATATGTAAAGAACATGTATAATAGTAATAATTATAAGATAAAATAAAATCATAAGCTGAACCATAGGCAAATACTAGCACAGATAAGAGCCATCATCTGGTGGCTCACGCCTACAATCCCAGCACTTTGGGAGGCTGAGGCGGGTGGATCACCTGAGGTCAGGAGTTGAGACCAGCCTGGCCAACATGTTGGAATGCCGTCTCTACTAAAAATACAAAATATTAGCTAGGTGTGGTGGCGGGAGCCTGTAAATCCAGCTACTTGGAAGGCTGAGGCAGGAGAATCGCTTGAACCTGAGAGGCAGAGGTTGGAGTGAGCCGAAATAGTGCCATTGCACTCCAGCCAGTGTGATAGAGTGAGACTGTCGCAAAAAAAAAAAAAAAAAAGCCATCGTCTAGGTACCATTTCCTCCTGGAAGACAGACATACAATATTTACTTATTTGAAGAATGATTCTCCAGTTGAATAAGTATTGTTGTTTGCTGGTTATAAAACTAATAAATGTTCACAGAAAAAAATTAAGAAAATACCAAGCTCTATGTTATGAGAGAAATTGTGTCCTTCAAATTTGTTAGTTAGTTGAAATCCTAAACCCAGGACCTCAGAATGTGACTGTCTTGGAGATAAGGTCTTCAAAGAGGTGATTAAATTAAAATGAGGTCACATGGGGGGACCCTAATCCAATCTGAATGGTGCCCTTACAACAAGAGGAGATTAGGACACAGATAACACACAGAAAGAGGGATGACCTCGCGAGGATGCAGAGGGAGAATCGGCAAGCCAAGGAGAAAGGACTTTGAAAAATCCAAATCTGCTGATGTCTTAATCTTGGATTTCTAGACTCCAGAATTGTGAGAAATAAATGTATGTTGTTTAAGCCACCTAACTAGTCAGTGGTGTTTTGCTAATGAAGCCCTAACAAACTATAGAGTATATAAGTAGGAAAGCTATATTGCACTTTTTTTTTTTTTTTTTGAGATGGAGTCTCGCTCTGTCGCCCAGGCTGGAGTGCAGTGGCGCGATCTTGGCTCACCACAACATCTGTTCCCTGGGCTCAAGCGATTATCCTGCCTCAGCCTCCCAAGTAGCTGGGACTACAGGCGCCCGCCACCACGCCCAGCTAATTTTTGTATTTTTAGTAGAGACGGGGTTTCACCATGTTGGTCAGGCTGATCTCGACATCCTGACCTCATGATCCTCCCACCTCAGCCTCCCAAAGTGCTGGGATTACAGGCATGAGCCACTGCGCCTGGCCTATTGCACTTATAATCCCACCTTCAGGATAAAACAAAACTGTTTTAAGAGCTTAATACATATATACATTAAGTGCTTTCTAATACAGATAGGTTCATAGTATACATCAAGTTTGTAAACACTCATCATGGACATTTCCCCATGACATGTGTGCAGATACACAACATCTGTTGTTACAGGCTCATAGTCTTCTAATGGATTGAACCAATCCTTATCAATAGCCATAAGTTTGAGACATAGTCAGTATTCCACTGTCTTTGACTTTTTTGGTAATCATTTAGGTTGTTTTTGTCTTTGTGCTAAACACTGCACAAAGGACATATTTATCATTGTACCCACATCTGTGTGCACTTAAGAGATTAAGAAACATGACTTAAGGGCTAGGTGCTGTGAGTGGCTCATGCCTGTAGTCCCAGCACTTTGGAAGGCTGTGGTGGATGGACGGTTGAGCCCAGGAGCTTAAGACCAGCCTGGGCAACATGGTGAAATCCCATCCCTACAAAAAATACAAAAATTAGCCAGGCATGGTGGCACAGGCCTGTAGTCCCAGCAGCTTGGGAGGCTGAGGTGGGAGGATTGCTTGAGCTACAGTGAACCAAGATTGTGCCACTGCACTTCAACCTGGGCAACAGAGTCAAAAAAAACAAAAAAAGACTTAAACATTTTTCTTCTGATTAATGCATTCATTGAAAAATTGAAAATAATCACAGAAATAAGCAAAAGCTTGGCCAGGCGTGGTAGCTAACGCCCGTAATCCCAGCACTTTTGGGAGGCCGAGGTGGGCAGATCACCTGAGGTCAGGAGTTCGAGACCAGCCTGGTCAACATGGTGAAACCCCGTCTCTACTAAAACTACAAAAAATTAGCCGGATGTGGTGGCACATGCCTGTAATCCCAGCTACTCAGGAGGCTGAAGCAGGATAATCACTTGAACTCGGGGGGTGGAGGTTGCAGTGAGCTAAGATCATGCCATTGTACTCCAGCCTGGGCAACAAGAATAAACTCTGTCTCAAAAAAAAAAAAAAAGAGAGAAAGAAGAAAAAAAAAGACAAAAGAAAAAGAAAGAGACAGAAAGAAAGAAAGAAAGAAAGAAAGAAAGAAAGTGAAATAAGCAAAAGCTCAAAGAAAAAAAATTAAACTTGCCCATAAGCTCAAAAATCACACAATTGCTTATAATCTGAAGATCTCTGTCCTTCCAAACTTCTATCTACATGATTTAAAAGCACAACTGTATATTCACCTGTTTCTCAGTCGGCTCAAATGAACAAAAATTCCCTGGCTCTCATTGTATCCCATGATGCAATTATGAACTCTCATGGGGAAAAAGAAGTTGGCTGTGGAATATATACCTAGAATTGAATGTCTTAGCAATTGTGAATGTTGCTTTACTTGTCCCTTTAAAACCACTGGAGTTCGACTATTTTTCAACAGTAAAAACACTTGCAATCCTGTAGGCTGAGCCACAAGGGGTTGGTAAAAAAGGAGCTTGGGGGTGGCAGACATGGTGGCTCATGCCTATAATCCCAGCACTTTGGAAGGCTGAGGTAGGTGGGTCTCGTGAGCCCTAGAGTTTGAGACCAGCCTGGGTAACGTGTCAAAATCCCATTTCTACTAAAAATACAAAAATTAGCTGGGTGTGGTGGCACACACCTGTGCTCCCAGCTACATGGGAGGCTGATGTATGAGGATCACCTGAGCCTGGGAGGTTAAGGCTGAGGTGGGAGGATCACCTGGGCCTGGGAGGTTAAGGCTGGGGTGAATCATGATCACACCACTGCACTCTGGCCTGGGCTACAGAGTGAGACCTTATCTCAAAAAAAAAAAGAGGTCGGAGGATAGGGCAGCCCAGAGATGACTGACCTAGAGACAACTGAGCAGCAGGAGAAACCCATCTGCAAATACCTTTAAAAAAAAGCCCTTTGATAGCCTTTCCCCTTCCTTTTGGAATGAAGTCAGACTGCCATTCAAAGGCCACACAGTGGCCCCCAGCACAGTGGCTCATGCCTGTAGTCCCATCACGTTGCGAGGCTGAGGCAAAAGGATTGTTGGAGGCCAGGAGTTTGCAACTAGCCTGGACAACATAGTGAGATCTCATCTTTATTATTAAAAAGTAAATAAGGCTAGCTGTGATAACTCACATCTGTAATCCTAGCACTTTAGGAGGTTGAAGTGGGTGGATTGCTTGAGCCCAGGAGTTTGAGACCAGTCTGGGCAACATGGTGAAACCCTGACTCTTCAAAATATAAATAAAATAAAAATTTTAAATTTAAAACCATTAATACAACATGCAAATCATAAAGAAATTACCTGGTCATGGTGGTGCACACTTGCAGTTTCAGTTACTGGAGAGGCTGAAGTGGGAGGACTACTTGAGCTGGAGAGGCCGAGACTGTAGTGAGCCGACATTGCACCACTGCAGTCCAGCCTGGGCAATAGAGTGAGACCAACTCTAATAAATAAATAAATAATTAAATAAGTACGCATAGCACTTTGAAACAGAGGAAAGAGAGTAAATGATAAGTTGTAATTTGGGATAGGTAACCTGATCGTAACTCCCTCTCTACGTATGAAATTTCTAATTTATCAAGAAGTTTCATCATCTGTAAGATGAGGAACATGGGCCAGGTGCAAGCCACAGAATTCTTAGGCTGTCCTAAGTCTAATTTACGTATTTGAACGCTACTGCCACACACTGCCTAGCACAAAGCAGGCTCTCCATAAAATGTTTGTTGAGTTAAATTAAAAAGGGACAGAAAAAATTGCAAACTAGATTAATTACTTTGTAAAAAATTAAATTGAAGCTCTGTATAGATGACTGAAAAGAGCAAATTCCTCTGTGGTAGGACACCTGGTAATTATTTTGCTCCTAATTATCCTTAAGTTGATGACTATGAAAATGTTGAATGGTAATAAAATCTATTATGTTATATTTGGCTTCAATGATAATAAAACCAGATTGATGAAATAAATATTAAAGTTTGAGCTCATTCTACACGAACTGGACAACTGAGTTAAAGTATAGTAAATTAGCATGGGCACAGTGGCTCATGCCTGTAGTCCCAGTACTTTGGGAGGCCGAGGTAGGTGGATCACCTGAGGTCTGGAGTTCGAGACCAGCCTGACCAACACAGAGAAACCCCATCTCTACTAAAAACACAAAATTAGTCAGGCGTGGTGGTACATGCCTGTAATCCCAGCTACTTGGGTGGCTGAGGTAGGAGAATCACTTGAACCTGGGAGGCAGACATTGCGGTGAGCCGAGATGGCGCCATTGCACTCCAGGCTGGGCAACAAGAGAGAAACTCCGTCTCACAAAAAAAGAAAGAAAGAAAGAAAAAAAAGTATAGCAAATTAGGGTAGAATTCACTGTAGACGTTTAAGAAAGATGGAAGGCCCCTGGTGGATACAAAGGACTGGCCCCCAAGTTTATAATTCATCTCACCCTCCTTGATCATCAAAGCAGAACTAGTCGGAATTCTTCCTCCCACATGAGAATTGCCTGCTCTACATGCTGGCCTTTGGTGACTTCTTGTCTTCAAGACTGTTCACTTAACCATGCTTCCTCTTTCTGAATATATTGGGGGTGGGCATGAGACAACCCAGATATTCCATGGAATTTGTCCCAGATGTCCCTCTCTCCAGTTGAAATGGAAGAAAACTGAGGGAATTGGTGCTGAATATTATGTGTAAATTCATTGGAGAGTTAACCATGTGGACACCCTGGCTGATTAAAATGTGAAATGTCCTCCATACTAAAATTCTCATACTCAGATTTTGTCTTTAAAGAGAAAGTGTGAAAAGAGGAAAAATCAAGTAATTGTGGGATTTGAATAAACGATGCCTCCAAACACTTTAACTCAATTATCTAAAGCTTAAAAGATTTTTAAAATTTAAATGACATGGAGGATAGTGTCAATGATTTCTCTTCTGCCGCATGCCTGGTTTCAGTCTTACTCAGATACTCAGTATCTCCAGCACCCACAGAATGCTGACCTTAAGAAGATGAATGCCAGTCACTGTTATTAGGTCAACACTGAGTTTAAGACCCCACTGAATTTTATTAAGCAATTGCAGGTGTGAGGTAGTCCCAGCTGCATTGAACCTTTCAAAAGATTTGTGGTTATCTGCAAGGGTGTGCGTGTGTGTGTGTATTCACCACAAATAAACATTTGAGATTTGCATCTTTCGAAAATGTGGTTTCTTGTCAAGCATGCTATATCAGACTAATGCAGTTTTCACAAGAATGTTCATAAAATTTATTCATGGAGAAAACCAATCACATTATACCTATGACCATAGAGTATCCTGTCTGCCTATGATAGACTATTCGCAAAATAGAATTGAAATTATACTCAAGTAGACCTCACCTACCAACTACCAATGATATTGTCAGGCCAATTGGTACAATATGGCCCTACATTGCAGTCCGGCACCACTCACTAAGGCAATTCCTCTAAATTATGTTTACTCCAACTCATACAGAATTCCATTTACTTGCTTCCCATTATAATCCTTTCGGATTTCCAGATTGTCCAGGTAGAGTCATCTGAATCCATGTGCAGAGTGTACAGAGACTTTGAGGCTTTCTCATGCTGTTGAGTGCCTGTGGGGATTATTTTTGGACTGCATAATTGGGCTCACGCCCTAGGAGAACATTTGCAATAAAGATCATACTCATCCTCTGTGATAGCAAGTGTCTCTCCCACTGGACCCTACTCAACATGAGTTCATGGCCGGGCACAGTGGCTCACGCCTGTAATCGCAGCACTTTGGGAGGCTGAGGGAGGCAGATCACTTGAGGTCAGGAGTTCGAGACCAGCCTGGCCAACCTGGTGAAACCCCATCTCTACTAAAATACAAAAATTAGCTGGGTGTGGTGGTGCATGCCTGTAATCCCAGCTACTGGTGAGGCTGAGGCAGGAGAATTGCTTGAACCCCAGAGGCAGAAGTTGCAGTGAGCCAAGATCATGCCATTGCACTGCAGCCTGGGCAACAGAGTAAGACTCTGTCTCAAAAAAACCCAAAAGAAAAACAAAAATAACATGAGTTCAGGCTGTAGCCTCAGCCTCTTTGCCTAGTACTTGTATCCATTCAATGAATGTTTGTTGAGTGAAAATCTAAGGGAGTAGATTTTTAGTGTTCTCACCACAAAACATGATAAGTGTGTGGAATTATGCATATGTTATTTAGCTTGGTTTAGTCATTCTGCCATGTATACATATTTTGAAACATCATGTATACATGATAAATATGTAAACCCTTTTGTCAACAAAAACTAATTTTAAAATATTTGTTAAATAAAAAATTATATACACAAGAAAGAATAACTAGCAAATTTGTTAATATCCATTTATTCTTTTCTCCTCAGGTTTTAATTAATATGTTTCACTGCTAATAAGAGCATTATTGCTTGAGATGAAGATTATTTTTTCCTAAAACAGATGAATAAATATTATCCTTCCTTAGCGCTGTGATTTAATACGGTACCTGACTCATCTTGGGTTCAGTAACTTTTTATTAACATAAATTGACTTAGTCACTTTTTATATATTTCCAAGATCCATTGAGATAATAATAATTTTATCATCTGAGCACTTTCAAACTAAAATTATACAGGAAAATAATTATTAAGAAATATAATATCTAAAATGCCTTTTATAAAAATTAGTTGGGCTTGGTGGTGCTCACTTGTAGTCCCCGCTACTCGGGAGGCTGAGGCAGGAGAATGGCATGAACCGGGAGGTGGAGGTTACAATGATCGCGCCACTGCACTCCAGCCTGGGCAACAGAGCAAGACTGCGCCTCAAAAAATAAAATTAAATTTAAAGTGGCTGGAAAAATCCTTGACACGTAGTATTTACTAATTCTTTCCCTCATATATATTTTCAAAGAATAATGAAGACTGTAACTCCGAAGCTGGGTGGAAAATATAAAATTAATTTTACTAGAGGGCAAATGGCAAAAAGAAAAGGTTGTAGATTCTCTTTTCATCCAGCAAAGAGGTTTAACTATCTCATCAAAATGTCAAAATGTTAATCTGCCCTTCTCATATTTCCTGGCATCATAGTGAAATGCATCTAAATTAAGGCAGCCAGATAAAATACACAACACCTACTTAAATTTGAATTTCCAACAAAAAATGAATTTTTTAATTATAAATATGCCACCTTGTAATATTTTGGACATGCAAGATTTGGGACATAATTATACTTAAAAGTTATTCACTGTTTATTGGAAATTCAAATTTGACTATCCTGTATTTTTAGTTGCTAAATCTGGCAACCCTAATCAAACAGCAATGTGTACCAGCAATTTGAAAAAACAGTAATAATTTGGTGAGCACTTTTATTTTTTTAAAGAATTTTTTATTGGCAGTCGACCAATTTCTTTCAAGTTAAAAAAAAATTTTAATCTAAGATTTTAGAAGCGAGATAAAGTCTTTAAGCTAATTTTCCCCTCATCCTAAACCTATGGTTCGTTTGCATAATGGCACTGTGATTTCACCTTCCTTTAGAAAATACTCCAGAATCAAAATATCTATTGTGGCTCTCTATGGTCACCAGAATGTGGCTTGCAAAAAAGGGAACAGTTGTTGGTTCTGGCTAAATGCCAGACATTTGGTGTAGAATTATCAGTTGCTTATTCTACCAGAAGTTTCAGTGGAAGCTTGTAAAGCAGGTTTTCCGTATTGGTGTGGATCAAACAGCCAGGAGACCATTTACATTGCTGTTTATTTTCATTGCATAGCGAAGAGCCCCAAGCATTCACACTGGAGGAGAAAAGGGCCAAGCTTGATAAGCAGTGTGGGAGGGGATAATAACCGGCTGTGACCTCGCCTGCCGGACAGCTCTGGTTCACAGTGCAAAGGGGCCGCCAGCCAAGTTTGGATGGAGGTCTTGGCAGAGTCCTGCCAGCAAAGAAAGAAAAACCAGAAGTTGTACTAAATTGGTCCTTTTATGGGCACTTTCTCCCTTCATTATTCACCTCTCTCAAGCAACCATATAAATCATCTTGTGCCTGAATTCTAAAATTCCAGGGAGTTGGTAGGTGAGCAACGGCGGGAGGCCTGGGCCTCTTGCCAGTACAAAACCCGGAGGACATTCCGGGGCTTCAGCCAGCTCCCAAAAGCCCTCTTTCCTTTCTTCTCTGAGCCCTAGGGATTGGCCAGCCTGTTTCCTTTCCACTGATGCCACCTGTTATTTCCAACTGCGTTTATCTCCTCTCCTGCTACAGTGTGGGATGGAAGACAGCTTCACGACTGCTGGCCCACATTGCTCACACCAACAGCCATTTATTGCCTGCTCACGTGTGTCGGGCACTCTACTATGCACTTTGTATCACAATATCATTTTACAGAAGAGGAACTAAAGTTCTTATATGTCAGATAACCTAACAAGATTGTAAGTATGAAGATGTATTTCAAACATATCCAGTTATACTGTCTCAATCCAGTTCCCCAGAAAAATGACATCCCTTGTCTAAGTGACATTGTCAGTAAAAACCATAAGAATGGGGCTTTTCCTAATGCTGTACCAGGTCTTCTTACAGGAAAATACAAAGACCACAGAGGTGCAAATAGTGGATCTTTGAGGCTTAATGGGACTTTCTGTCATGAGATGGGGAGAGAGATAAGAGATGATCTGGTGAATAAGTGGTTTTCTTTTTTTGTTTTGTTTTGTTTTGTTTTGAGACAGAGTCTTGCTCCGTCGCCCAGGCTGGAGTGCAGTGATGTGATCTCTGCTCATTGCAACCTCTGTCTCCTGGGTTCAAGTGACTCTCTTGCCTCAGCCTCCCGAGTAGCTGGGATTACAGCCATGGACCACCACGGCTGGCTAATTTTTGTATTTTTAGTAGAGATGGGGCTTGACCATGTTGGTGAGGCTGGTCTCAAACTCCTCTCTCAAGTGATCTGTAAGCCTCGGCCTCCCAAAGCGTTGAGATTACGGGCGTGAGCCACCCCGCCTGGCCAATAAGTGGTTTTTAATTTTGATGTATGCAAGAATCATCCACGGGGTTTGTGAAAACACAAAAGCAAAGATTTTAATTTTTTTTTTAAAGAACCCATAAAACTAATAAACATGGATAAATTTCTATTCTTAGATAGCCATAGATTGATTCAGGCTAACTGTATACATTTAAAACACTTGATGGGATGGTAATAATTTTATCTTGTTAAATTATTCCTAGCTGAAATTATACAAATAAAACTATCAAATAATATAATATATATAAATACCTAAGAATATCCCTATCATTTTGCTACATATAACTCAATCTCTACAAGTCACAGGAGAAAAAAAACAGACATTTGACTTCATAACAAAAATTTTAAAGGTCTGCATGGCACAAAAAAGGCATACACAAAGCCAAAAGATAAATGACAAGGTGAAAAAAATATTCGCAACTGGTATCACATACAAAGAGCTAATCTCCATAATATATAAGGATCTTGTCAGAAATCAATAAGACAAAAACCCAATGATCAATAAAAATTGTGTGAAAATGTGTTTTCTCTCTCCTTATATAAATATCCACATAATATTTTCAATTTTGCCTTTTGGCCTGCAAAGCCTAAAATATTTACTATCTGGTTCTTTACAGGAAAAGTTTGCCAACCCTTATGAGAGTAAGAGGTGGAAGGTAAATTCTGGTTCCTCTAATGGCAGAGCAGCTTGCATTAAACTAGCCCTACCACAAATAGCATTTATAAACTCTCAACAAAATATAAAAGCCAACTATTTGAAGGCACTGGACAGCAACTAAAAGTGGGCTGACACTGAAAGGAGTTAGACCACTGAAAAATGGAACCATACTATGTGAGACTCATGTTTATGTGGCTTTTTCACTGAGGACACTTCCCGGTCTGCATGACAGCAATTCAACCAAAAGCTCAGCTTAATTGGTTTGAGGTGTCAGAGGACAGGGTTCAGAGCTGCTAAAGTGGCTGGAAATTATCAATTTTATCTCAGAAATGAGGGAGACGCAGAGGAAGGAGGTCCCCCCAATCTATGTATAAATACCACTCAAATTCAGACTAGTGTTATAAAAGAATGCTTAAGGAAGCTCTTCAAGCTGGAGAAAAATGTTATCAGAAGGAAATTTGGATCTCAGAAAGAAATTAAGAGCACTAAAAATGGTAATTACATGGGTGAATTAAAAGGTCATTGTTT
The DNA here is from genome assembly GCF_000951035.1 of Colobus angolensis palliatus. Classification (NCBI taxonomy): domain Eukaryota; kingdom Metazoa; phylum Chordata; class Mammalia; order Primates; family Cercopithecidae; genus Colobus; species Colobus angolensis. The sequence continues at coordinate 16,866,168 of NW_012114710.1, read as the reverse complement.
TCCTCTCTCAATTTCTTCAAGACATGATTGCTTAAAGCAAAAATTATAATGCTATTTTGTGTTCATAACATATATAGATTAATAACATATAGAGATGCAAATTAGTGCAAAGATGAGCTTGAAAGGTACTATACTGTTTCAAGGAACGTATATTTTACATGAAGTAGTACAATTTTAACTCA
>NW_012114710.1:16864324-16865301 GCF_000951035.1 Colobus angolensis palliatus | reverse complement strand
AAAAAAAAAAAAAAAGAAAGATGCACTTTAAAGACATAGATAGGTTGAAAGTAAAAGGATGAAAATAAGTATTCCATCAAACTGTAAGCATAAGAAAGTCTGAAGATATGAAAATAACCACAAGATTATCAATTTAGTAGACTGAAAAACAAAGAGTAACACTAGAAATTAAAAAGGTCATATCAAAATGAAAAAAAGTCAATTTGTGAGAAAGACATAACAACAAAATATATCACCTAATAACACATTTTAACAATAATAATTATGTATCACCTAATAACACACTTTTAGTATACATAAAGGAAGATACAGTTAAACAGCGATAGTTGGAGATTTTACCACCACTCTCTCACAATTGACAGAACAATAAACAAAAATATTAGGAAAGAGCCCGAGTGCAGTGGCTCACGCCTGTAATTCCACCACTGTGGGAGGCAGGAGGATCATTTGAGGCCAGGAGTTCAAGACCAGCCTGGCCAACATGGTGAAACTCCATCTCTACTAAAAATACAAAAATTAGCTGGGCATGGTGGCTTGTGCCTGTAATCCCAGCTACTTGGGAGGCTGAGACTTGAGAATTGCTTGAATCCAGGAGGCGAAGATTGCAGTGAGCTGATATTGTGCCACCGCACTACTGGCTGAGCGAAAATTAGTAAAGATATAGAAAATCTTAACAATACTATTAATCTTCTTAACCAAATTAACAAGAATAGGGCAACACATGCAATAGCTATAGAATACATTTTCTCCAAGGGTAGGTAGAGAATGAACCAAAATAGATCATGTGCTGGGCCATGAAAAAAGTCTTAATTCAAAAAAATTACAATACATTGTGATATGTTTTCTAGTAAAAAAAAGTTTAATGAAAAATCAATAACAATGAGAAATCCAGGAAAGTTCCAAATATGGAGAAATTAAACGGCATGCTGTTTTTTTTTTTTTTTTGAAACAGAGTCTTGCTCTGTTGCCCAGGCTGG
>NW_012114710.1:16862539-16863017 GCF_000951035.1 Colobus angolensis palliatus | reverse complement strand
ATATATATACACACACACACACACATATATATTTATCAAAGAAATGTAATTTATTATTAAAAACCTCCCCACATGAATTTCATTGCAATAAAAATTTAAGTAAGCAAAATAAACTCAAGGCCCCAGTGGTTTCTGGTTAATTTTATCAATCATTTTGGGAAAAATTATCTCCGTTCACATGAACTCTCATAAAAATAGTGGGTGAGGAATCATTTACCAACTCAATTTATGAGGTCAACATTACTCTGCAAAGCTATGGAATTTACAAGAAAAGAAAATGATAAACCTATAGTCCCTGTGAACCTAGATGTAAAAATTCTTAACAAAATAGTAGTAAATCTAATTTTGAAATATATAAAAAAAGATAAGACATTATGACCAAGTAGGGTTTGCTACAGAAATTTAAGATTAAAATTGCATTTGAAAGTCAATATAGTCTACTATATTAACAGAATAAAAAAGAAAAACTAGCCGGGTG
>NW_012114710.1:16857180-16861429 GCF_000951035.1 Colobus angolensis palliatus | reverse complement strand
TAGCCAGGATGGTCTCGATCTCCTGACCTCGTGATCCGCCCGTCTCGGCCTCCCAAAGTGCTGGCATTACAGGCTTGAGCCACCGCGCCCGGCCTGTATTTCAAGATTTAATACAAGGCTACAGTAGTTAAGACAGTGCGACACTGGCATAGGCAAGGATAGATATGCAGATCAATGGAACAGAATGGAGTCTAGAAATAGACCCAAACATACATAGTCAATTGATTTTTATAGATGTGCCAAAGATATTGAATGGGAAAAGAAAAATCTTTTCAACAAATGGTGCTGGAGTAACTGAATATATGTGTGGAAAAATTGGACCCTGGTTCCTATTTCACACCATGCACTAAAAATAATTCAAGATGGATCCTAGACCTAAATATAAAAGCTAAAACTTTAAAGTTTCCAGAAGAAAATATAGGAGAATATTTTTACAAACTTGGGTGGGCAAATTTCTTAGACAGGTACCAAAAAAGTACTAAACATCAAAGAAAAATTGACTAATATTATGAAAATTCATTTTTATTTATATTTATTTATTTATTTATTGAGACAGGGTCTCACTGTCCCCCAGGCTGGAGTGCAGTGGTGTGATCACAGCTCACTGCAGTCTCGACCTCCCCAGGTTCAGGTGATCCTCCCACCTCAGCCTCCCGAGTAGCTGGGACTACAGGTGTGTACTACCATGACTGGCTAATTTTTGTGTTTTCTGAAGAGACAGGGTTTCGCCATGTTGCCCAGGTTCGTCTCAAACTCCTGGGCTCAAGCGATTCACCCATCTGAGCATCCTAAAGTGCTAGGATTACAGGCATTTTTATTTTCTTTTGGTAGAGATGGGGTCTCACTATGTTGCCCAAGCTGGTCTCAAACTCCTGGCCTCAAGCGATTCTCCTGCCTTGGCCTCCCAACATTATCAAAATTTAAAATTTTAAGATCTTTTTCATTGGAATAAACCATTAAGTAAATGAAAAGGCAACCAATTAAAAACTGTCCACTCTTGTATCCAGAATATAATAAAGAATTACAGATAATAAAAAGATCAGCAACCCAATACATAAATGAGAAAGATTTGAATAAGAACTTCACAAAAGAAGACACAAATGGTCAATAAGCACATGAAAACATGGTCAACATCATTAGTCATCAGGGAGATGAAAAATGAAAAAACAATGAGATTTCATTTCCCACCTATTAGAATAACTAAGCTGACAGCTGGACGCGGTGGCTCATGCCTGTAATCCCAGCAGTTTGGGAGGCTGAGGCAGGTGGATCACCTGAGGTCAGGAGTTCAAGACCAGCTTGGTCAACATGGTGAAACCCTGTCTCTACTAAAAATACAAAAATTACCCAGGTGTAGTGGTGCATGCCTGTAGTCCCAGCCACTGGGGAGGCTGAGGCAGGAGAATCACTTGAACCCGGGAGGTGGAGTTTGCAGTGAGCCGAGATTGTGCCATTGCACTCCAGCCTGGGTGACAGAGCAAGACTCTGTCAAAAAAAAAAAAAAAAAAGAATAACTAAACTGACAACACTAAATGCTGGTGAAGTTGTAGAATAACTGGAACTCTTAGAAAGACATTGCTCATGGGTGTAAAATGGTACAAATACTTGGCAAAGTAAACTATTTGGCAAATTTTTTTACACTAGAAATTCAGTTCCTAGTTATTTACCCAAGGGAAATAAAAACAAATGTGGACTAAAAGGCTTATATAAGAATGTCAGCAGCTTTATTTTTTTTATTTTTATTTTTTTTGAGATGGAGTTTTGCTCTTGTTGCCCAAGCTGGAGTGCACTGGCATGATCTCGGCTCACCACAACCTCTGCCTCCTGGGTTCAAGCGATTCTCCTGACTCAGCCTCTCGAGTAGCTGGGATTATAAGCATATGCCACCACGCCTGGCTAGTTTTGTATTTTTTTAGTAGAGACAGGGTTTTTCCATGTTGGTCAGGCTGGTCTCGAACTCCCAACTTCAGGTGATCCTCAGCCTCCCAGAGTGCTGGGATTATTCAGGTGTGAGCCACCGTGCCCAGCAGCCAGCAGCTTTATTTGTAATAGCCAAACATGAAAACAAGCTTAAATCTTTAAACAAATGGTGACATATACACAACATGATACTATTCAGCAATTAAAAAACTGAAATATTGATACACAGGATAACATGAAAGCCAGGTACAAAGGGGTGCACAGTGTATGATTTCATCTATATGAAGTTCAAGAACAGGCAAAACTAATCTATGGAGATGGAAGTTAGAGCATGTGGAGTGGGCCTCAACTAGAAGGGGACTTACGGGAAACTGTGGCTGATGTGAGGTTCTGTATCTCCACTGGATGGCTGGTCACACATTTAAAAATCTCATTGAATTATACACTGAAGATTTGTGCATTTTATTATATGTGAGTATTAACTCAATTAGATAAGAGAAAATAATAAGAGCACCACAGATGAGGCTGGAAAGGTGAGCGGGGACAGCAGTGCTAGCACACAAAGGGCCTGGTACACTATGCTAAAGAGGCTGAACTTGGTTCTAAAAGCATTAGGGAGCTATTGAAGGGCAAGAAATGGGATGGTGCTATAGGTGTGCATTTTAGAAAGCCTCCTGAGATGCTTAATACGAAGGAAGAAGTCACCCTTCCTAGCATTCATTTTTTTTTAATGTCAACATCATCAATAAAAATTTTGCAGTCCTTCTGTTAAGCTTAGTATAGCACACAAATGACAACTTGCACTTTTCCTCTTCCCCTATTTTATCCCAAGAGATCTCTTTTATTTCTTATGACCTTGCTTTATAGAAATGTGAATAAAAGATTAGAATCCCTATATCAAAAGTGTTTTCATACATGTATCCTGTAGGATGTGAAAATCAACCAGGAAACCCAGAATTTCATTTATTTATGGAGTGGATTAGACTCCAGACTTCAGAATGAAAAGGCTTTGGCTTCAGAGATGTAGTTTCAGTTACAATCCGCAAGTCTTAGAAAAAAATGGAATCAGCATTAAAAAGGAAGATTTTATATAAAAAACACAGATTGCGGTAAGCTATGGCCTACCCTTTTCATTTTGTGGCAGCCCCCGCTGTCCTGCTTGGTCACTGTCTCCCACGTGGTTCTCATAGATGTTGAGTTTCTGGCGTTTGATGGACATGATGTCACCTGCAAAAGTCTTCACAAAGTCTCCGAGAGGGTACTTTATTTTTGCCAGTGTTGGCTCTTTCATTGATAGTTGTAGAGAATCTAAATTAGAATGAAAAATATGAGGGAGCCCACAGGCCCCATATGTCTCACAGGGCATGTTTTGGTTAGGCCTGCTGTGTTTTGTATGTATGGGACCAAGTTGAATTTCTGGAGTTATGTTGTGTTTCTTCCAAAATTTTCTGGAATCCCTCATTACCGTTCCATCTTTTCCTCTGATAATTCTTCAGAAGACAAGTCCACTGGGCCACAGGTCCTCAATGAAGTAGCTGTTTCTAGGAGGTTAAGCAAAATTTCTGGTTAAAATGAAACTCTTACGTCTGCTCACTCAGCTGTATCACTTCAAAGAGGAAAACAAATAAAACCCAGCTTCCTGTCAGCTCCCGGCATTAAAGGATGACAAGCTACAGTTGCTTTCCATTTTGACTAGAAGCAAAACTACAGATGAATAACATCATAGATCAAGAAGCCAAACAAACTGAAGTAACCTCTTCATCAGCAGAAATCAAGCAGTTAAAGGCAGAGTGAAAACCTCCCATGCTAGTACCTCTCAAATTCAAATGAGGGTAAGAAAAACAAAACAAAACAAAAAGACAAAGAAAAGGAAGAGAAACTCTTTTCTGAACAAGCAAATTATAACCCAATATTGAACCTAAACTACTAAAAGCTGCAAGCACTTTTCACCTAATTACATGGTGTGAGAAGAAACCACTAAAACTGTACTCACTCACCATGGAAGTTTTTCTTCTTCTAAAGGTGAATTCTTCCTCCTCCTGCTACCTGAAGAAGGCCTTGGCTATTAGAAATCACCCACATGGGGACTTTCTCAGGTGCCTGCCCTGAGACAGTCACGACACTGTCTCGGCCTCTTCTCTCCTGATTTGGGCAGGACTTACTGACTCATTCATTTATTTACCATATACTCATTTATTCATTCATTGTCTACTTTCTGTCCACCAATATTGATAGAGGACCATATGAAAACATTACATATACTTCTAAGGTTGTTGCTTTTGATGATGCCAACACTTGATTACTCAACTTTGTAGAGCAATGGCTTGTA
>NW_012114710.1:16844908-16856455 GCF_000951035.1 Colobus angolensis palliatus | reverse complement strand
CATGTGTGATCTGGCTGCTAAGAATTACTTGTGAGTGCTCTTAAAATATGTATGTATCTAGCCTCTACTCCTGAACTATTAAATCAGAATCGCTCAGGCTGAAGTCCCTGAATCTGCTTTTAAAACAGGCATTCAAGGAGAGTCTTATGTTGCTGTAAAGTTGACAACCATGACTAGACAATCTCCAAGGTTCTTTCCAGTTCCAAAGGTCATGACCAGTGGTCTGTCATGTAGAAGAGAGTCACTGAGAAGATGAGGTTTTTGATTGAGGTCAGTGGATGTTGGGGATAGGGAGATGATTTTAGATAACAGAGAATTTTTGAGATTATTCAATTGAATACTCACAGAAAAAAGCACAGAGAGACCACTGTGATATCCACCCCTCAAAAGAATAAGAACATTATTTTGAAATAAATAACTCTAGTATGTTTTGTAATAGAGAAACCTACCAGGAATAATCATCTTAAAATGTGTGGTTGATAAATTAAGCTATAATCAGAAAGAAAATAAGAGAATAAATTCCAGATGCCTCTATTTCAGGTAGGGCATAGTAGCATTGAGTTAAATAAGGGCTGTTCAACTTAAGTTAGAGAAGACAAGTGTTTGCCGCAGAATGGAGTAAATATTTTTGGTAGAATGCCTTTAATTATCATTCTGGTGGTGGATTATACTTCATTTGTGACAGAAGGAAAACAAACTGAAGAATCATAGCATAACTGAGGAAACATAACATTTTGATTCATAGTTAATGGTGATTGTTTGGGAACGGTCATTTATTCAGCTCTTTTAAGAGAGCTGCTGAAATAAAAAGCATATTTCTGGGTCAGAAAAATCACAGAAAGAAAAACATTTTAAATCCAATAAATCCTCTCACTGGCAAACCAACTTCTCTAGATTGGAAGCAGCCATACACACTCATTGGGATTTTCAGATTCTCCCAGGAATACAACTAATTATTAGAGGAGCCACTAACTGGGTTAGATGCTGCCCTCAAAACAGATACAGCAAATTCTTGCCATGTCAACACTTTAGGCCTATCTTCTCTCCCTCTGACCTAAAAATTAATTTTGCAAATACATATGCCCTTACAAGTTTGTGATGGCCCTCTGGAGGAGTCTCACATTATTAAATTTGCAAACTTGTGGGTCTCCTAGAGCTCTAAGCACATCTTGACACTGGAGGTCACATAATTATTGTCTAGTTACAGACAAGTGAACACTGTGTCCTCTTTGGTGATATAACAAATGTTAACTTGCAGGGTGTGTTGCATGGTACTTTTATAAATGCTGTGCCTGAGATTTAAAAGGCACATATGAGCCGGGCGCAGTGGCTCATGCCTATAATCTCAGTACTTTGGGAGGCCAAGGTGGGTGGATCACCTGAAGTCAGGAATTTGAGGCCAGCCTGGCCAACATAATGAAACCCTGTCTCTACTAAAATTACAAAATTAGCTGGGCATCGTGGTGCATGCCTGGAACCCCAGTTACCTGGGAGGGTGAGTCAGGAGAATCACTTGCACCCGGGAGGCGGAGGTTGCAGTGAGCTGAGATCACGCCGCTGCCCTCCAGCCTGAGCAACAAGAGCAAAACTCCATCTCTAAATAAATAAATAAATAAATAAATAAATAAATAAATAAATAAATGAAAGGCACATCTGCCAAATGCATGTGCCTATAATGCCAGCTACTTGGGAGACAGAGGTGGGAGGATCATCTGAGCCCACGAGTTGGAGACCAGCCTGAGCTACGTAGCAAGACTCTGTCTCATTAAAAAAAAAAAAAAAAAAAAAGGCACATGCATTATACTGAGCATTAAAAACATGTTATCATAATATGATTATATTGTCCAGAAATATTACACACAGCCCAGATTTCAAACACTTTGTTCCATTGACTGCTTAGGAACACTCCTGCATATAGCACCATTTTACAAAAAGGAATACAAGCTTCATTTCAATCTTTTAAAACTTATCTTTAGACAACTCCCTCTCTGTTGCCTCTTTGAGTAAGCTATTCTACATTTCTGTCACATTCTTTAATCCCTGGCCCCTTTGGATCAGCAGCTATCCTCAACCATTTTGCTGAAAAAAGAAATTGAGAGCATTAATTAAATATGAACATTTGAAAAACCTTTTGTCCGCTTTTCATCTTCTTGCCTACAAACTTACCTACAGCCCCACTATCCTTCTCTTTGTTGTCAGATCAACAGATATTCCTCCTACTGTGTACAAGCTTTGGAAATAATGTCCTTAAATATTTACACAGTAATCTTATACACTCGTAGAAAAAGAAGAAAATCAGACAGTGTAGGTAAGTGAGAAATGACTTTAAAAAAATTAAAATGAGGTCTTGCTATGTTGGCCATGCTGGTCTCAACTCCTGGCTTCAAGTGATCCTCCTGCCTCAGCCTCCCAAAGTGTTGGGATTATAGGTGTGAGCCACCGTGCCCGGCCAAGAAATGACTTTAATTTCTTACTCTACTGGGCTTCAATCAATCTTACCCTTTCACTTATTATCACTTACTACTCTTCCCTCTTTTTTTCGAGACGGAGTCTCGCTCTGTCGCACAGGCCAGAGTGCAGTGGTGTGGTCTCGGCTCACTGCAGCCTCTGCCTCCCGGGTTCAAGCAATTCTCCTGTCTCAGCCTCCTGAGTAGCTGTAACTACAGGCACATGCCACCACACCAGCTAATTTTGGTACTTTTGGTAGAGACCCGGTTTCACCTTACTGGTTAGGCTGGTCTCGAACTCCTGACCTCAAGTGACCCACCCACCTTGGCCTCCCAAAGTGCTGGGATTACAGGTGTGAGGCATCACGCCCAGCCGTACACTTGCCTCTTAAATCTACATCTTCACCCTAGACTGCTCTCCTGAGTTCCAGACTAACAGCTCCCTGACTGCAGACTGTCCCATGTGGGTGTCCTATACATAACCTCAATTCACCATCTCCTTTTTTGCAGCTTCTATCTTTTCTCCAAAATTGATTCTTTCTTCCATAATTATCTCTTTAGTGGGGTCACAATCAGAGCCAAAAGAATGAAGAGTCATCCTTGATCCTGCCTGCTCATCACTTCTTCATGGAATCAGTGATCTAGACCTGCCAATTACATCACTATTCATGAATGCTTTCCCCATCTCCTCACACCATCATTATATTTTACCTGGATGAGGGCAACGTTCTCCCAGGGTGTCTTCTTGCATCCTGTCGGGCCCACCCTGCTATCCATCCTCCTTATTACACACCCAGATGCTCAGTTACTTCCCATGAGTCTCTCTCCTTAAAATTCTCCTCTAGATCCCTATCCTAGTTAACAGCATAATGTCGCAATTCATTCTAACAAAGTCCCTAATGATGTGACCCTATCTGTTTTTTCCCATCACTGTCCTACTATTCATCCCTTCATTCAAACTACAGCTGAGAGAGCTTCATTTCCAGAATGTGCCGGTCTCATTCTCTCTCTAGGATTTTATGCATTCCTTTCCTTTGTCAGAAATGCCTTCACCTCCCTTTGTTCACCTGGTGAACTCATGCTTAGCCTCAATTCTAATTTCTTCCCTTCTAGGCATCCTTCCCTGACATCCACGGGCACAGTTAAGTGCATCTTTTGTGTACTCCTAGTACCTGTATATCAACACCCTTTTCACATTCTCTGTGCAGCCACAACAGAATTTTGTCAGTTGCTCAGATGTGCTAAACTCTGCATTGTTCCTGGGCCTCTCCACACACTATTGCCTCTACTTGAAACTTTCCTTCCCCCATCCTTCTTTCTCTCACTGGTTAACTGCTACCTGTCTTTCAGATCTTAGCTCACACATTACTTCCTTTACAAGAGGTTCTTGATCGTATGCTAAAGTCCCCTTTCTTTAAAAACTCATAGATCTCCATACTTCCCCTATTACAACCCTGTATTGTTACTACTTAGATAACTGTCTGTCTTTCCCAAGAGACTATAAACTCTTTGTGGTTGGAGACTAGCTCTTTTTCCCTCCTGTATCTAACACATTATCACAGTGCCTGGCACCCAATAAATATTCAACAAATATTTCTCAAATAAATAAATGGATTATACTACCACAGCTCTGTAATAATTTGTCTTCTATAACTCTCTATAACAAGGACTGTTCTATTCACAGTTGCATGACTAGCATCCAGTCCAATGTCTGTACCAGTAGGCAGTTAATAAATGTAAATAAATGAATGAGATACAATCAGCAAATCAGAGAAGCTGGATTTTTTTTTTTTTTTTGAGACGGAGTCTCGCTCTGTCGCCCAGGCTGGAGTGCACTGGCCGGATCTCAGCTCACTGCAAGCTCCGCCTCCCGGGTTTTACGCCATTCTCCTGCCTCAGCCTCCCGAGTAGCTGGGACCACAGACGCCGGACACCTCGCCCGGCTAGTTTTTTTTTTTTTTTTGTATTTTTTAGTAGAGACGGGGTTTCACCGTGTTAGCCAGGATGGTCTCGATCTCCTGACCTCGTGATCCACCCGCCTCGGCCTCCCAAAGTACAGGCTTGAGCCACCGCGCCCGGCCTGGATTTTTGTATTGAGTTGGTGTGGGCAGTCCTCAGTTTACCTGCCTAGGAGCTTAGACCCACAGATAATAGAGACATGTTATCATCAATAGATTCATCCATCTTCCATCAGAAATGCAAACAAGAACCGAAATCACCTCATGTTCCCCCTCTTATTCTTCAAACATTATGAGAGTGGATATTAAATTTTTGGCCGGGCACGGTGGCTCATGCTTGTAATCCCAGCACTTTGGGAGGCCGAGGCAGGTGAATCATGAGGTCAGGAGATCGAGACCATCCTGGCTAACACAGTGAAATCCCGTCTCTACTAAAAATACAAAAAAAGTAGCTGGGCATGGTGGCGGGTGCCTGTAATCCCAGCTACTTGGGAGGCAGAGGCAGGCAAATGGCACGAACCCAGGAGGCAGAGCTTGCAGTGAGCCGAGATCGGGCCACTGCACTCTACCCAGGCAACAGTGTGAGATTCCATCTCAATAAATAAATAAATAAATAAATAAAATAAATTGTCAGTCAGTCTCTGTCCAAAAAGGAGTGGGCGGAGAATATCCTTTGAAAGAGTATTAAAGGGGAAGTAAGGAAAGGGAAAATAAGATCTCATATGATGAGCCTAACTATATCATGATCACTCCATGAAGTAGCGTGATTATGCTCATTTTCACAGATTAGGGAAACGTTCAGTTGGTTGGGAAGCCTGATGAAGGCAGATTGGCCCTCATCCTTTTCCCACTGTACCATACTACCTAGACACAAAAGATGCCTTGTTAATTTACTTCTAAATTCTCTTTTGTGTTGTTCTTCCTACACTTAATTTATATTTACCCAAATTAGCTAACTTTATTCAGAGCCTAGTATGAGCAAGGTACTAAATCTGGGTGCTTTAGATATATTAATCTTCAAAAAATTGTATGAACTTAGTTAGTGTTGTCCCCTTATTAGAGATGTTGAAATTGAGTCTTAGAGTGGTTTGGAATAAGGTCCATATACAACAGGATGAGAATTCAAACCTTTGTTTGTGTGATTATGAAGCCCCTGGTCTTTCTACTATATTTTGGTCCAGCTAAATGAGGACAAAACTTCAGATAATCTACCCCAAATGTCTCTGAATCTTGCCCCTGCATTGGAAGGGCAGGAAAGGTTTTGATAAGGGGAAAACACTTCAATCCATCAGCTGACAGCTTTGACCTCTTCAACTTACTGCATAGTAATAAGCCCTTAGCCCTTAGGGCAGGGAAGGGAAGAATGGAATTGAGAAGTTTTGTGCAAATCATTTTGCACAGAATAAATAGGAAAGTGAGTTAAATTGCCAGGTACTAGACAAACGATGATGTAAAGTGCTTAATGACAAATAAATATTAATTAGTGTTGAACAGTAAATGAAAAACACATGGATGATCCTCAGAATGATATAAACAAAAACATTCTGCATTGACAGGCAAAACATTAAAAATATTGCTTGTCAATGCAGAATATGCTTAACAAGCCCTAAATTCTTTAACAAGTTTAATATACAAAAAGAAGTAGCATTTCCCAATGTTAAACTGCTTATTTTCAAAATTAATTTAAAAGCATTTTGGAATTGATGGAATTTTTCAAATTTTTCCATGATTTCCACTTCTAGAGAGGCCATCTAAAGGTTTTTTGTTTTTTGTTTTTTGTTTTTTTTTATTGAGATGAAGTCCCATTCTCTCACCCAGGCTGGAGGGTAGTGGCTCTATCTTGGCTCACTGCAAAAGTCACCTCCAGGGTTCAAGCAATTCTCCTGTGTCAGCCTCCCAAGTCGCTGGGATTACAGGTGTGAGTCACCATGCCCAGCTAATTTTTGTATTTTTAGTAGAGGCAGGGTTTCCTCATGTTGGCCAGGCTAGTCTCAAACTCCTGACCTCGAGTGATCTGCCTGCCTCGACCTCCCAATGTGCTGGAATTACAGGCATGAGCCACCACACCTGGCCTGAAGGTTCACTTTTAACCCAAAACAATTTTCAGCAATGTAAGAACTTCACATGAAAATTGTCATAAAAATGTTTAAGGGTGGCCAGGCGCAGTGGCTCATGCCTGTAATCTCAGCACTTTGGGAGGCCGAAGCAGGTGGATCACCTGAGGTCAGGAGTTCGAGACCAGCCTGGCCAACGTAGTGAAACCCCGTCTCCACTAAATATACAAAAAAAATTAGCCTGGCTGGTGGTGCGCACCTATAATCCCAGCTACTCAAGAAGAAGAAACAAAAATATTTTGGTGTATCTGCATGTTGTGATCATGTAATTGGCAATTATAAAATTCCAGCAAACAAGTACCATTACAATAATATGAAAATTACAATAATATGAAAATAAATAAAATGAAAATCACAATAATATGAAAATAATATGAAAATTACAATCATCAATATCATGCCAAGAACTACACTGTTCAGGTATTTTCCCATAATTTGTAATAAAGGAATTTACTTTTCCTAGGATAATTAAGAAAACAGGCCGGGCGCGGTGGCTCAAGCCTGTAATCCCAGCACTTTGGGAAGCCAAGGTGGGAGGTAAGCTTGAGCCCAGTAGTTTGAGGCTACAGTGAGCTATGATGGGACCACTGCACTCCAGCCCGCGTGACAGAGCAAGATCTCATCTCTAAAAAAGAAAAGAAAAGAATGAATAGAATATTCATGTAATATTCTAAAAAGACTGTCTTTGGTTTTGTAAAATATTAACACATACCTAACAGTGGTCCTTTAAAAACAATTTTTCCAAACCTGACTAGTTGGTCTAATAAGAAAAAGTACAATTAAAGGAATAGCAAGGTAAAATCTTTGAAATTGGGACTGTCCCAGAAAATCTTGGATGTGTGGTGACCATGACAATCATTTCGCATTTTTCACTTCTCACTTTCCTTTAGTGCAATTCCTAAATGCTGGCGATGCAGTGTTCTGAATTTAAAATGATCATAGTAAGTCATCAAAATCTGCTCTGTGTCCAAAAAAGAATTAAGTCATGCAGAAAATGCCTTATGGTGTCTTTTGAGTGCTCATGCATCAGTAGACTCCATTGCCCTGAGAAATTTCTTGGAGAGAAGGAAGGAATGGATTCATATTTGCTTCTTAGGAGATCCACAATGTGCATCTTCTACTTTTGCATTCATTTCCAGTTGCTCAATCAATGATCCTGCTTCATTCACAAGAATCTGAGAGTTAGAAAATCAGAAAAGATGAATCTATAAGTTGTTTGCTGCCACTTACTGGATAACCACTCTTCTTGCCTGAACAAATGGAGAAGAATTTCACTGCTTCGTGGCAGTCATGTACATGAACTTTCACATTTTTACAAATATTAGAAAAATACTAGAGACAAAGTTAACATCAAAATTACTTCCCAAATCTGTTACATTTTCTCAGTAAAACATAAACTCCCTTCTGCTATTTATTTTATTTTTATTTTATGCCCAGGAAAAGGAAAGGATAGTCTATATCCAGAACAAGAACATCTAAAACAGAAAACGGGGATAAGGGGCAGAATATCAAAAGGAGTGAGGAAGGGACTGAGAAGAACATTACATAGTAACTCACAGAATGTTTCAATAGCATAAAGCTTCAAAATGGGAAGCTTTCCTTAGAATAAATGGCATCTGTTGCCTCCACAAATGTTTGTACAGTTTATTTGCTTTGGTGCAGAATATTCTGTTTGGGGACATTGTAGGAACCGCTAGTGCCTGTCATCTTCCCCCAATCATTTAGTACTACAAACCCAATAGAAAGAAGCCTCTGAACACTTCGCAGTTAAACAGTTGTCTAATCTTTTTAATACTGCATTTTTTGCCCTGTATTGTTTCTCAGCTGTTACGAAGTTTGCATATGCAGCAACGGCAGCTCACCCGAATATCCCCTTACTTAGGGGTGATTTGGTGATTTAGCCTTATGTGGAAGTCTGTGTAAATGTAGTTACAATGCTTATAGTTCTAATCTCAAGTAAAGTTTTATAAAAAAAAAAAGTATCAGTACTATCACATTGGGGATTAAGTTTAAAAAATTATCAGAAAAATATAATTGAATTAAATCAGTCCTCACCGGACATAATTTTATATATCTGAGCTGAAATCAACTTTAAAAGCAATTAATAATCATTAGATAATGAGGTAGGCTTGTAGTTTTTCATGTAAAATACAGGATGATGTTTTACAAGGTGAAAGGTGGAGATTTGAGTAATAACTCCATCTCCTCCCATGTGGCATGGCAATTAAACTCAAGTTTCAAAAATAAATAAATAAGGCCAGGCACAGTGGCTCACGCCTGTAATTCCAGCACTTTGGGAGGCCGAGGCGGGCAGGTAACCTGAGGTCAGGAGTTTGAGACCAGCCTGGCCAACATGGTGAAACCCCATCTCTACTAAAAATACAAAAATCAGCTGGGTGTGGTGGCAGAGGTTGCCGTGAGCCGAGATTGCGCCATTACACTCCAGCCTGGGCAACAAGAGCAAAACTCCATCTCAAAAAGTAAAATAAAATACATTTAAAAATATTATTAGTTTATATTATTTTTCAGTATGCATAGAAAAAGTATCTGTATCTGCAGGCTGAATCTATCTTGGAGGATTCCAACTCTCAAATGGCCATCTTCCCACATACAATCAGCAAACATAATATATCCTAAGCACACTTTGCACCTGGCCTCAAGTGTGCTCATTGTCCTGTGTCCTTAGGGCAGCAAATGCAACATCATCCATCCAATCAGTTGGCCAAGCCAGAAACCTGGGTTATCATCCAGATTTCTCCTTTTTCCTCTCTCCTTACATAAAATCACGAAATCTGCTGATGAAATGTCCTAAATATCTCTCAAATCCATCCACCTCTCTCTCTCTTGCCAACACCCCACCATCCTTCACACCACTGCCATTCACAGCTGATGCTACTGCAACAGCCTCCTGATGGGGCTCTTCTCTCATAGCTCCCCAAATTCTTTGCACTTGAAACTGTTCTGCCACAGAGACAGTGCATGTATAATTTCCTTCCCCCTTTTTTCCTTTGCTTAAAACATTTCACTAGCTGTGCATTTCTCTTGGGGTCCAGCCCCTTCTCTTCAACATGGATGGCCTTTGCGCATCCTGCTTACTTCTCTAGTAGGGGAGACAGAAGGAAAAACAAGTCAACAAATACAGTCATTTACAAGTTGCTCTAAATGGTCTGAAGGAAATAAGCAGGGAACTGAGACAGAGAGAAGCTGTGGTTGGAGGCTGTGACCACTGGGGCTCCTTTAGGTAAAGGGAAAATGGGTGAAAAACCATTCTAAAGGCCCTAACTGGGGCACAATCAAGAACCTGAGAAAAGTCTGTGTGGCTGGGGGGGAGATGAACAGAGAGGAAAAGTGGCACCAGCTGAGGTTTGGAGTCCTAGCCCTTGGGATGGAATTTGGATTCTATCCTAAAAGAAATGGGACTCCACTGTCATTTAAGCCAATATCCCTGGCTGCTCTGGGTTTGAGCGGAATGGGGGAACTGAGAACAGAAGCAAGGAAACCAGTTAGGAGGAGACTGCAGGGGTCTAACCACAAGAGGCGGCACAGACAAGAGTAGCGGCAGTGAAGGGAATGTTGCTGAAATGATCTGGGTGCATTTTAGGTGTGGAACTGGTGTGACTCCTTGATGATTCGAGCGTGGGTGTTCTGGAAAGGGAGAAATAAAGGCTGACTTTCAGTTTCTGGCCGAAAATCCCAAACAGGCTATTTCTTGAGAAGGAAAACCTGGAAGAAGGGTAGGCTTAAAACCAAAAGACCCTTTTTGGACATGTTAATATTGAGATGCTTGTGAGACATGCGAGTGACATCTCCAGGAAGGCAATCGGTTTGGGGTTTGGAATTAAAGGATAAGCCTGGGTCAGAAATTAAGAGTGGGGGCCGGGCACAATGACTCACCCCTATAATCCCAGCACTTTGGGAGGCCGAGGTGGGAGGATTGCTTGAGCCCAGGAGTTCGAGACCAGCTTGGGCAACATAGTGAGACCCTGTCTCTACAAAAAATACAAAAATTAGCCGGGCATGGCGGTGCATGCCTGTAGTCCCAGCTACTTGGAAGGCTGAGGTGGGAGGATCACTTGAACCCAGCTGTCCAGGCTGCAGTGAGCCAAGATCATACCACAGCACTCCAGAATGGGCAACGGGAATGAGACCCTGTCTCAAAAGAAAAAAAAAAAAAAAAGACATTAAGAGTGGGAATTTGTCTACACAAGGATGGTGCATGTAAGCACCTCCGGGAAGCTTCCTCTAACCCCAGTCTGGTTTAGAATTCCCTGCGTTTAGCACTGCACCCTGCACTTCCTCCATCACTGTGCCAAGACCGTCCAGTAGCTAGTCTGTGTCCTCCACGGAACCGATGGTCTCTGTTCACCGCTGTACACTTAATCTGACCCCGTGAGTGCTGTCCACCTAAAAAGAAAGTGGGCACCCAAAGATAAACTTCATCCAATTCGCGTTGTGTTCTGTGCACTCGTCTTGGGGTGCACAAGCCCAAGAAGTACCTTGATTAGATACTCTCCAGCAAGTGCCCAGAGTAGGTCCTTTATAGGCTGTCTCTGTGGTGTCGAGGCTACATGCCACCCATGAGTAGGAGTTTGTGAGGGACTCAGGCTGGAAGGGCAGGCAGGGGTCCTGACTCCAAAGGAGGTCAGCCCATGGGGTGGAATGGCAAACACATATTTTACAAAATTAAACTTTTTTCTACTTTATAAAATGAGAAATTGGAAACTGAAACTCTTTTGTTTCTCACAACTTTCCTGATGTCACCTATCTTTGGAGAAGAGAGTTGAGTTCTTTTGTTTTCTTTTTTTCTGAGATGGGGTCTCACTATCACCCAGGTTGGAGTTCAATGGTGAGATCTCAGCTCACTGCAACTTCTGCCTCACAGGCTCAGGCGATCCTCCCACTTCAGCCTCCTGAGTAGCTGGGGCCACAGGTGCACACCATCATGCCTGGTTAATTTTTGTATTTTCTGTAGAGGTGGGGTTTTGCCATGTTGCCCAGGCTGGTCTTGAACTCCTGAGCTCAAGTGAT
>NW_012114710.1:16840110-16843884 GCF_000951035.1 Colobus angolensis palliatus | reverse complement strand
GGCCTGAGAATCCAGTGAGTAAAATTCTAGTGTTGGCTCTGTCAACAAGCTGTGCGGTCTTAGGCAGGTCAAGCTCTGGGCTCCCCTTTCTGTAAAATGAAAGGCATGAACTCAGGTTTCTTATAGTTTTGAAATTTCTGTCATTCTAGTACAACAGTCCCCCTTGTCTATGGGGGATATGTCCTGAGACACCCAGTGGATGCCTGAGACAATGAATAGAAATGAATCCTATATATACTATGTTTTTTCCTATATTTATATTCCTATGATAAATTTTAATTTATAAATTAAGCACAGTATGAGATTAACAACTAAAACTAATAATAAAATAGAACAATTACAACAATATGCAAGCCTCACTACTCCTGCACATTCGGGCCATTATAAAATAAAATAAGGGTTACTTGAACACAAGCACTGTGATACTGTGACGGTCCATCTGATAACCTGGGGGGCTACTAAGTGGCTCACAGGCAGGGAGTGTAGACAGCGTGAATACGCTAGACAAGCAGAGGGTTCACGTTCCAGGTGGGATGAAGCACGACAGCATGAGATCTTATCACAGTACTCACAATGGTGTGCAATTGAAAACTTACCAATTGCTCATTTCTGGGATTTTCCATTTAATATTTTTGGGCAGCAACTGATTGCTGAAAGCAGTACCTCAGATAAGGGGGAATGACTGCGATTCATTACAAGACTTCCTGTTGTTACCACACAGTATAGCGTAGTCAATATTTGCAGAGTTTTGTGTTTTTGCTTGTTTGTTTGTTTGTTTTTTGAGATGGAGTCTCTCGCTCTTTTCACCCAGGCTGGAGTGCAATGGCACGATCTTGGCTCACTGCAACCTCTGCCTCCTGGACTCAAGCAATTCTCCTGCCTCAGCCTCTGCACTCCAGCCTGGACGACAGAGCAACTGGGATTACAGGCGCCCACCACCGCGCCTGGCTAATTTTTGTATTTTAGTAGGGATGGAGTTTCACTATGTTGGCCAGGTTGGTCTCGAACTCCTGACCTGAGGTGATCCACCCACCCTGGCCTCCCAAAGTGCTGGGATTACAAGCGTGAGCCACCACACCACATTTGTTTGTTTTAATTTTGCCTTGCTACTCTCCTCACCTGTCCATTTAGGATGCTTTTCTTTTCGTTTTAGAAGAAACTGTTTTTCTTACACAGTGTATTGGTAATCTATAGCTGCATGACATATTACATTAAAATTCAGCAGTTTAAAATAATAAACATAACCTGGTGCAGTGGCTCCTGCCTGTAATCCCAACACTTTAGGAGGCTGAGGCAGGAAGATCACTTGAGGTTCGGAGTTCAAGACCAGCCTGGGTGACAGAGCAAGACCCTGTCCCTAAAAAATAAATAAATAAAATGAAAAACAACAAATATGAATTATCTCACATGGTTTCTGAGAGCGAAGAATCCTGGAGGAGCTTAACTAGCTTTCTCTGGCTCAGGACATGTGAAGTTATTGGCTGAGGCTACAGTATTGGGAAAACTTGCCTGGGGCTGGAACTTTCCCTTCTAAGCACAGGCTGCTGGCAGAAGGCTTTAGCCTCTTACCACGTGGGTCTCTCAATAGGGCTGCTCATGACACAGTTTCCCCCAGATAGAAAGAGAGAGAGAGAACAATGAGGCATGCCACAGTCTTGTAAAAACCTGATCACAGGAGTGACAATCCACCACTTCTGTCAAATTCTATTGTCTATGAATAACTCCCTAAATACAGCCCACACTCAAGGGGAGAAGAATTAGCTCCACATCTTGAAGAGAGGAGTTTCGAGGAATTTGTGGATCTGTCTTTAAAATCATCATAGTTGACTAAATAGATGGGGAAGGGGTATAGTTTATAAAAACAAACTCTTCATGAAGTCAAATATGACATTTCATTCTCTTAGAAAAAAAAGTTTTGTTTTGTTTTGATGCCAGGCATGGTGGCTCACGCCTGTAATCCCAGCACTTTGGGAGGCCAAGGTGGGTGAATCACTTGAGGTCAGGAGTTTGAGACCACCCTGGCCAACATGGTGAAACCCCCATCTCTACTAAAAATACAAATATTAGCTGGGTGTGGTGGCACACACCTGTAATTGCAGCTACTTGGGAGGCTGAGGCAGGAGACTCGCTTGAGCCCAGGAAGCAGAGGTGAGCCGAGATCACACCACTGCACTCCAGCCTGTGTGACAGGGTGACAGGGTGAGACTCCATCTCAAAAAAAAAAAAACAAAACAAAACAACAACAACAATGAAAAAAAAAATAACACCATGGCACAATCATGGCTCACTGCAGCTTTGACCCACCAGGCTCAGGTGATTTTCGCACCTCAGCCTCCCGAGTAGCTGGGATTACAGGCACACACCACCATGCCCAGCTGTATTTTGTATCTTTAGAAGAGATGGGGTTTCACTATGTTACTCAGGCTGGTCTCAAACTCCTGGACTGAAGCAATCCAACCACCTTGGCCTCCCAAAGTGCTGGGATTACATGCGTGGGTCTCCGCACCCAGCTGTTCTTAGAAAAATTTTAATATGATTTGTTATGAACCACACTCATACTCTTCTCAAATTTGACTACGGAGTTATCTTTATTTTGAGACCAAACTTGGAATTACCAAAAACTTTATGACGAACAGAATTGTTCTTACTTCCAAATCAACATACATGTAAGCGCATTCATTATTGCTTAATTTAGTTATCAGTTTAAATTGATAGTCATAATACACAATCTTTCTGCCTCTAGACTTCTAGGAGAGTGAGAGAAAAAAAAAAACTACCAAAAAAGAATACTTGCCAATCTAACAATGAATAATTTGGGGTTTTAATTGCTAATTTAGGCCGGGCGCGGTGGCTCATGCCTGTAATCCTAACACTTATGGGAGGCCAAGGCAGGCGGATCACCTGAGGTAGGGAGTTCAAGACCAGCCTGACCAACATGGAGAAACCCTGTCTCTACTAAAATTACAAAAGTATCCAGGTGTGGTGGCGCATGCCTGTAATCCCGGCTACTCGGAAGGCCAAGGCAGGAGAACCACTTGATCTCTGGATGCCGAGGTTGTGGTGAGCTAAGATCGCACCATTGCACTCTGGCCTGGACAAGAAGAGCGAAACTCCATCTCAGAAAAAAAAAAAAAAAAACTGCTAATTTACTTTTGTTAATATATACTAGGCAGTAAAATGGCTAATTGCTACTCTTATCAATATCGGTTCTTTCAGGAAGGTTTGCTGAAAGGTGGAAATACTATTAGCCATGAGGCTTTTGTTTGCTCTGGGATTAGTAAGGTAAAGAGAACCAAAGGCAGGTTGTAGAATCTGTGTAATATTATATATTATCCTAATACATCATTAGATGAAGGCTCTGCTAAATCTTTTTAAAAGATGCCAAAGTCTCTTGTTTAACTTTGCTTTTAAACACTACTTTACAATGTCATAAATAAATAAATTATATATATATATTTTTTGAGACGGAGTCTCACTCATTCTCCCAGGCTGGAGTGCAGTGGCGCAATCTCAGCTCACTGCAACCTCCGCCTTCCGGGTTCAAGTGATTCTCCTGCCTCAGCCTCCCAAGTAGCTGGGATTATATGCAAGTGCCACCATGCCCGGCTAATTTTTATATTTTTAGTAGAGAGAAGGGTTCACCATGTTGGTCAGACTGATCTCGAACTCCTGACCTCGTGATCTGTGCCCAGCCAATTTATTATATTTTTTATCAAGGCAACAATAGAGGTACAAGATCTTCATAAAATGCTATAAATCTCAGATGCTGCTAAC
>NW_012114710.1:16838867-16839185 GCF_000951035.1 Colobus angolensis palliatus | reverse complement strand
GCAATCATAACTCATTGCAGCCTTGAACTCCTAGACTCAAGCAATCTTCCTGCCTCAGCCTCCCAAGGCATGCACCATCATGCCTGGCTAACAGACCAAGCTCTGCCCCTGGATTGGCATGTACTGGTCCAACCTCAATCCTAGCTAATTTTAAATTGTTTTGTAGAAATGGAGTCTTTTCATGTTGCCCAGGCTGGTCTTGAACACCTGGGCTCAAGTGGTCCTCCTGCCTTAGACTCCCAAATTGCTTGGGTTATAGGTGTGAGCTACTGTGCCTAGCCTCATTATTGTTTTATTTATTTATTTATTTATTTATTT
>NW_012114710.1:16835699-16837909 GCF_000951035.1 Colobus angolensis palliatus | reverse complement strand
ATCTGGCTAATTTTGTATTTTTAGTAGAGATGGGGTTTCTCTATGTTGATCAGGCTGATCTTGAACTCCTGACCTCAGATGATCCTCCTGCCTTGGCCTCCCAAAGTGATGGCATTACAGGCATGAGTCCCTGCACCTGGCCAGGTCACCAGTTTTTCAATAGTTATCTTTTGAGAATCCCATTCCCAGCTAAGAGTTTGGTCAGACAGACCCAAGTCGGCCCCTGGACTGGCATGTACTGCTCCATTGAGTGACAGTGTCCTTGGGTATAAAAGTGAGGCGCTAACAGGACACGACCCGAGGCTTGTTGTGTGGATTAAGTGGGAGCATGTGAAGTGTTTAGGCCATCACCTGACATATATTAAACATTTAGTAAATGTTAGCCACGTATGTAATTGAAACATAGAATCCTACTTTTATACTTTTATCAACACAAAGCAAGAAGGAACTGCCACCTCCCTAATCCTGATCAGCAGAGTATTTTCAATGAAGCTTAAATCCCTATTAGCTTTCTCAGCACCCTCATCATACATGGCTGACTCATACTGAGATAATCAGAACTCCTAGGGCTGTTTTACATATGCTTCTAGTTACCACATATTCTCATCTGTACTTGCGCAGTTTGTTTGTGAGTTTGTTTTGCTGTTGTTATTGTTATGGTGAGGTTTTTTTTTTCTTTTTTTGGAGACAGGGTCTTGTTGTATTGCCCAGGCCGGTCTTGAACTCCTGGGCTCAAGTGATCCTCCTGCCTTAGCCTCCCAAAGTGCTCGGATCACAGGTGTGAGCCACCATGCACAACTGTGGTGGGTTTTTATTATTTATCCTTATTCGATTCTTTTTTTTTTCTTTCTTTCTTTTATTTTTTTTTTTTTTTTGAGATGGAGTCTTGTTTTGTTGCCCAGGCTATAGTGCAGAGGCTATTAACAGGCATAATCATAACACACTACATCCTTGAACTCCTGGGCTGGAGTGATCCTCCCGCTTCAGCCTCCTGAGTAGCTAGGACTATAGGTGCACACCACCTTGCCTGGATTATCCTTGTTTTATTCTAACATATTAAATGCAGCCTACAGAGAAAATTTTGGATTCTATGTGTTCATTATCCTTCTCAGGTGCGTGGAACTATTGAAAAGTCCAATTGCTGCTTGCATCCCTGCCTCTTAGCCTTTGCAAGACATAGCATATTCTTTGCCAAAAAGAACAGCCTCCTTCCTCACAGTTCCATGTGCGGCTGGCCTGGGAGCAGCTGCACGTTCCTATTGAGCTGTAGGCTTGCCATGCTGCTCCAGGATTCAGTGAATACTCAGGTATTCCTCTTTCTTGTGAATGTCAAACAGCAGCTGACCTGTATCCTGTGGTGGGGCACCCTTCACAAGTGGTTTGCCCAGTAAAACTGTGAGTTATGTTAATGCCAGTGAATTATCATGCTCCAGGTTACAATACCAGCTACCAGGTTCTGTACACTAGGCTCACGGGAGAAGGTGATGGAATTGCTCAAGAGGATACACAGGACATTTACCCTCACCCCACACAGACCCCAGCATTACACTCCATTACACTCAGACTTTCAAAACACATGCTCACTCTCTCTTTGTCGGAAAGACAAAAATGCTTAGAGGTTTAAATTTCTGTCTAGGCCAGGCAAGGTGACTCGCACCTGTAATCCCAGCCCTTTGGGAGGCTGAGGCAAGTGGATTACCTGAGGTCAGGAGTTCAAGACCAGCCTGGTCAACATGGTGAAACCCCATCTCTAATAAAAATACAAAAATTAGCTGGACATGGTAGTGGACACCTGTGATCCCAGCTACTCAGGAGGCTAAGGCAGGAGAATCACTTGAACTCTGGAGGCAGAGGTTGCAGTGAGCCAAGATCACACCATTATACTCCAGCACAGGCAACAAGAGTGAAACTCTGTCTCAAAAAAAAAAAAAAAAATTCTATCTAAATGTGTTATCTTGGACAAACGAATGAACTTTTCCGGCAAGAGTAAAATGAAGGAGTTGCACTGAGGTTACCTCCAGTTGCCCAAGAAGCAGAATTCTGTAGTTTATTCCAGTTCTCCATTTCCACTGAAAAGTAGTCTTGTGTCAGGATCTCATAGTTCATAGTTTAGGTATGTTCCACAGTCCACAGCACTGGA
The DNA here is from genome assembly GCF_000951035.1 of Colobus angolensis palliatus. Lineage (NCBI taxonomy): Eukaryota > Metazoa > Chordata > Mammalia > Primates > Cercopithecidae > Colobus > Colobus angolensis. Next base: position 16,835,769 of record NW_012114710.1, on the reverse strand, counting down.
TCAAGGATGCAAGGGGTCTCCTGATGATCATGATTTCCAACATGAGCCTGCAGCGAAAATTATCTTGGGC
>NW_012114710.1:16832449-16835319 GCF_000951035.1 Colobus angolensis palliatus | reverse complement strand
CTGGCCAGTGGGAAAATGATTTCTAAAATGATATGCAATCTAAATTCCAGATGTAGATATATTTTTATTGGAATTCCTGACCCATAGGTACCTTATATTAAACATCTTTCACACAAAGTGGCTCCTCTTCCTGAATTTTCTTTATAGGTGGGCAATACCACCCAAGAATCAAGAGAGCCAAACCAAATGTCTTCCCTGTCTTCTCCTGGGCTCCAGCCCCCTTGTCCATCCTGTTGACCATTTGGTCAACAAATGCTATTGATACAAGTTACCTTGTATCAGTCAAAACTGCCCCCTCCTTAGCCGGGAGTGGTGGCGGGCACCTGTAATCCCAGCTATTCAGACGGCTGAGGCAGGAGAATCGCTTGAACCCAAGAGGCAGAGGTTGCAGTGAGCCGAGATCGCACCATTGCACTCCAGCCTGGATGACAGAGTGAGACTCCGTCTCAAAAAGCAAAAAAACAAAACTGCCCCCCGCTACTGCCTGGATCCAGGCCTTTCTCTTATAACTGCCTCTGCTTTCTCTCTCAGTTCTCCTGTCCATGGTCTGCAGTGAGGCCAGTGCAATCATTCCAGAATACGATCTGGTCACAAAGCTTCCCTGACCCTTCAGAGCTCCCTCTGTCGTGTGACACTCAAGGCCCACAGAATCCAGAGCCTACTGCCTTGCAGCCGCAGGTCCTGCTCTTCTTCCACGGGGTACCCAGGGCTTCAGTCCCATTCCTTCATGCTTCTGCCTGGCTGACTTCACTGTATCCTTTGAGACTCAGCCAAAGTGTTGCCTCCCTTTAAGAAAGGAACCATCAGGGGTCCTTCCCACGATGTTTTACCACAGTGGATTTAGGTGCCTGTTCGCCCACATGCCCCCTTACTGGACTGTAAGGTTCTCAAGTAGAGGAACGGTATCTTTGATGCCAGGGAAGTCAGAGGAATTCTGTGACAGCAGACTACATAAGCACAAGTTTGCTGCCTATACTTTTTTTCTATAGCACAATTTTATTGAAATCTCCTTTCTGGTTTAAATTATGGAGAGAAAACAAATAAACTAAAGATGGTCTGGATAGGAAAAGTTTACCTAAAAAGAATTTTGTCCAAAGCAGTGATCCCAAATAAAACTTTTATCTTCTTGAAATTCCTAAGAAAATACTGTATGCAGGGAGAAAGTTTTCTTAAAATGTCCTCATTAGTTAGTTTTCTCAGCAAATATTTACTGAGGGCATACTGTCTGCTAAGCCCTGAAATAAGCATTGGGTGATGGCATGAAAGGATGAGGCCGCAGAATTTAGAATCTGGTGAGGAATTAAATACTAAACAGTAAAAAACAAAAAGGCTGGAATATGAATCAGCAGTTAATTGGTAATGGCTGGGTGCTGATGTAGAAAGTAACAGTAGAGCCTATGTAGATGGGGTAGTCTGAGCTGGTGTATCAGTCTGTTCTCACATTGCTATAAAGACATACATACCTGAGGCTGGGCGTGGTGACTCACGCCTGTAATCCCAGCACTTTGGGAGGCTGAGGTGGGTGGATCACCTGAGGTACGGAGTTCAAGACCAGCCTGAACAACATGGAGAAACCCCCATCTCTACTAAAAATACAAAATTAGCTAGGCATGGTGGTGCATGACTGTAATCCCAGCCACTCAGGAGGCTGGGGCGGGAGAATCACTTGAACCGGGGAGGCGGAGGTTGTGGTGAGCCGAGATTGCACCACTGCACTCCAGCCTGGGCAACAAGAGCAAAACTCCATCTCAAAAGAAAAGAAAAGAAAAAAGAAAAGAAGAGAAAAGAAAAAAGAAAATGAACAAAAGCCAGATGTGGTGGCTCACACCTGTAATCCCAGCACTTTGGGAGGCTGAGGTAGGCGGATCACCTAAGGTCAGGAATTCGAGACCAGCCTACCAACATGGTGAAACCCCGTCGTTACTAAAAACACAAAAAATTAGCCCGGGTGAGGTGGCGGGCACCTGTAATCCCAGCTACTGGGGAGGCCGGGGCAAGAGAATTGCTTGAATCAGGGAAGCAGAGGTTTTGGTGAGCTGAGATCACGCCATTGCACTCCAGCCTGGGCAACAAGAGCGAAACTCCATCTCAGGAAAAACAAACAAACAAACAAACAAACAAAACAGAAAATGAACAAAAGACATGAAAAGACATTGTGCTGAAGAGGGTATACAGATGACAAATAAACACACATGAAAAGATGTTCAAAATCATTAACCATCAGGGAAATGCAATTTAAACCAGAGTGAGATGCAATTTAAACCAGAGTGAGATATCACTACACATCTATTAGGATATGTAAAGTAAAAAATAATGACAATGCCAAGTGCTGTCAAGAAGGATGCAGAGAAACTGGATCACTCATACACTGATGAGTATTTAACATGGTATATAGTATGGAATACTACTTAACCATGAAAGGAATAACTATTGATAGTTCATACAAAACCTTGAATGAATCTGGGGGGTGGAGAGCCAATTCCCAAAGGTTACATACTGTATGATTCCATATATATATATATAGAGAGAGAGAGAGAGATGGGAGTCTTGCTCCCAGGCTGGAGTGCAGTAGCTCGATCTTGGCTCACTTCAACCTTCACCACCTGGGTTCAAGTAATTCTCCTGCCTCAGCCTTCCAAGTAGCTGGGATTAGAGGAGCCTGCCACCATGCCTGAGTAGCTGGGATTAGAGGAGCCTGCCACCACGCCCGGCTGATTTTTATGTTTTTAGTAGAGATGGGGTTTCGCCATGTTGACCAGGTTGGTCTTGAACTCCTAACCTCAGATGATCCGCCTGCCTCAGCCTCCCAAAGTGCTGGGATTACGGCATGAGCCACCACGCCCAGCTATATAATCTTGAAATGAAAAAAA
>NW_012114710.1:16810167-16831784 GCF_000951035.1 Colobus angolensis palliatus | reverse complement strand
CTGAGCTCAGGCAATCTGCCCATCTTGGCCTCCCAAAGTGCTGGGATTACAGGCGTGAGCCACTGCACCCGGCCAGTTTTTGTATTTTTAGTAGAGACGGGATTTCACCATGTTGGCCACGCTGGTCTTGAACTCCTGACCTTATGTGATCCACCCACCTTGGCCTCCCAAAGTGTTGGGATTACAGGCGTGAGTCACTGTGCCCAACCCATATATATATATTTTTAATTATATAAAACAAAAATCTGTAGAGACAGGATCTTGCTATGTTGCCCAGGGTGGTCTCAAACTCCTAGGCTCAAGTGATCCTCGCTTCTTGGCCGGACAAAGCAATGGGATTACAGGACTGACCACCACACCCACCCCAAGGTTGATATCCTGATTGTGATGATATACCACAATTTCACAAGAGGTTATTATTGGGCGAAACTGGGTAAAATTGTGAATAGGCTCTTTATTATTTCTTACAACTGCATGTAAATCTGTATCTCAAATTTTCAAATTTTAAATTAAAAAAACTGGTAAAAAGGGATTTGAGGAAATGGTATTAACAAGTATGCTAAAAAATACATAAAAGAAACACAAGAAAAATGAATAAAAAGAAAAAAGAAGAAAAAAATCTCTGAAGAGAATGGGAGTTGAGCGTGGGGGAAGTTAGACTGAAACCCGGGATACCAGCGAAGAGGCGGCTGCCATGGAGATACCAAATGATGACTGAGACCATGGGGGCTGAGGGGAGAATCACGATGGAGAGGAAGAGAAATGGCGTTGATTCGAGCTCTAGAGTCTAGACCTTCGACACTTGAAAAGAATTTTCCCAGAGAGCTTCCCAAAAGCCCAAATTTGCAAGAACCATGATAACATATAATAAAAATATCAGTATCAATGCCATATAATGAAACATTCATCAACATTCCTCTTCCTTTAGTCACAGTGATACAAAAACAAGAACAAGCCGGGCGCGGTGGCTCACACCTGTAATCCCTGCATTTTGGGAGGCCTAGAAGGGCAGATCACGAGGTCAGGAGATCGAGATCATCCTGGCTAACAGATGATCACGAGGTCAGGAGATCGAGATCATCCTGGCTAACAGATGAAACCCCGTCTCTACTAAAAATACAAAAAAAAAGAAAAAAAAATTAGCAGGGCATGGTGGCGGGCACCCGTAGTCCCAGCTCAGAGTCCCATTCTCGGGAGGCTGAGGCAGGAGAATGGCGTGAACCCAGGAGGCAGGGCTTGCAGTGAGCCAAGATTGCGCCACTGCACTCCAGCCGAGGTGACAGAGCGAGACTCTGTCTCAAAAAAACACAAAAAACAAAAACCAAAAACCAAAACAAAACAAAAAAAACCCGCAAGAACAAAGTCAAAGTACGAGTGGATTCTGGGCTCGAGAGTCTTGTGGAGTCTCACCTTCACTGCCCTTCCTCTCTCTTCCTACTTCTTGTAAATGGAATCTGGTTCTTGTAAATGGAATCTGGCGGCAGATTCCATTCCAGGTCAAGGCAATGGCCTGGACCCTGCCCTTCACTGTTACCTTGAATGACAAGGGGGATAAAGAAGACGGTTGGGCGGGTTTGCTTCCCACTTCCCCAGGAACCCTGGAAATGCACCATCGCATGCATGCCACACCCTCTTCACATCCATGCTTCTCCTTTCCACCCATGCCTGAGATTAAATCTCATTCCTTCCGCATGATGCACTTTCTACACAGACCTTGGAGGCACTCTTGGTAGAGATGTTAAATCTCTCAGTATCAAGGGCCTCCTCGACTGTTGTTTCCATGTGATTGGGACAGTGTTTTCCTCTGGGTGAGATCAAATGACTTCTCCCTAGAAAGGCCTTCAGAATCACAATGATTTAAGAACTAAACAAAGTCCTACCCTAAAAGATAGGAGACAATTCAAAGAAAGTAAAGAATAATTCTAACACAAATGTGAAAAATAGATAAATGATAACATACAGAAGATACAACATCTACCTACATTTATTATATTAAAATCACTAAGGATGGGCTAGGCTTGGTGGCTCATGCCTGTAAGCCCAGCATTTTAGTAGGCTAAGGCGGACTGATTGCTTGAGTCCAGGAGTTCAAGACCAGCCTGGGCAACATGGTGAAACCTTGTCTCTACCAAAAAAATACAAAAATTAGCTGGGTGTGGCGGCACATGACTGTGGTCCCAGCTACTTGGGAGGCTGAGGTGGGAGGATCTCTTGAGCCCAGAGAAAGAGGTTCCAGTGAGCCATAACCACACCACTACACTCCAGCCTGGACAACAGAGCGAGACCCTGTCTCAAAAAAAGAAAGAAAGAAAGGCGCTAAGAATGAAGAGAACCAAGCTGTGTAGCTGTAAAATATTATAGATTGTGACTGTTTTCATGTCACCGGTTCACAGGGACTTGAATTTCCAGGGAAGTACTAGACATCTGGCCCTTTGTAACTGACATTGTGGCTTTCCTTTACCAGGCCAGAGGAGGGAGACGAGGAGGTCCAGAAGTGTCCTGGTGAAATGCAAAGGATGGTTCAACTACTGGAGGGTCCAAGTGGCCCCTTCCCAATTACCTCTCCCACATTCCCAAGTGATCAGGCACAGAAGACACCAGCTACAAGATAACCACGTCCTTATGAAATCAGGAGGCAAGTTTCACAGGTGCCCCCAAATCAACCTCCAACAGCTGACAGCTAACTTATAGTTTTGGGAGATTTGCAACTAAAATGAAAGTTCAGAAATGAGTCAAGTATCCAGATTCAGAGTGGGATGGAATATCACATTTGGGATGGTGTGGGAGGTGATGGAACTACCAGGAATGAGAATCCTGGGGGAGAATGACTAGAACTAAAAATGAAAATAAAAATAAAACACAAAATCATACTGGTCACCTGAAAATGCAAGATAAAGCTCTGGAGAAAAAAAAAAAGAGACCCATCTATTTGTTTCATAACTCACCATTTTGTCTACTTCTTTATCTCTTGAAAAATGTACTTTTTTTTTTTTTTGTGGCAGAGTCTCGCTCTGTGGCCCGGACTGGAGTGCAGTGGCTGGATCTCAGCTCACTGCAAGCTCCGCCTCCTGGGTTTACGCCATTCTCCTGCCTCAGCCTCCCGAGTAGCTGGGACTACAGGCGCCTGCCACCTCGCCCGGCTAGTTTTTTTTTTTTTTGTATTTTTAGTAGAGACGGGGTTTCACCGTGTTAGCCAGGATGGTCTCGATCTCCTGACCTCGTGATCCGCCCGTCTCGGCCTCCCAAAATGCTGGGATTACAGGCTTGAGCCACCGCGCCCAGCCGAAAAATGTACTTTTAAAAAGATTTACTTTGTAGCATATATGTGGATGAAACCTTTTTACCATTTAGGTACCTTACTGAGGGCTGCCGCCTCTTCCTCCTGTTCTTCCCCTCCCTGCCTCCTCCTCCTCACTTTCCTCTTCTTCTTTGGTCTCTTTGTCCACATAAACAAAATCATTTAGCCCTCCGTATCCTCAGGTTCCACCAATTGCAGATGGAGAATATAGTATTTGGCTGGGAGCAGTGGCCCACCCCTGTAAACTCAGCACTTTGGGAGGCTGAGACAGGAGGATTGCTTGAGTCTAGGAGTTTCAGACTAGTCTGGGCAACACAGTGAGACCCCATCTCTTAAAAAAAAAATAACAAAAAGAAAAAGAAGGCTGGGCGTGGCAACACAGTGAGACCCCATCTCTTTAAAGCAACAACAACAACAACAACAAAAAGAAGGCCAGGTGTAGTGGCTGGGATTAAGCACTTTGGGAGGCCAAGGTAGGTGGATCACCTGAGGTCAGAAGTTCAAGACCAGCCTGGCCAACATGGTGAAACCCCGTTTCTATTAAAAATACAAAAATTAGCCAGGCATGGTGGCACATGCCTGTAGTCCCAGCTACTCAGGAGGCTGAGGCAGGACAATCACTTGAACCTGGGAGGTGGAGGTTGCAGTAAGCCGAGATTGTGCCACTGTATTCCAGCCTGGGCGACAGCGAGAGTGAGACTACGTCTCAAAAACGAAAACAAAAAGAAAAAAGAAAATATACTATTTGTAGGACATGAAACCTGCAGATATGGAGGACTGACTTTTCACATCCCATCGGGCTGATTAAGGCACCTGATCACCCTTAGATTTTGGTGTCTGCAGGGGATCCTGGTACCAATCCCCTGTGGATCCCAAGGGATGACAATAACTATCACAACTTTCTAAACATTTGGTAAAATCTTAAGTAGCCTTATTTCACACCAAATGCACACACCTTTTCTTTGTGAAGTTTTCCTAAGAGACAGTCTGTATCATATTCTCTGCCCCACTTCTCCATTAGACAGAAGAGATTTGCTCCTCATGTGACCCCTTCCATGTTCCAGCTGAGAACCGTGAGGGCCTTCATCTTTGTATTTTAAAGGTTACTACAGGGCCTGTCACACAGTTTACTCAATAGCCCTAGTTCAAGAAAATATGTTGAATAAAAATGATACAAACAAAAAAAGTACTCAGTAGGGTTGAAATTAAGTCATCACGATCATTAACTCTTCTGGTCACACGATTTGCAAGGCCTGTGACGGAGTTCCAGAAGGCAATACTGGTCTCACTCATGGTTTTATCATCATTCCTATACCTGTTTCTATAAAATATTGTAGAGTCTTCTTTAGCTAGTGCCCAGCCTCAGGATGACGATCTAAGTTTCTGACCACAGCTCAGTTACAAGAAAGTTTTGGCCAGACTGGTGGAGAATCCTCAAGCCAAAGTCTTTCATTAAAGGCATCTCAAGTCTTCCAGGACTGGCCTGTGTTAGTGCCACGTGTGATAGGAACACAATTGGGATCTCGAGGGGCAGCAGCTGGCCTGTCAGTTATGTTCTCCACAGTGGATCTGAGCACCACAGCTCATCTGTTCAGTTTTGTAAGTTGTTGAGTTTATTTTTCATTGTTAGGTTTTCTGTTTGGGTCTTCATCAGATCAACACGTTTTTGCTTCTATTCTAGTTGGTTTCACTTTCTCAGTTCTTGCTCTTTTTATGGATGTTATCATTGAGAATTCTTAGCATTCACATTTAGAAATATTTCTTAGACTGTTCTAATTACTTTTATTTCATTAGAAGTGTATTTGGGCTGTTCATATAGTTGGCTTTGTCAATTTAATTTATCCAAAAAATATTTATTGAGCACTTACTATATCTGAGTATTCCATTTATTTATCTATTTTTTGGGACGGAGTCTTGCTCTGTCACCCAGGCTGGAGTGCAGTGGTAAGATCTCGGCTCACTGCAAGCTCCACCTCCCGGGTTCACTCCATTCTCCTGCCTCAGCCTCCTAAGTAGCTGGGACTACAGGCGCCCGCCACCTCGCCCGGCTAATTTTTGTATTTTTAGTAGAGATAGGGTTTCACTGTGTTAGCCAGGATGGTCTCAATCTCCTGACCTCATGATCCACCCACCTCAGCCTCCCAAAGTGCTAGGATTACAGGCGTGAGCCACCGCGCCCTGCCAGTATTTTCTTTATGTGTTCAGAATTTCTTTTTAGTTTTAGAGACAGGGTCTCCTCTCTGTTGCTCAGTTTGGAGTAAAGTGGTGTGATCATAGCTCACTGCAGCCTCCAATTCCTTGCTCAAGTCATCCTCCTGCCTCAGCCTTCCACGTATGAGTAGCTTTGACTACAGGGGTAAGCCACCATGTCCACCTAATTTTAAGAAAGTTTTGAGAGACAAGGTCTTGCTATGTTGCCCAGACTAGTCCTAAACTCCTGGCCTCAGGCAATCCTGTCATTTCAGCCTCCTGAGTTGCTGCAATTACAGGTGAGAGCCACCATGCTAGTATTTAGAATTTTTATTTGCAGGCAAATCTGGAGTGGAGCATTTCTTTGTCTCCTCCTTTCCTCCTTCTATCTCTCCCTATACTCTGCTTTTTCTGTTTAGGTCAGCTCTTTCTAATGGAACTTTCTGCAGTGATGGAAATATTTTGTATCTGCACTATCCAGTACAGTAGCACTAGCCACATGTGGCTATGGAGTACCTGGAAGATAACTAGTGAGACTGAGAAACTTAATTTTAAATTTTAACTTTAATGAATGTAGATTTGAATGTATGTAGCCACATAAGGCTAGTGGCTACTGTGCTGATCAGTGTAGGTAATATTTTAGTAATTGCCTGACTGGGATCCCTAACCCAGAACCAGAACTTCTATGGGCAGCTGGAGGAAGGGATATTCTAGATCTTGTGTTTGGACGAGGGCAGAGCATGGCTCAATTCCTAGTCTCTGGGGTATGTGTGAGCTCTTTCTAGGAATACATTTTAATACAAATCACAGCCCCAGGTTACAGATTTTGGGAGCCTTCTCTCAGGAACAGTGGATCCCTATCCCAGGCTCTAGCTTTAAGCTGTGGGTCTTCCACTGCACCAGATGGGGCATCTTTCTTCCTTGTTATCCCACAAAAATCACACTCTGGCCTGGCCTACCTTCTACCAGACCCAAAGTATGTCAGGCTGCATCTTCATTGTGTCCAACGAAGACTTGGACTTGCTCTAAGTCTTCTCCTCTTTCTGACCCATAGTTATTTACATTTTGTTTCGGACACAGCCATAACTTTACAGCTTTTTCTTTCTGTGCTTTAACTAATGGTGCAGTGTATTTGGAATTCAGAAAGCTAGACTGAATCTGCAAAGTGCTAACAAATGGGAGAGAGTTTCTGTATTTTTTAACAGGATGATGGTAATATAGGTAGAAAGGATCATAAAAGTTAAAGTGCCAAAACTATCTTAAGAAGCAGTTTGGAATTTGACTGTTTTGTCGTATTTGTATTGTGAAGATGCGAGTGCTGTGGGGAAGTGTGACAAGGCCTCTGCTAAAGTCTCCCTAGTTATGGCCCTCGGCTCTGCAGGGTGGGGCACCTAGGGCTGACAAGCAATTGACACCACCCCAACTTCAAAGCCTTCACCATGATGCCAGAGGAGCTTACGCTTCAAACCCATTCACTTGCGCTGGTCCTTTCCAATGCCCTGGGAGCAATTTCAGATTTGCCAGTTTGTGTTTTCTTTTCTTTTCTTTTTTTTTTTTTTTTTGAGACAGGGTCTCGCACTGTCGTCCAGGTTGGAGTGCAGTGGTGAGATCATGGCTAACTGTAGCCTCTATCTCCTGGGGCTCAAGCAATTCTTCCATCTCAGCCTCCCCAGTAGCTAGGACTATAGGCCTATGCCAACACACCCGGCTAACTTCTTAAATTTTTTTGTAGAGACGGGGTCTCACCATGTTGTCCAAGCTGGTCTGGAACTCCTGGGCTCAAGCGATCCACCCACCTTGGTCTCCCAAAGTGCTAGGATTATAGGCGTGAGCCACCACCCCCAGCTTGTGTTCTTTCCTTAAAGACAACCTCCCTAATTGTAAAAAAATGTTCAGGCTGCACAGACCCTGGATATGCCCCTGCAAAGCACTGAAGGTTAAATAAAAGTGCAGACTTCCAGTGGAGGTGGTAATTTTCTAGAGAGTAGTTCTCCATGGGTATTGAAGTGCTAGGAGGTTGCATTAATCTTCAACACGTTGCTTGGGTTGCTCAGAGAGCCAAGAGAGATGAGATGGTCTTGGTTAGCTCAGGCAGAACATGTAAATTTCAGAGCTGTTCACACCCAGCTTCAAAGTGTGTCTATAGTTCCCGTGTGTGACCAATTCAGTATGCATGATATCTCTTCCCAAGATAATATTTGATTAACTCTGCCCAAAATCTTACTTACTGGCTTTTTCTTTCTTTAAGATTCCATTACTTACCATCTGCCAGTTCTTAGTTAACATAATTCTTTCTTTGTTAGGGTATAATATAATAGATTAAGCAACAGCTTTCAAGACTCCACCTTAATTGCCCTTCAATGAAATCTGACTATTCCCTAATCCCCTCAACTTCATATTCACAGATCATCTTTTAGGGTGGGTTAATCCTATCACCCACCCTACAGATTCACTGTTCCTAGTTTAGTTGTCTGAAAGTCATCTTGTTTCCAGTCTCAGGGTCACCTCACTGTCATCTGCATGCATTGACAGCATACTTAGTGGCAACATGTCATTAACGTCTTGAAACTCTGAGCACAATTTGAAGTTAATAATAGTTATACAATTAAAAATTGGAAAAAAGTCTTACAGAGAACAGATATGTAAAAGTCTTCTCGCTTTCCTATATTTACTGGGGAAAACTAGAAGGTCTTAAATCCAGGTGAAGCACTTTATGTTTCATTATATGGACAGCAAAAGCAGAATAACCATAGACACGGAGAGCAAGAGAAATATTTTATCCTTCCTCAAGGAACCACTTCAAGTGATATGGATTAATTGTATTGTTAACAATCACTGCTTTAGATACAAGGCACATTTAGTGGAGTACGTAAATAGTAACAGCAGAACATTTGCCTGCAAAGAGGTTAAACCTAGCTCAAGATGCAAAACTTACAAATGCAACATAATTTTGAACAGTTATTTTAAAAATTATTAATAATTATAAACAATTATTGGAGACAAGCCAAAAAGGTGAAGTGTGAAAGAAGGAAAATGATAACAAAACCAACAATGATGACTGCCATTTACTGAAGACCTACTATGAGATGCTCACTAGAGTGGTACTTTTATTTAGTATCTACATTTTACAGATGAAGAAATTGATGTTTGAAAAAAAAAAGAAATTGAAGTTTTAAGCGGTTGTAACCAAGATACAGAGCGTTAGGATTTAAACCATTACTCCACCCAGCCTGGTCAGGGATTTGAGGGAAAGCAATCTAGAGGGAATGAAGTGAACGAAGGCACTCAGGAATGACAAGACTGACTTAGATGGAGGGCAGTAGAAAGGAAAGAGGTGGTAAACTGGCAGCTGAGAGGAGGAGGGGGCTGGGTGTCCCAATAAGCTTAGTCCTCTGGAGCTGGTGTGATAAGCTTGTAGGAAGCTACCATGAGGAGTACTTATCTTGTCATATGACTTTTTGCAGACCCAGAATCTGAAGACCTAGTGGGAAATGGAATGGTCTTTACAATTAGTATCAGCATTTACAAGAGTCTACACAGATGAAAACCCATCATCTGGGAGGCTGCCTAGACAAACAATAAACAAAGATATAAGCAAGATAGTAAAGTTTGGTATAAGGGCTATGAGCTCAACAAACAGGGTGGCAACAGAGTATCTGGGGTGGGGGAACCAAGTTCAGATAGGGAGTTGTATAGACTGGAATAGTGGTCCAACAATGCTCTTTTCAGCCACTCCTAGTCACATTAAAATAGCAATTCATGGAGTACTATGTACATATTTCAAAGTATGTATGTATATATTTCAAAATTACATGAAACTATAAAACATGTCTAATACCATGTTTCCTTTTGTAAAACTATAAGGAATGTACCCTTGAAGAACATAAAAAAGTATATAAACTTAATTCAAAGTCTATGATTTTTGTAGGGAAGTTTGTAGTTGGAAGAAAATATTATTTGAAACAGATTTTTACAATTTTTCCTTTTTTCCTTTTTTTTTTTTTGAGACAGAGTCTCACTCTGTCGCCCAGGCTAGAGTGCAATGGCATGATCTTGGCTCACTGCAACCTCCGCCTCCCGGGTTCCAGTGATTCTCATGCCTCAGCCTCCTGAGTAGCTAGGACTACAGGTGCATGCCATGACACCCAGCTAATTTTTTGTATTTTTAGTAGATACAGGGTTTCACCATATTGGCCAGGCTGGTCTCGAACTCCTGACCTCAGGTGATCCACCCACCTCAGCCTCCCAAAGTGCTGGGATTACAGATGTGAGCCACTGCGCCTAGTCTACATTTTTACTTAAAAAAATATAGAGATAAGGGTCTTGCTATGTTGCCCAGGCTGCTCTCAAACTACTGGCCTCATACAATCTTCCCACCTTGGCCTTCCAAAGTGCTAGGATTACCGGTGTGAGCCACCATGCCCATCTTGAATGCATTTTGAGAGATATGGAGAATCATAGTTTTATAAGGCAATGTTTTCTTTTTTGGTTCGTCTTTCTCTTTCTTTCTTTCTTTCTTTTTTTTTTTGAGACAGGGTCTCATTTTGTCCTCTGTCACCCAGGCTGGAGTGCAGTGACATGATCATGGCTCACTGCAGCCTTGACCTCTTAGGCTCGACAATTCTTCCACCTCAGCTTCCCAAGTAGCTGGAGGTGTGCACCACCACGCCTGGCTAATTTCTTTTACTTTTTGTAGAGACAGTGTCTTGCCATGTTGACCAGGCTGGCCTCGAATTCCTGGGTTCAAGTGATCCTCCCACCTCTGCCTCCCAAAGTGGTGAGATTACAGGTGTGAGTCACTATACCTAGCCAAGGCAATGTTTTTATTTCAAAATACAGACACATGGGGCCGGGCACTGTGGCTCACACCTGTAATCCCAGCACTTTGGGAGGCTGAGGCGGGTGGATCATGAGGTCAGGTGATCAAGACCATCCTGGCTAACACGGTGAAACCCCATCTCTACTAAAAATACAAAAAATTAGCCGGGTGTGGTGATGGGCGCCTGTAGTCCCAGCTACTTGGGAGGCTGAGGCAGGAGAATGGCATGAACCTGGGAGGCGGAGCTTGCAGTAAGCCGAGATCTTGCCAGTGCACTCCAGCCTGCGTGACAGAGTGAGACTACGTGTCAAACAAACAAATAAAAAACACAGACACACAGTTTGAAAACTGCTGGCTTCACTAGAATAATTATTAGTGGAGGTTGTGTTGTCAAAGAATGATCCCGGGGTATCTGAAATTTCTACAAACTCCAGAAAAGTCAGGTGCCCCTATAGCATGTGGCCTGAAAGAAATTATCTTCCCAAAAGCAGATCTATCAGATGTGTGATACTGGGCATCCCCATACTCAGAAAGCACAACGTGAAAGGTCATAGTTATTAAACTCATGAATGAGTCAACAGGACTTCCTTATTTTTTTCTCTTACTAAAGTAATAAAAATGTAACAAGAGGAAAAAAATTTATTGAAAGCAGGATTGGCTGAGCGTGGTGGCCTATAGTCCCAGCACTTTGGGAGGCCTGGGCAGAAGGAGCGCTTGACCAGGAATTCCAGATCAGCCTGGGCAACATAGTGAGACCCCCTCAATCTCTACAAAAAAATTTTTTTTAAATGAGCCAGGTGAGGTGGCAAGCTCCTGTAGTTCTGGCTACTTGGGAGGCTGAAGTGAGAGGATCGCTTGAGCCCAGAAGTTTGAGGTTGCAAGGGGCTATGATTGTAGCACTGCACTCCAGCCTGGGAGACAGAGTGAGACCCCGTTTCTAAGCAAAAAACAAAGCAAGTGAGCAAGCAAGAAAGCAAGGAAGTGAGAAAGCAGGATTCATGGACTCCAAATTCCCTAGATTCCCTTGGTTAAAAGCCTTCCTTGTACCACTAATTACATTAAATGCTGGACATGCAAGTTGAACAATACATATTCCCTCTTGGGGATTAGCTTAGTGTAGAAGAGACATAAGAAAAAACAATTATAGGCTGGGTGTGGTAGCTTACACCTGTAATCCCAGCACTTTAGGAGGCCGAGGCGGGTGGATCCCTTGAGCTCAGGAGTTCGAGACCAGCCTGGACAATATAGCAAAATCCTGTCTCTACAAAACATACAAAAATTAGCCGGGCATGGTGCTAGATGCCTGTAATCCCAGATACTCGGGAAGCTGAAGCACAAGAATCTCTTGAATCCAGGAGATTACAGTGAGCTGAGATCAGGTCACTGCACTCCAGCATGGGCAACAGAGTGGGGCTCTGTCTCCAAAAAAAGAAAAAATTACAATGGTATTTGCAATTGTTTGGTTGTGGATTGTGCAATGAAAACAGACTCCCAAAAGATTGTCTTTTCTTATTGTTGTTAATGTATTTATTAATATGTTTAATTTATTGGATTTTTTTTTTTTTTTTTTTACTAAATGATGAATGCCTTTAAACAAGTTCAATGATACAGAGATGTAGAAACAATTAATAATCTCTGTAGAAATCGTTATTACCCTACAGGTCCAGAGAAATGCCACTTACGTCATGAAGCTGTTCATCCCAGGCTCTTTTGGATGTTTATGACACTTTGTAGCACTCATATGACACTTTAAGTAACATAGGAACTTGGGATCTTTGAGGACAATTGAAAGCATCAAAGGTACTCAGCAGCTGGGTTCGGTGGCTCATGCCTGAAATCCCAACACTTCGGGAGGCAGGCGAATCACTTGAGGTCAGGAGTTTGAGACCAGTCTGGTCAACATGGTGAAGCCCCATCTCTACTAAAAATACAAAAATTAGCTGGGCGTGGTGATGCGTGCCTGTAAGTCCCAGTGATCTGGGAGGTTGAGGCCTGGGAGGTGGAGGTTGCAGTGAGTTGAGACTGTGCCACTGCACTCCAGCCTGGGCAACAGAACAAGACTCTGTCTGAGAAAAAAAAAAAAGGTATTCAGGTCATGGCAAGTAATCCACAAGGTTCATACACGAGAACGTTAAGAGAAAAGAATGGAAAACCAGGGTGGGAGCATGGAACCTGGAGTTTCAGGTCAAGGACTCCAGACTCTATTCCGTGTGGTGTTTCAGTGGACTATCCACATAAATAAGTACTGCTCTAGAATGGCAATAGTGCATAGATTTGGAGTAGGCAGAGCAGAGACTGGGAGAGCTGGAAGGATAGTCAGGAATAAGAGGTCATTGAGGCCTAGGTCCTGGTAGCAGCAATGGAATGAAAAATGATTTGAAAGCCTGGGCAACATAGTGAGACCCCTGTCTCTACAGAAAAAAAAAAAAAATTGAGCAGGCACAGTGTCTCAGGCCAGGTGCTCCCAGTACTTTGGGAGGTCAAGGCAGGAGGATCTCGTGATCCCAGGAATTCAAGACCAGCCTGGGCAACATAGGAGACTCTGTCTCTAAAAAAAAAAATTAAAAAATAAAAATTTAATTAAAAAAAATTAGCCAGGAGTGGTAATACCTGCCTGTAGTCCCAGTCATTCAGCAGGCTGAGGTGGGAGGACCATTTGAGCCCCTAAAGTCAAGGCTGCAGTAAGTTGTGATCATGCTAATGCACTCCAGCATGGGTAGCAAGAGAGACAGACCCTGTCTCAAAAACAAACAAACAAAAAACAGTGGTGTGAAACATGGGGGAGAGTCAGCAGAACTTCATCGGTGATTTGGATGTGAGTGTGGGAGAGATTAGGAGCCTCTTATTACTTTGTGGTTAGGTGGAGAAGGAATAGTGGCAAAATTAATGAGAACTTAAGAGGAAGACTGGTTTGGGGAGGAAGATGGTAAGTCTGGATTGGGTTTTGTTGCCTGTAAGATGCTAGTAGGTCATGAAAGTGGAACTATCGAGTTCCTTGCTAAAGTGTGGTCCGTAGGGCAGCAGCATGCGATCCCCCAGGAGCGTGTTAAAAATGTGCTGCTCGAGACGGCTGGCCTGATGAATCAAATCTGCGTCATAAACCTGCACCTGTTAAACCTTGGTCTCTGACTTAGCGTCATACTGCTGAGGAAATCACCAAACTTCCTATACTCTGGTCATTAAAGCTTCTAGGATTTTTTTTTCTGAGACAGAGTCTTACTCCATCACTCAGGCTGGAGTGCAGTGGCACAATCTCAGCTCACTGCAGCCTTAACTTCTCAGGCTCAAGAGATCCTCTCACTTCAGCCTCCCGAGTTGCTAAGACTCGGTTAATTTTTTGCACTTTTGTAGAGACAGGGGTCTTGCCATGTTGCCCAGGCTGGTCTTGAACTCCTTGGCTCAAGCAATCCACCTCATCCGCCTCAGTTTCCCAAAGTGCTGGGATTACAGGCATGAGCCACTGCGCCCAGCCAGCTTCTAGTATTTAGGGTGTGTTTTGTAGATGTGGTTACTGCAAAGGAGCTGTAGAAGAAATAGATTTGTAAAGTTTGCATGAGCCCCTTTAAAAAAATTCTGCCTATAGACCGGGCACAGTGGCTCACGCCTATAATATCAGCACTTTGGGAGGCCAAGGCAGGCGGATCACCTGAGGTCAGGAGTTCAAGACGAACCTGGCAAACATGGTGAAACCCCATCTCTACTAAAAATACAAAAATTAGCCGGTCGTGGTGGCAGGCACCTATAATCCCAGCTACTTAGGAGGCTGAGCCAGGAGAATCGCTTGAACCGGGGAGGCAGAGGTTGCAGTGAGCCAAGATTGTGCCACTGCGCTCCAGCTTGGGCAACAGAGCAAGACTCTGTCTCAAAAAAAAAAAAAAAAATTTCTACCTGTAAAGTCTACCCAAGGCAAAGGACACCTGTGGACCACGCATACAGCTGGGCCACAGCTGCTGACTCATCTGCCTGACGCAGCACTCAATTGCTCTGTATTTCACACATTTTTTCTCTGTATTTAAGAGCAGCTATAATCACATCAAAGAGAAAATTACTTATAGAAGTTTTAAAGAACATGTCAAATTTTAAGAATTTACATATAGATATTAAATAATAAGTGAGAATTTGGGTAGACTAGCATAAGTATAAAATGAATATCTTATTCTGAAAACTCTTCATGTTTTAAATATGATGTTTTCATCTTAATTGCATAAGTCTGTTCCTCAAACTCACCACAAAACAGACATCTATGTGTGAGAAATCATTTCCCAGTCTCACAAAGAAAAAAATCATAACTATGACATTTTCTAATATGTGGTTTATACAAATGCATAGACAATCCCTTCCTTTTCTGTTTGTTCCTTCTTTAAAATCAGATATATACAGATACTATACTATAGTATAGTACATACTGTACTATACTCTCTCAATGCAACCTCTGCCTCCCAGGTTCAAGCAATTCTCATGCCTCAGCCTCTTGAGGAGCTGGGACTACAGGCATGCGCCACCACACCCAGTTAATTTCTGTATTTTTAGTAGAACGGGGTTTCACCATCTTGGCCAGGCTGGTCTCAAACTCCTGACCTCAAGTGATCTGCCTGCCTTGGCCCCCCAAAGTGCTGGGATTACAGGCGTGAGCCACCACATCCGGCCAACACACATTTCTGGATGTTAAAATTTAATCGAAATCCTCAACAAGAGGAAAAAAATCAGAAGTGACTGTCATCTTAGAATGTGCAAAAGCAATATGTTTACCAATGGTGGGTGGGGGAGTGGCTGTAAAATGATCTGTAAATAAAATGTTCCTGCTCCATGGACTGCTTAAATCAGAATCAGAATTATTAGGATGAACCACATGAAACTCCCATTTTCATAGGTCAAACTGGTCAATTATTGGTCAAATACTGGCAATTTTATATGGTTCAACCTCTACTGTAATTAAGTGGTTTCTTATGGGTCACCCTATGCAATAACTAGACAATAAAGTAGAAAGCAAAGCAAATGGTGTACTTGTAGGATTTTTTTCTTTCATGTGGTTGGTTTTCAACCTCTATAGCACTGCCTCTATAATGCTATTGCTTCACTGACTTTCTTAATGACAACTCTGTAACTTGACTGCCAAGAAAGAAACTCAATTGTGATGAGCCACTGGTTACAGTGCCCTTGTCTGATAATTGCTCCAATCATCAGAAAAGAGTTGACAAATAGTGTGACAGGATGGAAATCAGCCCCACAGGAAAAGCATTTCTTGTTTGTTTCTTTAGCTGACTGGAAATGTACATAAGATGTCTCGGCTTAGTGATTACACCCTCTTTGTACTGAAACTCTAAAAACGTAAAATGCAAAGACCTAACGGTAAAAGGCTATCTCACTGTTTAAAATCTGTTGCCAAAAAAAGCTGACCTGACACAAATAAGAAGCAAACTATATTTATATTCAAAATGTCTTACTTCATGTAATCAAATTTGGAATGCATGGCTAATTCATGCCTCTTGCCTTAGGGCTAATTTTGTATCATGACAATATAATGGGAAGAATAAATTATTCAACAATTATAGGGAAAAAATAATGTTATCTGGGAGTTTTTAAAGAAGATAATATATACCTCACATTTTAAATTATTTTATAAAACCTTAAGTAGTCAAACAAGGGCCAGGAAAATCATCCAAGTGAATTATTTCTAAGTTTAAAAAAATTAAAAGAATGAACAGGAAATAAAAAATGGGTGCCATGGATCAGTGGTTACGTTATTACAATACCTTAAAAATAACACAGTGATGGACATATAATAAACATTCAAGAATTGTAACAACTGTTATTACTACTACCACTACTAACACCAGCATTACCATGACTATTAATATTACTGGCCAGGTAGAGTTGCCTTTGAAATAATAGTTTCACTTATTTTATTTCTATGTATTTCAAAAAGTGTCAATTTGGTTACAGATTTCTTTAGTTAGATCAAGAGTAAAGATGTTTTATTCTACAATAAATCATAAAATTAAATATGTATGCAATGCCTAATCTTATATAGTGCTATAGTAAACATTAATTTGTACAAAATTGGCATCTAAAAATCTGGATTTGAGTGTGGGTTCTGTTACTAATTGTTAACCAGGGAGAAGTTGCTTAAAGTCTATGAAACTTAGTTTTCTTATCTGTAAAATAGGGCTAATTATAGTAGCAATAATAATAGCTAATGGTTAGGATATAATGCTTCCTATGTGCCAGGGAATTTTCTAAGAATTTTATATACATTAACTCACTTGCTAATACTTCCCATAATGACTAGCATTAATTTAGTAAAAGAGAATTGAGCTGTCAGCCTCCATTTGCCTTCCACCACTGGCTGTTCTCTGCCAGGAAGCTGACTCCTGCAAATAGATCACTTGGGCTTCCTTGACACCTGACTGTCAGCTGGATTCAGACAGAGGAAAGCACCAACAGGAGATTAGAAGGTAGCAGGGGAGAGAGGTAGAGCTATGTCTCTCCCTTTGCTCCCTGAGCTAGCAACTCTATTCTAATGTGCGTGCTTGAGGAGGGAGAGAGAGATCCCTAAGACTAGACCTCTTGCCAGACAGCCTGGAAACATAGGTCTTCTTCTAATTGGACTCAGTAAACACTACATCCTTCTTTTGCCTTTTTATACCCAGGGTGGTAAACACTTCCTCCTGTTGCTAGTTTCTTGGTACCTAAACACCCCTCTCTAGTTCCCTTAAGTCCCTTACCATAGCTAGGTAAGCAGTTCCTTCATTAAAGTATCTTAGTTTGACCCCTATGAGGGCAACACTCTTTCTTGCTGGGACTCTGACTCTTTTAGGGACTGCATATTTTAGTATTTCAGTCAACTACTTGTTACTTAGTATAATGGTAACTTGAGAGTCATTTTTTTTTTAATGAGTCAGTATGTCAGGGAATATAATTTTGCTTTTCAATAGTTCAAGAAACCAAAATGTTTCTAACTTGAACGAGTTCACTATTTTTTTTAAATAAACAAACAAAAAAATCTTTCATTTGGTTCACACTTCAGGGAAAGGATATTTTAGATTCAGTTTAGTTTTGCAGCATAACCAATTAGCCTGGTGTATCCCAATTAAATGGTTGATGGTTTGGTTTGGTTCAGGTTAAGCATGAAACCCTGACGTTGTGGAAAAGGTCAGTTGGAATATATTTGTTTCCCTGAGTGGGACAAATGCACACTGGAATTATGGAGATATATTCCTAGGATGGTAGAAACTTAACGTCATCCTAGTAATAAAATTATTCTCAGTTAAGTGAATGGCTCATCAATCACTGGAGTTCTTATTGTGTGTGGTTCAGCTTCCTAAACAAAATCAGTAATAGGGCATGGCAGAGAGCACCTGCAGTCCCAGCTACCAAGAGGCTCAGGCAGGAGGATTTATTGAGCTCAGGTGTTCAAGACCAGCCTGCGCAACATAGCAAGACTCCCTCTTATTAAAACAATCAACAGCAAACCATGTACACCTGTTTTCTAAGTGCTTCTCCACCCTCCACCCTCCACCTTCTCCACTTAAATTAATTCCTTTCCAATTAGATTTGTCTTCCTCAAAGTATGGGCCCCAGACAATCATCTGGGATTTGTTGGAAATGCAAATTCTTAGGCTCCACTGCAGATCTTCTACTAAATGAGAAATTCTGCCTTAGGGCCCAGCAATCTGTGGCTTCACAAGCCCTCCAGATGACTATAATGCACTATAATGTTTGAAAACCACTTAATTATCTATTTCTTGAAGTCAAGTCCTGTCTATCTAGTACTTCTGTGTTGGAATTGCGTTCCACTCAAAGAGCATGCTGATATTAATTTCATGTGTGTGTGTGACAAAATAACAGGGACAATTGATGGCATGCCCAAAGACATAAGTGTTTGAACTCCAGAGCAAAGATTTCTAACTGCTATGCTAGAATGCTCTCCTAAAGGCTGCCCAGAAGCAATAATGAAACCCTGTGCAAAATTCAAGGAACAACTATTTGCATAAACTTCTAACCCTCAAACACCCATAATCTGATAATGCAGTATCTATTTATGATAATACATATTTCCTTCATTATTTTTATCCAGTTGAAAAGGCGAAGATGTAATTTTACTAATACACATCTGAATTTTCAAGCACAAGTTCCTCGTTACCCTGTAACTAAATAACTTTTCACATTTTGGCTTACTGAAAGCCAGTTTCTTTGCTTAATGAAAACCAGGCAAAGCTGCACACATACAGTGCAGCTACAGTCTGTGATAAAGCCATGGATACCTCGTTCGGAGCATTCCAAATGTGTTTAATTGTATCTTTTGGCTTTCATATTTCTTTTTTCTAGGACAATAGGTCTGTTTTAGTTACATTTTTTTTCGCCTGAAGTCAGACCTCACAGCTTCCGGTGAAAGGCACAAAATGGTCAGGAAGAGCAGGGTTGGAAGTGGGTAGGAGTTGATTTCTAATCTAGGGATTCCCTTAGTCGGAAGCTAATGATGATTCACAACGCAGGCACATCTTTAATCTCATAATGAATAATGTATAATGGTTTACAGAAAGATTTAATAAAAGATCCCTATGTTCCAAAGCAAGTAATTTGGGAGTTATGCTAGTTCCTCCCTCTCTCGCCCCCAAACACAATCTGTCACCAAGCCCTACTGATTCTAGCTGCCAAACCATTCTCAAACCTGTTTTATCCTTTCCATTCTCATTACAACTGCCTGAATTTAGGACCTAGACTCTTAATTGGACTTCCTTTCTCTTGCTCCCTTTTGCTTCATTGTCATGCCAACTACAAAAACTTTTCTTAATATCATATCACTTCCCTATTTTAAATGTCTCCAACTCCCACCCGATTAAGTCATTAGCAGGCATACCTCCTACCTCATCTTGTTGCTCAATCAATATTCTAGCAATTTGCTGTACAAGCCAATCTGTTTCATACCTTCTAGGCTTTGCTTTCCAGCCATTTCCTCTGCCTGGAATTCCCTTTCTCCTCCTATGCCAAGAGGGAAATACATTATATTTTCCTCAACATCAAGCTTAAAGGCCACCTCCTCTAGGGAGTCTTCCTGGTTCCTTGACCAGGAATTTCTCCATCCTTTGCCATCCCTGTGCCTTGTACGTAATCTCATAATCCATCACATAACTATTATTATTTTAACAATTTTTTTTTTTCTTGAGATGGAGTCTTACTCTGTCCCCCGGGCTGGAGTGCAGTGGTGCAATCTTGGCTCACTGCAAACTCCGCCCCTTGGGTTCAAGTGATTCTCCTCCCTCAGCCACCACACCCGGCTAATTTTTGTATTTTTAGTAGAGACAGGGTTTCACCATGTTGGCCAGGCTGGTTTTGCACTTCTGACCTCAAGTGATCCGCCCACCTCAGCCTAAGGGCTGGGATTATAGACGTGAACCACCATGCCCCGCCCATCACATAATTATTTTAGCTATTTATTTATATGTCTTGTTTAGTGTGAATTTCCAGACAGTTTCACACAAGGCCTGAAGTGAAATAGGTACACATAATTTAAGAAATAATTGCATTCATGAATACCACATAGTATGTTAAATGATATCAGACATGATACAACTGGAGAAGTTTTGCCTCTCATGCAAATGTTCTGAAGAGCCAGATACTTAAAGTTGAATGACACAGCTTTACCACCTGTCACCTGTAGCAGTTGCTCATTCTTGTCTTTAGTTACACAGTAAGAGAAAAAATTGTTTTAACTACCACAAAAATCTTCCTATTCCTGAAATTATATCTGTACAACATAAAGGAATCATAAAGAAAAGCCAGCTGAGCACCTAATTTTGCCTTATTCTGTTCTAATTACATGTTTTAGGGTGTCTAACCCTGGTATGTCTAGGTGTATCTAAGAATTTTGATTTTGAAGATGCACTTGAACTGACTACATTATTAGGCATAACCACTAACCTCAAAAGTCAAAGTATAGCGTGGGCACGGTGACTCACGACTGTAATCCCAGCACTTTGGAAGGCCAAGGCGAGGGTGTTGCTAGAGACCAGGAGTTTGAAATCAGCCAGGGTGAGACCCTCTCTCTTCAAAAAATTAAAAGAAAAATTAGCCGGGCGCGGTGGCTCAAGCCTGTAATCCCAGCACTTTGGGAGGCCGAGACGGGCGGATCACGAGGTCAGGAGATCGAGACCATCCTGGCTAACACGGTGAAACCCCGTCTCTACTAAAAAATACAAAAAAAAAAAAAAAAAAAAAAAAAACTAGCCGGGTGAGGTGGCGAGCGCCTATAGTCCCAGCTACTCGGGAGGCTGAGGCAGGAGAATGGCGTAAACCCGGGAGGGGGAGCTTGCAGTAAGCTGAGATCCGGCCACTGCACTCCAGCCTGGGCGACAGAGCGAGACTCCGTCTCAAAAAAAATACAAAAAGACTGGCCGGGCAAGGTGGCGGGCGCCTGTGGTCCCAGCTACTTGGGAGGCCAAGGCAGGAGAATGGCGTAAACCCAGGAGGGGGAGCTTGCAGTGAGCGGAGATCTGGCCACTGCACTCCAGCCTGGGCGACAGAGCCAGACTCCGTCTCAAAAAAAAAAAAAAGAAAAGAAAAATTAGCCAATGTGGTGGCGCATGCCTATAGTCCCGGCTACTCAGGAATCTGAGGTGGGAGGATTTCTTGCATCCAAAAGGTAGAGGCTGCAGTGAACCATGACTGCACCACTGCACTCCAGTCTGGGTAATAGGGTGAGACCCTGTATCAAAACAAACAAACAGGCCAGGTGCAGTGGCTCATGCCTGTAATCCCAGCACTCTGGGAGGCTGAGATGGGTAGATCACTTGAGGCCAGGAGTTTGAGACCAGCCTGGCCAACATGGCAAAACCCTCTTTCTTCTAAAAACACAAAAATTAGCCAGTCCATGGTGGTGCATGCCTGTAATCCCAGCTACTCGGGAGGCTGAGGCATGAGAATTGCTTGAACCTGAGAGGTTGCAGTGAGCCGAGATTGTGTCACTGCACTCCAGTCTGGGCGACAGAGTAAGACTCTGTCTCAAAAAACAAACAAAACTCAAACAAACAAAAATCAAAATTCAAAGTATAAAAGTTCAAGGTATAAAACAAAATGCCAGTGTATTAACTAACAATAAAAGATAAAGACCTGTGCAAAGATCTTTTTATTCCTGTCCGCTCATGCCTAAGAGGTAAGTTAGAAATCAGAGGGTTAGCCGGGTGCAGTGGCTCACACCTGTAATCTCAGCACTCTGGGAGGCTGAGGCGGGCGGATCATGAAGTCAGGAGATCGAGACCATCCTGGCTAACACGTGAAACCCCCGTCTGTACTAAAAATACAAAAAAATAA
>NW_012114710.1:16785263-16808677 GCF_000951035.1 Colobus angolensis palliatus | reverse complement strand
CCAAGACCAGCCTGGCCAACACGGCAAAACCCCATCTCTACTAAAAATACAAAATTAGCCAGGCATGGTGGTGGGCACCTGTAATCCCAGCTACTCGGGAGGCTAAAGTAGAAGGATCACTTGAACCCAGGAGGCAGAGGCTGCATTGAGCTGAGATCAGGCTACTACACTCCAGCCTGAGCAAGACTCTGTCTCAAAAAGGAAAAAAAAAAGCTTAAGATGGGAGGTGACCCTCATAAGGTTATATGGAATAGAAGAATTACTCCCTGCCAGAGGTTAGAAAAAGAGCTCTGTTCAAATCATCTTCCTGCAATTTCCTGCAATGATTTTCCATGGTTGCAGAGGCTCGGGAGAGAATGTATATACAGGCATTGTCTGTGGTGTTCAAGAGGTGACTTCCTTTTTGTTGTTTTTTGTTTTTGTTTTTTTGAGACAGAGTTTTGCTAGTTTTGCCCAGGCTGAAGTGCAATGGTACGATCTCGGCTCACTGCGACCTCCGCCTCCCGGGTTCAAGGGATTCTCCTGCCTCGGCCTCCCAAGTAGCTGGAATAATAGGCACGCGCCACCACACCCAGCTAATTTTTGTATTTTTAGTAGAGACGGGGTTTCACCATGTTGGCCAGGATGGTCTCAATCTCTTGACCTCGTGATCCGACCACCTCAGCCTCCCAAAGTCCTGGGATTACAGGCATGAGCCACCACGCTTGGTCTTTTTTTTTTTTTCTACTCACAGGATGCCTGTTTTTTTGGCCAAGGTTGGCCATAATTATTCATGACCTTAAAGAGCATAACTTGTGCATTATCTCTCACAACTGTATACCGGAATATTAAAAAAAACCCTTGGTCTTGATCTACTATACACATATTAACCAATTTCAGCTCCCAAAAAGAAAGAAATTATTCAATGTATTTTTTAAAGTTTTAAAATTCTGGCTGCTGAGTTTGGGGCACATTTCTGAAATGTGATTCTAATTATTTATATAATACAAAAAAAAATGCTAAGCCTCTTTCAGTGTATGACTCACAACTTTTTTCTACCCACATACAACTTTTAAAATCATCTTTACATAATATCAGCATATTCTGGTGCTTAACTATATTATAGCTGGCCACTTAGAAGAATTAAATAAAACTCTCAGTTGCTCCTGTGAGGATCATTTGTTTTGTGAACTCTTTTCTTTCTTTCTTTTTTTTTTTAGACAGTCTCACTCTGTCGCTCAGGCTGGAGTGCAGTGGCGTGATCTCGGCTCACTGCAACTTCTGCCTCCTGGGTTCAAGCGATTCCCCTACCTCTGCCTCCTGAGTAGCTGGGACTACAGGTGCCCGGCACCATGCCCAGCTAGTTTTTGTATTTTTAATAGAGAAGGGGTTTCACCATGTTGGCCAGGCTGGTTTTGCACTCCTGACCTCAAGTGATCCACCCGCCTCAGCCTCCCACAGTGCTGGGATTACAGGTGTGAGCCACTGCACCTGGCCTTGTGGGCACCTCAATAGATTTACTCAACCCCAACACCTGGATTCCTGATTCTTTCTCCTTCTCATCATAAAATACTCAGGAAGACTGTACTTCTGTGCAGGGGACCATACAGACGACATAGTAAGGAAGTAGGCCTTATTGTCAAAAAGTTTACAGTTTTACAAAGTACACTGACATGTAACATATGAACAGCAAAATAAGTAGAATAGGAGGGGCACAGGGGCCGACACCTGTAATCCTAGCACTTTGGGAGGCCAAGGTGGGTGGATCACCCGAAGTCAGGAGTTCAATACCAGCCTGACCAACATGGTGAAACCCTGTCTCTACTAAAAATACAAAAATTAGTCGAGTGTGGTGGCAGGCGCCTGTAGTCCCAGCTACTGGAGAGGCTGAGGCAGGAGAATCACTTGAACCTGGGAGGCGGAGGTTGCAGTGAGCCTAGATTGTGCCACTGCACTCCAGCCTGGGTAACAGAGCGAGACTCCATCTCAAAAATAATAAATAAATAAGTAGAATATCACTATAAAATTAGTAAATTAGATTTAGGATGTTTATATTAGGGATAAGTAGCCTGAGGGTTAATAAAAATAGATGAGGCAGATTGCATTGACTTCCATGTGCAGAACGGGGAGCAGTGTACTCCAATGGTGAAGAAAGTGGCAAGGGGGCCAGATAGGCCTGGGCTCATCTTCCAGCTCTGCGGTTGGCTCCCCGTGCCATTAGTTAGGGGACCATGTCCTATGGACCTTGGGCATTTATGATCTAAGGCTCCGTTTCCTCATCTGTAAAAGTGGGTTAATAATCCTCACTCTAGTGCTTATTGAGGTGATTAAATGATGGAAATCCTGTAAAGCACTGAGCACAGTGCCCACACAGAGTGACAGCTCAACAAATAGTTGTGTTTTAGAATTACAGCACTTTGTATTTAGTCAAAGCATTTTCAGATATATGATCTTATTGATCTGGGCCTCAGTTCTGTAAAGATGATGAGGCAGGTATTATACACCTCTTGTACCTCTACACACACACACACACACACACACCCCACCCCTTCTGGTTCTGGACAGAGACACAGAAAGTTCAAGAGTTGTTCAAGTTAGTGATAGAGCTGGTATAAAAAGGATCAATAACTCTGGTCTTTCTCCCTCCTGTCTCACTGAGTAGGAAGGACACACACAGGCGTTCCCAGGTTCAGATAGAGTGACATCATGTCAACAATTACTTCTCTCTTTCTGTGGTACGGCGTTCATGGAATAGAAAAAAAAAATACTGTTTTCTTAATGGCTTGAGAAAACTTTAATATAGACAACATGAAAGATGTCAAGGGCTCTTTGAGTGGCAGAGAAAAGGTGACTTTTACATGAGGTGAAGGATTGGTTCTTAGCCCTGCTTGGAGAACAAGCTCACCAGAAGTAAGGGATTTTAATCAAAACTGCCTGAGAAGAGGAGATATATTTCAATTTCTTCTGAAACCGAGAGTACTATTTAGCTGCAGAACTTTGATAAAGATTAACTGGGGTAAAATGCATAAAGGATGTGTACACGGAATCATGATAGAATCTGGGGATCTGGAAGTAAAGAAAATAAGAAAAATAATACAGCTCCATTATCTTTCATTTTTATTACATTCCCTAAATTTACACTAATTAGGATTCATTTAGGTTAATAAGCGGTTGTGGATTTTTAAAGATGTACGTAATTCAAAAGTTTACTTATCTGCTAGCCATTAATAGATTAATGTGTTGTTTAATCAGATTGCTTTCCTAACTTTTTAATGACACTGAAGAAAACAATACTTTTTCACAGGGAGAAGAGGCAGGTAATCTGAGGGTAAAGAGCAATTGGAGAAGTAGACTAAATTGGGTTCAGTCAACTGATAGGAGCCTAACTAACCTGGGAGAACACAGGACTTTCAGGGCAATGAGTTGCAGAAAGGGAGATGGCAGAGTCCTACAATTATTATATGGCAAAATAATTTTCCAGGATTATGCCTGTATACAGAGAAAGTGTGGAAATATTTTTCTTCTTCACCTTCTTACATAAGGGGGACCCTTAGTCTTCCTGTAACCTTATAACTAATGGTATCACTCACTGTCATTTGACTATGTAATGGTTAAACAGATATTTGTGGGCTGGCCTGAGTGGTTATATTAGTTTTATGGGGAAATTATTCTTGAAGTTTTTTTTTTCTAATATACCATGCCTCCAACATAAGTTCATGTTTTGGTTTTTTCTTTCTTTCTTTTTTTTTTTGAAAGGATGAAGGGATTTATCGAAAATGAACATACACTCCACAATGTGGGAACAGGCCTGAGCATAGGGGCTCAAAGGCCCTGTTACAGAGTTTTTGTGAGTTTATATACCTGTTACTTGGGATACGTCCTATGTAAATGAAGAGGATGAAGTAAAGTTACAAAGTCATTTACTCCGTATATGCCCTGTGGAGAGGATATTTCCTCCCATAGCTGAAGTATGAATCGGCCTTATGTTCCCTGCCTCCACACCCTATTTTACTGCCTCATCTCCCCTCTGAGAGATGTGATCCCCATAAATGTTTATGGGAGGCAAAAGGACCGATGGTCTTTTTTCTGTAACTGCTTCATGCTGGCTCCGGGTGTAGTCCCTACCTATTGGGGATCACGGAACTCTCATCTTCCTCCAACTAGTGGAGGCAGGGTAGCTTCCTGATGGCCAGTGGTGGTGTCTTCACCTGGAACTGGGTGGAACCTTTGTTGCACGATCATCTGAAGCTTGATGGTCTCCTTGTGCTGGCATGCCAAGTTTCTGGGTTCTCTCTCCCTGAGCAGCCCTGGTGACCCTGCTCTTCCTCCTGGTTGGCTCTCAAAAATATGTTAATGGTGGAGGGTGTCCAGGTTCTTGGCATCTTGAACAAAGAACTGGACAAAATGCGCAAATGAATCAGGGAAGGGACGAAGTGATATTGAAAATGAGAGTACACTCCACAGTGTGAGAATGGGCCTGAGCATAGAGGCTCAAAGGCCAATTTTTGAGACAGGGTCTTTCTCTGTAGCCAAGGCTGGGGTGCAGTGGCATGATCCTGGCTCACTGCAGCTTCTACCTTCCTGGGCTCAGGTGATCCTCCCACCTCATCCTCCTGAGTAGCTGGGACTACAGGTGTGTGCCACCATGCCCAGCTAATTTTTGTATTTTTTGTAAAGACATGATTTCACAATGTTGCCCAGGCTGGTCTCGAACTCCTGGGCTCACATGATCCACCTCCCAGTGTGCTGGGTTTACGATTCTTGAATTTTAAATAAATAGTATACAAGTGAAATTATTTAAACTTAGGAAGTGCTCGTGTCTCTATTAAATATATTGATATCGCATGCTAATATCTTTACATTAGTTATAATAATATCCTTTATTCCTTAGCTCTCTCCAAATTGGGTGTATGTCTTGATTTTCTACTGTTATTGGCCAGTATATTTTTTGAATCACTGTAAATATTTAATACAAAGGCAGTAGAAATAGATATATTTTATATTTTCTAAGGATAGTTTCAGTTGTTTAATTGCCCAAAATTGGTTTAGAGGACTTGTTCTAAGTACAGAGTCTATCTACTGAAAATATCTAATCTTCACAAAATACATTGTTGAATAAATTCACATATTTTGAAAATTGAACTGGACAGCAATGTCTATGGAGAATCCTTGCTAGTTATCAACCTATCCTAAAGTTGCTTGATTTCTCTTTCCAAATATACTATTTCTCCTGAAATTATTTGAAACTTGAAATGAAAATCTCCAAATATGCAGGGCACCCAATTCAGCACAAAACTTATCAGAGCAAGTTGCATTTATTTGGCACTACTCTTTTCCTAACTGACCTCCTTAATTTCTCATTAAATTTCTATCACGATTACCAGATTTGTGAGTTGAGTCAGTTTCTAAAATACCACATTAACACAGGAGATATTTAAATACAAGGATTCAGAACAATAAGTAACACCTTGTTTTAGGCTTTTTCTCTCCATTTACACCATCTTGGTGCTAGTTACCATTATCTTTTTTCTTTTTTTGAAAGAGAGTTTTACACTGTCACCCAGGCTGGAATGCAGTGGCACCATCTCAGTTCACTGCAACCTCTACTTCCCGAACTCAAGTTATTCTCCTGCCTCAGACTCCCAAGTAGCTGAGATTACAGGCGCCCGCCACCATGCTGGGCTAATTTTTGTATTTTTAGTAGAGACAGGTTTTGCCATGTTGGCCAGGCTGGTCTTGAACCCCTGACCTCAGGTTATCGGCCTGCCTCAGCCTCCCAAAGTGCTGGGATTACATGCGTGAACCACTGCGCCCCGCCTACTATAATCTCTTAATTGACATTTTACAATAGCTTCTGAAACTGGTCTCTATTTCCAGTCTGCCATCTGCAATCAAATCTCAACACAGAGCCAAAGAGATATTTTAAAATAAATCAGATGGTGTCACTTTTCAGTTTAAATTCCATTAAGTGCTGACTACCACACTTAAAATAAAATTCAAACTTTTTCCCACAGCCTATGAGGCTCTGCATAACTTAGCTCACCTCTTTTCTGGTTGTTCTTCCCCCCTCATTTCTGTATTTCAGCATCACTGGCTTCTCTGTGTTCTTCGAGAAGTCCAATTTGTCCCCCGCCCAGTTCTTTGGCACTTGAAATCTTCATTAGGAGTGCCTGACTCCCATCTTTCCCAAATCTGGACCCTGCTCTTCTTCAGGTCCCAGAGTTCTCTACCTACCTATGTCATGTCATCCCCTAGACCACCCAGTCCTTCTCTAGAATACTATCTTGTCTTATTTCCTTTGTAGCATGTATTTCTAACTACAATTATTTTATCTATGTATAGCTATCTCTCCATCTTCCCTTCCCACTAGAATTTCAACTCAATGAGAAAAGGGATCTTGCCTTGTTCTTAGACACTATCGCTTGGAATTGTTCCTGGTACATATAGCAGTTACTCAGTAGGAGTTGATTTCTTGATATTTTAAACTCCTATAACCTAAATTTTAGAATTTAAAGAAGGCCTCAAAGACTATTAAGTCTGACCTTTTTGTTATAGATAATAAAAATGAGAGCACAGAGAGGTTAAATGACATATTTGACAAGTGAAAAGACAAGTACTATAATCCAGTTCTAATTCCATAACTTCACACAGCCACTCCATTACAGCTAGTTAGCTAGTTGCTCTGAATTCTTTCCCTAATTTTTTTTTTTTTTTTGAGGCGGAGTCTCGCTCTGTCGCCGGGACTGGAGTGCAGTGGCCGGATCTCAGCTCACTGCAAGCTCCGCCTCCTGGGTTTACGCCATTCTCCTGCCTCAGCCTCCCGAGTAGCTGGGACTACAGGCGCCCGCCACCTCGCCCGGCTAGTTTTTGTATTTTTAGTAGAGACGGGGTTTCACCGAGTTAGCCAGGATGGTCTCGGCCTCCCAAAGTGCTGGGATTACAGGCTTGAGCCACCGTGCCCAGCCTCCCTAATTCTTTAGCTAGCTTGATCATATTTCTCTTCTTTCCCTAATTTTAAGCTGTTGTTTTGTCCATTCATCACAGCTAATATAATTCATTTATTTGTGAGTCTTATTAGCCTTCTTAACTCTATGAAGTGCTTTATGATTCTGGTTATGAAAACTATCTTATGAAAATCAACCATCACATGTGAAAAAAGCCAGTCTACACAGTGCCTGTAACAAAGGCTCAGTTATGCTGTTGCAGGAGAGAGTCAATAATTAGTAACACATTTCTAAAGGTCTCTCTTGCATAATTTTTGTGTCCAGATGTCTATGACATTTGGGTTCTAAAATAGAGTTCCAAATACCACACATTCATGTACATTTTCCAAGAATAATTGGATGATTTTGAGTCTTTCTATTTAATAAACATCAGGACTAAAGATGGGCTACTTCACAGTATCAAATTTATTCATTTTAAACATCCATTTTGATGTGGAAAGTGTTTGGCATAAATACAATTAAAAGAGTGCCGGATTGTAAATCCTTTGAAGTTTTTGTTTATGATCTATCTCTTCCAACTGCTAGTAGTGTAAAAATGGAATGTAATTTGCATAAAATTTTTCAATTCACATGTTCTTAGAGCTTAACTATTAACAATTTCCACAAAACACTCTGGTGGATCCCCACGGCTGGGGGTGCAAAGTCCAAGTGCCCTAATAAGGTACAAGCTCCC
Organism: Colobus angolensis palliatus; assembly: GCF_000951035.1. Lineage (NCBI taxonomy): Eukaryota > Metazoa > Chordata > Mammalia > Primates > Cercopithecidae > Colobus > Colobus angolensis. The sequence goes on along the minus strand of NW_012114710.1, from coordinate 16,801,021 downwards.
TTTCCTGCATCTAGTCCTGCCTACCTCAAAGCGTCAACAGCTGCCGCTCCCTTCCCAAAGTTTACGCTCCAGGAGCACCGTGTTGCTTGTAATTCTTGGAACACAATGGAATGTTCCTTGTTTCCATGTCTTTCTGCATACTGTGCCCTTTCCACTTCTCTCAGCTTAGTCCTATGCAATCTACAAGTTTCAGTTCATAGGCCACTTCCTGTAAGAAACTGTCTCTGATGTCCTCAAGTTGGGTGAGGTAGACTTAGAGTTTAACTTCCTCCCTGAGTTACAGTGAATTATAACTGTTTATGGATATTTCCCAGTGGGCCATGGACTACTAAAAGGAGCTCATCTTTGCCTCCACAGCATCTAATAGTAGTTAAATAAAAGTTCAATGAGTTAGGTATACTGGTGTGCCTGTAGTCCCCGCTACTCTGGAAGCTGAGGTGGGACGGTCATTTGAACCCAGGAGATCAAGGCTGCAGTGAGCTATAATTGTGCCACTGCCCTCTAGCCTGGGCAACAGAGCAAGATCCACCCTTCCTCAAGAACAAAAATTAAATTAATAAAGAATTTGCATAATAAAATTAAATCAGCAACAAGCAAAGGCTGGACTTCAGTGATTACTAGGTGTTTGAAAAACCTCAGTTAACTAGAACCCAGTAACTTTGCTAAAATTTTGAAAGAAGATTTACACTTCATGTTTTTTGTTTTTGTGTTTGTTCTGAGACAGAGTTTTGCTCTTGTTGTCCAGTTCTGGAGTGCAATGGCGTGATCTCAGCTCACCACAACTTCCGTTTCCTGGGTTCAAACAATTCTCCTGCCTCAGCCTCCCGAGTAGCTGGGATTACAGGCATGCGCCACCACGCCCGGCTAATTTTGTACTTTTAGTAAAGACGGGGTTTCTCATGTTGGTCAGGGAGGTCTCAAACTCAGGTGATCTGCCCGCCTTGGCCTCCCAAAGTGCTGGGATTATAGGTGTGAGCCACCACGCCCAGCCTACACTTTATGTTGTTGTTGTTGTTTTCCTTTATGTTTTTAAAAACAGTCTCAGTATTTCTTTTTTGCTTTTACCAAGGATCTCTTCTGTTGTTGCAACAGAGTTTTGCTCTGTTACCCAGGCTGCAGTGCAGTGGTACAATCTTAGCTCACTGCAACCTCTGCCCCCCTGGGTTCAAGTAATTCTCCTGCCTCAGCCTCCCAAGTAGCTGGGATTACAGGCACGCGCCACCACGTCTGGCTAATTTTTGTATTTTTAGTAGAAACTGGGTGTCACCATGTTGGCCAGGCTGGTCTCGAACTCCTGACCTCAAGTGATCTGCCTACCTTGGGCTCCCAAAGTGCTGAGAGCCCATGAGCCACTGTGCCTGGACTCACTCATTCTCTCATTAATTTTAAAGAGATCCTTGGGCTGGGCGTGGTGGCTCACACCTGTAATCCCAGCACTTTGGGAGGTCAAGGCAGGAGGATCAGTTGAGGCCAGGAGTTCAAGACCAGCCTGGCCAACATGGTGAAATCCTGTCTCTACTAAAAAACATAAAAATTATCCAGGTGTGGTGGTGCACACCTGTAGTCCCAGCTACTTGGGAGGCTGAGGCAGGAGAATCTCTTGAACCTGGGAGGCAAAGGTTGCAGTGAGCCAAGATCACACCACTGCATTCCAGCCTGGGCGATAGAGCAAGACTCTGTCTCAAAAAACAACAAAAAAAGATGCTGTATATTTTTTAAATGTATATAGATATTTGAGATTAATAAAACATAAATATATTTAAAACAATACTTAATCCACAGAATTGATGTCATTATATAATATTACAATCTGCATACTAATATATTCATTCAACAAATATCTATTGAGAACCCAGTATGTGCCAGGTCCTGTGCAGGTACTGGGAACTCAGTAGTGAACAAGCTAGAGGTAGTTCCTGTCCTCAAGGTACGAATAGTTTAATAGGAGAGACAGATAATAATCAAACAGGTAATAACAAATGGGGTGACTCTTGTGAATAAAAAAAAAAATCTGGAAAATGTTAGAATAAAATAGGAGAAAAAGAAACAGGTATTCAAATGAGGCCCTTCCAGAAAAGTAACTTTTAGACTAAGATCTAAGGTCTAAGAAGCAGCTAGCACACAAAGAGGTGGGGGAGTAGCATTCTAAAGAGAAGGATCAGCATGTGCAAAGGCCTAGTTAAGAAAGAGCCAGGCTGGGTGTGGTGGCTCAAGCCTGTAATCTCAACAATTTGGGAGGCCGAGGCAGGCAGATCACGAAAGAGATCGAGACCATCCTGGCCAACACAGTGGCCAACATAGTAGACCATCTCTACTAAAAATACAAAAATTAGCTGGGCGTGGTGGTGTGTGCCTGTAGTCCCAGCTACTCAGGAGGCTGAGGCAAAAGAATCACTTGAACTTGGGAGGCCAATGTTGCGTGAGCCAAGATTGGCACCACTGCACTCTAGTCTGGCGAAAGACAAAGACTCCATCTCAAAATAAATAAATAAATAAATAAATAAAAGAAGGAGGAGCCACATAGTCAGGCATGGTGGCTTGTGCTGAAATCCAGCTAATAGGCAGGCTGAGGGAGGAGGATTGCTTAAGGCCATGATTTCAAGACAAACCTGGGCAACAGTGAGACTCTATCTCTTAACAACAAGACTGGGCTGGGTGCAGTGGTTCACACCTATAATCCCAGCTTTTTGGGATGCTGAGGGCAAGGCAGCTGGATTGCTTGAGTCCAGGAGTTCAAGACCCGACTGGCAACATGGCAAAACTCTATCTCTACTAAAAATAAAAAAATAAAAAAAAAAATGGGAAGCACCTGTAGTCCCAGCTACTTGGGGGGCTGAGGCAGGAGGACCTCTTGAACCTGGGAGGTGGAGGTTGCAGTGAGCCAAAATTGAGCCACTGCACTCCAGCCTAGGCAACACTGTAAGACCCTGTCTCAAACAACACCACCACCGCCATGGCTGGGTGCAACGGCTCACACCTGAAATCCCAGCACTTTGGAAGGCAGAAGCAGGAGGATCCCTTGAGCCTAGGAGTTTGAGATCAGCCTGGGCAACATGGGGAGATCCCATCTCTGTTTAAAAACAACAAGAACCTCGTGTGTGACCGGGCGCAGTGGCTCACGCCTGTAATCCCAGCACTTTGGGAGGCTGAGGCGGGCGGATCACGAGGTCAGGAGTTAGAGACCAGCCTGGCCAACATGGTGAAACCCCATCTCTACTAAAAACACAAAAATTAGCCAGGCGTGGTGGAGGGCGCCTGCAATCCCAACTACTTGGGAGGCTGAGGCAGGAGAATCGCTTGAACCCAGGAGGCGGTGGTTGCAGTGAGCTGAGATTGTGCCACTGCACTCCAACCTGGTGACAGAGTGAGACTCCAACTCAAAAAAAAAAAAAGAAGAACCTCATGTGTTTGAGGAACTGAAATAGGACCAATGTGGATGGACACAGCATGCTGGGCGAGACCAGATCATGCAGAGTGTGTGGGCCATTCCAAGCAATTTCCTTCTAATCACAGTATGAAAAATGTGGACAGGGGTAGGCCAGTCACAGTCTATCTAAATTACTTCATGCAGTGCTGATTCATGTTGCATTTACATAATCACCTAATTTTGTTTATCAGATACTCAAATAGTATTTATGAAATTATTTATTTTTCAGAATACAGAATAGAATATTGTCATACTGAACATCTTCTCAGAATATGAACATTTTAGTAGATCTAGTCAACTGTATATTGACAGAAGCTTGGCCCTTCATGGTGCCCTCTCATCCAACCTTAAATGGATATTCACAGAGAAAAAGGGATATTGACATAAGGATCCAGAGAGCAAAACTTTCTCTCTCTTTTTTTTTTTCTCAGAGAGACTGAGTCTCGCTCTGTTGCTCAGGCTGGAGTACAGTGGCATGACCATAGCTCACTGCATCCCTGAACTCTTGGGCTCAAGTGATCCTCCCACCTCAGCCTCCCAAGTAGTTGGAACTATGGATACATGCCACCACGCCTATTTTTTTTTTTTTTTTTTTTTTTTTTTGAGACGGAGTCTCGCTCTGTTGCCTGGGCTGGAGTGCAGTGGCCGGATCTCAGCTCACTGCAAGCTCCGCCTCCAGGGCTTACGCCATTCTCCTGCCTCAGCCTCCCGAGTAGCTGGGACTACAGGCACCAGCCACCTCGCCTGGCTAGCTTTTTGTATTTTTTTTAGTAGAGACGGGGTTTCACCGTGTTAGCCAGGATGGTCTCGAACTCCTGACCTCGTGATCCGCCCGTCTCGGCCTCCCAAAGTGCTGGGATTACAGGCTTGAGCCACCGCGCCCGGCCTATTTTTTTTATTTTTGTAGAAACCGGATCTCGTCAACTTGCCCAGGGTGGTCTTGAACTCAAGCAATCGATCTTCCCACCTCAGCCTCCCAAAGCGCTGGGATTACAGGCGTGAACCACCATGCCTGGCCTAAAATTGTTTCTCTTTAACTCTGGGCACACTGGTTCCAAAAAGCAACATTCTCCAGTTGATTATTGTCCTGGCCATGAAATTCCAAAGGAATATGACCTGAGATCGAGCTGGGGGTGGAAGCAGATGCTTTTAGCTAGGGCTGAATGTTGCTGTCTTCATACTTGAAATCTGGAAGATCACTCTACTGCTAGCTCTTTTATTCTCATCGTTTGTTCTTGCATAAACTGAATTTTTGTGCCTCCAAGGTATTCTCCCAAATGAGGAGGAGACTGTTTCTATAACCTTTTGTGTTTGAAGGACAGTCTCAAACTCAAAATGAGAATATAGAGATCACATAAGCCAGACACAGAAAGATAAATTCTGCATGATCTCACTCATATGTGGAATCTGAAAGAAAAAAAAAAAAAAGTTGATATCAGAAGCAGAGAAGGAAACAGTGGTTACCAGAGACTGGAGAAGGGGAGAAGAATGGCAGTATGGGGAGAAGTTGGTCAATGGGAACAAAGTTACAATCAGATAGAAAATAAATTCTGCACAGTTGGGTGACTATGGTTAATGGTAAAATATGTACATTACAAAATAGCTAAAGGAGAGGCCTTTGAATATTCCCACGACAAAGAAATGATAAATGCATAAGGTAACAGATGTACTAACTACCCTGACTAGATTATTAAACAGCATAGATATTTATCAAAACATGTACTATTACAATGTATCAATTAGTGTTTCAAAAGAATATAGTGATCATAAGCACACAATACTAATGAATATCTACGTAGTATTTTATGGTTTGTGAATGCACAATTCCTACAACTTGAGGCATTTACCCTTTACTGTGCTCTAAGAGAGACTGAGAACTCAGTTGTCAGCGATTTCCCTGGGGTCTCGAAGCCTTGGTGATGTAAGCACTTTTCTTCATTGGGTTAAACTTAGGAGGAAAGGAAAATCTGCTGAGTTAGTATTTTTGGTGGCAGTAAGCCAATTTTCCTTTCCATATGTTGTTTGTCCTGGAGCACTTTTATAAGGTACATGGGATTCCTTTCCACTGAAGGAGATGCCTTACAGCATAGGGGAAAAATGAATGACACAGGACTGTATGATTAGTTATTTACCATGATCTGCAGAAGGGTATAAAAATTGGGAATGGCCAGGCATGGTGGCTCATGCTTGTAATACATACCAGCACTTTGGGAGGCTGAGGTGGGAGGATGGAGGCTGGGGATTAAGAATGGGCACAAGCCCGGGCGCGGTGGCTCACGCCTGTAATCCCAACACTTTGGGAAGCTGAGGCGGGTGGATCACGAGGTCAAGAGTTCAAGACCAGCCTGGCCACGATGGTGAAACCCTGTCTCTACTACAACAAAAAAAATTAGCTGGGCACGGTGGCAGGCGCCTATATCCCAGCTACTTGGGAGACTGAGGCAGGAGAATCGCTTGAACTCAGAGGGCAGAGGTTGTAGTGAGCTGAGATTGTGCCACTGCACTCCAGCCTGGGTGACAGAGTGAGACTCTGTCTCAAAAAAAAAAAAAAAGAATGGGCACAAATTCAGGCTGCCATTCCAGAAAGTAAGCAGGTTTTCTTGATTTCTTTTTTTTTTCTTTTTTTTTTTTTTGAGCCGGAGTCTTGCTTTGTGCCCCAGGCTGGAGTGCAGTGGCACGATATCTGCTCACTGCAAGCTCCGCCCCTCCGGGTTCACGCCATTCTCCTGCCTCAGCCTCCCGAGCAGCTGGGACTACAGGCGCCCGCCACCACGCCCGGCTAATTTTTTTGTATTTTTAGTAGAGACGGGGTTTCACCGTGTTAGCCAGGATGGTCTCAATCTCCTGACCTCGTGATCCGCCCGCCTCGGCCTCCCAAAGTGCAGGGATTACAGGCTTGAGCCACTGCGCCCAGCGGTTTTCTTGATTTCTTATACAAAACAGGTTGCTAGAAGGTCAAGGCCAGGAAAGTTTGGTTTGAAGTGCTGGCCCTCACTGAGGTGGGGTTTGGACTAAGAAAGGACCGCTAGTTTGCTAACCGAGTTCCAGTGATGGTTGAGTTCCCAGTGCTCTGACAAGGGAAGTAGAGATTACTGCAACAGTAGCATATGGGAAGGATTTGGAAAGGAAGGTTTCCTGGAGGATGTCCTTTCTAAGCTGAGATCTAAATAATGGAGATGGAATTTCAGGTACAGGAGTGGGATGGGAAAGAAGTGAGGTGCGCTGGTGTGTGGAGCATGGAGGAGAAGCTTTTATGCAAAATATAGTTAATGAAGGTGTGTTCTAGGAACTGAATGTAATTTGAAACAGTGTGCAAGTTCGGGGGGAAGGGGCGATTGAGAGGAAGCTAGAGGTGTGCAACCAATTATAAAGGACAAGCTCAAGATTTAGCTGAGGATAAGGGGGATCCAATGAGGGTTTTAAGGAGAACGACTGGTTGATAAATATCAATTGGGTATCAGTGTGAAGAATGGATTGGAGGGGTCAGGAGGTAAAAGGCTGTTGTAATAAGAAAGTGATGGATAGTATGAACTGAACTAAGGTAGTGTTGGTAGAGTGGGTGGAAATGGATGGAATTAGGAAGTGAAATTAGTAAGACTTGATATGTGTTTGGAGGAAGGGAGTGAGGGAGAATCAGGAGTCCAGCGTTCTTCTAGGTTTCTGATTTAAAGAGGAGATAGATGATATGTCTGTTCTGTAGGTAGGATGGCACCCAAGAGAGCTGACGCAGTGATCTTTGCATTAGGTCATGCTGCTTCTTCTCTACTGCAGGTCATGCTCTGGTGAGAGGGAAGTCCGGGCAGTCAAAGGGCAGCTATGAATTGAGTACGACAGTCATGATTTCCCAAGGCAGTCCTGTTCTATGCCTACTGATGTCTCATCTGGTTTATCATTTTTCTGGAGAACAGCATCCAGTTTGGACCATAAGTTATAGTCACCTACTTATATGGGTGACTGCCCTTAGAAGGAAAAATATGTTAGTTATTTTCTTATTTTAAAATTATTAATAAATTTTTAAAAATGTTGTTATTATTTTTAGAGATAGGGTCTCACTTTTGTTGCCCAAGCTGGAGTGTGATGGTGCCATCATAGTTCATTGCACCCTCAACCTCCTGGGTTCAAGCAATCCTTCTGCCTCACCCTCCCAAGTAGCTGGCACTATAGGTGCGCCACCAAACTTTACTAATTTTATTTTTTGTAGAGTTGGGGGTCTTACTTTGTTGCCCAGGCTGGTCTCGAACTCCTGGGCTCAAGCAATCCTTCCTTTTGGGCCTCCCAAAGTACTGGGATTACAGGCTGAGCCATTATGCCCAGCCTAGCTCTTTTCTTGAACACAAATTTTACCGGGGTTGCAGATATAAGGTAGTGTGTGAAAGAGATGAGTTGTGTAAAAAAATTTAGTAATGAATAACCCATTATTCATATCATTTATCTGAGTAAAATTACTGTGGTAGAAATTCTAAGTTATATCTATTCCAACTGAAGAAAGTTACTGCACTTTGGAAATTATTTCATGAAGTACTATCTTGGGTACATTAAACAAAAGAAAAAACGGAAATCATTTCACCGTAACCTGTCACTTTATTTTTTAAATTGTGAGTATTAGTGATTCTAAATACTATAAAGAGGTGTAATAAACCATGGCCATGGCTACAGTAGTGTACATTTTTTGAGGAGCTTTCTTTTTTCCACATGGATGTGATTTAATGTAGAAGAGATTATTCTTAGGATATAATTGGGCTTTACTCCAAAGTGGATGAAGCTCAATTGTATTCTAAAGTGAATAGTTGATTCCAGGTCTATGAGTAAGATTTCCTGGATCTCTGAACTGGTGAGACTGTTTTATAGCTCCATGTTAAAGTCTTAAAATCCATTTAAATTTTTTTTTTTTAATCTAGAAGCCTCATTTGTATATTTGTAGTCCACTTCCTTCCAAAAAGTATCCAAGATATCTCAAAAAGATTGAATCCCCATTAGAAACCAGTTTTTCATAGTAGTTGATATGTTTCTAACCCCAAACTTTATTTGAAAGCTAACTCATACAGGCTGCCTTGTTATTTCATTTTCAAACAGATTGCATTCCAAAAATGCATTTCAGGGTTGGCTCTTTGAAAATTGGAATACATTTTTTTCAGAAACATTGTGATGGTTGAGTTCCCAGGCTACTGCACAAAAACCTGGTCAACTTTGAATTCTGGGTTCTAGAAGTATTACTGAGAAGAGTGGAATAAATAGAGCTTTACCCCCATTTTCTATATAAAGAGGAAAATTCCACAAAATGTGAATCCTGTCTTGTTATCTCCACCCTTTTCTTCATGTTTCTCTCTCCTGCTGGTGTTTCACCAGGGCCTCTGTCCTGGCCCAAGGCAGCACTGCTTCCCTCCATTTGGGCCTGTTCCAACTCCTACATAATGTCATATTTCCTAACGATTGCTTCTTTCTTCCCTAATAAAACTTCGATGCCCTCAGCGTAGTTATCTTAACTTCCCATTAAAGCATTGAACACCCATATGTGAATGACTAACGAATTCTGAGTATTTGCAGAGCTATTTTATTTATATATGTTTTTGAGAGGGAGTCTCGCTCTGTCGCCCAGGCTGGAGTGCAGTGGCGCCATCTCGGCTCACTGCAAGCTCTGCCTCCCGGGTTGACTTCGTTCTCCTGCCTCAGCCTCCCGAGTAGCTGGGGCTATAGGCACCTGCACCGTGCCTGGCTAATTTTTTTGTATTTTTTAGTAGAGAGGAGGTTTCACCGTTTTAGCTAGGATGGTCTCTATCTCCTGACCTCGTGATCCGCCTGCCTCGGCCTCCCAAAGTGTTGGGATTACAGGCGTGAGCCACTGCGCCCGGCCTGCAGAGCTATTTTTAAAAAGACAGGGAATATATATTATTTCAAACATGTATGATATGGGGGAAAGAACGCTGTGCAACTGAGTAATAGAAAAGGGGTAAATTCAGGTTAGGATAAGGCAATTTTAGACTAGGGCTTCCAGAGTTAGATTCTTTAAATTCCTAGTTTTATTTGTTTGTTTGGTTATAGTCTCTACCTTTCCTTTTAAATGAGAGCAACAACTAACATTAGCATATCACTTTATAAATACTATGATATACATTTGAACTGGTAAGGGATTATTTCTATTTAACAGAAAAGGAAACTGAGGCTCAGAGAAGGTAAATGCTTACTCAGGATCTCTAGCTAGTAGGGTTGAAGCTCAGATTGAGAATCCAGTTTCTAAGACTCCTCTTCTGTGCTAGTTCTGACACATTAGACTGTCAGAGGTCCCAAAGTTCCAAATATCTCCACGTTTATAGTTTAGGCTCTGGCACCGCTGCAAAGAGAAGAGCATAGAAAGTCAGGGATTTAGTTCAGCAATGCCATTCCTAATGCAGTTTCTGTCAGAATTTAGATGTGCCTCCTTGGCCAGGCACAGTGGCTCATGCCTGTAATCCTAGCACTTTGGGAGGCCAAGGCAGGTGGATCACTTGAGGTCAGGAGTTTGAGACAAGCCTGGCCAGCATAGTGAAACCCTGTCTCTACTAAAAATACAAAAATTAGTTGGGTGTGGTGGCACGCACCAGTAGTCCCAGCTACTCAGGAGGCTGAGGCCCGAGAATCACTTAAACTTGGGAGACAGAAGTTGCAGTGAGCCAAGATTGTGCCAGTGCACTCCAGCCTGGGCGACACAGCAAGACTCTGTCAAAAAAAAAAAAAAAAAAGATGTGCCTCCTCTTGTCAGAAATGGGTGCTATGCTAATAGCTGACGTAAACGAGATTTGGTCAAAAGGGAATGGGGAAATGGAGTCAGGAATAAATGGAAACATTTTGCATATTAGAGAAAATATATACTTTATATGTGTATATATATAATAATGACTTTACATTGCATATCATCATCAAAAAACATAGATCAATATCTTCCATAAATATTTTTCAGTGTTCCATTATTGATAAGACAATGAAATTATGTATCCTATAAATGTCAGTGTTTAGGAAACTTTAAGAGGTGGAGAACATACGCTTGCTGAAATAGGGAAGAAATGAAAAGTAAAATTTAAAAACAGACGCACAATTCAAGAAGCTATGATATTTGTGGTTGCAAGAGAATGAAAATGAAGCCCAGTCAAACATGTATCCGTATGTTTGGAGAAATGCCCTAATGGCAAGCTCTGTACATGGCAGGGAACCTTCCTTTCTATTCCTAAATGACGTGCATGGATGTGTTAAACAGCCTTGGGTTACTTCTTGTTTGGGGTCAATCCAGTTGATCATCAGTGAAAAAGATGACATACGAAAACACAGATGCCCAGAAGTCCTGGCCGCAGCTTTGGAAGTGAAATGCTGAGGGGACCATTTAGGTATGCCTCAGAGGTGCTTAAATGTACAAACCCCTGAATGGGCCGGGGGTGGTGGCTCACGCCTGTAATCCCAGCACTTTGGGGGGCTGAGGCGGGTGGATCATTTGAGGTCAGAAGTTCGGCCTGGCCAACATGGTGAAACCCCATCTCTACTAAAAATACAAAAATTACCTGGGCAGTAGTGGTATGTGCCTGTAATCCCAGCTACTTCGGAGGCTAAAGCAGGAAAATCCCTTGAGCCTGAGAGGTGGAGGTTGCAGTGAGCTGAGATTGAGCCACTGCACTCCAGTCTGGGTGAGAGAGTGAGACCCTGTCTCAAAAAAGAAAAAAAAAAAAACAAACCTGAACACCTTGCTTTGGGCTGCCTAGTACTAGAAGTGCTCTGAAAAAAGTGATGGGGAAAGAGCCAGAGGCAAATAATTTACTCTTCATGTTAAAAACGTTTACAGGGACACCTGGACTTAAAAATAATATTAGGGTGGAGCGCAGTGGCTTAAGGCTATAGTCCCAGCTACCTGGGAGGCTGAGGCAGGAGGATTGCTATCGGCCAGGAATTCAAGGCTGCAGTGAGCCATAATTGTGCCACTGCTCTCTGGCCTGGGTGACAGAGCACTGCCCCCAAACCTCCCATCTTTATTTTTTTTTTGAGACAGAATCTCACTCTATCACCACGGCTGGAGTGCAGTGGCATAATCTAGAATACAACCTCTGCCTTCCAGGCTCAAGCAATCTCCCAACCTCAGCCTCTCCAGTAGCTGGGACTACAGGCTCATGCCCTCATGCCCAGCTAATTTTTGCATTTTTAGTAGAGACAGGGTTTCATCATGTGGCCCAGGCTGGTCTTGAACTTCTGAGTTCAAGTTATCCTGCCTTGGCCTCCCACAGTGCTGGGATTACAGGCGTGAGCCATCATGCACAGCGACCCCTGTCTCTAAATAATAATAATAATAGACAAACATTTATCAAAAGCTGTTCAATAACGAAAAACCTTTGCAACTGAGTGATGAAAGGAAGGTGCTAGACTATTGCCTGCATTCAAAAGAGATGAGTCATAGAATCTTACCGTGGGAAGGAAAGAAAGGTTCTTGTCAAGGGGAGGGAGGAGTGGGCAGAAAGAGCAGGGAGGGTTGTGGTAGGTTTTCAAAAATTGCTGATAATCTATCAAACCTAGATTGGAGAAGAACATCCCAACAATGAAAATGTTAATCCACTTACTTTAAACAAAGGCTAGGCATTTAAGTAGGCAGATAGGATGGAATTTGATACCATTTGGGGGTGATTGGATCTATTTGAAATTCAGAACCTCCTCAAAGAATGTTAGGGCTAAATTGGGGCAAAATCAGCATTTTTTCATTTTGTTTTGAATTCTATTTTGGCAGGTAGAAGGACTTCTTGTTTGTATAGAAGTACACTTGGCTTTATTAAAGTGTAGGAAAATTCACTAATATCCATTTACTGTTCTGTAGTTTATTAGTAAAAGAAAGATTTTAAAATCAAAGAGGTAGTCATATACATTGGTAATTCTTAATATTCTTTACTCAGGTAATTTGTCATTATTTATTTAGACATGAAAATACTATAAGCCTCTATAACCTTAAGTGTCAGTACAAATTATTATTTTGTTCTGTTTCTTTCCACCAACAATCTTTGCATTGTGCTAGCACACAATTCTCACAGTTTAATAAAGGAGCTTCTTTCGTATTTTAAGAGCTGTGCAGAGCAAGTACTGTATATCTTTAAATGTAAATAATATATAAATTATGTTTTCATCAAATTATATTAAAATATGCTATCTAAATACATTTATGCTGAGTCCCATATTTTTGGTTTAATGAGTATTTGTTGAATTCTAATATTGAGAATTTAAGAAAAAGGTACTTTTTTCTGAGAGCGGATTTAGTTAGATAAGACAGGTGATACAGTACAGATTAAAAAAACAGATATAATTAAGTCCACTGGTAGCAGAATAACTTAACATTATGCAATCCTTCTGGTTCCATAAGACTCAGAAGTGTGATACTAAAACTCAAAATATACAAGCATTTTATAGTTTACTGAGCTTGTTAAATTCATTATTTCATACGGTCTTCATAATTTCTGTCTCCAAAATATCCCTTAGGTATGTCTACTCCTCTCTGTTGACACTGCATTCCTTAGTCCAGGCCTTCAACATTGCTACCCTGGCCTATACTCAATGGCTTTTACTTTATTCCATTCTCTATACAAATGGTAGAATAATTTCTCAGAGTGAAACCAGACCATGTCACAACCCTCTTGCTGTCCCACAACCCTTAGAATAATCTCCACGTACCTTACCATGGCTGTATGGCCGTACAGATCTGGCTCTGCCTTCTCTCTAACATCATCTCACCTCATTCTCCTCAATCATCCACTTCACTCCTGGCAAGCAACTTCTTTCAACTCCTCCAGTATTACAGTATTTTCCATCTGGGTCTTTATGTATACTATTCTGTTTCAAAAACGCATTCCCTGCCTAAAATATTATTGTACTCATTCTTATCCAAAGTTTCTCTTTCATTCAGCCTGGGCAATGCAGCAAGACCCTGTCTCTACAAAATTTTTTTTAAAAAATTAGCCAGGCATGGTGTTGGGCACCTGTGGTCTCACCTATTTGAGAGGCTGAGGCGGGAGGATGGCTTGAGCCCAGGAGGTCGAGGCTGCAGTGAGCCTTGTTTGCATCACCGCTGCACTATAGCCTGGGTGACAGAGTGAGACCTGTCTAAAAAAATAAAATAAAAAGTTTTGGCTGGGCACGGTGGCTCATGCCCATAATCTCAGCACTTTGGGAGGCCGAGGCAGGTGGATCATGAGGTCAGGAGTTCAAGACCAGCCTGGCCAAGATAGTGAAACCCCATCTCCACTAAAAATACAATTAGCTGGGCGTGATGATGGGTGGCTATAATTCCATCTACTTGGGAGGCTGAGGCAGAGAATTACTTGAACCTGGGAGGTGGTGGTTGCAGTTAGCCCAGATAGTGCCACTGCACTTCAGCCTGGGGGACAGAGCGAGACTCCATCTCAAAAACAACAACAACAACAAAAAGTTTCTCTTTCCTGCTCTCTTGTTTTTTTCATAACATCTGTCACAATTTGTAATTGCTTTGTTTTCAATTGAGTTTTTTTTTCTGTTTTCTTTCTAGATTCATGAGCATAGACTATATTGATCTTGTTCACTGATGAATGCCTAGTACAGAGCTGCTGAGTAGTAAATATGCAATAAAAACTCATTACATGGGAGCCAAGCACAGTGGCTGACTCTTGTAATTCCAACACTTTGAGAGGCCAATGCGGGAGGATCACTTGAGGCCAGGAGCTCACGACCACCTGGGGCAACAGAACAAGACCTCATCTCTACCAAAAATTAAAAAGTTGGCCGGACGTGGCTCACATCTATAATCCCAGAACTCTGGGAGGCCAAGGTAGGCAGATTACCTGAGGTCGGGAGTTCGAGACCAGCCTGACCAACATGGAGAAACCCCATCTCTACTAAAAATACAAAATTAGCAGGGCGTGGTGGCACATGCTTGTAATCCCAGCTACTTGAGAGGCTGAGGCAGGGAAATTGCTTGAACCTGGGAGGCGGAAGTTGCGATGAGCTGAGATTGCACCATTGCACTCCAGCCTGGGCAACAAGAGTGAAACTGCCTCAAAAAAAAAAGTTAGCCAGGTGTGGTGGCAAGCACCTATAGGCCTAGCTATTTGGGAGGCTGAAGCTGGAGGATTGCTTGATCCAGAAGTTGGAGGCTATAGTGAGCTATGCTGGCAGCACTGCACTTTAGCTTGGGTAACCGAGTAAAATCCTGTCTATAAAATTTATGTATCTATCTATCTATCTCATGAGAATTAGTAAATGAAGAAATGAACAGTAACCTGGTGAAGTGCACAGGTTTTTCAAAGGGGTCAACATTATTTACTAATGATCACATACCTTTTAAGTGGTGAACCAAATAGAAGTTAAGACCTTGTGATCAATGGTCTAAGGCTCAGTTTTACTCACTGATTGGCTATCTAGCTATCTCCCAGTCCTGCCACACACCTCTGTTGAGAAAATTACTTAATAATAGGAGCAAAGCTAAAAAGACGCATGAAACATGCAGGGCACAAATAATAGATTTGTTATGTCCCATACATGAACAATGAGCGACCAAATATGACAGCCGAGAAGGAAAGTCATTCCTCAATATCCACGGGGGATTGGTTCCAAGACCCCCCCACGAATACCAAAATCCATGGATGTTCAAGTCCCTTATATAAAATCGTGTAGTATTTGCATATAACCTATACACATCCTTCTGTATACCTTAAATCTAGTAGTCTAGATTATACCTAACACAATGTAAATGCTATGTATAATACCTAACACAATGTAAATGCTATTTATAATACCTAACACAATGTAAATGCTATGTAAATATTTGTTATACTGTATTGTTTAGGGCATAATGACAAGAAAAAAATGGGGGCCAGGCAAGTTGGCTCATGTCTGTAATTCCAGTGCTTTGGGAGGCCAAGGTGGGAGGATTGCTTGAGCTCAGGAGTTCAAGACCAGCCTGGGCAACCATAGGGAGACCTACGTTAAAAAAAAGTTAAAAAAAATATAGAAAAAAGTGTACATGTTAAGTACAGATGTAATTTTAAAAAAGTTTTTTTTCAGCTGGGCATGCTGGCTCACGCCTGCAATCCTAGTACTTTGGGAGGTCGAGGCAGGCAGATCACTTGAGGTCAAGAGTTTAAGACCAGCCTGTCCAACATGGCAAAATCCCATCTCTACTAAAAATACAAAAATTAGCTGGGTATAGTGGTACATGCCTGTAGTCCCAGCTACTCAAGAAGTGGAGGCAGGAGAATGCTTGAACCCAGGAGGGAGAGGTTGTAGTGAGCCAAGATCACGCCACTGCACTCCAGCCTGGACAACAGAGTGAGACTCCATCTCAAAACAAAACAAACAAAAAAAA
>NW_012114710.1:16774495-16784372 GCF_000951035.1 Colobus angolensis palliatus | reverse complement strand
TCCTGACCTCGTGATCCACCCGTCTCGGCCTCCCAAAGTGCTGGGATTACAGGCTTGAGCCACCGCGCCCGGCCGTTTATGACACTATTATGATAACTTCTGTTTTATATCATAATTAGTTAGGTACCTCTTTCCTTCTATTGATTATAGGCTCCCAAAGGGCAGAGGCTGTTGTTCATCCTTGTGTCCTCTGGGCCTAGGACAGGACCTGGAACTAAAGTGAATATTTTTTTGGGGGTGGGGGACAGAGTCTTGCTCTGTTGCCCAGTCTGGAGTGCAGTGGCGTGATCTCGGCTCACTGTAACCTTCCTCCAGAGTTCTAGCGATTCTCATGCCTCAGCCTCCAGAGTAGCTGAGACTACAGGTGCGTGCACCACTGCACCCAGCTTATTTTTTGTATTTCTGGTAGAGATGGGTTTCACCATGTTGGCCAGGCTGGTCTTGAACTCCTGGCCTCAACTGATCCACCCTCCTCGACCTCCTAAAGTGCTAGGATTATAGGCATAAACCACCGTGCCCAACCTTAAATCTTGAAATTGTTTTAGTTATATCTGGCTGCTTCTCATTTCCAGTAACAATTTACTCATCCCACAGATATACCCTGGGTGCTACTTTCTACCATGCATTGTTCTGGGTATGATACATAAAGACCTAACAGTAAACAGAACTGACCAGGCCCTTCCCTTTTGGATCTTATGTTCTAAGAGAGGGAGACAGTCAATAAGCAAAGAAGCAACTAAACAAACAAGAAAATTATCACATAATGGTAAGTATTTCACAGAGAATTAGACAAAATGATAGGTAGAGAATGGCCACTTCAGGCTCATCATCAGAAAAGGCCTCCCTTTAGGATATTTCCCCTCTCTCTCCCTTCCTTTCTAGTTCCCTTGCCAACAGGCCTTCACCATCTCATGCCTACGTTAATTATTACAACAGTTTGCTGGATGGGCTTCCGGACTCCCGAATCTACTCCATATCCTGCTGCTAGACTGATCTTCTGTTTGATTATTATGGAAAGAAGGGATAAGTCCCGTGGAAAATTGTAATTTTCTCCTTTGTTAAACACACAGCCTAAATTACAGAATTCAAATCTAATTTTTACTCACCAGACAGAAAACTTAATGACTCATTTAGTTAATAAGGGATTAAAATGGGAGAGATCTCTTTGAATTTTGGCTCTGAGATCTTTCTGATTAGAGTTTTTTTTTTTTTTTTTTTTTTTTCTGTCGCCCCGGCTGGAGTGCAGTGGCCAGATCTCAGCTCACTGCAAGCTCTGCCTCCCGGGTTTATGCCATTCTCCTGCCTCAGCCTCCCGAGTAGCTGCGACTACAGGCGCCCGCCACCTCGCCCGGCTAGTTTTTTGTATTTTTAGTAGAGACGGGGTTTCACCGTGTTAGCCAGGATGGTCTCGATCTCCTGACCTCGTGATCTCGGCCTCCCAAAGTGCTGGGATTACAGGCTTGAGCCCACCGCGCCCGGCCCTGATTAGAGTTTATGGAGAAAGAATTATACAGTATCTTGGAGGGAGCAAGGACCGAGCCCTTTTTCTTTAACCATTGAGGCTGGACAGAAAAGAACATTATTCATGGAGTTCCAACAAGGTGCTGTAAACTGTACTGAGTGTTTTATTTACCATCTATTATATAAACCTCATACTAACCCTCTAATTTTGTCTAAAGTACCCATCCCAACTAAGTGGTAGAGCAGTGACTAGAACTCAAGTCTGTCTGAGTAAGAACCTTCTAACCTTATGAATTATTTGGTTATAAATGATATCCTGAGAAATATAAGAAAGATAAGCAAGAACTACAAATCAGTTGAAAGAGAGCAGTACCTGGAACAATTATTTGTAGAATAAATGAATAAACAAAAATAAATAGGATAATTTACACATAAAGTAATCATTTAGGGAAAAGGAAAGCGAAAGGAAGTAACCACAGTTAAAGATATTTGTCCATTCACTAATGCAGCAAATACTCATTAGTACTTACTCGGTGTCAGATGCTGCACTTGGCATTGTGGGTATCATTCCTGCTCTGCTGAATCTTACAAGCTGGTGGAACAGGTAGATATTAATATATACATGCTTTGAAAAAAAAACACAGCCTGTTTTGAGAGTTAGACCTGAGCTACTTTGGAGCATCCTTGGCGATTGATATTTAAGTTGGAACATGCAAGGTAAATAGGAGTTTGTTAGGCAAGGAAGGAGGTTATGAGCATTCACAGGTCTCAAGGCAGAAGAAGCAGTATGGTGTTGGAAGAACTGGAAGGGGGAACACTTTGGATAGAACATGATGAAAAGAGTGGGGAGGTGGAGATCAGGGAGATCATGCAAGAACTTAAAGATTTTGAGCTTTATCTTGACAGCAATGGGTCGACACTGAATGAGAGGCTTAAACCTGACGGACAAGACCAGATTTATATTTTAAAGAGCTCATATGTCTTCATGGTAGAGCACAAATTACAGAGAAATCAATCTGAATGCAGAAATACTTCTTAGGAAGGGTCATTACAATAAGGAGGTGAGACTTGATAATGTATCCCATTGGTAGAGAGAACTGGAGGATTCAAGAAACATGTAAGAGGTAGAACAGATAGTATTTGGTGATTGATTGGATAAGAGTTTGAAGGACAAGTTTCTGGAATGACTGGTCATATTTCTAACGTAAATAATAACCTGGTGTTAGTTAATGGGATTAGGAACCCAGATGGAGTGATAAGTGTATAGGCGTTAATATCATAAATTCAATTTGAAGAAGTAAGCCATTGGAAGAATGCAGTTGGGGCTGGGAATATCAGCCAGTTGTGCTGAAGGAAGGTTTAAAACTCATTGGCTGATGACAGTGATCTCTAAACTGTTTTTTAGATTTCTCATGCCTATGAGTAAAAAAAAATTAGTAAGTAGCCCGATAAATTGTATTTATTTATAAACCATAAGATACTGTCAATCTCTACATTAAATATTAGCAATTATTGATTTATTGTATGGATAAAATAAATAGAAATAAAAATGATAACTATGTCTTCATGTACTCCAATAGATCATGATACTTTGGAGATAACTAGTCTAGAGAATTTAAAAAAATAGAGTACTGTTATCTCAGACGTACAACTACTGGAAGTTATAACACCTTAAATCTATTAATTTAAATGAAAACATAGAGAAGGCAAGTTAGCCTTTTTAAGATTAATAATCAGTCTACACAATGAAGGCAAACTTCTAAATTTTAAGCTAAATGTGGAATAATTTATTCAAATTTAGAGGCGACCAATCTGGAGCCCAAGTAGCAACTCCAGAAAAGTAATCAAAGACTGGCTGGTCCCAGAACAGACAAAAAAGCTTCAAATATCTAATAGGATATTAGGGTGAGAGTATATGTTTATCTATTAGTTCGAACTATGTGACTTGCACATCACAAAGACACAATGTGAACCAGCTCAAGCAAAAAGAGAAATTGATCAGGAGGATACTGGAGTGTTTTATACAGAGTAGTAATGTGAATCTTAGGGAACTGGACCCAGAGACCTGAATCACATCAGTTCCCACAGTTTCAAGTCTCTATTTCTTTGCATATCAACCTCCTCCTCCTCCTCCTTCTTCTTCTTCTTCTTGAGACAGAGTCCTGCTGTGCTGCCCAGGCCAGTCTTGAACTCCTGGCATCAAGCGATCCTCCCGCCTTGGCTTCCCAAAGTGCTGCAATTACAGGCATAGCCACTTTCTTTTACATTAATTAATTTTCTTTTCTTTTTCTTTTTTTTTGAGATGGAGTCTTGCTGTGTCACCCAGGCTGGAGTACGGTGGCATGATCTCGGCTCACTGCAACCTCCACCTTCTGGGTTCAAGCAATTCTTCTGCCTCAGCCTCCTGAGTAGGTGGGACTATAGGCATGTGCCACCATCTCCGACTAATTTTTGTATTTTTAGTAGAGATGGAGTTTCCCTGTGTTGGCCAGGCTGGTCTCAAATCCCTGGCCTCAGGTGATCCACCCGCCTTGGCCTCCCAAAGTGCTGGGATGATAGGCATGAGCCACTGTGCCCAGCCCTAATTAATTTTATTTTCATAACCTATGAAGTAGATACAACTAACATTTCCTTTTTATGGATGGAGAAACTGAGGCACGGGGTCATAAGGTTAAGAAGTGGTAGAGCCAGGATTCAAACCCAAGCAGTACAGTGCTAGCATATACACTCTAATTTTTCAGAAGTAGAGAGACTAATACAATTAATCCTGTGTGTGGACTCATCATCTTGCTATGACAATCCTCAACACTCACTTTGGTTTCATATATTTCCCCACCAATTTCTCCCCATCTTCACTGGATTATTTAGTTTTTCAAACTGAAAAAGGTCCATAAATTACAATTGGTTGGTGGCCTCTTAAGCTTCCTCCACTGTATACCTTCCCTTCATTTCTCTTTCCCCCCCTTGCAATATATTGAAGAAAGTGATCTTACAACATATCCTACATCCTGGATTTTGCTGACTGTAGCATTTCCTTTAACATGCTCCTCTATCCCCTGTATTTCCTGTAACCTAGTAATTTATCTTAGAGGCTTGATATTGCACAGGTTTATTTCTTTGAAAAGACTGCTTCAAAGCTGGTGTTAATATTTCCATTAGGAGATACATACTATCTCTCTGATGTGCTGGCAGTTAGTGATGATTGCTGTTTAGAGCAGCACTGCCCAAAGAAATTTTGGACAGATGCAGTGGTTAATGTCTGTAATCCCAACACTTTGGGAGGCCAAGGTGGGCAGATGACTTAAGGCCAGGAGTTTGAGACCAGCCTGGCTAACATGGTGAAACCCTGTCTCTACCAAAAATACAAAAATTAGCTGAGTGTGGTGGTGCACACCTGTAGTCTCAGCTACTTGGGAGGGTGAGGCAGGAGAATCACTTGGACCCAGGAGGCGGAGGTTGCAGTGAGCCAAGATCGTGCCACTGCACTCCAGCCTGGGCAACAGAGTAAGACTATCTCAAAAAAAAAAAAAAAAGAAAGAAATAAATAAATTTAATGTGAGACACACATATAATTTAAAATTTTCTAGTATTCTTACTTTATTTTTATTTTTTATTTTTTTGAGACAAGGTCTTGCTCTATTTCCAGGTTAGAGTGCAGTGGCATAATCACAGCTCACTGTAGCCTTGAATTCCTGGGCTCAAGCGATCCTCTTGCCTCAGTCTCCCAAGTACCTAAAACCACAGGTGTGCAACACACCACTCCTGTTTTTTTTTGTTTTTGGTAGAGACAGGGGTGGCATATTGCTACATTGAAGCGCTGGGACTACAGGCATGAGCCACCATGCCCAGACTAGTACTACCATTTTAAAAAGTTAAAAACAAGCCAAGCACGGTGGCTCACGCCTGTAATCCTAGCACTTTGGGAGGCTGAGGCGGGCAGATCACAAGGAATTCAAGACCAGCCTAGCCAATATGGTGAAACCCCATCTCTACTTTAAAAAAAATGCAAAAATTAGCCTGGCGTGGTGGTGTGGTGGTGAGTGTCTGTAGTCCCAGCCACTCGGGAGGCTGAGGCAGGAGAATTGCTTGAACCCGGGATGCAGAGGTTGCAGTAAGTCGAGATCACGCCACTTTACTCCAGCCTGGGTGACAGAGCAAGTCTCAAAAAAAAAAAAGTTAAAAATAGAATCTAAAATAAAAGTTGAAAGTATAAAAAGCTAAAAAATAAGTTAAAACAGGTGAAATTTATTTTCATAATATTATTTAGCTTGATATATCCCAAATATTATTATTT
Organism: Colobus angolensis palliatus; assembly: GCF_000951035.1. NCBI lineage: Eukaryota > Metazoa > Chordata > Mammalia > Primates > Cercopithecidae > Colobus > Colobus angolensis. Next base: position 16,778,617 of record NW_012114710.1, on the reverse strand, counting down.
TAACATGTTATCAAGATAAAAAATATTGAGATAGGGTCTCACTCTGTCATCCAGGCTAGAGTGCAGTGGCATGATCTTGACTCATTGCAGCCTCTGCCTCTTGGGCTCCAGAGATCCTCTCACCTCACCCTCCCAAGTAGCTGGGACCACAGGGATACAGCAATATGCCCAGCTATCTTTTGTATTTTTAGTAGAGACAGGGTTTTGCCATCTTGCCCAGCTGGTCTCAAACTTCCAGGCTCAAGTGATCCTCCCGCCATGGCCTCCACAGTTCTGGGATTACAGGTGTGGGCCACTGCACCCAGCCAAGATAAAAATCATTAAAAAGGTATTTTATATTCTTTTTTCATTTAAGGTTCCAAAGTCTGGTGTGATTTTTTCACTCACAGCCAGTGGGTGCTGCAGCCAGCTTGACTGGCTAATGAGAGTCAATTGTAAGCATTTTATCTCAACTCTACATTCAATGACATCTCGTTGGTAGCTCAAAATTGGATATGGTGGGAGTATTCATACCATGGTGAGCAACACAAATCAGGGTTTTGTTCTTTTCAGAGAGTCAGTCATTAAACATTTGCCAGCCTGCCACTGCTTATAACACATTTCAATTTAAACCAGCAACATTTCAAGTGCTCAAAGTCATGGACAACTAGTAGATATTGTATCGGACAGTTCAGGTCATCCATTGTTTCATTAGGAGTCTGCAACTGAGGGTAATCTAGTCTATCATTAGCTCTTCCTTTATTAGGTAGAATAACTCTATCACGAAAGAACTTTCTTCATTAATTATTTAGTGGCTAGGCACAGTGGCTCCCACCTGTAATCCCAGCAATTTGGGAGGCTGAGGTGGGAGGACTGTTTGAGCTGAGGAGTTTGAGACCAGCCTGGGCAACAAAGCAAGACCCGGACTCTATAAAAACAAAAACAAACAAAAAAACTATTTAGTTACCTTAATGTATAGTAAATACAAGGAAGGCAGGATAAATCCTTAATTCTTTCCCTTTATTAACTAGTGTTCAAAATAATGAGTTGAGACAGGGTCTGACTCCATTTGCCCATAATCATCCAATGGCATGATTATGGCTCACTGCAGCCTCAACTTCCCGGGCTCAAGCGATCCTTCTACCTCAGCCTCCTGAGTAACTGGGACTACAGGTGTGTGCCACCATAGCTGGCTAATTTTTTTATCTCTATAGTAGAGATGGGGTTTTGCCATGTTGCCCAGGTTAGCCTCAAACTTCTAGACTCAAGTGATCCACCTGCCTTGGGTGCTCATATTTTTATTGATGCTCATATTGTCCTATCTTTGGCCAGTAGAAGCCTCTGCAAGTTCAGACCTTACACTTTAAACAGCTACAGTACCACAAATATCATTCAGACTTACATCTTATAATCTCAGTCATTAAAAGGGACTGACGGCCGGGCGCGGTGGCTCACGCCTGTAATCCCAGCACTTTGGGAGGCCGAGACGGGCGGATCACGAGGTCAGGAGATAGAGACCATCCTGGCTAACACGGTGAAACCCCGTCTCTACTAAAAAATACAAAAAACTAGCTGGGCGAGGTGGTGGGCGCCTGTAGTCCCAGCTACTCGGGAGGCTGAGGCAGGAGAATGGCGTAAACCCGGGAGGCGGAGCTTGTTGTGAGCTGCGATCCGGCCACTGCACTCCAGCCTGGGCGACAGAGCGAGACTCCGTCTCAAAAAAAAAAAAAAAAAAAAAAAAAAAAGAAAAGAAAGTTTAAAAAAAAAAAAAAAAAGCCAGGGAGGGGCAGTTCCCAGAACAAGCACTTGATACCTAAAACAATAGGTGCACACCATAACATATTTAAAATATTGCACAGAAATTTTAAAACATATCATCTTTCTCATGTCATTGATTGGTGGCTTTGTTTGCTCATTTCATACATATCTACCAAGAATGAATGGCTTGGCGTGGTGGCTCACGCCTGTAATCCCAGCACTTTGGCACGCCAAGGAGGCTGGATCACCTGAGGTCAGGAGTTTGAGACCAGCCTGGCGAACATGGTGAAACCCTGTTTCCACCAAAAATACAAAAATTAGCTGGGCGTGGTGGTGTGCGACTATAATTACAGCTACTCGGGAGGCTGAGGTAGGAGAGTCGCTTGAACCCAGGAGATGGAGGTTGCAGTGAGCCGAGATTGAGTTGCTGCACTCCAGCCTGGGTGGACACAGTGAGACTCTGTCTCAAGGACTATAATTCCAGCTACTCGGGAGGCTGAGGCAGGAGAATCACTTGAACCCAGGAGGTGGAGGTTGCAGTGAGCCGAGATTGAGTCACTGCACTCCAGCCTGGGTGGACACAGTGAGATTCTGTCTCAAGGAAAAAAAAAAAAGAATGAATGATATTCTTAGGACTATTATTCTGACCATATAAATTAGTTACAAGAAGTATAAACTTATGTAAAATTCTTGAATCTTTCAAGATTTTTTACTTTTATCAAAATGCAAGAGAATGAGTGTGAAAAATATCTCGTAGCAAGTGGCACAGAAGGCATAATTACATATATTTTAAAAGACAGAGAACATCTTTTTGTCTCATGTGATTTGAAGAAAGAGGCACATTTTTACTCAGGTTGTCCCTTAGCCATGAAAAGTAAATTTTACATTAAACAATCTTATTTTAAATTTGTCCATGGTAAAAATTAAATGGAACAATAGAGAACTCCAATACAGCAACTGTGGTCTCTCTGATTTCTTAGCATTCTCTCACTCATTGAACTCTCCGAAAGCACTAACATTGATCCAACACCCCACTAATCAATTACAGCCTGGCAGGTAGGTATTTTAGGAATGGTCATATGCTTGTATTAAAGGAGAGCTCACTCCAATTTTCAGTGAGCACAATATGAAGAACCTGTCTTCTAGTAAAAAATAGAATGCACAATAACCAAAATATTCAAAGAATGAATTGTTAAAATTCACCAGGTACTCCAAAATAAGCAAAGAAGTATTTCCGTGACTTCCTTTTTAAAACCAAAAATATCAATAAAGGTTTAAAATTGGATGGTTAAAAACTGTAGTGGTCTTATAATGTTTGTGGCTTTTCAATAAAATCCTTCCACAAGTACATCTGCATACAGTTTAACAAACACAAACATAAAACGTGGTAACTGGGAAAATAATTGATTAATCTAGGGACTAAACAGGGAAAGTTACTAGGCAAAGGGAGGCAGAGATGCCAAGGTCTGCAGATGAAAAAAATTCATCTTGTCAGTTCATTTTATTAGAGTCTTGGTTATCAAGTTTTTGGGGAGACTAGGAGATAATTTAGGAAAAATGGAAATATTATAAACTATATTTAAAATTTTTCATTCAAAATGGAAATAGTTTTAGTACTACAAGGAGAAAAATGTGTATTTTTAGAACTTAGATGATCTATTTTATTGAAGACTGTCAATGAAGGAAAGACTAGGGCATGACTAGCAATTTTCTGCTTCTTTTTTTTTTTTTTTGAGACGGAGTCTCACTGTGTCGCCCAGGCTGGAGTGCAGTGGTGCGATCTCAGCTCACTGCAAGATCTGCCTCCCTGGTTCACGCCATTCTCCTGCCTCAGCCTCCCGCGTAGCTGGGACTACTGGCACCTGTCACCTCGCCTGGCTAATTTTTTGTATTTTTAGTAGAGATGGAGTTTCACTGTGTTAGCCAGGATGGTCTCGATCTCCTGACATCGTGATCTGCCCACCTTGGCCTCCCAAAGTGCTGGGATTACAGGTGTGAGCCACCACACCCAGCCCGCAATTTTCTTCTTTTTACACTGATTATTCTAATAGTCTCACACCTGTAATCCCAGCACTTTGAGAGGCCGAGGTGGAAGGATTGCTTGAGCCCAGGAGCTCAAGACCAGCCTTGGCAACATAGGGAGACTGTCTCTACAACAACAACAACAACAATTAAGATTACCAGTGTAGGCCAGGCACTATGGCCCATGCCTGTAATCCCAGCACTTCGGGATGCCGAGGTGGGTGGATCACCTGAGGTCAGGAGTTTGAGACCAGCCTGGCCAACAGAGCAAAACCCTGTCTCTAATAAATATACAAAAATTAGCTGGGTGTGGTGGCATGCACCTGTAATCCCAGCTACTCGGGAGGCTGAGGCAGGAGAATC
>NW_012114710.1:16772474-16774445 GCF_000951035.1 Colobus angolensis palliatus | reverse complement strand
GGGCGGATCACGAGGTCAGGAGATCGAGACCATCCTGGCTAACACGGTGAAACCCCGTCTCTACTAAAAAATACAAAACACTAGCCGGGCGAGGTGGTGGATGCCCGTAGTCCCAGCTACTCGGGAGGCTGAGGCAGGAGAATGGCGTAAACCTGGGAGGCAGAGCTTGCAGTGAGCTGAGATCCTGCCACTGCGCTCCAGCCTGGGCGACAGAGCGAGACTCTGTCTCAAAAAAAAAAACAAACAAACAAACAAACAAAAAAAACAAATGAACAAACCAAAAACCAAAAAACAAAAAAACAAGATTACCAGTGTAAGACACTATGCTAGTGTGTTGTGGATAGAGAGGTAACTACGACATGATATCCATCTAGAGAGTTCATAGTATGATAGTGCAGACAAATATGTGTATAGACATGTTAAAATAATTTAGGAAGGGCAAAGAGAAATATGAATCCTGAGCATTATAAAGGCACAAAGGTGTATGTGTGTAGGTAGGTAGGAAGACTTTCTAGGAAGAGACAGTAACTAAGATAGGTTTTATAAAAGAATGGTTAGGAATTAGCTAAATTATGAGGAAGAGGGTAGAAAGAGGCAGGGTAGAGTGTTCCAGATAGGAACAGCAAGAAACAGCACCATTATTAGAGAACAAGTAGAAAGAGAAGAAGTGGAGGAGGATGAGAGATTAAAATATAAAGTTAGATGGGGGCAGATCACAGAATTCTTGAATTCCATGTCAAGAAGCTTGAACTTTATCCTACAAGCAATGAGGAGTCAATGAGCTTTTAAAACAGGGAGACTGGCTGGGTGCAGTGGTTCATGCCTGTAATCCTAACACTTTGGGAAGCCGAGGTGAGAGTATCTCTTGAGCCCAGAAGTTCAAGACCAGCCGGGGCAACATAGTTAGACTTCATCTCTCAAAAAAAAAAAAAAAATCCAAACAAATAAAATATGGAAACAAAATTAAAACATATAGATAAGGGCAGACCAGAGATTAGAATAGATTAGTTGGCCGGGTATGGTGGCTTACGCCTGTAATCCCAGCAATTTGAGAGGCCGAGGCAGGCAGATCACGAGGTCAAGAGATCAAGACCACGCTAGCCAACATGGTGAAACCCTGTCTCCACTAAAAATACTAAAATTAGCTGGGCGTGGTGGAGTATGCCTGTAGTCCCAGCTACTCGGGAGGCTGAAGCAGGAGAATCTCTTGAACCCAGGAGGTGGAGGTTGCAGTGAGCCGAGATCATGCCACTGCACTCCAGCCTAGGTGACAGAATTGAGACTCCGTCTTTAAAAAAAAAAAAAAAAATGAAGACTAGTTAATAGGTTTGCTGCAGTATTTGGGATAGGAGAGGATGACAGGCCAAACCAGGGCAGTAACAGCAGAGGCAGAGAGTAGGAAAAGGATTCAAGAGTTAATTATAATTAGTAGGTATAATTGGCAGGACTTGGTGGTTGGATGAATGTGGGAAATATGGAAAATGGAAGAGTGCAAGACTATTGTGAGGCATAGTATCAACACCAAGTGCAACAGAGAATATTGGAAAAGGAGTAGGTTTGAAGGGAAGTGGTAACTTCAGTGATTTTAGGCTTGCTGAGGTTAAGAGGTAGGTGGAGGATACATGTAGCAGACAGCAGCTATTGAGAAAGGTTTGGGGTGCAGCTGTAGATTTGATGTCATTACCATATTTGTGATAATTAAAATCAATGGGTCACATAACTCAGAAATAATGTAGGCTGAGATAATTTTCTCTCAACCCACCGTGAAGTTGTACTTTTACAGAGCTTCTCTCTGCCATTAACTGTGGACTTTAGATGTAGTACCCATCACGAAAGGGTCCACCTACTAGATTTATCACTGATTTATGTATCTTTGAAATTGTTCTCCAAAGCCTAGACATGGAGGCTCATGGTTTTCTTGTTTGTTTGTTTATTTGAGACGAAGTCTCGCTCTGTTGCCCAGGCTGGAGT
>NW_012114710.1:16763705-16770774 GCF_000951035.1 Colobus angolensis palliatus | reverse complement strand
TCCGGCCACTGCACTCCAGCCAGGGCGACAGAGCAAGACTCTGTCTCAAAAAAAAAAAAAAAAAGAAAGAAATTAAGTATTTAAATATGATGAATAAATTAACTTGTTGGGTTTATATTTATCAGGCACTGAGCTAAGTGCTTTACATAGATTATCTCATTAAATCTTCACAACAAACCTATGAGATTACAACAATTCTGCATTAGCTCCATTATACAAATGAGAAAACCAGGATAACAGAGATATTAAATACTTTTCTCAAGGCCTCACAACACAAATACTGAAATCCTCTATGGTAAAATTACGTGTGACTGGTGCCCATCATTTGTGGATGTCTATGGAGATGTCAATCTATTAACCAAAGAAACATGGAGCATGTGAGAAGGAAGAGATCTCTGAATCACAAATTGATCATTCACGTCTCTTAAGCAAACCTGAAAATCCTGAATTTAAGAGTCAACAACAGAATCTCATGGCTGTTAGGTCAGGTTACTTAAATAGAAGAAAAAAATAGGCTGTACCTGAATTGTACTTGTTCAATGAGCCTAACTGTTCCACTGACCAGTGAGGCATAACTTTGCAATGTGCAGCACTGAATGTGACTGGCCTGGGCAAATATACCTCAGTCAAAAAACTTACCAAGCCAAAATAATGACCTGATTCTCATTTCACCAATGGGAGAACAACTTGCCTTCCTCATTTGTGCTGACCATCTTCCTATGTGCAGATAATATTACTGACCCTCCGAACAAGAATCTCTAAGGAAAAAGTTTTTTTAAAAAAAAGGAGAAAAAAAGAAAAAAAAAGAAATAAAAAATATTACTGAACCACTGTAAGTAGTGCAACTACTTTGAGCAGTTTCTCCAAAGGAACTTGCACATTTTTCCTTCTCCAGCCACACTAACTGACCCACCACTTTTGTGAACAGAGAACGACAGCACAGTCATTCTCACGGCTCTCGCTGCAAGAGTAATATTTCAGAGTTTGAGGGAAATTTTATGTTGGTTGATCACAAATGTTTGGAAGAGTTTCATCTTCATTTCTGGAAGTTTTTGTTAAGGATGTTTAAAGTATCATTGCCATCTTTTATGAAATTGCTATCATGACTATGGAATTTTCAGTGTGCCTGAGGGGTGGCAAGTTGATGAATATGTAATCCAGTGGATACAAGAAAATTGTTAGAAATTCTAGTAGCTTCTTGAAACACTAGTAGAAGTTACTGAGGCAGGACTTTAAGAGGTGAAAATAACTGCTACATCTCCCTAAATCTCAACTAAGTATTAGCATACCAAATCTAGGCTTGATTACTATATTTAAAATATATTAGATTCTCAGACACTACCTTAAATCAGCATAATTCAAAAAAGACTGCCTTTTTTTTTTTTTGAGACAGGGTCACACTCTGTCACTGGAGTGCAGTAGTATGATCATAGCTCACTCTAACCTCGAACTCCTGGACTCAAGAGATCCTCCTGTCTCAGCCTCCCAAGCAGCTGGTACTACAGATACGCACTACCACTCCAGTCTAATTATAGATAAAACAATTTTTTTTTTTGTAGAGACAGGGTCTTACTATGTTGCCAAGGCTGGTCTCAAACTCCTAATCTTAAGTGAGCCTCTTGCCTTGGCCTTCCAAAGCACTGGGAATGCAGGTGTGAGCCACCATACCTGATCCAATTCATCATTTTTCAATAGAACATGTATCTGGCAAGGTAACCTACCTTGTTTACTAAGGGAATTTCTTCCTAGTGCATAATCTATATAGGAGGCCAAATTAAAGATCAGATTGTTTGATGAGTATATAACTAGAACAAAGGAAACTGATATTATTAACAAATATCTGATTCAGTTACTTCCTTGCATAAAAATCTTTCTGTCTTCCTGTGACTTTGGGGATAAATCCAAGAGTCTCGCTTTGTTGCCCAGGATGGGGTGTGGTGGCATGATGTCAACTCACTGCAACCTCCGCCTCCTGGGTTCTCACACCTCAGCCTCCCGTGTAGCTGGGAGAGCACCACCACACCTGACTAATTTTTTGTATTTTTAGTAGAGATGGGGTTTCACCATGTTGGTCAGGCTTGTCTAAAACTCCTGACCCCAGGTGATCCACCAGCCTTAGTCTCCCAAAGTGCTGGGATTACAGGCATGAGCCACCGCACTTGGCCATGGAGGCTCATGTTAAGTGAAGCAGTGCAGAACAGCAACAAAAAAACAAGCAAATACACAAAAGTATCTAAGATTGAATATACTGACAGTTCTTCAGTACTATTTCTTATATTCCAGGGGTTCAACAATACCCCCAACATACTAATTCTTCAGTATGTTCTACTTCGTTCAGCTTTTATGCCAAACTTTACCTGCCTCACAAAGATGTCACAATATTTTCAGTGTTCTAATTGTTTCTTTTTTTCTTTTTTTTTTCTTTTCTCTTTTGAGACAGAGTCTCACTCTGTGGCCCAGGCTGGAGTGCAGTGGCATGATCTTGGCTCACTGCAAACTCCGCTTCCCAGGTTCAAGCAATTCTCCTGTCTCAGCCTCCTGGGTAGCTGGGATAACAGGCACACGCCACCATGCCAGGGTAATTTCTATATTTTTAGTAGAGACGGAGTTTCAACATGTTGGCCATGCTGGTCTCAAACTCCTAACCTCAGGTGATCCACCGGCCTTGGCCTCCCAAAGTGCTAGGATTACAGGTGTGAGCCATCGTGCCTGGCCTGTTTCTTTATTAATGTATCATTTGACAATATGCCGTCAACATAACAATTTACCAATATTATCAGATCTCTTGTGGAACTTTCAAAGTGGCAGCTGAATTCTTTGATTAATTTCCAAAAGAAATCCCAAACAAAGAAACAAACAAAAAACTCTTATGGTATTTGTTTACTTTTAAGTCAAATTGAAACTATTTTCTGAGGAGCTTCAGGAAAGAACCATGAACAAAACTTACAGTAACATTTCAGAACCATGTGTGACAACCATGCAGATTAGTACTCACCCAAATTCCAAGAGTTACTAAAAATAGACCTTGTGTAATTGGGCAAATGAGTGGGTGGGTGGATACTTTAGTAGGGCCATGACCTCTAAGATTTTCTGTTGTCTTTGCTATGGTCTATAAACTGAACAAAGTGCTGTTTTCTTTCTCATCAGGGTAGTCTGTAACTAGCCTAGGACCAACGCATCTGTTAGGAATGAAGATATAATTCCTGTTGTTGTTGTTGTTTATGACAAATATGGCCTACTTATACCTTCTCTTTTATGTTCCTTGTCCACAGTAAACAATTTGCCACCACAATTCACAATTCCAATTCCCAACAATGCCAATTTGCCATAGCATTTTTTGCATGAGCCAGTAATCTGCTTCAGAATCCTTAACATCACATAACTCAGCAATAACTAAGTTAGTACTATTCAATTGGAGCCAACAAGCAAGATGAAATTCTAGTGCCATTGCTGGTCAAGACTTTCCTTTTCACACTTAAGACAGGCATCCAATGTGACTCTCCTTGAGGTAAAAAGTGGACTGGAAATATAAGACAACCAGGATCATGCTCCTTCTCCAAGAAGCTCAAAGTGGAATAAGAGACAGACATGAGAACAGTCAATGAGCAATACAGTGAGGTCCATGAAATAAGGGAGGTTACTTCACATTTACACTTGAATCTGATTTTCAGGTTAAACAAGAACAGGAGAAGAAAAATACCATAGTCTATGTCATCTATGCACATACCTGGAGTCCATGCAGAGCTCTTACCTCCTACCCCAAGTGACATCCATGAGAACAGGATCAGACCAACTTATTTCATTCAACCACATAAGGGTATTGAAAATTATCTCTTTGAAATGTCACAACAGAGATTTAAAGTTAACAATAAATACAAAAACTTACTTTAGCCAGTTAGACATAAGTAACCAAAATAAACTGGTTCATGAAAAATCCTAGTAAACATGGAGCACTCCAAGCATAGCACTGGGCTACATTAGGTTATTACATAAGAAATTTAAGAAAATCCTCCCATGAGCCTCATAGTGAATCTTGAAAGTTCAATGTCCAGCAACAGACTCCACAACTTAAAGAGGGATGTGCAGAAAGTGGAAGGGATTCAACAGACAGTCACAGAGATGATTAAAGGGTTGGGAAAATAAGAGCTGGAAATTATTTAGCCCAATTTAGATCAGACTACTAGGTTTCTTAATAACAGTATTTAAGCCCAGGAAGGGTTGTTATATACAAGATGATGAACAGCTGCTTTCTTTCTCAACTGGAGAGTGAACAGAAGAAACAGACTTTGATTAAAGCATGAAAGACCTAAGACGGATATATAAAAAATAACTTTTGAAAATGAGGATTATTAGATGTGAGATCTCCTCAGGATCCCCTTCTTGTACCTGCTCTTTAAATGATGCTGTCTCACAGAATTCTTTTTCTATTTATTTATTTATTTATTTTTGAGACAGAGTCTTGCTCTGTTGCCCAGGTTGGAGTGCAGCGACGCAGGTTGGAGTGCAGCGACGCAGTCTCAACTCCCTGCAACCTCCGCCTCCCAGGTTTAGGCAATTCTCGTACCTCAGCCTCCCAAGTATCTGGGATTATAGGCATGTGCCACCATGCCTGGCTAATTTTTGTATTTTTAGTAGAGATGAGGTTTCACCATGTTGGCCAGGCTTGTCTCGAACTCTTGGGCTCAAGTGATCTGCCTGCCTCAGCCTCCCAAAGTGGTAGGACTACAGGCATAAGACACTGCACCTGGCTGTCACAAAATTCTAAGTTCTCTATCTCTTCTCATGATGGATGGTCTTCATAGTTCACTTTACTTACTCTGATTTTACTTAACCTCTTATAAACTGGTAATTCCCAAATATATATCTAAATATCTCCAATCCAGACCATTCTCTAAATGCCTGCTGGACTTCAAGCTTTCATCTCCTCCTGTTCTATTGCAATAACATATAACTGATACCCTTGTCTCTCTAGTCTTCAGTTCCATTCTCTGGTTTATATGATGGTGGGAATCTTTCCATTTAAAAAGAAGTCTAGTCATGTCATTTCCTTGCTTAAGATCTTTCAGTGGGTTCCCACTACTTAGTCATTCTCCATCATTTGACCCTGCTTATCCAATATCATCTGTCACTCCCCAAATGTTAATTCCAAGATGATTTTACTTTGCAGTCATGTGTTTATGTCTCTGTGTTTTTTATGGTCTCTGTACTCTTCAGTTCTCCTAGAAAACACCTTCCCACTTTTTTCCTGTGGTCATCCTCTACTTTCAAGTTCCAGTAATTTTTTCTGACCTTATCAAGCTAGACTAATGATCCTCAATAGATGTTCATAAATTTCCATGAAAACTTCTCTTGAATAATGCTGCAGTTAGTATTGATAAAAGCATTTCCAGGCTGGGCGTGGTGGCTCACACCTTTAACCCCAGCACTTTAGGAGGCCGAGGTGGGCAGATCACCTGAGGTCAGGAGTTTGAGACCACCCTAGTCAACATGGTGAAACCCCATTTCTACTAAAAATAAAAAAATTAGCTGGGCATGGTAGCACATGCCTGTAATCCTCAGCTGAGGTAGGAGAATTGCTTGAACCTGGGAGGCGGAGATTGCAGTGAGCCAAGGTTATGCCACTGCACTCCAGCCTGGGCGACAGAGCGAGACTTTGTCTCAAGAATTAAAAAAAAAAGCCTTTCCAGCCCTCAGATTCAATAACAATTCATCTAGAAAACACGTGTATTAAGTGGCTAACAGAATATAGAAATCAATCCTCAAAAGCAATATATACCAGACTAGTTTGTTTATCACACTAGATTCGGGCTGCTGCTCATCTGACACCCCTTGCAACATTGTCTCAAGCATTTCCTTATTCCTCTTTAACCACTGGGTTTTTCTTTTCCTTGCTCTTTGTTCAGCACAGTTACTCATATAGACTTAATATGTTATGTACTCATCTCCACTCAATTCTTACAACATCACTATGAAATAGGGTCAGCATCTCCATCTTATAGTTGAATAACTCACCAGCTATATGCAGATGACACAGATGCATGTGTGAGTATATATTCATATATGTGTGCTTATGATATATACATATCCTATGAGCTCCAGCTTATTTAATGTGCTCTTATATGTCTTCAAAGAACCTCAAAATCAGATTTTGAAAAGTGAATGCATAATTTACTCCCCAGACTTTCTTCTTCTGATGTCACCTGTCTCAGTGTATGGTGTCAGAAACCTAGACGTTATCCTCAACACTTTGTTCTTTCTAAATCCCCCTATCCAATCCATCACCAACTTCTATCAATTCTCCCTCCTAAATATCTCTCATATGTGTTCAGTTCTCTCCACCTTTACCATTATTGATCTAGTCCAAGCTTTCACTGTCTCTTGTAATAGCCTCTATATCCTCTCGTCGTCTTCGTATCCATTCTCTGCAGCTAAGATGACATCACTCCTGCTCCTGCTCTCACCAGGTGCTGTGCTGGCTCCCCTTCACCTTCCACCATGATTTGGAAGCTTCCTGGGGCCCTCACCAGAAGCAGATGTCAGCACTATGATTCATATACAGCCTGAAGAACCATGAGCCAATTAAACCTCTTTATAAATTAAAAAATACATCAAAATTCAAATTTGATCCTGTTACTTGACACTGCCCCTTCCTCCTACTTCATTCAAGCCCTTCAGCTGCTTCCCATTGTTCTTATCAAAAAGATAACCTCACCACTGCCACACAGCCCTGCCCCCTGGATCCCACCCACCACATCTCACACCTACCTCATCTCACATCCTGTTCTCCTCAACTGTTTCAGCCATTTGGGCTTGTTTTCCACCCTTCACACCAGTGATGACCCCTTCCTCTGCGGGTCTTTGCACAGGATGGAAAGCCATCTTTCTTCTCCACTTCACCTAGTTCACTCCTAATCATCCTTGCGCTCAAGAGTCACTTTCCCAGGGAAGTCTCTGATCACTCTAAAGAACTCAGTCCCCAGCACTTTAGGAGGCAGAGGCGGGCGGATCACAAGATCAGGAGATCGAGACCATCCTGGCTAACACAGTGAAACCCTGTCTCTACTAAAAA
>NW_012114710.1:16762550-16762904 GCF_000951035.1 Colobus angolensis palliatus | reverse complement strand
TATACCCTTTCAGATTTTGGATTTGGAATGCTCAATCTGTATAAGCTCCAAAGGGCCATGTCCTTTCCATTTCCCCTTTCCTCCCTTCTTTCCTTTCCCTACCCACCCCTCCTTTTCACAGGTGTTTTTGTGATTAGTAGATAATTGACCTCCCCCATTAGATTGCAAGCTTCATGAAAGGAGGGACTGTACCTATTTTTGCTCACAATATTGACTCCTATACCTAGTATATCATCTGGCAGGTAGAAAGTATTTAAATATGGCCGGACGCGGTGGCTCAAGCCTGTAATCCCAGCACTTTGGGAGGCCGAGACGGGCGGATCACGAGGTCAGGAGATCGAGACCATCCTGGCT
>NW_012114710.1:16748935-16762205 GCF_000951035.1 Colobus angolensis palliatus | reverse complement strand
TCCGGCCACTGCACTCCAGCCAGGGCGACAGAGCAAGACTCTGTCTCAAAAAAAAAAAAAAAAAGAAAGAAATTAAGTATTTAAATATGATGAATAAATTAACTTGTTGGGTTTATATTTATCAGGCACTGAGCTAAGTGCTTTACATAGATTATCTCATTAAATCTTCACAACAAACCTATGAGATTACAACAATTCTGCATTAGCTCCATTATACAAATGAGAAAACCAGGATAACAGAGATATTAAATACTTTTCTCAAGGCCTCACAACACAAATACTGAAATCCTCTATGGTAAAATTACGTGTGACTGGTGCCCATCATTTGTGGATGTCTATGGAGATGTCAATCTATTAACCAAAGAAACATGGAGCATGTGAGAAGGAAGAGATCTCTGAATCACAAATTGATCATTCACGTCTCTTAAGCAAACCTGAAAATCCTGAATTTAAGAGTCAACAACAGAATCTCATGGCTGTTAGGTCAGGTTACTTAAATAGAAGAAAAAAATAGGCTGTACCTGAATTGTACTTGTTCAATGAGCCTAACTGTTCCACTGACCAGTGAGGCATAACTTTGCAATGTGCAGCACTGAATGTGACTGGCCTGGGCAAATATACCTCAGTCAAAAAACTTACCAAGCCAAAATAATGACCTGATTCTCATTTCACCAATGGGAGAACAACTTGCCTTCCTCATTTGTGCTGACCATCTTCCTATGTGCAGATAATATTACTGACCCTCCGAACAAGAATCTCTAAGGAAAAAGTTTTTTTAAAAAAAAGGAGAAAAAAAGAAAAAAAAAGAAATAAAAAATATTACTGAACCACTGTAAGTAGTGCAACTACTTTGAGCAGTTTCTCCAAAGGAACTTGCACATTTTTCCTTCTCCAGCCACACTAACTGACCCACCACTTTTGTGAACAGAGAACGACAGCACAGTCATTCTCACGGCTCTCGCTGCAAGAGTAATATTTCAGAGTTTGAGGGAAATTTTATGTTGGTTGATCACAAATGTTTGGAAGAGTTTCATCTTCATTTCTGGAAGTTTTTGTTAAGGATGTTTAAAGTATCATTGCCATCTTTTATGAAATTGCTATCATGACTATGGAATTTTCAGTGTGCCTGAGGGGTGGCAAGTTGATGAATATGTAATCCAGTGGATACAAGAAAATTGTTAGAAATTCTAGTAGCTTCTTGAAACACTAGTAGAAGTTACTGAGGCAGGACTTTAAGAGGTGAAAATAACTGCTACATCTCCCTAAATCTCAACTAAGTATTAGCATACCAAATCTAGGCTTGATTACTATATTTAAAATATATTAGATTCTCAGACACTACCTTAAATCAGCATAATTCAAAAAAGACTGCCTTTTTTTTTTTTTGAGACAGGGTCACACTCTGTCACTGGAGTGCAGTAGTATGATCATAGCTCACTCTAACCTCGAACTCCTGGACTCAAGAGATCCTCCTGTCTCAGCCTCCCAAGCAGCTGGTACTACAGATACGCACTACCACTCCAGTCTAATTATAGATAAAACAATTTTTTTTTTTGTAGAGACAGGGTCTTACTATGTTGCCAAGGCTGGTCTCAAACTCCTAATCTTAAGTGAGCCTCTTGCCTTGGCCTTCCAAAGCACTGGGAATGCAGGTGTGAGCCACCATACCTGATCCAATTCATCATTTTTCAATAGAACATGTATCTGGCAAGGTAACCTACCTTGTTTACTAAGGGAATTTCTTCCTAGTGCATAATCTATATAGGAGGCCAAATTAAAGATCAGATTGTTTGATGAGTATATAACTAGAACAAAGGAAACTGATATTATTAACAAATATCTGATTCAGTTACTTCCTTGCATAAAAATCTTTCTGTCTTCCTGTGACTTTGGGGATAAATCCAAGAGTCTCGCTTTGTTGCCCAGGATGGGGTGTGGTGGCATGATGTCAACTCACTGCAACCTCCGCCTCCTGGGTTCTCACACCTCAGCCTCCCGTGTAGCTGGGAGAGCACCACCACACCTGACTAATTTTTTGTATTTTTAGTAGAGATGGGGTTTCACCATGTTGGTCAGGCTTGTCTAAAACTCCTGACCCCAGGTGATCCACCAGCCTTAGTCTCCCAAAGTGCTGGGATTACAGGCATGAGCCACTGCACCTCGCCCCCCTCCTTTCTTTTCAAACTTCACCTCAAGCATTGGTCCTTTAGCCCCAACACACTGAGCTACTTACTATTTCCTTACTTTGGAAATAAATTTCCTTTTATTTTGGGGAAATTCACATTTACATCTCAAAACTCTGCTCAAGGATCTATCTTCCCTAGCAACTCAATTTGATTCTTCAAACGAGCAACAGTCATTCTATTCTCCATGTTTCCATAGCTATTTGTACATACCTCTATCAACATTTAACTATTGTAGTTACCAATGTAAAAGTTCTCCCTGAGTGAAAGGTGAGTTTCTTGAAAGTTGGGACAATCCTATTTATTAAATACTAATTTTGGACAAACAGTAGAAACTCAAAAAATGCCCTCCAATTGCTTAGTATGTCCATAAACTAAGTGGTAAACTGGCTGTCTCCATTCTTCAATAATTACACAACATTCTTTTTTTTTTGAGATAGAGTCTCGCTCTGTCTCTGTCACCCAGGCTGGAGTGCAGTGGCACAATCTCTGTTCGCCGCAACCTCTGCCTCCCGGGTTCAAGTGATTCTCCTGCCTCAGCCTCCTAAGTAGCTAGGATTACAGGCATGCACCACTGTGCCCGGCCAATGTTTGTATTTTTAGTAGAAATGGGGTTTTGCCATGTTGGCCAAGCTGGTGTCGAACTCCTGACCTCAGGTGATCTGCCTGCCTCGGACTCCCAAAGTGCTGGGATTACAGGTGTGAGCCACCATGCCCAGCCACAACTTTCTGTATTATAAAATATTCCCCTATATATTCCATTAGACCAGTGGTTCTTTCACAGTTTTGAATTTTGTGACTTAGAAGAATTTTAAAACATTTTGGAGAGCAACAAAGAAAACATTAAAACTATAATCCATTAACATCATAATTTCAAAAATATATATTAAGTCTGAATATATCAGAGAGTATATAATTTCAGAATAAGGACAGCATTTTAAATTGTACAAATTTAACTTTTTAAAAAAATTATCTAGATTGTCTTTATTTTTCTTTCATTTCACCACCAATTAGTGAAAGATAGTATTTGGAAAACACTTAACTAGACTAGCATCTTCCCTGAAATAATTTTGAAAAACTATGTTTTGTATACATTCTTAAGTTAGCATCTGTGATATTTCACGGTATGTTCAAGTTGTTGTAATGAATGTCATTTCTGGCAGGTTATAAATACTACAAAATAAAATTATGTCATCTTAGAAAATACACTCAATGGAATCTCTATACTGTAATTCTTTGATAGCAACCACCAATAATTTTAAAATACACTAACAATTGGAACATTCACATTTTTGATTTCCATTCTACTTCCCCACAAATATATATGAAATATATTTCATAATATATTTATACTTAGAAGTCTATTATCAATGTACTTAAATTTAATTTAAAAAATTTCTGGGCTGGGCAGGGTGGCTCACACCTGTAATCCCAGCACTTTGGGAGGCCAAGGCAGGCGGATCACCTGAGGTCAGGAGTTCAAGACCAGCCTGGCTAACATGATAGAAACCCTGTCTGTACTAAAAATACAAAAATTAGCCGGGTGTGGTGGTGAGCACCTATAATCTCAGCTACTCGGGAGGCTAAGACAGGAGAATCACTAGAACCTGGGAGGCGGAGGTTGCAGTGAGCCGAGATCATGCCACTGCACTCCAGCCTGGGCAACAAAGAGCAAAACTCTGTCTCAACAACAACAACAAAAAATTCTGGCCAGGTGTGTGGCTCAAGCCTGTAATCCAACACTTTGGCAGGCTGAGGCGGGAGGATCCCTTGAGCCCAAGAGTTTGAGAACAGCCTGAGCAACAACATACTGACACCTTGTCCCCTCAAAAAAATTTTAAAAATTAGCCAGCCTTCATGGCACCCCCTTGTAGTCCCAGCTACTTAGCAGGGTGAGGTAGGAGGATTGTTTGAGCCTAGGAATTGAGGCTGCAGTGAGCCATGATCATGCCACTGCACTCCAGCCTGGGTGACATGGTGAGACCTTGTCAAGAAAAAAAGAAAAAGAAAATTATGACTATAAATGTTAAAAAAAAAAACCTTGAACTGAGTTATTATAATTGTCAAGGCATGTTTGATCAAAACAACATAAATATATGAATAACTATTGATATTAAACACAAGATATATACATTTATTGGAAATGCATTTCACAGCTGATTTTTTTCCAATGAATGATTGTGCCAAATATGTGTTTGCTAGAGTAATACAGGGCTTATCTCATGTATTTTATTCCTTTTTTTCTTTTCTTTTGCTTATGTGTTAACATTTGTTCACAAAAAATTATGCACGACAGGAATAGAAGGGGTTTTGCTTAAGCTATGTCACAAAATTCTTTCAACTCCTTTCAAGCTATGTGCAAACAAAACCCTTCAAAATCATTTTTAATGATTTAAAATCAATTTTAATGACACTTCAATAAGGTCCTTCTTCAGTTAGTTGAAAGTAAAAGCTGGAAACCATAAGAGTTGCAAAAGTGTTGCTACCAAGTGATTACAGACATTGAGTTTCTCCATTTGTGCCTAGTGTTCCTTTTCCATCCTGGGACAATGTATCACAGTAAGACTAGGGATGGCATGCCTATATGGTGAAAGTATGACTTTTTTTGGTGAAATAGGAGAAGAGTGATTGTGAAAGGAGAGGTGGAAAAGGAAAAACAGCTCGACAGGAGCATTCTCCAACAGTTTAGTTTTAGGGGAAAAAGGCCATTTGCAAGTGGAAAGCCTTGAGAACCAACTCTCTCAAACAGTTCATGTGCTCACACACTGCTTGGAAATTCTTTGTGTCCCTCCAGGGCTAAGGTACCCCAGTTGGAAGAACACTGGACTAGACCTGAAAGTATTAGAGCTTTCTTTGAAGACGTTACATCCCAAGCCTGGGATGTGCTCTCAGTCTTAAACAGATGACAGTCAGCCCAATCACATCTTTGGGACGGCAGATTTCTTTTGTAAAGACTGATCTCATTATTTATGCTGATTCTCTTATCTCTAGTTTTCAAAGTGTGGTATTTTCTCACCTGGACATTATCTCCAAGTTTTGGGGGATTGAAGTCACCCTATTTGAACCTAAAGCCTCCTATGAAGTTTTTGCATAAAGTTGTGTAGAAAGCCCTGTTTACAGTATTTCTTCATAGCACTATACCATTATGACCTTGGCATCTTTCTCTCTTCCGCATTTTCTCACTTGATTCTTCTGAAGGTAACTGGTTTGCACTGCTAACTTGTAAGAAGTGGATTAGTGTGAAATCTGTGGCTACTGAACAGAGTCAAGTAAATTGATTTACCAGAGAAATGAGTCTGTGAAACAAATAGCATCTGTGAGGTAAACATTTGGGATACGTCTCCTAATGAACAGAAATCAGTAATATGGTTTTATTAATAATGATTACTTTCAAATAATAAACATCAACCTGTATTCTATTGTTCCTATTCTTTGCAGCCCATAACAAAATTACATTTAAATCAAAATGGACTGTAAAAAGAAACCATTTTGGCCGGGTGCAATGGCTTGCGCCTGTAATCCCAGCACAGCACTTTGGGAGGCCAAGGTGGGTGGACCCCTTGAGGTCAGGAGTTCAAGACCAGCTGGGCCAACATGGTGAAACCCCATCTCTACTAAAAACAAAAAAACTAGCCGGAGGTGGGGGCACACACCTGTAATCCCAGCTACTCGGAAGGCTGAGGCAGGAGAGTTGTTTGAACCCAGGAGGCAGAGGTTGCAGTAAGCCAAGATTGCACCTCTGCACTCCAGCCTGGGTGACACAGCGAGACTCTATCTCAAATTAAATAAACAAAAATAAAAATACAATGCAAATATTATCAACATTTAAAATCTACTATGTTTCTGTTCTACTGGCTTATTCAGCAAAATTCTGATCTATGTTTTAGTCTTTTATTGGAAGTTCAAGGTTCTTGGTACCTATAGTGCCCACGAATTTGCAGATTTATATATTTATTCATTCAACAAATCTTTACTGATTGTCTACTATGTCACAGTCACGGTTTCTAGCTTCTGAAAATATAATATTGAGCAAAACCAACAATGGACCCTGCCCTCACAGGATTTTCAGTTTAATGCAATAATCAGTGCCCTAAGGAAATAATTATACAAGTTTAAAAACTGTAATTGTGACAAGGGCTGGGAGGGAGAGTTAGAAGAATGCTAGGATAATCTGTATTAAGATATTTGAATATCTGGGGCTGTGGGTGGTCAGAGAAAGCTGCCCTAAGAAAGTGATCTAAGGATGAATGCGTGTCAATTAGGAGAAGGGAGGGAAGAGTTTTACAGCAGGGAACAACGGCTTGTGCAAAGGCCAGATAGTTCTCAAAGAAAATGTGAAGGAGGGAAGGAGGAGAGTGTTGGAGAGATGAGGCTGGAGCAGTACAGGGCCACTAAACCTTGCTGGGCTTGGTAGCCATTTTAGCAGTGTTTTGATATGTGTAATAGACCAACAGAAAATAACTGAAACTTTGAAGGGTTTTAGGCATGAAGGGATCAAGAATCATGAGTGTGGGTGGAGTGATAGGATCAGATTTGCATTTTGAAAAGATTACTGACTTCTGTAGAGAATGGATAGGAGGGCACGGCCAGAATGTGTGAGTTATTGTGACAGATGCTTCTCTGAAAATATGCATGTAAATTTAAGCTCTTGTAAAATAAATAATGTTTTAAAGAGATTGAAATTTTCTAAGAAAAGAAATACCATGGTTTTTATCTTTTGAATCTTTTGTGTTTATTTTGGGGGGAAGACCAAAATTGGTTCATAAGTGGAGAAAAAGAAGAATGAACAGTACTTATCCTTCAAAATGCTAGGGAAAACCATGTCATTTATTTTGTTTGTTTGAGACAAGGTCTTGCTCTGTTGCCCAGTTGGAGGGCAGCCATGTGATCATAGCTCACTGCAACCTCAAACTCCTGGGCTCAAGGGATCCTCCCATCTCTACCTCCCAGGTAGTTGGGACTACAGGTGTGAGCCACCACATCCAGCTAATTTTTTTATTTTTTGTAGAGACAAAGTCTCAACATGTTGCCCAGGCTATATGCCATTGATTATTGATGTTGTTAAGTTTTTCCCCAAATGAAAATAGTTTTACTGACTTTTTTGTATGCTCAATATAAACTACATTTTTAAATATAAGACTACAGAAAATGTATTAAGAAAGTTTTTTTAAAAACTAAAATTCTCACCAGGCATAAAATTCATGCCTGTAATCCCAGCACTTTGGGAGGCCGAGGCGGGTGGATCACTTGAGGTCAGGAGTTTGAGACCAGCCTGACCAATATGGTGAAATCCCATCTCTACTAAAATTACAAAAATTAGCCAGATGTGGTGACATGTGCCTGTAGTCCCAGATACTTGGGAGGCTGAGGAAGGAGAATCGCTTGAACCTGGGAGGTGGAGGCTGCAGTGAGCTGGTAGATTCTATTCTGGTGAACATCTTTTTAAAGTTTTCTCCATGCTTCTGTTCGTACATGGATTTGACGTATAACTCTAGGAACGAGGGCTGTTTTGCTGTTTTGTTCAGCAATGTATATATGCCCAGGGCTTAACAACATAGATATTCAATAAATACTAATTGAATAATTATTGTTAATATGTTGCTTTTTTCACTCAACATAAGCTTGATTTATTTATTTATTTATTTATTTTGAGATGGAGTCTTGCTCTGTCACCACACCCAGCTAATTTTTTTTTGGTATTTTTAGTAGAGATGGGGTTTCACCATGTTGGCCAGGCTGGTCTTGAACTCCTGACCTCAGGTGATCCGCCCGTCTCAGCCTCCCAAAGTGCTGGGATTACAGGAATGAACCACTGCACCCGGCCCGGCCCGACTTCTTAATACCATTACCATTGGGCTTAGGTTTCAGCATATAAATTTTGGGGAGAACACAAATGTTCAGGCCATGGCACTTGTGTTTTAGACGGTAGCACTTTGTATAAGATTTTTTAATACATGTCCTCCGTACATTTTTTCTTCCACTATATTTGTTTTTATAATTGATTTATTAGACCTCTGTGTATATCAGTGATATTAAGCCTTTGTCTGTCACATATATCACAGATTTCTTTTTCCTAGTCACCTTAAAAATCCTTTGTTTATAATATGCTCATTCCCTTTGCCACAGATTCTCCTTTTTAGAATTCACCTTAAAGAAATAAAATTTACAAAGTTCTACTTTCAAGGATGTTCAATGAAGAATTGTTTATAATGGTTAAAAAAAAGAAAAACCCACAAAGCCCACCTGTAAACAATGAAATGTTCAACAGTGGAACACTGGTTAAATCATTTTTAAATTTGTATTTTTTATTTTTATTTTATTTTTTGAGACAAGAGTCTCGCTCTGTTGCCCAAGTTGGAGTGCAGTGCCGCCGATCTCGGCTCACTGCAACATTCCCATCCCAGGTTCAAGTAATTCTCACGCCTCAGTCTCCCAAGTAGCTGGGACTACAGGTGCACGCCACCATACCCAGCTAATTTTTGTATTTTTAGTAGAGACAGGGTTTCACCATGTTGCCCAGGCTGGTCTCAAACTCATGACCTCAGGTGATATGCCCACCTCAGCCTCCCAAAGTGGGATTACAGGCACGAGCCATTACCCCTGGCTAGTTAAATCAATTATGATATATCCATAGTCATATAAATGATACAAAAAATTTCATTATGTTAAAACATATTATTAACTAAAAGCACAAATATCTAGGATCTGTAACTTATAAACACCAAAAAAAAATTTTTTTTAGCGAGGCACAGAGAAAAAGGAGACTGTATTTATACAACAGTGGTTAATTCTGGGTACTGGAAATAAGAGGTGATCCTTTCTTTTCCTCAATGAGATAATTTAACAAGAAAATTTAATATCGCTTATAATTATGCAGATATATAGTAGCTAATGGTGCCTTAGACTGCAGGGCATTACTCCTGTCTGCAATCTTACAAACTTAACTTCTGCCTCATTCAATAACCTCAAGCAAGTTGTTTAGCCTTTTTGCACAGGAGTCTCCTCATCTGTTAAATGATGATAATAATACCCATCATGAATTAACTCAGGGAGGTTCTGTAAACCCAATGTTTGTAATTCACTACAAACTACATAGAAAATGGCACTAATAGTATTTGTATCTAACTATGATTATTACAATTTTTAACATAAAGGCAATGGCAACATTAACCCACTACCTTTATTTTTTATTATTTTTCTGAGATGGAGTTTCACTTGTCACCCAGGCTGCAGTGCAATGGTGCAGTCTCAGCTCACTGCAACCTCCATCTCCCGGGTTCAAGTGATTCTCCTGCCTCAGCCTCCCAAGTAGCTGGGATTACAGGCATGCGCCACCGTGCCCGGTTAATTTTGTATCTTTAGTAGAGATGGGGTTTCACCATGTTGGCCAGGCTGGTCTTGAACTCCTGACCTCAGGTGATGCCACCCGCCTCGGCCTCCCAAAGTGCTGGGATGACAGGTATGAGCCACCATGCCTGGTCACTCAGTACCTTTAAGAAGAATATTTTTGTACTAAGCCAAAAAAAAAAAAAAAAAAAAGGAAATGGATGAAAAAGTTGCCTACCAAAATTGACTGCAAGGGAAGATATAATAAATTATTCAACACTTACTACTTGCCTACTATGTACTGGTGGGGGTGGGGTGGAGGTATAAGACAGTCCCTGTTCTGTGCTTCATTGTGGTGGATGACTCATGTCAATCCCACAGACAGAAAGGCTACTGTCCCTGCAGCCTAAAGAGGCAAAGTACCTCTACTAAGGGAGTGAAGGACAGTCAAGTTTGACCCTCAGAGATCAGCTGGGCCAGGTATAGAAGCTAAGCCCCATCACAGAGATATGGTGAGCCAGTAACAAGTATAATCTACAGCAGTTTTACGTGGGGTAAGGTGAAATTAGGGGACAAATTGGTTGGGGATGCCCCATTCTTAAGGGGTTCCCCTGGTAAGCTTAAGGGGGAATTCCCTTGAATATGGTAGTACCCTAACAACAAGTATAGGGGTTAGAGGGGAGAACACATCCCTGCTTGCTAGTAGGAGACTGGAAGGGCTTGGGGAATTCCTAAAAACTCCATTTACAGTGTAGGAGATCCCCTTCTGTTACTCAAAGTTCCCTTCTTACAGAGTATTCTGAGACATTTGTGATTACTATCCCCTGGAGCTTTGTTTCTGATTTCCAACTTCCTTCAGGGCTTAGAGGAAGAAAACTTAATACATATATATACATATATACAAAATCATAAATATATAAATACACAGGCATGCATACTCAACCACACGCAAACACACACACACATCACCCTGATGCTGTTAGTTCAGTGGTCCTAAAATTTAAGTCATTTATTTGTAGCACTTGAATCTAGTGTCATTCATTCCTAATTAGTCCATGTTTAAACATAACTCAGATAGAAGACAATGAGGATTTTATAAAACATAAGGTAAGATATACGTCTGAGAAAAAGGCGGTTCTGACACAACACAATTAGGGACTTAAACGTTTTTGGTTGATTCTGGCACTATTAGTAAAAATAATATTAACATAAACTTATATAGTGCCAACTGCGTATTAGGATACGAGATGAGAAGTAGCAAATATTTGAAGTTAACAGTTTTGGAATGAAAACAAGCTTTAGAGGTGAAATACAAATTTTTTTTTTCTTTTTCTTTTTTATTTTTTTTTGAGACAGAATCTCGCTCTGTCCCCAAGCTGGAGTGCAACGGCCCGATCTCGGTTCACTGCAACCTCCGCCTCTCGGGTTCAAGCGATTCCTCTGCCTCAGCCTCCTGAGTAGCTGAGATTACAGGCGCATGCCACCATGCCTGGCTAATTTTTTGAATTTTTAGTAGAGACGGGGTTTCACCATGTTGGTCAGGCTGGTATTGAACTCCAGACCTCGTGATCCACCCGCCTCGGCTCCCAAAGTGCTGGGATTACAGGCGTCATCCACTGTGCCCAGCAAAATAAAAATTCTTAAGTCCATTTTCATTTCCCATCACCTTGATCCTAGATAAGTAATTAACTTCAGTAACTCTTCCCTGTTTTTATGGGGGTGGAGGCTGTGGTGATTAAAACATAATAAATGTATTTATTTTCAAAATGTCTAGAATGAAAAAAAACCCATGCATCAGAAACAGAGCACAAGTATTATTATAGCATTCTTCCATATGTGGCACATATTATATACAGCTTCACTAGACAGAGTTCTCTTCTTTCTGAAGGGTACAAACTCCATTGTCTTAAACTTCTCAGCAGCTAAAACAAAGCAGGACAAAACAAAACAAAACAAAAAACCCTACAACTGTACCCACCTGAGGAACTACATCAGAATTTCAAGCTCTTGAGCACTGGTGGCCAAGTGACAATATGTTTATTACTGGAAAAATACTCAAAGCCAAAATCCTTTTGTGGCAGGGTAGTACTGTCATTCTTTACATTAAAATTACATGTAGTCTATAAGATAGAACCAATGTTTTTTGTTTGATATACAACACTGCCAATCAACACAGGTACTAAAAATTACAGTGAATCAAGTGAATGTTGCTTTGAATAAATCGATACAATCAGTATGAGTCTGGATGTGGATTCATGTGTTTAGTCCATTTAAAAAATATTAAGAAAAACGGTCTTTTATAATACGTTTGAGAAGACTTCTTTATTTAAATATTTATTTATTTTTAAAAGACTAGTCAAGTGGAAGTGGGGAAAGAGTGGCACAAAGGGAAACCAACTGTGAATAACCAATTGAGACAATTCACTACCTTGGGACCAGCCAAAGCTTGCTTTTTAAAGTAACCTTGAAATACATACCATATTCCATATTATACAAAGCTTTACATATTGCTCTTAGTTTTGAAATAGAAAAAAACTTTTTGAAGAGAATAAGAATCATAAAACTAGAAGGTCTAAAAATTGTAACACCTGCTCTTCATAAAACATATATAACTTTATTTACATTAATATATTATTTAGGAGGTTCAGGCCTTTAACATAACCCTTCCCATTAATCTATAACTGTAAAGAGTTCATGCATATTTCTCATTTTCTGCACATATGTATTAATATAAAAAATCTGCCCTGCCATATTCTTTTTTAGTCAACAATTATCTTGAGCATTTTATTAGTTTGTGATTCAATTTCTAATACATATGTTGCTTAAGAGTAAAAAGCCCCTCCATAACTTTAAAACATCTTTTTTTTAATCTGAAATAGGCTTAAATTCTCACGTTGTCAGATGAGTCTTAACACTAGTATTTTCTAAATTTAGCCTATTAAGATATTTTAAAGGAGCATAAGGGCCCTAAATTGGAAAAAAAAAAACTCTCCTTCGATCATAATTGTGGGATTTCATTTCCAGCTCATTCTGTTGGAATCAATCTGAATTCCACGTAATGTACACAGTTCAAAAAGTCTTAAAAATGAATTGTTGACTTTAAACAATCTTCGGAGCCGCTCACAACGTCCGTAGAAGCAGACTCCTCCCCGCTCCTGGGGAAAACCCTGCCTAATATTTATAACGTTATGACATACTGTAATACTCACAAGGTGGTTGTAGAAGTATAAACACGACTGGAGTTATCTGATTGGCTGCTGGTGATGTAACACCCATGTCAATACTTCCCAGTGAACGCACGTGTTCGACCTTTTATTTAAATTTCCATTTCATCACAGCAATAAGACACTCGGGGCGGTGCATTTTCTGTGAAATGATTATTGCCCTGGGCCCGAGGTGCTGCCTCGCACAATGCATCAGAGGAGGTTGTGTCCGTGGTCGTAACCTCCTCGCGTGAAAGGCACCGCCTGGTCCAGTCTTTGTGAAGGAACAAAATAAGTTCACTTCCTTGGGCACCGCCACCCAACCTCAGCAAATGACAAGGCTCGAGCGCAGCTCCCACCGCACAGTTATTTGCAAAGTCCCAGGTGAACTCGTGGCGAGAGAAGGAAAATGCGCGTCCCGGGCGCGGGTAGGTGCGTGTGGGCAGCGGGGAGGCGGCCAGACCCTGACACTCGCCAGCTGTTTGTCCTCCGCGTAGCCCGGCCCCGGCCGCACACGCCCGCCCCCTCCCTGAGACCCCCAGCTCGCCGCCCGGCCTT